>NC_087437.1:65765295-66390295 GCF_036321535.1 Camelus dromedarius
TACACCATGTTCTTCCTGACACCATGCTGCTGCTTGTTACTGCCCTAACTTTAACATCCACTCTCCCACTCTGCTATGCTTATCCATATCTGATCTTTTTTTTTTTTAAGGTCAAATCTGACTTTCTTTAAAAGCTTTTTATTCTCAATTTTCAGACAATAATGATATGTTTTCTTCATAGCCTTTGCTGTTAGTAATATGCCTTTTGGATCTTCAGTTTAGTACCTAACAGCTTAAAAGTCTTGCTTGGTCTCCAACCTTTTAGGTTTGTGAGACTTGGATAGTCAATAATACTATAAACTCTTTAAGAGTAAAACTCAATTTACATTTGTTCAGTTATTCAATATTTTGTGGGTACCTACTATGCACCAAATCACCATCGTAGAGGAAATAAATATAAATAAGAAAAGAGCCCCCAAGAAGCTCACACATATATTTTCTACTCTGAAATGGGATCAGAATCTCTGTGTGGAAAGCACTTAGGCTGGTGCCAGACACAAAGTAAGTCTTCTATAAATGGACACTCTCATTAGCTATTACTTCTCTGATACTGAATAAAAGAGTGGGAAGTAGAGATAAGAACTGAAAAAGGAAGTTACAATTGTTAGTTTACTTTTGGAGGTATAATAGGAAACCCAACTCAAATGGCTTAAACAGTAAAGGAGACTTACTGGTTAATCTAACTGAAAAACTCCAGAGGTAGGGTAATGATTGGTTATGATTCAATCAGGGTTTTGGCTCCATTTCTTTGTGATTCTTTTGGGACTACTGTCCACGTGTATTGGCTTTATCCTCAGGCTGGTAGCAAGATGACTGCAGTAATTGCAGGCTTCACATTTACATGTAACATCCAGGGAAAGAGAGAATTCATCTCTTCTGGTGGCTCTCTTAAAAGTGTGGAGATTTCTATCCTCAAAGCTCCAGCACGTCTCCCTTCTCATCTCAGAGTACCAAATGAGTCACAGCCTTTTTCTCAACCAGTTCCTTGACCAAGGAATGTCATGACTGCTTGGCTCAGACTAGGTTCCTGACCCAGGCACTGCTAAGAGGGTGAGACTACTGTACCAGTTAGAATGGCTTGTTTATACAGCAGTAACAGCCAACTCCCACATCTCAGTGGCTTAACATAGCAGAAATTTATTTCTTGCTCTCACGACATGCCGGTATAGGTCGGCAGGGGGAGCTCTACCATTATAGTCACTCTGGGACCCAGACTGATGGAGGCTTCATCTTGCCACATGCTTTAGCAATCACCAGAGCAAGGGGAAGGGGACCAGGTGAATCATACATTAGCCCTTAAAGGCTTCTGCCTGGAAATGACATATGTCATTTCTATTCACATTTTTATTGGCCAAAGTAAGTCACATGGTCACATCTACCTTCGACAAGCTAGGAAATGCAACCCTACGATCTATCTAGAACTAGAATATTTGTGAATAGTCACAATCACTATGACAATTATCCTTGGGTCAATCAGGACTGACTGTACAGATGACTTTAGAGTTAGCTTCTCCTGAAGCACATGTACTTCCTTGGGAAGAGTATCCCTTAGCAAATATTAGGTAATACTAGGGAGTAATGGCTGCTAAATAGGCAACCAGTAATGCTTATTACAGAAGTTACACAGAGGCAAACTGATCTGAGACATCAAAGACGATAGAGAAAACAAGATCATGAACAGACTGGCAAAGGTTGAAGGAAAGAGAAGCAGCAGCTGTAGGATTGAAGCCATCCAAAAATCTGCACAGCAGGAAGGGTCCAGATGAAAATAGGCAGCAGGGCCAGCACATGAGTTAGCATCTTTGCTGCTACATTCCCCAGCCCAGTCACGGGAGCATAAAAATCACATCAGGAAGATATGAAGGGATAATGGATGATTTGAGGGAACTTGTGGCGGGGTCTTGGATCGTTAAGGAAGTTGAAGAGTTGAAGAAGTCAGGGGGTTCTCAAATGCGCAGAGAGGCCAAAGCTGTAATATAACCCAGAACCAGTCATATTTCTAAACTAGGTAAAGTCCTTGAGAAGTAACCTATAACAAAGACTTGTAACAAGTGGCACAGATGAAATGGAATCCAAACGATGGAAAATAGAGGACAACCAACATGAGGTACTGATACAAAGATGAAGCTTTCTGTCCCATGGGTCTACAGGTGTTACAGAAAGGAGGTCTCTGTGGGAGAGGAGAGTGTAAGTTTATGCTAGAGCCATGTTTCTACCCAGGGGAGGCAACAAAATGTAGAAGAAAGAACTATTCCAGACCAGCAGTCAGGAAACTCATGTTTGACTCCCAGCAGTGACCATAAATATGATACGGGCAAATCATCATAAACTTCTTTCAACTTGTCTCTTCAGCGAAGAAAGTGCATAATCATGCCTCCTCTACCTTCCTCAGAGCTTTACGTGAATCAGACGGGATAGGAAAGCCCTTTGATGCATGACAAAGCCCTAGATAAATGTATGTATGCAATTATAATAGAGATGTGGGTCAGTGGGAAGAGCTGAGGGTAGTTAGGATATAGGTGAGACTCTATCTCCAACTGAATAGGGCCTAGATGTAAAGACAGAGTGAAGATGAAGTGGAGCTATCAGTGGGCTGATAGGCAACGTCTAGTAAGTCAAGACTTGCAATTGCAAGGGATAGTAACCCAACTCAAATTGGCCTAAGAATAAAATAAAATGTATTGACTCACACAATAGAAATAATTGCAAGGGTAAAAAGGCTTCAAGTGTAGCAGGATTTAAGTGTTCAAGCGTTGTGGTTGGAAATCTGTCTCTCTGCATCTCTAGAGTCTGCCTTCCTCTGTGTTGGTTTCATTGTCAGGCAGGTTGTCCTCAAATAATGATAAAGATTGTCCCCAGCAGCTACCAGTTATGCTCCACTGGTTCAGTAATCCCAATAGAAAAAGACAGTGCCTTTTTCTCATTTCAACAAAAATCCTGAAGTAACTCTCATTATCTGGCCTGGATCATATGCTCCTCTCTGAATCAGTCACTATGACTGGCATCAATCCCAGCTGAATCACATGGACGTAAAATCGGGGAGAAATGCACACTGTGGGAGAACAAATGAAAACCACCCACATCCACCATTGGAAGTAGGTTTAAGAGGCTTGTTCCTGAAGTGATGATTGTGGAGAAGAGGACACAGGACAGAGGAGGGAAGAAAATCAAGGAAGGATTTGAGGCAGAGAGAGAGAAGCACTTACTGGAGAAGGCCAAGTTTACAAAGGGATTTACCAAGGGCACTCTGGGAGATGGGGAGGTGATATTTGTCAGTCAAAACAGTGAGGACATATTTAAGAATTTCCAAAGTGGCCCAATGCACTCTGAGAAACAGTAGTATGGGAGGCAAAAGCAGCTACAGTCACAGACTTTTGGTTAGTTCTTTGTTTGGTAGGTGGTTCTGTTTCTAACTGCTGGGGTAGGGAAGGGAGGAAAAAGACTGTGTCAGTCTTGAAGGACCTAGACTAATGCAGGAGACATGGACAGAGATCTCCAAAACACTGCCATAATTTTACAGCTTAATGAGTCTCAGTGGAAAAAGCAGCAAAGAAGTTATCACTAAATTTACTAAAGTTACAGCCTGCCAAAGAGAATGTGAAATGTGACTGACACACACAGCATGCGATGTCCTCTCCACCCACCCACTGAACATAAAGGCCCACCCTGTCTTGCCTTTTTTCCACCCTCCTACATACACATTATACCTGCACACAGGCACATAACAGCAGGGAAGGATACTCTTGGAACATTGTTAGAATCATACTTTAGACCTCCCAGGTAGGTCACTCCCCTGAAATGAAAAGCTACCAGTTTCCCATTTTTTGAAGCTGGTGGAATAGGGCTGATTAAAGCTGACTTCATACTGAGCAAATACTTGTAAGAGGCAATTTAGTTCTGGATCCATCCTCTGTATCTTACAATTGCCTTCACCAGCACCCCTGATATTGGTACACTTCCAAGCATGTTCAAATGGAAGGGCCTCACCTCATGCTTATACAAATGGAGACATTAGCCCACTATGACCCTGGACTTCAAGGCTTAACTCCAACAGAGAATTGGAGCAGAGTTTACAGTGCCAGCTTAGTACTCGGATGGCCAGAATGAGTCTATGTTATGATTTAGAGTCTGAATCCCAGGAATGGATGTAAAGGGCAACTCAGAGAAGCTAATTCCTTCAGGAAAGAACATTCAGGATGCTTGAATTCTTACCTCATGAGCATGCTTCCTGTTACTCTGTCTTCTGTAGTTGTTACCAGGAAAGGCTCTCTGGTCACAAACCCTAGAGTTCTGATACTCTGTTGGCTCTAACATCCAAAACAGGTATCTTGGTTACAGGGCCCTGTCTACTCCCTAGTCAATAATGGTAATTACTGTACACAGTGCGGGGAGAGGTATTACTTTAAAAAGAAGCAGCACACAGACATAAATTATCATAAGACCCAGCAATTCCACTCCTAGGTACATACCCCCCAAAATGGAAAACAGGCACCAAATACTTGTACAGGAAAGTTCACAGCAGCATTAATCACAACAGTCAAAATGTGGAAACAATCTCAATGTCCATCAAAAGCTGAAAGGATAAATAAATTGTGGTCTATACACACAATGGAGTACTAGTCAGCCATAAAAAGGAATGAAGTACTGATACATGCAACAACACGGATGAACCTCAAAAACATTACACTAAGAGAAAGAAGCCAGGCACAAAAGGTCACATATTACATGATTCCATTTATATTAAATATCCAGATTAGGCAAATCCATAGACACAAAGAAGATTGGCTAGAGGGAGAGGGGAATGGGGAGCAACTGCTTAATGGGCATGGGGTTCTATTATGGGGTAATGAAAATGTTTTGGAACTAACTGGACAGAGATGGTGATTGCACAATATTGTGAATGCACTAAATGCCACTGAATTGTTTACTTTAAATGATTAATTTTATGTCATATGAATCTGACACACAAAAAAAGGGGGGGAGGGGGATACAGACTCAGCTGATATATACCTTTATCCTCTCACTCCTTCACTTCTACCTGAAGGTGTACATAGAAAGGTAAAGTATCGGCCATTATGTGACCATGAAGCAACCAATATTTGCCAAGAATGGCTGAGCATACAGATGTAAGTGGTGGGGAGGATAGAGCTCAGTGGTAGAGCATGTGCTTTATCATGTGTGAGGTCCTGGGTTCAATCCTCAGTACCTCTGTTAATAAACAAACAAAAAAACAAACAAACATAATTACTCCCCCTCCAAAAAAACCCAAAAACAAACAAACAAACAAACAAAAAATAAAAGGAAGCTGGGTCTTTGAAATCATGAAGGAAACCACAGTATCATCAATTTTATTACGAGACAAATAAAACCCCTAGTTGAAGAAATAGCATAATCTTTGTTCTTTACAATTTCCTCTTTAAAGAATGACCTTAACATAAACTAAGAGAACAAATTCACACATGAGCCTTTGGTTAGATGTATTTGTTAGGTGTACTTTTGCTTAGGTGATTTCACCAGTTGCTGGGAAAATGCACTTTGCTGTATAGATCAGCACTCACCATCTGTAAGCATTCCAAACAGGAAGATAATTAACACAAAATAGCATCACAAACATTAGGTACACAAATAATAACAAAAACAGAAAATAACAGTCTTTTCTACAAAGGCCATGGTTTACTCCTGGCCTGAATAAGCATAATTGTTTATTCATTCAATATGTACTGACTACTTACTACGTGCCAGGCATCGAGCCAGGGATATGAGCCAGAATACTGCAGTGAGCAGGAAAGATAAGTCTCTGCCCTCATGGAGCTTACATTCTAGCAAGGGGAGAGACAGACAATAAACACGCGAGCGATCTCACATACACTGCGTGCTATTATCATGCATCCAGAGGAACACATTAGGCTTCCAACTCTCTGAAATAGGACTGGCTCTTAGCTCCTCCATCTGCGGTGTGGCATTGCAGGGTGCTCAGGTTCCTCAGTTACCAGGAGTCAGCAGCACTTTCAACTTGACAGCAACGGTCTCAGTTGTCAAAGATTTCTTTCTCATTTCCTTATTACCATTGCCAACATCATCCCTATGCTTCATCCTACTTCAGGAAAAATACACACCAAAGAAACATCTCGCCCTAAAGAATCCCACCCTTAAAAAGGGAAACACTAAACCAGAAGCAAAATCCATTATTGTTTCCAAGAGAAAGAGCCTACCAACAAAGCAAAGCCAACCTTTCCGGCAGAGGATAAGGGAAGAGGGGAGAGTTGGCACAGCATTCAGGTCTAAAATTTGTGTACAAGGAAAAATGCAAATAATCATGAAGTACAATATTTAACTCTAGCACCTGAAGAAAATATGCTAGACCAGTGCTGTTCAACAGAAATAAAATGCAAGCTACAAATGTAAGCAACATATGCAATTTAAAATTTTCTAACACCATATAAAAGAAATAAAAAGAAACAGGTGAAATTATCTTTAATAGTATATTTCCTCTAATTCAGCATATCTTCAGTACTATCTTTTCAACACATAATATAAAAATTATTAGTAAGATACTTTACAATCTTTATTTCCATACTGAATCGGCAAAATTTGGTATATGTCTTATATTTATAGTACATCTCAATTTGGACTAGAGACAGTTCAAGTACTTAATAGCTACAAATGGCTAATGGCTACTTTATTGAACAGGGCAGCCCTAGACAAAATACTCACTAAATTCCCTTTTCCAGGAAGATTAAAGCTAATGGCTCCCCAGAATTGGAGCTTCTAGACATCTCAAGAAGCTATATTCTGATACCCTCTACTGTTAGTCTTGGAAACACAGCCCTAGGTACCATGAACCACAAGTAAATAAAATTAACTGATTAAGAAAAAAATATATATGCAATTCAGGCAGGAACAAAATGATATGCCTTGATGGAGAA
Source organism: Camelus dromedarius (assembly GCF_036321535.1). NCBI lineage: Eukaryota > Metazoa > Chordata > Mammalia > Artiodactyla > Camelidae > Camelus > Camelus dromedarius. The sequence goes on from NC_087437.1 coordinate 65,772,222, forward strand.
AAAGACTATGTTCTCCTAGTGCCAATGCATCTGTCCATTCAGCCATTCAACATTTGTTGAGAGCCTACCATGTGCCAGAATTAATTCCGTATGCTAGTATCCTGTCCTTAGGGAGATTACAGTCTTTGGGGGGAAAGGCTGATAGACATAAATAATTAGATAAGAAATAAACAAGTTCATTGTAAATAGTAATTTTACTATTAAGAAAATAAAACAGGAAAATATCCTCATGAATTGGAGATTATTTTACATAGGGCAAAGAAGGCTTTTCTGAGAAAGTGGCATTTAAGCCAAGAATGAAATAAAGAGGACAAAAATGGAGAATGTTCTATGCAGAGAACACAGTTAGGGCAAAGACCTGAGGCAGGAAAAACCTTGGCATACTTGCAAAACAGAGAATGTCAATTGGTTAGAGAGCAGTTAGTTAACAGGGAGGATAGCAGATGTGGTTATAAAAGTAGTCAGGGGCCAGATCTCTTAGGACCTATAGAAAAGGGTAAGGAGTTTAGAATCTAGATATTCTGAGAAAAAGTCAATAAAGGGTTTTTTTGGGGGGGAGGGGGTGTTAATATTGCTTGGAGTAGGCTGGTAGTGGTGGAAGTGTAAGAGGTCATATTTAGAATATATTTTCAATTTATTAGCAAGTCCTGTCATCTCCACCTTCAAAATTAGATTATATAAATTAGATTATAGTTTGAATGTGACAGGACTTGCTGATGAATGGGACTTAGGATGAAAAAAAAGAAAGGATGGTCAACTACTCGACTTTGGACTTGAGCACACAAGTGAAATGGTGGTGCCATTTACTGAGATGGGGAGCTGAAACAGGAGCAAACCCTGCTCCTCCTCCTGTATTTCCAATCATGATAAATGTAACAACAATTCAGTCAAAAACCTGAGCTTCATCCAAGGCAAAGCCATATCCAAACAGTCACCAAATCCATTAACTTCATCTCCCCAAAGTTTCTCAAATCTGTTCCCTCCTTTCTATCTCCACTGACTTGGACAGGTCTTTAGACCAATTACTCACTAAGACTACTGACATTGCCTTAATCTCCAGGTTTAAACTCCAACCCAGCATCAAAGCTACAAATTGTTCCCCTACTTAAAATTCTCCAACAATCTTTTTGAAGAGCAATTTGGCAATATCTATACTTAAAATGGACTTGCCCTTTGATTGGCTATTTCTTTTACGATTCTACCCTATAGAAATGTTCAGAGAATGTGGATATAAGGGTAATTCATTGCAGCACTTTAACAGTGAAAAACTAGACACTACCTAAATGCTATTCAAGCAGGAAATTGTTACATAAACCATCATACAATCACATTATAAAATTCTACTTAGCCGTTATTTTAAAAAATGAAGCAGGTTTAAATACACTGATACAGAAAGATCTCCAAGATACTTCAAAAGCAAATGGCAATGTGTATATGATTGCACTTATTTGGTCTGGGATGATAACACCTTAAACTATCAACAATGGTTACGTCAGAGTAAGTGAGATAGGAGTGGGCTGGGTGGGGAGTTCTCACTTTTTACTATATAATATATGTATGTATATATACATATATATATACATATATATATACATATATATATATATATATATATATATATATATTCTTATTGGATGACTTTTTAAGTAATCAATAAATTTATATAATAGTAACACCAACACCAACAAACTGTATGATCATCCTGTATATACATAACATGATTCAAGGCACTGTAGGACCCAGCACCAGCCTTCATTTCCAGATTAATTTCTCAGACTTATTTACATTAGGTAGGTGATAATGTACTTTTGTGTGATGGGAAACATCAGTTGATTGTTGAAACTGGGTTATGTACTAGACCTATGTGCTTTGCAACTGGAATAGGAAAGGTAGAAGGACACGATGCTCTTTCTGAAGAGATGCCAAGGTACTTGGTTCCTTCCCTTGAGGGCACAACAGAATTAGTCCATTACTTTAGCTCTTCAAAGAAAGTAAAATTTCATGACTCTTACCCCTTCTCAACCCATTTGGCTTTACATGTTTCATAAATACCTGTACTTATCTTGTTTACAGTTTATTTTACCTTCATAATATAAAAAGCCAGCAGAAGAAAACAGTGAATTTAGTGTTATAGTTCCACTTCCTTTCTGAAAATATTCCTCATTTCTCCAAGAGACTTCTGGATTTTAAATAAAAAACAAAAAACAAAGTGATACTAGCCTAGCTCTGCTAGAGATAACACATGTGAAATAGCTTTGGTAGAAACAAAATGCTGAATTAATAGAAGATGGAATTATACCAATTCCTAAATTCTAAAGATTTTCATATCTGTGTTTTGATTGCCATTTCTTACTTTTTTTAAAACTCAGGAATAAGGAGAACAAGAAAGTATATATGTAAGTCTTTCTACTGTGGTCCTGGCTGGGAATCTAGGCATAGAGCCAACTGATAGAAAATAAACTGCTCTTCCCAATCTTGTTCCCATTCAGCATCTAATTCTCTCAAAACAACATCAAAAAGAGTTATGAAATACTCGATTATTTCTTCTTCAGTCATTGAGATTAGAAATGAAGTACCTTGGCAAGATAGGAAAAGAAAAACCTAATTAGTGTTTATGCTGTGGTTCATTATAAATCCTAAACCTGCACCTATAAGAATTCCTCAGTTAAAATATCCCTCACCCGGTTTGAATGGCTATAGCACATCAGAAGACTTTTTGTTGTAGTTGTTGTTTTGTTATTATTATTTGGCCTCATTTTAAAATGTATTACCTACTTCTTACATCCATAAAATATCAGAGCAGAAAGGAAACACTGATGATCCTACCACAATCCTCTCATTATTGACAGCTGAGAAACTGGCCCAGAAAGATTACATCAGATAATGGTGTCACAGTGCAAGTGTCTAGTTAACTGGAACTAGGACTAGAACGTCTCCTGACTTCCAGGCTATGCCAAATTGGATATTTTCTTTTTATCGCTTAAATTGGCACCTTAACATCCTTAAGGTGTTTTGGGAAAAGGGGGCAACTAAATAAGAAAAGGCTTCAACTTCAAGGGCAGATAGAATGAAAGGAGTTTTCCACTAGATACAAGGCCAGGATACAAGTGAGAGGAGAAAAAAAGTTTCATTTAAAGCCACAGGTAACCTCCCATGCTGACTCCCAGAGGTGGAAAAATGGTTTCTTGGTTAGGGAAATATCTTGGTAGGCCCTTCGGATATGATAGGATCTTTTAAGGTCCTACTTGAAATAGAAAAAAAAAAATTAAAAACTAAGTTATTTTCTCTAATACATTTATAATTTTCCAAGGCCTTTGGGGGGGGGGGGTGATAAGAGAAGGAAAAAGGAAGCTGAAATTTTAGCAAGGAAGGCAGGACTCTACTTGGGATGACACATGTGAGAATGGCGAAGACACTGTTTAAGAACAAGGATGTATGCGATCCACTTATATTCCTTAACTATTCAATGCTGAGACAAAAACCGCTCTCATTGCCCATCCCCCTGCCCATGACTGCAGAAAGTTCCATGAAGATCTGCTACACAGACTTGTGTGGATGGTACTGTGAGAGTCAGTACAGGTGGTGCAGACGAGAGGGGAAGAAGCCAGGGAAGCAGGAAGGTTTCCTGAAATAAGGAGAACTTGGCCAGTGTAATGGCTAGGATACCAAATGAAAACATTTCAAGGAAAGGACTGGTTGACAGCATCAAATACTGAAGAGTAGCCAAAGAGACTGAGAAATAAAGGACTGCTGGTTGGATAATTAGGACGGGAGAAAGCTGTTTCAGTATAGTAACAGGGCATAACCTAGACTGCAAGAGGGAGATGACAGAAATATGCAACTAGTCTATACGAGTCTTTAAGAAGTTGGTAAGATAATGTATAGGAAAAACATAACCGTAGCTTTAAGAAGCAGAACATGCAAGTTAGATTCAAGAAAAAAAATAGCAAGAAACACGTAACCATTGAAATAAAGAGCCAACAGTTCACCTACAACTGCTTTAAAACTTAACATCTGATCACTATTTATTTAAATGAAATTCTAAACTATGAATATTTAGAAAACAATGTTTAAAAGTTGAATAGCTCCATGTGCACAAGGTACGTACATTAAGTCATTCTTAAGGCAACTTAGTGCCAGAAAAAGGTTAGACTACACACAACTGCATCTATTACTTGAAACATGACCAGTAAGAGAAAAAAATTCTGAAACTTTTTTTAAATGGGAAGAGTGTTCATTTTAATTATGCTCCAAGATGTTACAGAGCTAGAAATTAACAAATTTCAGTAAATACAAAATAGATTTACTGTCAATATTCTGTCATTAATACAACTCAGGTAAATAAAACATTACTTCACACAAGGCTCAGATGCTCCAAAATCTATTCTAACTTTATACATGTACTACAAAATGATAAATACTTAAAAATTACAATGCCATGGAAAATATTACAAAAAATACAATTGTTATAGACCCTTGTATGAAAGTTCTGCCTTAGGGAATAATACCATGCTACACGTCAGAACCAAAAAGAAACTATTTTCCTTGAGGTTACAGTGCTCAACAACATACTGGATACACTCTAAAATACCATGCCTGACAAGAATCAAAAGAGAGACAAACGCCTTCAATGAGGTTGAAAGAAGAAAAAAGAGAAAAGTAATCAATTGTTATATGCTAATTTCTGCTGGAATGGCCTGTTTAAACAATTTATAGCACTGTAGAAGAACGGAAAAAGAAGGGTACCAATCTCAGCTTTATATGAAGGATTTTCCAAATCAGCACAAACTCCGGCTATTCTAAAAGGTACTATTCCTCATGCTCTCCCCTCTTCAATCTTTTATGTGGACTCCTTATTCTATGTCCATGTTTCTTCTCTAATTTCTTCCTAAAGGCTTACCAAACACACTTTCTGTTTTCTATTATCCAACATACAAACCAAAAGACATTAAGCAAAACAACAGAATCTGTCAGTCAAGTCAGTTCTAAAGACACAAATTTTAGTTTAGATATTGATCATGAGATTTAGGCACAGCCATCCCTCTTCCACACACTCTCACCTCCCCCTGCATATTGACTCCATCCTCAATTGTAGGGCAACATAAAGCTTTAAGATTTTTTTCTCCTCATCAATGACTTGCCTGTTACCAAGCTGCTCGGTAGGCAGCAATGCCAGTTGTTTTGAATGCGTGGTCAGAACAGACAAAAAGGACGTGATCAGTGAATTACTGTAACCTACCACAGTGGGCTTCTACAGGCGGACTAGAAGAATTGACCTTATAGACTTCTCACACTCATTTCAGAAGGGAGAAAAATGTGTCTTAAAAAGGAAAGGAAAAGATGAGATAAGGAAATACAGCAAAATATTAATACTGTAGTAATAGGGAAGGGAATGCTTATAGCCAACCTACCTTGTAAGGAAGTTTCTGGCATAAAAATCAACACTTTCTCTCCCGTTATTCTTTGCACAAGATTAACAGTTGCTTTACACCAAGAGGGGCAGAAAGCCACTTAAATACTTTTCTTCAAAGGTAGAGAAAATCTTTTTGAAATGAGCATTAGAGAAATGAGGAAAGGTAGGGAAAGCTCACTCAAAGAGGTCCTCAAACATGCGTTGTCCCATTGCTATGTATGCTTCCTTCTCCTCTGGTGTCATCTGGGCCACCAGCTCTGGCTTCTGGCTCACTTCGCTGTAGGAGAATGGACGGCCAGCCACCATGACAATGGGGTCATCTGCCACTTCCTCAAATTCATCGTCCTCCTCATCCTCTTCTCCATGATGCGCAGCCACAGCTGCTGGACGGGGTGGGGAGTCATCATCTGACTCACTGGTCTCACTCTCAGAGTCACTGCCATTGGCAGTGGTCACAGGGGCAGCCGCCCCCCCTAAGCCTGCTGTGGCAGAGGGGGTCTTCTTCTCATGAATGAGCAGTGCTCGCATGACCTCCTCATTATCATCCGGCCCTGCACGGCCTTCCTCACGCTCCTGAAATGAGTCTATATCCAGGCCACCTGCAAGGAAAAACCCAGAAAGTCAATATCCTTTAATATAAAAGGCACTCCTTTATAACTTATAAAATATATAATATTTTAATATATTATATTCAAATAAAGGATAATATTGTAAAATAACACAGACTTCACTGGTTCCATTTTTTGAGCGAGTGTCCATAAGATATTCAAAATGTTTCTCACCCACTGGAACTTAAGCAGCATAATGGTTTTAGGTACAGTTGATTCTTGAACAACGTGGCTTTAAACTGGGTCCACTTATACAAGGATTTTTTCTCCCTGTAGTAAATACTACAATACTACATGATCCATGGTTGGTTGAACCCGTGGATGTGGAGGAAACACAGATATGAGTTACACTCAGATTAACCCCTGCAATGTTCAAGGGTCAACTGTACATGGGTTTTAAGAGAAATAAAGCTCAGATTTGAATCCTGGTTCTTCCACAAGCAAGCTGTAACACTTTGGGCAAGTTATTTAGTCTCTAAACTTCTGTTTACTTTTACTGTAAATGAGGTGATAAAAGCATCTACCTTCTAGGGCTCTGGATATGAAATAATCTCTATGAAGGACCAAGTCTGTAGCTGGTATAAAAGGAAATCAAAACAGGGCTCCTTACCTTGCTCAGAGTAAAAACCAAAAGCCTTACAATGGCCTATAAAGTCCTACACCATCTGGAACTCCTCCTGCCCACCTACTTATCTCTTCTCCTTCCCCTTGCTCATTCTGCTCCAGCCACTGTGACCTCCACGGTATTGTTTGTACACACCAAACACACCCCACACACCCCTACCTCAAGGCCTTTGCACTGCCTGTTTCCTTTGCCTGGGATATTTTTCCTCTAGATATCCATACAGATAACTCCTTTGTAACTTTCACATCTTTACTCCAGTTTCACCTTCTTTTAATTCACCCCCACCCATGTAATCTCAATGTTCTATTTTCCCCCCATAGCATTTACTTTCTAACATAATAATTTATGTCTATTTTCTTTGCCACCTACATTCCACAGATGTAGGTTCTCCACAACAGATATTTCTTTTTTTATTCAGTGATATAATATAGCCCATGTACACAGAATAGTGCCTATCACTTATTAGATACTGAATAAATATTTGATGAATAAATGGCAGTTTTATTTTCCTGAAGCAAACAAGTGTACTTTGAACTCTTTATAAAAAGAAATCCAGTATCAGAATTGAAACTTCTTCCACCCCATACCTCCTATCATTGTATGCATATATTACAGATGACGATTTTAAGAAAAACATTTGTAATTGGTATTCTGAAAATAATACCAAACATAATGCCATTTAAAATACATAAAAGAATTAAAAGTTTTGATTGAAACCTGACTCCTTGATTCAAATCCTGACTCTGACATTTATTTAGCTGTATGATTTTGGCTAAGTTACTTCATCTTTTTCTGCTTCAATTTTCTCAAGTACAAAAAAGGGGGAAAAGTAGTATCTATCTCACTGGATTTCTGTGGGGATTTAGTGAGTGTCTGTGAAGGCATGGCACTTAGATTAGTGTTATCTATTATCATCAAGAGAAGACCCAGAAATGACCAATTTGGCCATGGATGAAGTGAAAGCATCCTCTCATTAATTCATCAGAATGAATCAGCTGTAACCTGGGACATTTTATAAAGTATAGAACTCCTAAGATGAGATATTTGGCAGATAAGAGAGAGAAAGGGAAACAGGAACTGAGAAGTTAAAAGTTTAGGTCAGAAACAATAGGCTTTTGATAACATGAATGTAAAAATGAGGATTAAAATAAAATCAACCATTTAAAAACACTGCCAAAGGCTCAACCTCCTTAGAGCCCTTAGTGTCAATGTCATATTTCAAGAGGAAAAAAAAAAGACAAGGAATGCAGACAAGACTCTAAGGCTTATATGCTTCTAAAAGAATTTTCCAAATAGCTTAATATTACCAATATAGTATTTTGATTAATGTCTAAAGTAAATATAAAATTAGGGGAAAAGCAATTTAGTTTTGTAAACTGAATGAAATCATCATATCTGAAAGATTTCTGACGGGTCTTGAGAAGTCTGGGGTAAAAAGGAACTGTTCTGTTATAGATGAAGACAGAAAACAAAAAATAAGGATAAATGAACAAATCTCTAGATGGCAAAGTAGAAACACTAGTTCTAGGAACAGTCTTATTTAATAGAGTTATAAATTACAAAGAAGATGCATAATGGGAAATTGTCAAGCTCACTGATGATGCTAAGCAATTCTGGGTGCTTAAAGGCCAAACTGATAGCAAAAATATATAGAAAAGCTGAAGGTCATGTAAGTGGGCAGAAAAGTGGCAGATCTTATTCAATGCTGGCAAGTGTAACCTGCCTATAGAAAAATAATCTAAAATATACTGAAAAACCTGATCTAAGCTATCAGCTGAAGGGCAGGAGAGAGTCTGAAGAAAATCCCTGCACATATTTCTTAAGTTGTTGGTCTTAATTATACTTGCAGAAAGAAAGCAACAGAGAAAGCATCAGGTGGAAAACAGAAGAATATCTGAAATAAAACTCAAATCATTAATGATAAATCCATGCATGAATAACACTCATTGTTCTGGTCACTAGGTCTTAAGTAAAGTATATTATGAATGGAGATGGTCCAGTAAAAGACAATGAAAATAAGACAAAAATTGTAGGTGGAGATGGCTTAGGGGAAGAGAACTATTTGCAAGGAAAGTAGAATCAAAAGGAATTAGAACTTTCAGTGTAGTAATGAGGACATGATTGAAGTCTATAAAATTCTGAAAGATACTAAAATAGTTTGAAGTCTGAGGAAAATTAAGTGTAGGGCAAATATGACTCACTTCACACATGCACTGGATAAAGCCTATTCAACTATCATAAAACGCAAAAGAGATAAATTTAGACATAACAGCATATTCTACTTTATATAGAAGGAAACATTCATAAAACAGAATTGAGTAGACTAGATGACTTATTTAAAGCCCTAATAATTCAAATTCTATCATTCTAGAAACTGTAAACATTGAATGTTAAGCTTATGAGCCTAATTGTATATAATATTGGCTAATAATAGTTTTATTTTATTCGATTTTATTCCTAAGTTAATAGAAAAAAACACTTCGTTGCTTCAAGAACAGGAAAGAAGCCAAACTGGGGAAAACAAGCCTATTAAATAGCTGATAGCCTAACTACTAGGTAATCTGAAACAACTTGAATCAAAATAACTAAATATCACAGCCATGCTAATCAGTGGGAAGGAGGGGAGAGCGAAGTATGGTTGCCAAGGAAAAGTTCTTTTCTGACTAGAATTAAAACACCAAAGAGAATCACACTAGAAGTAGTACCTGCTTTTATCATTGCTACCCAACTCCACACTACTTTCACAGTTCTTAGCATACACAGTAAAGAAATGCTAATAATGAGGGGAAAGAGGTTAGAAGTAAGGCTAAAAGACAAGTAGTTTTCAGTTATTGATGATTCTTTAGCATTAAAGAACCATACTCAGGAATGATACACAATCTAGGAACAGGGGTGCATAGATTCTAATGCGGATGAAATCTAACCAGAGGTACAGACTCCTTGTTCCACTGTTTCCCAGTTTCGGAGTAATCTTTGTCCAGTTTTAGCCCTCCATTTTCTATATAGTCCTAAACCATTATCACCCAAAGTCTTTGTATCCAGTAATTTGAGACTAAAATTTAAAAAGTAAAATCATGCAGTTCTCAAACTTCTGATTATTATGCAATTCGTAACCTCTTAACCCTCAGGGCTCAGAGATTTCTAAAATCTTCTAGTATAAAGTTCTACCAGTCTTCTTGGATAGTGAGAATCCTTGTCCTCTACTCATGTGGTTTCTTTCTATATATTTCAAGTAGCACAAACCCCTTGGTATTTATGAGGAGACAACATAAGAAGTTTGGACTAGTATATAGCTATCGCTCCTAATTCAAAGAAATAAAAATGCACATAAGTCAGGGCAACAGAAGGTTAAAGAAGAGGTGAATTTGGCCTCTTTGAACACAACAACACTTTTTCAAGAAATTAAGATCAAGAAATGACAGTTATTCAAGTCTAAAAACAGAGATTTAAAAAGCTATCTGTTATTTCAACTAAGTTGAGGATAATACAAGTATACTGGTTGGTTTTATTGCTTATTGCTCCGTTTCTTACTTCCGGCTATAATGCAATTGTTTTGTAAAACAGATACACTGGATTTCCAATAAAACTAAGAACTGCCCAGGCAATTTTCTACTGAACCCAAGACATATTCATTTTATTGACTTCTCCTCTTACCTTCCTTCATCTCTTCAGAACTATACGCCCCTTGGACAGTGCTCTCTCTTAACCAAATGGGTCTCTCTTTGGCAGATTTCCCCTCCAGTGAGGCTCGATGAAGATCTTCTTGGTCATCCATGTTAATGACAACATTCTGAGTGTATAAGTCCTCATAAGAGGGACCTTTGGTGGCCCACGCTTCCCGGTGGTGCCCACCTGCCAGGCCAGCAGCTCCAGCAGTAGTTGCTGCACGGTCCTTGCTATATAAAAATTAGATTGGAGGAGAGAAGGAAGAAGAAGAATTTAAATCTTGGTGCTAGAAAAGGGCAGCTGGGGAAGCAGTTCCTGAAGTATTACATATAAATGCTATCCAGCAATCATGCACATATGCTTTACCAATTCTGAGAATCCGTTCTTATACCTCAGGGTGAAAGTTACATGGGATAGAAGAACACATCATACTTATATTTAAGCTCCTCAAACATTGGATCCTCTGGTGTGTATAAATGATTGAGGTTGTAGAAATTAAGATGTTTCAATAAATCTATTTAGAAAGAGCAGAGAATGATATGGTAACATAATCTACTTAAAGACACTAGTCTGGCAAAAATCTCTCCTGGTAACATCTTTCACAAGTATTTTTTAAAAACAAAACAAAACAAAACAAAAAACCAAAACAAAACACATGTTATATTTTAAAAAGCATCCTCTCAGCTAAACAAAGAAGAATTCATAGTTCTGTGGGCTTTCCCCTTTCTTTTGTGTGCTGAGAAGCCAGAAAAGTATTCTACAAAGCCAGATTTCAACTCAGAATTAATGTTCTGTTACTCACTAAATAAGGCATACCCTAATGCATAGACTAGCCTCTTTTCTATCAAGTTGTTTACCATCTCTGCACCTATGCTGACTCTCTGTATCCATCTCCAACCATTATTTCTACCTCACAGCAACCATGATCTATTTCTGAGTCTATTTTTTTTTACTTTTACCTCTACTGCCCATGATCTTTTCAGTCTGTTCCTGGCAGGATCATTCTTTATCTTTCTCTAGTCACTTGTGTCCTAATCTCTATGAATTAAGTCAAGTTTTCAGTCTTGCTGCTGCTCCCTGTTTTATCTGCTTGTTTCACTTTCAATCTGCTCCACGTTCCTTTGAATATACTCGATTTTCCGTGTGTCTAAGCTCACACCTTGTCTTTCTCTGCCTGCTACTAATGCTTTCTATATCAACTTCTAGGTATGATTCTACTTCCCCTTCTGTTTAGATAGCCATGTTTTATTCCATAAACTATCTTCCTGTTCCATGAACTACCTGCTAACGTAGTGCCTGAACTATATCTTTCTCCATACCTTCTACTGTATTCTTTTCCATGCCTACTGACTGATTCTCTTGGCCTTATGTTTCTCCTTTACTTCTCTACCATTTTTTCCCCTAAATCTTTTCCATGGATTCTGGACTGCTTCCTGTTTAGTGCCCCATCTCATTTTGAGCCTAGACAATACTTCTTCATTTTTCTTTAAGTTCTGTTCCACTTCTCTCAGAAACCATTCACTATTTTTTCTTCTCTTTGGTCCTACTTCATTTCTGCTTATTCCATTGCTTTCATTTCTTCCTGGCCCACTTGTATCTACTTGAGTTTTCAATCTCATGTTTAGTTGAGATTTCTCTGATGTATCTGATTGGCCCATCACAACTCTCCCTGCGAACACTGTGTTTCTGGAAGTACTCTTGGATGCTTATCGCATTCCTCCTGTTCTGCTTCAGGACCACTGCCACTTTTGCTATCAAAAAAATGCACTCTCTCCAGTTGTTCAAACCATGCTGATCTGGTCATTTAATCCATGCCTTCCAGCTACCCTACCCAGGGCTGCTCTATAAACCATTCTTCCCTATAGCTTTCTTATCAGTTATTTGCTCACCCACTCTGAGTCTAGGCCTATGAAGTATCTCCCTGTACCCAATCCATACATTTGTCTTGCTGTATTTTAAAGTTTTATGCTACAGTTACAAATACGCAGTTTCTCTCTACTTTTTATTCCTTTCTGCATTCATCTAATGTTACTTTTTGCATTATTTACTATGTTTGTCTCAATTTAATCCATATCTGTCCCTAAGTCATTCTTTTTCTACCTTCCATATTGTTTTCTAAAAGGCTGTGTTGCTGCCTTCACTGTAGCATATGGCTTACTTTGGTGTAAGTAGTCTTTCTGAATTTTGGTCTCCCTCAAGCATTCAGTTTTCTCGTCTCTCTTGGCCTGATCTGTGTTTTCATGTTTCTGTGCTCACTGTATATTCTGAGTCTCTTCTCTCTCACCCAGTTGTCTCCTTGACTCCTTTTAATGTCTTTTCTATCATCAGCCGATGTCCTTATCTTGCTGTGCTGAGCCTGTTCTGTTTGCCTGTCTGCCCTCACACACGTCTCCCCGAGCTAGCCAGATGCCTTTTCTGTCTCACTCCACCTACTCAATGTTTCTCTCGGTCTGACCTGGCCAACTACATCCTGTCCTTATCTGTCTCTCCTTCACCCAGGATCTTAAGTGATTCACTCGCCCTTTCTGAAGTTATTGTTTCTCTGTATCATCTTGACCATATAGTTTTCAACTATGCTGGGTCTTTAGCATTAACTCTTAAGACTATCTTCTGAGGGTTGGCAAGTGTTCAGTACTTTGAGGAGAAAAGAACAAGAACAGAGTAAAAGAACACAACAATTCAATTAAATGTTAGCATGAGACTACTTTTAAAAAGTCTGTTGTTTTCAGTACTCCATTACAGAAACTCAAGATTAGTTTTATTCCAGTTTGAGGCAGGAAAGATTTGACCAAAAGTCAAACAAATTTTTAAATTTAGAAGAATTTTTTAAAAGACATTTGTACCCATGTAGAGTTGACGTCCAGACTTTATTTCTACCTTCACCACGGATACAAATTAAATTATCAGCAAATGTGACACTAAAGAAAATCTAGATGAGAGATACCAAAGTTCACTTCTTTCACATATTTAAATTTCTTCTATGGAGAGAATGTACACATTGTACTTAAAGATGACAAAAGTGACAATTCAGTTGAATCTTTTTACATTATTTAAGAAATTTAAGAACTTTTAAAAGATATAACTCTTACTCAGGGGTGAGGGAGGAATATTATTTCAAAACTAAATTTTTTAAGATTTTTAAGGTGAGTGTTAAATAAGGGATGATGGAAAAGGAGAGGTTACTGGCAAGGAATTCCATTTAAGAAAGATAGGAAGACTTTAAATGTCATCAGTGGGTTGACTTGCTGAAAGGCTGGAACTGCCCATAGCTCTTGGGTTAAATCTACTGACAGTTCTGCAGAGGCAGCCTCTGGTTCCTGATCTGGGGATAAGGTAGAATTTAATTATTTGCGGATCAGTAACCAGACAAAGATGCCACATTGGGGGTAGGGTAGGATGAAGGTGGCCCCCTGAGAAAGTTTTCTTCCATCTTCAAGTAGGACACAAGGAAGGGATGGTCCCATTTTCTGCAACTGAACATTTTCATCTACATGTGATATCTAGAAAGACATGGCCATCTTGGGCTAGCTCCCCTCATGGTCCCAAGAGGACAACCAACAGGCTGAGTTCAGCAAAGTGAGCATGGAACAAATGTTGATCCTTGAAGATGTAACTGAGCTGTGAAATTAATCCTAGTTGTGCTACCTCAGGACTTCTGGTCACCCTAGAAGGTTTTTCTTACTGTTCAAGCTATTTCTAGTGGGTTTTCTATTATCATGAAGGCATCTTAACTGACACAGATACTAGGAAAAAAAAAATCATGATAACCTGAACAGGTACAAAACTTTCTGTATAACTGGATTGTTTTTAACGACCAAAAAGAAATTCAATTTGCTCAGGACTGCCCAGAACTAGCTTTTCTGAAACATCAGTACCAGAGGGCAGAAAATACTAAGAGGGTTCCCAATATCTATACAGTTACAACTTCTATGGAAGGGAGTAGGTGGGTATAAACTCTAGACCCTCAGCTTGACACTGGGAAGAAGAAAGAAAAAGGGTAGAAGAGGAAAGCCCCCCTGACCTCAATTCTCATTTATGCTTTTCAGAAAAAGAATATAAACCACTTTTTATGGCACGGCAAAACTAAGGCTGCCTCTGCAATTCAAATATTAGGGTACACTGATAAAAATAGAGAGCCATAGTAAGAAGTATTAACCCATAGGTAACACCTACTATACTTCGCTTTCAAGAAAGTTGCATTTAAAACTAAAGAAGGCAAGAAATGTGTGGTTAAAATGCTTCAAAAACAAAAACAAACAAAAAAGTGATTCTGTATTCTTTAAAGGCCTTCAGGCTTCAGAACTTGGCTGGGAAAATTCAGATATCCCCAAGAGGCACAACCAATTTAGGACTAGCTAACAATTGGCTGAGCTGCAGCAGGCCCAAGCTGAGTGAGTACTTAAAGTCAAATGACTATTTAAAGATCTTTGCCTGAGGCCCACACTGTTCTGCATTCAGTACAAACAAATTCCATCACAGGCACAAGTTAATAAAACAAGTGCGGCAGAGCTTATAATCTGTGTAACTTCATAGTATTTAGTCTCCTGGTAACTTACTTACCCAAACCTGCTCTCCAAAGGACAGGTAGTTAAAAACATTGGCAAGCCTAAAAGTGTTCTTGGTAGGAGCACAGGGTCTACACTCACCTCTGTTTCAGGGCTGGTATTTCTGTGGGTTCTGGCTCAAGTATTTCATAGGCCAAGTTCACATCCTCTGTCTCCCGAAGCAAAGCATAAATGGGCTCAATTTGTTCATTAAACCTTGCCAAAAGTGTGCGTGCATCTTTTTTGGGCATTGCTGATTCATCTTCTTCTACCTCTGTATGGCAAAAAGTACAGCGGAAAGTTCCTATAGAGAAAGCAAAAGTCTCAGGTCAGGAAAGAGAAATTCTCAAAACTAGCCTTCAGCAAACAATTTGTATTTCCACTCTCTCTACAATATTTTAGTACTGAAACTTCTAAAAATGTGGAAAAGATGAAAGAATTTTATAGTGAACATCCATGTGCCCACCACTGAGATTCTACAATTAACATTTTTCTGTATTTGATTGATCATGTATCTTTCCATCTATCATTTTTTTGAAGCATTCAAGGTAATTTCACCCCTAACTGCAGCACAGCAAACAGATTTTAATCACAACATTTCTAACAGAGTTATACTTATTTTAACTTTGGTTAAACTTAAAACCAAATTCTTTACAGTTTACCACCAAAAACTGTATCCTTTCCCAACAGTTTTCTTTTTGGACATTACATATTTGGGTCTACGTTACAGGGAAAGCCAAATAAATAGTCTCCGGTCATCCTGTGCATTGTCACAAGGCTATTTCTTCAAACATATTAACTATTTATATCTAAACAAATTTAACTAACTCATTTCCAAAATTAAAGTTCAGGAAGACTTTATTGTTCTTATTTCTATATTCTTCACATTCAACTTGTAATTAAACCGTAGTAATTCCTTAGAAACATCTCAGATTTTTCACTTCTATTATCATTTCACTAATCTGGGACACCATTATTACTTAGCCTGAAATTAGCTTCCTAAATCTGGTCTTTGAACCTTTAGGCTCTCCCTCTCCAATTCCAAGTTTCCTATGCAACAATTTTTATCATCTCATCCCCCTGCTTGAAAATCTATCTGATAGCTGAACTTCTAAAGTCCATGGCATCAAATTTCTCATCCTAACGTTCAAGACCCTGTATAACTTGGCCCAAAAATATCATAACCTAACCACAGTCCTTTACTTCTCAAGTAAATTCAAATATTTGAGAGACAATATACTAGACATTAACATTTATTTTATTTGTACACTGCTTTGTTTCCAAAATGCTACCACGTATGTTTTTTGATCCTTTTGACCAATCCTGAAAAATGATGTCAGAACTGAGGCTGAGTTCTGTGATTTGTCCAAAGGCATGTAACCAATAAGAGAAAAGTAATAACAGCAGCTGTTGTATACCGAGTGCTTACTAAATACCAAGTATCGCAGTCATATGAGGATGGTATTATCATTACTTCCCACTTAAATCTGCAAAATACAGAGGTTCTAAGGGGTTAAGTAACTTGCTTAAGATCATATCACTACTAATTGGGAGGTGAGGGCAGGATTCAAACCCAGTCTATTATGCTGAAACCCACACTCTTAAACATTATTTAACACCACTAGCACCACTTGGATCTCCAGTTTGTTTTTTATTCCCAATACCAGGGATATGCATCCTTCCTCACCCTATTAACTTAAAGGTACTTAGTATCTGGCACAACATAAGTATGTTTTAAAAAGCCCATTATGTAATTGATACATAACCCCACCCCAACCCTCTTCCCCTAATAAGGAACGAACAAACTAGACACCTCTGCTTCAAAATTAGATTCTACTCATGTACCTCAGAGTAAGTTTCTTTACTGCCTCTCACATGTGAACAGCCAGTAACATGTCAATTCTTTATTCATATACTCTCTCTAAATACTCTCAATCTTCCTGCTATCCAAATGCTACCTCATCTTTACATCTATTCCAAATAAGTGAGAGGGAAAAGCAGCCCCTCATAGGTAGGAGGTAGCCCAGCACTCACAGCTAAGTTATGATGCTTTTCTGTCAAACAGAATCTCACAGATCACCAACATCAGATAAGGTCCTCTGATACCAAGATGGAAGTGAGGCAAAACCAAGTCAGTGTGAGTCTGAGTCTGTCTGAATACAGACAAAAGCAAGGTATCTGTAGAACCACAAGAAAAATCCCAGCTAACACGAGTGATTGCTGCTTCTTTATCAATTACAGTTTTAGCCTCACTCTGGTTTTCTCACTTCTCAAATAAGATTTATTAAGATAACCAATCATAGAATTATCTTCACTTCTCGACAGTACCTAATTCATAGCAAATCCCCACCAATTCCTTGAGTCCTCCAGCAAATAACCTTTAAAAAGCCCAAATTCTCTAAATTTGTCCAGCATAGTCTTGCTGAGACACCTCATGGGTTCCCTACCATATGTGGTTTCCTTTTTACAGAAAGCATCAACAAACCCAATTTTGTTTACTATGGGCATGTACCTGATGGTCTTTGACTAATGGGCATCAGCATAAAGATTCTTTACAAAATAAAGAAAGAGGAAGAACAAGTTATTTTTCCTTTCTAAAGTTGCTTTAAAATATCTGAATCCATACTGCCCACCAGCCATCAAAATGGATATGCTTGAAGCCAATTTTATTACAACTGCTTAGAGATCAAGAGTGGGATTTAAGACTAGAAATTATATAAGAATCAACAACATATAGATGGTAATTGAAGCCACAGAATAGATCAGAGTATACAGAAATCAAGGACAGTGTGAAGCATAAACAGTCAAGGTATAAACCTAAGGTAAGAGGAATCCTTGATATACAGAAATGGTACAACCAGAGGGATAGGATGGTGTTTCAAGGAGGAAATGGTATGGTGCTAATTTTTCAATGGCAACAAGAATTGAAAATCAGCTTTTATATTTAGTAACAAGGGGTAATTAGAGACCTTGACTAAAGAGATTTTAATTTCTATACTGTCCTAAGGTATTCCCTAACTATTCCAGTCTGCCTCAGTCTCTTCTCTTCAACAAAAATATAAAGAATATAATCCATGTGGGTGTTAAAGCATAAGTCATATATAGGCATACCTCAAAGATATTGTGGGTCCAGTTCCAGATCACCACAATAAAGTGAATATCACAATAAAGTAAGTCACACAAATGTTTTGGTTTCCCAGTGCATATAAAAGTTGTTTGCACTATACTGTAGTCTACTAACTATGCAACAGCATTATATCTAAGAAAATATATAAACTTTGGTTAGAAAATTCTTTACTGTTAAAAAATGCTAACCATCATCTGAGCCTTCAGTGAACTGTAGTAGTAACACCCAAGATCAATGATCCCAGATAACCATAACAAAAAAAAAGGCTTGAAACATTGCAAGAATTATCAAAATGTGACAGAGAAACATAAAATGAGCAAATGCTGTTGGAAAAACGGCGCCAACAGACTTGTTCCATGCAGGCTTGCCACAAACTTCAATTTGTAAAAAACCCAGTTTATCTGCAATGTGCAATAAAGCAAAGCACAATAAAACGAGGTACGTCTGTAAAGTCAAGTTTAATACAGCTCTCAAATACCAGCTGAATTAAAAACACACTGACGTGGGACTCGTGTTGACTGCTTAAAGATGAGCACTCACAGAGACTGTCAAGGAGAACTAGAGAACGCTGCAGAAGAAAAGTTATCCAGTTCAGTAGTTTTCAAATTATTTTCAAAGGAAGAAATCCCATTCCTTGGTGAAGAAGTACCTAAGATATAAACATAAAAGCAAGCGCTCTGGCTGAAGCACAAAAAGACAGCTAAGCAAAGGGCAACACTATAATCCTCTCATTATGTCTTCAAAGCATTACAAATCAGCCTCCTCAATGTCCTGTACCAGGCACACTTTGCTGCAGAGCCTTTGTTCTTGTTACTTTCTCTGCCCAGAAGGCTTTTCCTCCAGTTAAATGGCTAGTCTTCTAACTTACTTCAGATCTTTACTCAGAAGTCACCTCCAAGAGGGCTTCCCTAGCCAGCATTACCTAAAATTTCAACACTGTCCTGTCCTTTCTTTTTCCTTAACATTTGTCACTACCTAACACACTATGTTTTATGCTCTATCTAGTTTATTAGGTTACTTATCATTGAAATTGTCATGTTATACTTAATCAAAAATTGTCCTCCCAAGTGCCCCATTTTTCTCTTGAAGAGAACATACAATCCAAACTTCAGAGTTAAGTAAACAAATCAACATGCTTGTCAGTGTAGCTCATCCATATAACACAGCAATGCTCTTATTTTGGGAAAAGAAAGAGAAAAAGAGATCACTGTTAACATCATTTCATAGAAGAACAATCACAGAATGACAGTCTTAAATTTGAGTAAATTTTGTTTCATTAAAAAAAAAATAAGAAGGGGAAAAAACACAGTGTAGTCATAAGAAACCTGAATTCTAGCCTCATCTAGGTATTTTTCCAGAGACCCAGGCTTAAGGTAGATTAAGACTTAGTAAGAGTTAATTGTAGAGGGCCCATTTTGCAGTTCTGAAAAGAGTGGCTTTCATATAACTGTCAAAAACTGTGAAGGGCCTGAGATTTTACCCTACTTGTAAGCTAAAAAATTATCCTACCACAGTTCCATGGATGCTGAAGAAAGATACAAGACTCCTAGGTCGGAGAAAAGAGCTTTATTACTCACGGCAACAGCAGCAGCCAGTGTCAGGTTTTGTGCCAATTCCTCGAGCCTCAATTCCCATAGGGTAACAAAGACAGCCAGGTGACAACTATACATGTGGTGGGTCATGTTATAGGAAAGAAACCCTGAGCTTAACGAACCTAAACCTTTAATAATCGGCATAAACATGCTTGTCCTTTGCTCTGGAGGGAGATACTTTTATCACACTGAACAGCAAGCAAACCTGCCTTTTGCTCTGGAGAGAAATAATACCTCTATCTTTCAAGGCTGATCACATATAAATATCCTTGAAAAATACAGTCCAGAAAAAAAGGCAGCCAGTCAGTATCTCTGTTTGCAGAAGTATAACTTGTGAGAGACCCATGGAGAACTGTCTCCCAACAACAACCATGTCTGGCAAACATTACATGAGGAAAAGCTGACCTGACATCTGAGTCCTATGTCACAAAAACACAAGTTGTAAACAAGGAGCAGCCTGTCAAAAGGCAGGTCTGGAGTCCAAGAAAAATAAGAAATTTTATATTTTATGGAAAATTACTTAAGACTAGCTTAACACATGAGGAGCATTTTTATAAATTTCACTAAACATTATAAAAATGCAAATCAATTTTCCTAAAACCAGAAGGTGGGGTGAGGCTCAGCACATACTTGGTACAACAAAGTTCCACTCTACTGAGTGGCAGGAGTGCAACACATACAGACACAGAGTCTGTCACCAAGAAGCTTAAAGTTTAATAGAGATGAAAGGTATCTGGAGATAAACATGATCTAAGATCAGTGCAAAAATAAAGCACATAAGTGTTCTGCAGTTCAAAGAAGGAATATGACTTCTAGTTGAGGGCTCTACAGGTTTATGGAGAAGGTGTGCCTTTTGAGATAAAATTTAGAAGAAAAGCAGTTGTTAAAGAGACCAAGGAATGGGGGAAGAGAACAGGACATTCTAGATGATTATAAAAGAAGTAAGTGGTTGAAAATAATAGTAAACTGCGATATCAGACTACTAGGAATATAGTTATCAAAAAGAATGGTAAAAATCAGAATCAACAGGATAAACTACAGTGGCCATAACTTCAATGTCAAACTTCATTTTGACTTTATTCTTTAGTAACAGGAAAGTGATTAAAGAATTTTGGAGAAGAACATGAGGTTATCCAAATAAATATATAAATATTAATCTGCCTTAGTGGCTTAAGATGGTCTTCCAATAAGCCAATTCTTAACTGAATGTATGAACATCACTGGAAGAATTTTTAATTAATACCCCAGCCCTGCCCCAAAGATGCTGATTCAACAGGTCTGGAATGGGGGCCAGGGATGTAAATTTTGAAAGTTCCACAAAGAATTCTAATGCATACCCCTGGTGAAGAGCTGCTGTTAAGAAATCAATATGATAAATATCCCAACTCTTTTTGAAACTGGACCACCCTGTGCTAAGTAGTGTGCACAGAATATACTACTCAAGAATAAGAGAAGAAATTGGAATGGAAACTCAGAGTGCTTTACCATCTTTCCCTTGCCAAACATAAGATCAAGAAGCCACATAAGGGAGAATGTGCAAACTAGATTCAAGAATGTGGCAGCAGAGAGAAAATGTAGGCTACAAGCATTCTTTAGGCAAAGCTTGACAAATGATGATATAAGGAGAAAAGAATTCAATGGTAACATATTTGTTTGATCATATACATCCATAAGCAAGAAAAAAACTAAGAAAAGCTACTTTACAAATATTCCCACATATTCATCATGGTCAAGTCTGTGCAACAGTATCATCCAATCTAACACATGAGGGAAAGACTCAAAGAAGTTAAGTTTACCAGGTCACAGCTTAAAAACAAAAATCATTAAGGCTGAAATCAAACACAAATTTTTCTGACTCAAAAGACTAAATTTCCTGTACCATCCTGAATTACACATCCTTTCCCTATGTATATTCATAGGCTCTAATTTTTTAAAAATACGGAGCAGGAGAGAGGATTTGTAGGAAAAAATTTATTTAACAAACATTAAATGTGTATCACATGCCTGGTATTTACTTAGCTAGGTCTTAATGTTTCAGGTCTGCCAGAAGGATCAAAATTCATCCAGATGTAGATAACAGGCAATGAAAATAGGGAGAAAAAAAGATCTTTTAAAAATAGATATTTTAAAACTGTATTTTAGCGTTGTCTATTCAGTAGTATGTGAATGTCTCAATTCTATGACTCAGGACTCTCCTAATTAAGGTAAGTTATCACTTCAAAATGAAAAAATAAATAAAGATTTACTTGTTGGAATGAGAGGGAAAAAGGAGGGAGGGTAAGGAGAAAGAGATCCACACAATTTTAACTTTCTCCCAAAATAAGACATGTAAAAACAAAAATGAATCAGAGGCATGGAGAGAAGGGACTAGGAACAAAAGAAAAAACAAACAGTAACGTTCAACAAAATTCAAACTTAACATTTTCTTTTGCTAAACCCAGAAAGAAAACTTAGGTGGTATCTATTACACTGGCCAAGGTCTTCCATTTAACTGTTTACTTATTAACAAACATGGTACTCATTTTAATTATGTGAGTATTCCATCAAGAGAACAATGGATAAGTACAAGCAAAACCAAAGTGAAAAAAAAAATGTTTATCCTCTTTAGTTGGACAAAAAGAAAATGCTTTGGAAATTTATCATAACTGAGGGGAAAAAAAAGATGACATTATGAATCAAATCCCCAAATAATTAGATATTATTTGGATTGTGTTTCCTCCTTCTTCATTCCAAAATATACAATGGATAGAACATTCAAAACAGATCACTCAAAAAGATTCCAGAAAAAACAAAATAAAACAGAAGACAATTCATAGATCCATTTAAAATCAAATGACTAAGACTTGAACTGCTAGGATTTTAGTGAAATAAAGAGGAAACTATAAAACTTCAAGATACATCACTAACATATGGAATTAATTTTACCACTCTGTAAAAATTTAACCACCATAAATACCTTAGTAATCATATTTGGATGCTGGTTTCTCTCCCACTGAATATTTTATGGATTATGTATATATGAGAAAAGGGAGTAAACTAGGGAGCTGGGGAAAATAAGACTGCCAAAAAATTCTAAATATTATTCTCCATTATGCCACAATGTATTTCTGAAGATGGCCTAATTAAACAGGATATTTTCTATATGAACACTACTAAAACCAGGAGTTTCAGTTCCTAATCAAAGCTTTGAAACTAACCAGAAGTGACTAACATTATCCTAAAACAGTGATAAAACAACCCCAAGCCTCTCTATACTTTTAAAATGTGAATTACTCTCCAAATGAAAGGGTGCTTTGAAATTAGAGTTGAGAGAAATCATATATGGTACAGAATAGACTGAACTTACCATTTTACATATCCTAAAAAAAAAAAGGCCTACAATGATGACAGGATTTGCACAAGGAATAGTTACTAACATAGCCCAACACTGGAAGCCAGCCAGGGCTCTAGAATCCTGATACACTGTCACTTTGCTGTCTTATAACCTTGCTTAAAAATACAAACAAACAAACAAAAAAACCCTCGGAATATGACACTGAACACACTGATTATGTAAAAGGACCCAGTATAATAAACACTGAAAAACCCTTACAATACTAATACAAGCTAGCCAGCCATCAATAACCACAGCAGTATGACAACAAAATATTTATTAAGAGTCACTTTGCTTTTTCAGATTCCAAAAGAGCTTATGGGGGAGGGAAAGTTAGGTGGGGTTTGGGATGTAAAGAATCTGGAAGAATAATCATAAAATTTAAGCACTGTCAACAGTGAAAGGTGGTAAGAGTAGGACTGGGCTGAGTGGGAGAGCACAGAGAAGAAAAACTAGATTTGCCATTTTATGCTACATACTTTTCCAGTATTTGAGTCTTAATCAAGTTTACATTCATATCTTACTTACATATTTTTAGAAGAGAGAAAACAAATGTTATTTTGAATTCTCCAGAAGCACTCAACTCCCTCTTAATATGCAAAAGTTACACATTCTTGGCATATTCTTTGAAAGCACTATAAAGTCCTTTGTAAAAATTTTTATAAGTCAAAACATTCAAGGGTATATATATTAAAATGTTAAGTCAAATATTGAAGTCTCAAAAGTCATCCTTTATTCTAATTTCCAAACTTATTTCATACAGCAAGTTTCTTCAGTTTAACTGGGCAAGGGGAAATGTAAGAAAAAAGGAATTGTTATTATAAAACAATAACAGACAAGAGAGAAGCATAGTTATATATATTATGCAATTATTTTACCTATAATAAAAAGGAATTTGAAAAATCATCCTTCAGCAATTCACTGCAGAATACTTAGCACTGTAAAATATTCATTTGCATACAAAAAGAAAAAAACAGAAGCAGTTTAATGTATTTTTAAATTCAGAAGATTGCAAATGTACTAATGATGTACACAACATAACTCCACTCCCAAAACTCAATTTATCAGTGAAATTGGTTTCTGTCCTTCCTTAAAAGATGTATCTAGATTTGGTCCAATTATGCATCATGACTAGATTCTGGAACTCATTATAAAGGGGAAAAAAATGTACTATGCCTGGGAGGGAAAACAATAAATTGAAGTATGATACTTGGGTGAATACTAAAGTTTGTAATAAATTTTCTAAATTAAGTCTAAATCAAATTCACCTCAACATACAGCAAGCAAGCAAAAAGCACGTGGTTTTAATATGACTATTTAAAAGACAATAATCAATGGAATGTTGCATGTCAGCATCAAAAAGCAATTCTTCACAAATAAGTTCATTCCTAGGTAATCAGCATCAAAATACAAAAAAGATAAAACACAGATTTTTTTTTTAAGTTCGCAAATCCTGAAAATCAAAAGCAGCAAATTTTTTAAAAAATCAGCCTTAAAGGTTTTGGTGGAAAGCAAATGGTAGAAGAGGGAAGACACTTGTTCCTTACTATCTTTCCATAACTAGTTTTTATTTAACTTATTCTAATAATCACTTTCCTCCCACCCCATTACCAGTCCCCCCAAAAATCCATACCTCTGAGCTTCCACTACAATTTTCTAATGAACTCATCCCGGGCAAAGATTCCAAATTACCAACTGAGCAAAATAATCTTAGAAAGATCTCTTTTTGTTTATTTGTGTTTTTAGCATTGCAGGAATTGAAAACACTGTTTATAAGACATCTCCCAAGTAGAAAGAAATGAAGACAGGAAAAAGTAGCCTGCTTGATAAAGGTAAACATGAAGGTAATAATTCTTTAAGAGGCTCGCAGATATAGGACCCTGAGAGTATTAAAATGTTAGGTTAAAAAAATGGAAGAGGAATTTCAATGTTATGGGGATCAGTCTAAAGAAGATATGTGGATCTGTCCAAACTAAAAAGCATTATCTGCAGTCACAAGGAAAGATGATTTAACCCCAAACTTAGAAATGAATATCTCAAATAGATAAAGAGTTTACTTAAATATGCTGAGTGACTCAGAACTGACCACTAGAAGAGGTCTATTTCCACTGTTGGCTATTTTTAAGAGTAATTTATTAGAGACTTATTTCACTTTGAGTTACTTATTAAAGACTTCTTTTACACTAGTTCTAAAATCTGTCTGCCTTTAAGTCTTTTCCATGGAGCCACACAAAAGCTGAATCTCCATGAAAGCTGTATCATATTCCTCTCTAGCACTCAATCTAAAACATCCTAGACATTTACATAGCCCTACACTTACTCACTTCTTTGTAAGATCCTCCAAACCCCAGAGTACAACATAGGCACGTGTATGTGTACCCACACACACGTTATTTGATGAGTTAAACTAGATAATCTCTAAACTCCTATTTATAAGATTATATCAAATACACATTTTTAAGATTCCATTTTTTAAAA
Organism: Camelus dromedarius; assembly: GCF_036321535.1. NCBI lineage: Eukaryota > Metazoa > Chordata > Mammalia > Artiodactyla > Camelidae > Camelus > Camelus dromedarius. The sequence continues at coordinate 65,797,648 of NC_087437.1, forward strand.
ATTTAACTTATTTCAAAATTTATTTAAAATGAGATTCCCTCGTCTCTAGATGAATTCAGTAATAAGGGCTCCCAAACTATGTCTAATTCAAACACCTAACAATTTTATTTGTTAATAATTAACCATCCACAATAAAATCACAGTGTCTTACATGCTTTTACAGAAGCTATAAAACTATTTTTTCACCCAATATTTCCTCTGCTGAGAATCCTTAAGGAAAAGCTTAAAAAATAAGAATAAAATGCCATATACACAAAAATATTCGAAGTGTCATATCTAAATCAGCCAAAAAACAAAAACACAAAGTGCCCCAAAGAGATGAGAAGGAAAACAGGGCAGAAAAATCACATTTATTAAAACATATTTAGAACACTAAATAGAAACAGGAAAGTTTGATACATTAAGGAACCAAGACATCACAAATTATTCTTGGCTATGACTGTAATTACAGGTAATACACAAAAGGCTGGTGGTTTTGTGGTTAATTTTTTTTCTCTTCAAAATTTTCTCTGGCATTATGGCTACATAATTTTTAAATTAAAAATGGAAAATATAAACCTATTTCCATATCATCTAACTTTAACATCTAAAAAGAAAATACAATCTCCCCCACCATTTTGGGAATGTATGTTGCTAAATTTAACTTAGAAATGTCATTAACTAAATCACCGTGGTTGAGATTGCTGAAGTAGAAATGCTAAGTCTATTTATATGGTCAGAAGCTAGCTAAATCTAAAATATGTATTTATGAACCACAAGATGTTATTTTGTTGATTTGAGGGCTTTCATCCCATATTACCTTCATTTTGGTTACATAAGACCCCCTTATTTCAGGAAATAAAATAGCTGCTTTTGCCTAATTAAGTTTCTGAAACCAGGGACTAGTGGGCAAAAAGCGAGGCTATTCTACTTTAATAAAATAAAGTAGCTACACACACCAAACATCAAACATTTGTAGAGCTCAACCCCAGAACACCAAAGGTAAAAATCTAAATGGAAACTATACAGAGAATCTATAATCCTTAGGAAAAAGAGAGATGGGAGAGGGAAAAGCTATAAACTGAAGTAAGAAAATCACTGGCTTTAACGTGTGAATTAACACTGATAAAACAATTCTTGTTGGACTTAATTTCCTGAGCCCAGAATTTCTGGACACTCATCTAGGAGCTATTACTCTTTACCCAGTGGCAGAGTTGCCCATACACTTGAGTTAAGAACTTTTTATCAGGGAAGAAGTAAAGCCTAGAAGGCTTCAAATCTAATTCCTAAATACCCTCTAATTACTAATATAATCTAGTTTATAAACCTAGGACCTGTTGAAATGAGAATGGAGATAGGAGCCCATCAGATACCCCCTTATTGGTCAGAAATCCCATCAACCTCCAAATAGCAACCAAGAAATCGAATAGCTTTGTAAAGCACAGGGTTTAGAATGAAAACTGTGGTGACTATCAATTCAGGCAGAGCATAAATATTACAGCGGAAATACTTCCCTCTTTCTCCTCTGATACACACACCAAATGTTTATTTCCTGTTTTCTTCAAAATGAGGATGAGAGATGAATATTGAGCAAAACAGGAAAGGAACAGAGGGGAAAAGACCAAGATTTCTAAAGGGAATATAGCAGGGGGAGGGTATAGCTCAGTGGTAGAGCGCATGCCTAGCATGCATGAGGTCCTGGGTTCAATCCCCAGTACCTCCATCAAAAATAAATATATAAGTAAACCTAATTACCTCCTCCCTCCCAACTAAATAAATAAATAAAGAGAATGTATAGAACAAGGGAGGATGTCAAGACATTACTAAACAAAACCAGACTGACAAGCAGATTGGGGTCTAGTATCACCTAATCAGCGTACTCTCTCTGTAAAGGAAAGTCCAAATGAAAAACCAAATTTAATCAAAAGGCAAGTACAATCTTAGAATGAGGGTCTCCAGTGATTAAGAATTTTCAATCATGGTATCTCAGGCTTCACTGTAGGGACATAACTGCCAATTAAGTTGGCTATTCGTGTTGGCTGATCAGGGCACCCTCCCTTGACTGATATCAATGTAAAGTGACTTATTCTTGCTCTCCTGAAGCCCTTCTTTCCACCTTCACATTGACCATAACCCTCATATTAAAAATACAGTCTTTGCTCGGACTGGCCACAAAACAACTGTTTCAGTTTTAGCTTTCTTTCACAGAATGTTTTCATGCACCCTACCCTATCTCAACTCCCTGACTCAAATAACCTTGACTATATTTGGTGTTAGACCATCTCTTCCACAAGCAACCTGTTGATTACAACTCGTTTCATTCGGACACAACTCCTAGGTAAACTTCAAAGAGCATCATGGATCAGTCTCCTAAATACTGATATATAAGTAGTAGGATAACTTCCTTTTAGAAAGTTCCATAAAATTAAATAAGAATCAAGTGATGAGTAAATGTAGAAGAACATTACTTTAGATTACCCTCTCTGAGGGACTGGATAACACCTTCCACTGCAGTCAAGAGTGACGAAGATGACCACTGTAACACCAACATCTGCAGAAAATCACAAAACCAAAACCCAGAGCTCCTTTAAGAAATCTGTTAGAGTGAATAGCAAAAATCATGAGGCTTTTCTATTCTATTTTGAAAGCACTCCAGATACATCTATGTTCCTCTATAGCACACTCAAGCAATTCTTATACTCACGATGATTAAGATTTTCTTAAAACCAAGATCTCTCCTAGATAAGCCCTTTCAAGGTAAATAGTTAGGTTCAATTAAATGTTTAACACAAGTGTGAATTCTTTAGATGACTTTTCATCCAAAATGACTGCTTCATAGTAAATAAAGAAAAAAAAAGTCATAGGCTATCATTGCTCTTTTTGTTAATAATCTTAATTGATATTGGAATTATTTCCCATTAAATTTTTTAAAAATTCTTTAAAATGTACAATACATAACATATACAAAAGTTAGAAAATTAAACATGCACACAAATCTGTAATTTTTTTACAATAAAATATTTCTGTAAAAATTTCAATTGTATTTTTCAGATAGTTTTTTAAAAGTCAGATCTATTAATTAAAAAGTAACCTATATTTCTGAATTCAGCCATAACAAACAGACAATCTAACTTAACAGCAGTGATTCTTTGCATAGATTTTTTTTTTACAAATTTTTAATACAAAATTGATCTACTGAGTAATTAGGAAAACTATAGTCTCTTTTCCAATTTACAAATAATAAAATAACTATACAACTTAGCATTTTAAAGCTCTTCATGTTAATGTCAGGCACGTTATATTTTTTAAAAATAAATGTTTTGTAAATTCCGTGTTTACAAAATTCTTAAAAATAAAGTATTTAATTAAATGAAGCAATTTATAACTCTTGTTGACAATTCTCTTCCATTAATGGATGACTAAGAAGCTAAATATCTATTGTTAACTTGGAAAGGGTCCTTCTCTTATTTCTTTGGCTAACTTGTACTTATCTTTTAGGTCCCTGCTGTTTCTTAATTTCCTTCAGAGGCCAAACCCAGATTATATGCTCTGGTTATGTACTCCTGATAGCACTTTGCACTTTCACTAACAAAGCATTTAAGTGCTAATAATAAGTATTTATTGTAAGTGTCTGGCAGTGACTGGCACAAGTAAGTGCTCAAATATTTGTTGAATGAAGAGGTCAAAAGTAAAGTCAATAAAGTCAGAATAGCCTCAAAGTGGTAGAGAAAGTCAACCCTCTAGATTACCTATAAATAAGGGATGGGGGTGGAAGCAGAGGTAGGAGGGCCATGGGTGAAAGGACAGTCCATGGATGAGTACACCGCCTTGTGAAAGAGAAAGGCTTTGCAAAAGCTTCTAAAAGTAGTATGACAGTCAAACAGGACATTAAGACTGACTATATGCTGACTTATACCAATAAATTCACTTTTACAATGAAATACATGATTAGTTTAAAAATTAGATGAATCAATTTAAGAAAAAGGATACACACTTTATTTTAAAAAGTTACTTAAAAGAAAGATTCATAAACTAGAAAAATCTCACCTGTCATGGGATCAAAGAGCTGATTAGCTTCTAAATCTGTAAACGTACTACTACAGACGGGACATTTGAAGGAAGCCCGGTTGGTGGAATCTCTCTCATCAGTTTCAATCCTCCTTCTCATGTGGTCCAATTTATATTTTACCACATTAACAAGAGTACGATAATTGATAAAGTAGTAGTTATGACGAGTAGTTTTCCCATCTGCAGCAGTCTCTACCCTCATTCTGCATTTGATGAACTTGTCTCCCTTTAAATTATTCAAGACTGATCGAAGTTGTTTCCGATCAAACTTGAGCAGCTCCAACATGTCCTCCTCTTTCACACAGGGGTTTCGGATCAAGATGTCCAAGGCCAAAGCATGCTCAATACCATAAAACCCCCGGATCACATACTTGGCTAATCGCTTCAATGCTGCAGGAACCTCGGTGAGGACATCTGGATCTGCCATCTTTAGCAGCAAACTTCAATTTTAAATGTACTGAATTCAGAAAAAAAGAGAAAATTAGCTAGGCATAAGGACAAAGTAATTATTTTAAATCTAGAATAATCAACCCATTATTGGTTGCTGGTAACCACTATTCTTGAAGTGCCACAAAGGTACTCAAGGCTAGTAATGCCTAAGCATGTAACAGAGAACAAGATTTTCCTCTAGAGTACACAAAAGATTACACCTGAAAAGCTTGACATATTTCTTAAATGGTTACTTTCAAGACTGAGTGTGCTTAGTTCCAAAAAGTAACTTATTACTTTATAGCAGTGATGTATTATATCAAGTCCACTTTATTTAATAAAGAGAAACACAAAAAAAGCTAAATGAAGTCTCATTATTCTCAATGCTACAGATCTTTGGGAACGCTGAAAACCCCCTGAGAAACTCAGCAGTTAGCATATTCTTTTAAGTGTCTTCCTTGAGTAAAATTTTTCCACCAAGATAGATTCTAGGATGTTGTATATAGTCATGTTCTCACAATAAAATCACAACAAACCAATGAACACATAAGTAATCACTAGCTGGGATGCTTGGCAAAATTACTGTTATAAATCTGGAAGAAATTAACAAATAGTTCCAGACAGTTTTACCAACCTTGAAAAATTAAATGACCAATTAAGTAAATGCAATACAGTTCTTAAAAACAGTTAACAACAACAAACGCCAAGATACCCTTAAATACGGGATCCCTTGTAAGACAAAGCAGAAGTTAATTATACCCAGAAAGCTATCTTCTAGAAGCCCAAACTGACATGGGCTAGAGTTTCATATGTTAAAAAGCCTGGGCTTTGGAATTAGCCAGACAGCTTTGTTTTAGTAGCTGTGTGATCCTAAGCAATCCCTTAAGCAACCTCAAGCCACACTTTATTCTCTGAGAAATAAGGATATCAACTACCACAGTGAGGTTGCTGTGACAAATAAATGAGAATGTAACATGCTTAGGAAGCACTTATTAATAAAGATAGCATCCATATCAATTTAATACATCCTAAACTAAAAACAGCCAGGCTACCCACACAGATTATATAAAATGAAATTTACCTAAACCCTAAGGATATTTTTAATAGACATCCCATTGAACTATTTCAATAAGGAATCATATTCTGTTAATACTAGCTTCTACTGAACTTTTTATTTAAAATCAGTGGTTTTCAACCTTATCAGGTTTAATACTTCTTTCATAAGAAATATTTTTATATCCACAGTACTATATTAAAAAGATATTCCTAAATAACCAATATATACATATACTTGGGGGGTAGAATATAATGCCCTACCTGTAATAAAGGAAAAATAAAAGCAAAGTCAGTTATAATAAAGTATATATACTGAGGCATGACTGTACATAAGAGATAACAAAGTAGCACCTAGATCCAAACCTGTGGGCCTAGAGTCCTCCTGTTATCCCAAGGCTTAGGGATGCCAAGCAAGTGCCTGGGTAAAACACTGAAGTAATATCCTAACGTATCATTAGAAACATTTTGTTCTTTCCAATTTGGTCAACACATTGTACTTGAACCCGGTTTTGGGTTTTTTTGTTTTGTTTTGTTTTGTTTTGTTTTGTTTTGTTTTACATGCTTAACAGTTGGCAGAATATACCAATATGTGGCTTCAGAAACAGTCCAAAGGATGGCAAATGTCAAAATAACCTACTTTTTCCAGTATTTCCTACTATTGTATTCCCCTACCTGACCTTCCACCCCGTATACTCCATTTTCCAGACCAATGGTTCCCAACCATGGCTATAAAGTAGAATAATCTGGGGTGCATTTAACAATACCCACCCTGGGCCCCATCCCAGAGATTCTGTTTCAGCTAGTCTGAGAGGGCCAGATTAGGCATCACACTAATTTTAAAGCTTCTTAGGTGACTCTAATATACAGAATAAGTCCCTGACCACTGCTACCAACAAACTGGGTGCCTGGCTACTACAGACCCCGCCAAAGCACATCCTGCATGGGAAGGGCGTTGTGCCACCTAGCATTAAGCCTGTTTCCTTTGCCTCAGACACCATAGGGGGCCCTAAAGATTTGAGTAAGGGAGTGACATAACTTTTCAGTACAATAGTTTTGGGTTTTGAATCCCAGTTGGATATTCTCAGCCTCAGTTTCCTCATATATAAAAAGTGACTAACAGAACCTTTCTCATAGAGTTGATGTATGGATTAAATGAAGTAATTCATGTAAAGTGTTCTGCCTTCAAAGCTGGTATCATTAGAATTTCATTAAATATTGGCATTCATAATGACTTCCTACTTAGAAAAGTGATTCTTAACAACAATTTGAGAAATGGGTGAAGTAAGTGAAGATGGAAGCACTGTGGAAGTACTGAGAGCCATAATAATCAAACCTAAACCACGAAAGAGAAGAAAAAATTAGAAGAGGACAGGGTGAATGAAACTTACTAGAGAAACAAAATCAAAAGGATCCAACAATTATTGGAAATGGAGTTACAAAGTAGGAAATTTTTAAATAGTTATTTGGTTTTTTCCCAATTTTTTTTATTGTGATAAAATACACATAACAAAAAATTTACCAATATTTTTAAGTATACAATTTAGTGATAGGTATAATAATAACACATTTATAATGTTATCCAATAATCACTGCCATCCACTTCCATGATTCTTCTCACCTTGTAAACTGAAACATTATATCCATTAAATAATAACATATAGCTATTTGCTTTGAGCTAGTGTAACTGGAAAGAGAAAAGTACTACTATGAGAAATAGGTTAACACCTGAAGAGGAACTTGGCATTCACTTCTAGTTGCTTGCCTTTGAGGAAATACTAGAGTATTACTGTGAAGATGTCCAGCAGGTAGCTGAACAAATGGAGAGCTCAGCAAAGAAGTCATGCTGTGACACCTTGCTCAAAATCTCTACATTCTAAAATCCTCCTTCCTGACCACTATGTTCTCTCTTTCACCACTTCTACTTCCTCACTTAACACTAAACCTCCTCAATCTCAAGATTTCATAATACTTAGGTCTGAGTTCTCAAACTAGCAGCCTATGCCACACCGTTTGACTCAAAGAATGAATGTTTTGTAATTTTTCTGATTAGTGGTTGACATTTTAAAATCATGAGATTTCACATAAATTTCCATTTTCAGCTCCTCATGAAAGTCAGAACTATATGAAGAAACAAGTGAGGCCATGTTCCCACGTGGAAACAATAAGCTAAAGAGTAGATTAGAAGAGCAGAGTAGAATCCTTTTAAACAGAAAAGAAGCTTGGCTGGCCTCTGGAGACTTTTGAGTATGTGACCTCTGAGAGCCAGGCCTTGTTTCTTCTTTTTAGCCTCAGAGTCCATCAGTCACCTCCCAACCTCACCTACCACCCTACCTAGCCCAGACCCCCAAAGGCAAGCTGTTTTGTTTTGTTTTGTTTTTGAACCATATATATTCTAATCATATAAACATTTAAGGACTACTGTGCATCAGGCACAGAGTTGGAGAAACAAAGTTGAAATGAATGCACTCTACATTCCATCTACCCTATCAGCCTCATCTCCAGCCACACTGGCATTCTCTCAGTTTCATGAGCCACATAAGCATTCCCTGCTCCCAGACTTTTGCACATGTTGTTCTGTCTGTCCCCTCAGCTAAGCCCAAAGTCCCTTCTAATCATCCTTCACTCAAATGACATTTCCTCAAAGAGATCTTTCCAGGTTTCCCTTAGGGGCTTAGAATGATTCCCCTTTCACATGTTCCCATAGCTCTTTCCCCTTCTTCCTTGCACTGAATAGACATACTTTCTCCATGTCTATGTCGGAGACCAGAGGCTTAACCTTGTTCACTACTGAGTTTGCAGTATGGAGCACAGCTGGTCAAGTACTTCCTTTCAGTAGGTCTCCCAAGCACGTGTTCTTCAAACATGCCCACCCTGCCAGCCTTCCCCCAATTCACTTCCTCCACTGCAGTTTCCAGCGTAGAAAATGATAGGGTATTGGAAACCCTCTTCTTAAACTTCTAATAGTTTTAAGCAGAAGATGACAGCATCAAATTCGCGATTTTAAAGGATTGTGTTGACTGCAGGGTGTAAAATAAAAGGAGCGGATGTAGGGAGTCCTGTCATCCTGTACAGATTATTTCAGTACACTACTACTATTCCAGCTCTAAAAAGAACTTGAATTCTACACATCCAACTGGTTTTCTCAGTTACCATATTTCACGGCACTCTGCAGGCCCTCGTACATAAAGAGGCATATCACCGCGAAACCTCCGAAGCAGCTGGCCTCCACCAGCCCGGTTCAGTAATGTTCACCTCCTCCCCACTGTGAGACCCCCGAGACCCTAAATTCCCTCGGACTCTGCCAGGTGAGTCCAGGGGCCACACTCAGCGCAGCCAAGCCCGTCCTACCCGAGGTCGCACATGGGCCGCTCCGGGGTCAATGGTTCTTTGGAGGACCAAGAAGAGAACAAGTCAAGAGAGTAAGGGGGTGGAGGATAGCTAAGGAGAACGGAGCAATGAGGAGAGGACACCTTGAAATGCCACGCCTGGCCAGGGAGCCGAGAACAAGGAACAGGGAACAAGGTTTACCAAAGCGAATCCTCGAACACTCCCACTACAGCTTCCCTCAGCGCCTGAACTACCGGCTTAAACGAGCCACGCCACTCGTGCGACAAAGAAAACGCCCTAATCCTGCGACCAGCTTCGGAAACCACCCGCTACTTTTAGCCAGGCGGGCCAATCAGCACAGTGACGCCTTCAATCAAGACAGTCACGCTCCGATTAGCCAATGACGTTGAAGGCTCCGCCCTCCATACCCAGCTCTGATTGGTCTACAATCCCGGAATAGGCGTTAACCCCAGCAAGGCAGTGGCAAGATGGCGTCTCTGGATCGGGTGAAGGTACTGGTGTTGGGAGACTCAGGTGAGCCGCTTAACCCAACCTTGGGGCTCCCGACACTTTTGAGTTATCCGAGAATCCTCCCCTTTCGCTCTCCCCCATCTCCCCACCGCAGCCAACTGACTCTGACCTGTGGCTGAAATCCCTCTCAAGACCCAAAGACTACGTTTCCCAGAGGACTTTGCTCTATTTGACGAAGCAGCGGCGTATCACGGGTGGGGGGCGCAGCGCCCAGGCCTTTTCGCGGCTTTCGCAGGTTTCTCGTCGGTCTCGGGCGACCGCAGCCAAGTGATCCTTTGTTTTAAAAGATATGGAGATACTGAGTATTGGGCGCTGGGCTGAGACGGAAGTTAGGACCGTCTCAAACAGATTTTGTTAATTAAGGAAATCAGAGTACACTAAGAAGAATGACATTGTTACAAGTGTTTTGCATATTTTAACTCCTTTAATCCTGAGATCAGCCCTCCTACCCCATTTTACGGATGAGAAAAGTGAGGCGGAGAGATGTAAAGGACAACTGGTTTGAACCCAGAGTTCACGTACTTCAGACAGTAACCTATATTATTTAATGAAATATTAAATTTCAAAGTCCTGTTTTGCTCTCAGCTGGGCTTCTTGATTTTTATGTTCTCTTTAATCTTATTGCAAACCGATTATATGCTAGGTTGTAAGAAATAGAGAAATTAAAAGGGCCATATTATGAAGCAGCTGGGACTTAATGCTGAGCCCTGTTTAATCCTAGTGTTAAAATTCTTTTGATACCTTGGACGTTTGAGAACTGAAATTGAAGTCTGCGTTTCCCCCTCCTTCACTTCACTATCCTGTTATTCATAACTTCCACTCTTAAGCGCCTTTAGAACTTGAAATAAATGGTAACCTTGCATTTCATAGATGCACTTTTGTGGGGTTGACCTTTGGATGCTGCTGTGAGCGAAGACATTTTGTCAGTTGCTTGGAGGTGGAAAGAACATACTCCGGAGAGCTTGAAAACTAACCTTCCCAAACTGAATAAAATTGTTGAGGGGAGGAGGTTAAGAACCTTTCACATTGCCTGAAGATCATTTGCCTTACAAAGAGCATCATTTAATATTCCATTCAGAAAGTTGCATTATGAAGTTCTATGAAGATAATCCAATTTATGTCAACTTTAGTTCTTTGACTTGAAATAGTGAAGTTAATTTAATAAAAACACTCAGTTTTACAGATAAAGAAGGCAATGGTGATCTAAATGGACTTCACAAAAGTATCACCAAGTAGAATTTAGAACTGGAATCCAGAGCTAACAGAGAGTTCTTCATGTTATGTGAAGTAGATGTTCTCTGTCATTTATAATTCCCTTTCTGTTGCATCTAACAATCCCTTCATGTTACATATTGTTCGAACTAGTCATTTTATTCTCTCCCCTCCCCCTACAAAAAAACTGAAATACTTACTACATAGCAGGCACTGAGTTAGGTACTAGAGTTATAACTGTGGCATCAATGCATTACATAACAGGGTTGAATTATCTGCTGCATTGAATTTGGAAAAGTGATCAGGCAATTAGTAAGCTTTTTGACATTATTATTATAGTTCAGTTGTAAAACAGAAGACAACCATGCCCACTAGGAAAGTGATTGATCTTGTTACTCATTCACTGATGTTAGGCTGTATGTGCAAAGTCAGTTATTGCTTTTTTATCAGTTCTCTTTTAACAGTGATTTGCTATCTGACAGATTAGAATATACTTTTTACACTTCATTTGTCTTTGTACTCAAACTTCAAAGTTTACTTTTGAATAAAGGCTTATTGCCTCTGTGAAATTTTAAGGATTTCACAAATATATAAAGGAATGACTTGGGTTTAGAAATTTGTTTGTGTCACCTAGAGATATTTGATAATTTAGTAAGAAATCCTGAAAGTCTCACCAACATACATATACTCTTTTCTCTTCTTTCCGAGATGAGGGATGAGCTTAACACATTACCAGCTCTATTTGGAGCTGGCATTTATTTGATTATATTGAACTTTTTTTTCCCCAGCAAATCAAGTGCATTCTTCTGATCTAATTTAGTTCTAATGATAAAAACAGAATCAGACCCTCCCAAAATTCTTAAAGAAGTCAAATAGCCACTATTCATGGTACTTCAGTTGTTCTTACTTTAGAGTCCATCCACTGTTAGCGCTTGTCACCCAATGCAGTTAATTCTTGGAGAGCTATATAGTATTACTGCGTAGAGATGTTTACCCTACACAGTGAAGCTTAACTGGAAGCTCAAGCCTTCTATCAAGCTGATGACTACATGCCTAGCTATAAGCCTCCAACATAGATGAACCTACATGCAAACACAAAAATCAGCAATATGCCCTGAGGCCATAGATATCAGATGCAATGCAGTAAATACAAAGCTGTTTGATTACTCAAAAATCTTACATGCCTGTATGTAAAAAAAAAAATTAATGAAAGGGAAATCTGGGAAAATGTTTGACTCAATTACGTGAGCAGCTAATATATAAAGAGGTCATGTAAATTGATAACACTAAAACCTAATAGATAAATGGGTAGAGCAATGAATAGATAATTCATAGAGAAGAGACACAACTGATTAGCAAAGATGATCATTATGTGTATCTTTACCAGAAAGTAAAGAAATGCAGACTAAAGTACAATGTCACTTTTTTGTGTCTTATAAACTAACAAAAAAAGTAACTACATGCTATTGAGGTACAACAAGCAAGACCTGCAGGCTTATGTATATAGCTGGTGGCAGAGTAACAAGATAAAAGTTGACAATAGATATCAAGAACTTTAAATATTGATCTCCTTTTACACATTAATTTCACTTCTGGGAAGGTATACTAAGAAAATACTTTAAATTTTAATCAAAAGTTTAAACAGATCTTTTCTTAGCATCATGTTTGAAACACCCTAATATCTAATAATGAGAAAATGGTTAAATAAATCATTGTGCCTACTCTTTGAACTACTATGGAGACATTAAAAATGTTTATGAAGATTCTGTAATAACATGGAAAATTTTTGCCATTAAATAAATACTAAGGCCCTGTTCTGAGTACTGGGAATAAAAACTATGAGTAAAACCCAGTCCCAGCCCTCAAAGAACTTAAAATTTAGCAGATGGAATAAAATCTATAAACAAGCAAGCGTGATAGTGTATTTTAAGTACTTTCTAGGAAAATATACAGTGTGCAGTGGAGATGCAAAGAATGGTGAATGATGTGCTTAATTCTACCTGCATGGAGTCAGAAAAGTCTTTATAACTAGAATGATGCTATGTCTTGAAAGATTAATTCACCAGGCCAGTGGGAGAGAGGAAATGGAAGGGGAGAATGGGTAGGATATTTCAGACAAAACCAGCTGTGTAAGTAAAGGCTTATGTTTCATTGTTTTCTTTTTTTAATATATTTTTATTGAAGTATAGTCAGTTTACAGTGTTGTGCCAGTTCTGGTGTACAGCACAATACTTGAGTCACACTGGTCAGAATAGCCATCATTCAAAAGTCCACAAACAATAAATGCTGGAGAGGGTGTAGAGAAAAGGGAACCCCTATTATACTGTTGGTGGGAATGCAGTTCGGTGCAGCCACTGTGGAAAACAGTATGGAGATTCCTCAAAAGACTAAAAGTAGACTTACCATATGATCCAGCAATCCCACTCCTGGACATATATCCAGAGGGAAACTTAATTCAGAAAGCTACATGCACCCCAGTGTTCATAGCAGTACTATTTACCATAACCAAGACATAAAAACAACCTAAATATCCATCAACAGATGACTGGATAAAGAAGCTGTGGTATATTTATACAATGGAATACTACTCAGCCTTAGAAAATAATAATAAAAATGTCATTTGCAGCAACATGGATGGACCTAGAGAATGTCATTCTAAGTGAAGTAAGCCAGAAAGAGAAAGAAAAATACCACATGATATCACTTATATGTTGAATCTAAAAAAAGACAAATGAACTTTTATTTCATTGTTTTAAGTATACTGTGTACATTTTGTATATATTCACAATAACAACCTGCTTATAGAAAAACCCTGCTTATGAAATGAAATCTACATGTTGACAATACTGCTCTTCAGGTGATTTTTTTCTTCTTTTTTCTATACTTTCTAGATTGTATGTAAATATAACTTTATAGTAGTGTTAGGTCCATACTCAATAATTCACACAAAAAGGTGGTCTAAATTTATGGTACAACTAGTGATGCATAAAGATTCACGAACTATGCTTGTCATAATGGAATCCCAAAATGTGTTAACTGAAAGAGTAACTCTACACACAAATATGCAGGGATAGCTCATTCCTTTTCCTCTTCATACAGATCTCCAAATACTAGCCCCAGCATTAGTAACTTGAGTATCCTGAACCCAGGAAATCTATAAGAAAAGAAAGTCTGCCCTACTGAATGGAGAGGATATTTGCAAATGACATACATGATAAGGGGATATCCAAAATATGTAAAGAACTCATACAACTCAATATCAAAAACAATCTAGTTTAAAAATGGGCAGAAGACCTGATAGACCATTTTCCAAAGAATACATACACATGAAAAGATGCTCAATATCTCTATCAGAGAAATGCAAAGCAAAACCACAATGAGATATCACCTCACATCTTTGAAATGGCTATCATCAAAAAGACAACAAGTGTTGTTGAGGATGTGGAGAAAAGGGAATACTTACATGCTGTTAGTGGGATTGTAAATTAATGCAGCCACTATGGAAAGCAGTATGGAGGCTCCTCAAAAAATTAAAAATAGAACTACTGAATGTATGATCCAGCAATTCCACTTCTGGGTATTTACCTGAAGAAAACAAAAACACTAATTGGAAAAAATGTATGCACCCCTGTGTTCATTGCCACATTATTTACAATAGTCAAGATGTGGAAGCAACCTGTGTCCATAGATAGATGAATGGATAAAGAAAATGTATGTGTGTGCGTGGAATATTACTCAGCCATAAAAAGAATGAAATCTTGCCATTTTCAACAACATGGATGGATTTAGAAGGTATTATGCCAAGGGAAATAAATCAGACAGAGAAAGACAAATATTATATATCACTTACATTTGGAATCTAAAGAAATAAAGCAAATAAATGAACAAAACAAAATGAAAACAGACTCAGATGCAGAGGACTAATTGGTAGTTGCTAGGAAGAGTAAGAGAGGGGTGAAATAGGTACAGGGAATTAAGAGGTACAGACTTTCAGTTATGACTGGGGAGCAAGACCCCACATTCTGTGTTTCCACAAGCCCTCCAGGGGATTTTGGTGCTAAAGTTGAGAGAACCAGTATTCTTAACCATCTTTATTAATAAAGCTTATTAAATGGTTGTGGCATGAACACCCTTTAAATTACCATGCTTTTCATATCATTATTACTGCATATACTCAGTCTCCCTTTTGCCATAATAGATTTCAGCATGACTTTTATATGACTGTAGTTCTTGTGTCTTTTACAGGTGTTGGGAAATCTTCACTAGTTCATCTTCTGTGCCAAAATCAAGTTCTGGGAAATCCATCATGGACTGTGGGCTGCTCAGTAGATGTCAGAGTATGTGTTTCTTATATTTTAGTTTTCCAGTGTCATATTAAAGATAATTCCTTCAAACTGATCAAATGATCAAATTACAGCACTGTAGTCAAGGCTAGTAACAATAATAGCTGGGCTTTATTAAGCACCAACTCTGTGCTAGATACTATGTCAAATGTTGAACACTTATTTTGCTTTTTTAGTCTTTTAAACTGACATATAGTTGCAAAAATTAAGGCATAGAGAAGGTAAAGTAACTTGATCAAATTCATTCTGTTCATAAGAAACAGAGTCAAGATTTGATACCACTTAGTCTGAGGCCAGAAACTTCAGTTTTAATGACTATGCTATACATCTAGAATTCACTTAACATACTCCATAAATAATTCTGCCTAAGCCTTTGTCACTAAGACAGCCAACTTTTGGCTAGAATTGTAGTGCGCAGACAAAAGCTTCTAGAGCTTCCTGTCTAGGTCATCTGTCCCACCTCACATTTAGGAAACACAGGGCAGTTTCCACTTTATTAACTATCTTCCCAGATGTTGTTGGTCTTCCTAATTCTGCCTAGTCCTGTCCGAGGCTCCCCTTCTGCTGGCATACCTGTTTCCATTGAGTTAAGAAATAAATAGGGAGGTAGCTAGCTAGATTGAGAGTTATTTTCCTTCAGTTCCTTGAAGCTATTGTTCCACAGTCTGTGACATATTGCTGATTAGAAATCTTCTGTCAGCCTAATTATTATTCCTTTTTAAGGTAATTTCTTCCCTCTAGTTGCTTTAGAAAAAAATTTGTCTTGTCTTTGATGTTCTGTAGTTCTGCTAACCTATGCCTGGGGTGGATTAGTGTCTAATCATCTTGTTCAGAAGTTGTGTGTCTCATGTCTGTCTTCATTTTTCAAAATTTTTAGCCATTATCTGTTTGCTACTTTCATTCCCTCTATCATCTTCTTTTGAATTTCTGTTGTATTTTTGTCCTCCTCATCTTTTAATTGCATTTTCATGTTTTCTGTTCTTTCTCCTTGGTGTATTCTGGATGGTGTACTCATACCTGCCTTCCAGTTAACTAAGAATCTCTTCAGCTATGTCTAATCTGTTTTTTAATATACCCACTCAGTTTTGCATTTCAGTAACTGTAATTTTTAATTTCTAGATGTTCCTTTTGGTTCTTTTTCAAGTGTCAAAATTGTTCAAAATATTCTGATCTTTCATTATGGTTTTACCTTTTATTTTAATCATTATTTTCAACATAATATTTCATGGTTTCTTTTGAATTGTTCTTTTTTTTTCTGGGTAGGTGATAGATTTCCTATTTGATGTATATGCTGACTCTACTTCATGGGAATGTACCTCTTCTATGATCTGCAATTCTTTGAAAATACCTGCATCTTCAGCAGGATTTTTTTCCCCTCTTCCCTTTGGAAATCTTGTATGGTTTGTTGTGAGGGTACAGTGCCTTTCCATTTCTGTTGCTGCCAGAGCCCTAGAGATTTCAGTGATCATTGTAATTTCTCATCATGGAATTTCCATGCCACCTTGATAATGTAAATGCCCCCAATATCTGATTGTGGTCTCCATTTTTTATTGACTTTTCATCTCTTTGTCATCCCTACTCAAGGTCTCTGACAAAAAGGTTTTCCTGCTTCCCTGAGCCAGTGGACAGTTTTTCCTGCTCTCTTTCACTGACTGGCTGCTCATCAAGGGTCCACATTTCACGAAGGAAATCTGTATTTTGTCATTCACCTGCATATACTCTTTCCTTTAAAGCTGGAAAACAGATCGCTATTCTTGGATGGGCACTAAAACTCCGGGGACCAACCCCTGAAGCTGTATATGAATCTGGGTCAGGTCCCACTTTGCACTCTAAGTTCTTTCCTCATTTCTAGCATCTGGGGAATTTCCTTTTCTTTCTCTTGAGCTTGTCCTTTTTATTTTTAAAAAATATTTTAATGGTATTTCCATGAATTTGAAATCAGAGGGGACCTGTCTGTGTCATTTCAGCCTGCCATGTTCCCAAATTGTTAGATATGGAAGAAAACACACATTTTTAAATATAAGGGTAGAGGAATACTCTACTGAAAGTAGCTTTGGAGAGTATTCAAGGTATTTCCAATTTTTAAATTCCAGGGTAATTAGAATGTGGAAGAGTGAACAGCATCCACATGAGAGAGCAGTAGGAGAAGTTGTGTCTTCAGGATAGAGACTTACATCAGCTAATACAGTGAGGTTGAAGATAAGGATATAATGGAATTTTATTACCCAGGAGTAAGGTTCCAGGTGAATAAGGGAAAGATTTGGAGGAAGGAAACAATTGGGGTTGAGTAATGGGTAGAAAGCAGTTTGGGAATGGAATACAAGAAAGCAGTTTGGGAATGGAATACAAGAAATCAGTTACAGTGTGTGGTAACTGAGGATAACAGGGATGTAAAATTTCTTGCGTGTAGCTGGTGGCAAAATTTCAAAAGAGACTTTATATTAGCAGTGCCCTGTATATGAAGGTGGAAACTTAGGGTTATATCTGCAAGGAGTATTTCTGTTAAGTCCCAGAGAGCAGATCGGTATGAGATTAGTTAGTTCTCAAGACTGACCAAGTTTTAGAAGTAACAGTAGCAGTTTCCTTTGGAAACCACTGCTTTTGGAGAAAGTGAAATTGGAATTCCCTTGAGTTAGCTTTTGAAAGACTGCAGATTTTTGAACTTCCTCCATAGTTCCAGGGAACATTGGGGAGCACATAAAACTGCCCAAAGGGAGACTGGAATAAAGGCTACAGTAGTCGAAGACAAGTGTCATGTAATAATGTAACATTTTACTGAAAAGAGTGTGTTACTGACTCCTTTAAAGCCAGTCTGGCCTGAATTGCATTATTGTGGAAGAGTAGGGCATGTGGGGCTGAAAGTGATCTTGCTTTTATTACTCTTCATTGAATTGGGGTGGTTGATCTGTCCTCTGTCTTTGAGAAGAATGTATTTCTTGAGTGACAACGTAAGTAAAAGGCATTTTTAAGTGATAATCTTAAGGAAAGTTCTGATAGACATGTAAATCATTTTGACTATTATAATAAAGTGAAAGTTCTTACCTCTGGCAAGAATGATTAAATCTACTGAAGCCTTTACCTAAATAACTTGGAAGAACACTTTCTTCTGTAGCATCTTTTGTGTTGCAATTACAGCTTCTGTGTTACTGAAACCTGTGAGAGGGAATCTCTGGAGTCAGTAGAGATCCATGAATACACACCCTTAAAAACAGTTGCCCCATTTAGCTCATTTCACATGTTAAGAGCCAACTAAAAATAGATGGTAAAGGTGATAATGTAGTTGTTTAATTTCAAGTGCTGGGTGAAGCTAATGAGCTTAAAGTATAAAGTCTGTATTCAGTAATTATTAACATTTTGGATTTAGTATGTAATACAGAGTATTTGTAACTGAACTGAAGGGAAAAGGGGAAAAAAGTTTTACTTTGTGGTAGTCTTCATTCATCACTGTGTTCTAATTTTGTTGCCCTAAGTCCAAAGGGACCAATATAAATGCATGGCTACTCTTAATTATGAAAGCAAGACTTACAGAATTTAATCTTTTCACAAATTATAAATAAGGAAATCGATTTGTCATTTCTAGTTCACTTTAATGGGGTTTTAACTCTAATTTACACATTGTGTACAATCAATATTTGTTGAATTCCTCTTTGGACAGCATAACAATGCAAGCACTGGGGAGAATTTTTTTTAAAGGCAGACTTCTTCACTAAGAATATGATGTAGGATCTAGTAGGTGGGACAAGGTTTTTATATAAATGATCTTTGAGATAACAATAATAATGAATGATGGCTTTAATTTTTTTTAGTGCTTACTTTGACTCAGCATCTATGTTATATACTAAGTCATTTAATGTTTACAACCCCTTGCGGTCGGTGCTGTTAGTTTTCCTGTTTGGCACATGAAGCATCTGAGGCACAGAAGTGTTCAATGATTTGTCCAAGATCACAAGGCTAGTAAGTGATGGAGGTGGAATTCAAACCTAGACAGTCTGGTTCAAGAGCCTGTGTTCTTGATCACTACTCTGCACTGCCTCTTGTTCCAGAATGGTATTGAGAAAAAGATATTCTAATGCTGTTAAATACAGTAACCACTGGCCTGTTGCAGCAATTTACATTCAAATGAACTAAAATTAAAAATTTATTTCCTCAGTTGAACTAGCCATATTTCAAATGCTCAATAGACACACATTGCTGGTGGTTACTATACTGGACATTTCCATCATCATAGAAAGTTCTGTGGGATCACACTGATATAGAACATAAGTGTTACAGCAGTTGAGGAGAGAAAGTAAGGTGCTTGTACAGAATGGAAAATTATACTGGATGCTAATGATTGAACGAGCTGGCAATGGACAAATGGACTATTCCTTAGGAAAGAGGACATATATTACAGGTGAAAGAGAAGGAAATGATCATAAATTCAGCTCTGAACATGAGGAAGGCAGATATCTGTGAGCTATCCAGCTGAAACTGTCTAGAAAGCATTTGGGGTGCTGAAGCTCAAGAGAGAATTCTGAGTTGGAATCATCTGTACAGGGGTAATCCTGAACCATGAGAGCTGATGAGTTCTTCAAAAAGAAAAATTTAGAAAGAGAAGAGCTGAGGGAGAGCCTTGAGGTATATTTAGAGAGTTGACTATGAAAAGAGGGGTCAGAGAAAGATTGCTCAGAGAATTAGGAGGGATAGCCAAGGTGATGAAATACCACAAGAGCAAAAGAGAGATGAGAATTTCATAGGAGGGACTGACTTTTAGTATGAAATAATATAGATATAGAGACTGAGAGGGGAAAAAGTTGAATTTGGTGATGATGAAGTTAGTGCTGACTTGAAAGTGCAGTGGAATGTTAGTGGCAGAAACCAAATGATAAAAGTAGGCAGAGAGGAAAGAGACAGGTTTAAATCAACCTTTCACAAAATTTAAAGGTTAAATAAAGAAGCAAGTGGGTACAGAAAAGAAGGGGAAAGTGAAGGGTTTTTTTTTGTTTTTTTGTTTTTTTGTTTTTATATAGAGGAAATGAGTTTGGCTGAAGGGAAAAGAAGATAACTGATACCTACTGGGTATCAGACACTGCAAAGAATTGGAAGTACAGCAGTGAATGAGATAAATTCAATTCCTGCTCCCCTGTTGCACTCTCATTGACTTTTTCTATCCTTCTTTCTTTTCTCTGAACCCTCCCCTAAGACCTCCTACCTTCCTGCCTGTCTTTAATAATAATTCTGCAGGCACACATACTAAATTAAACTTACTAGGAAACATCTACAGCATCCACTCCTCTTTCCTATGTGTATCATCTTCCTTACTAATGAGGTAAAGGACTAAAGAAAAAAAAACTAGTTTGTTTCTACTTTTTAAAAATTACAAAGAATAAACTCTTCAAATGAGACCAAACCTCCTGTATAGTCTTAATTTGGTTTCCAGTAAAAAGTCAAGAGGTGAGTAAATGAGAAGTACTGAAGTGATAGTGTGGTTCCTTTTCCCATTTGATGATCAGCTCATACTGTTGCTACCTGTTGAGAAAATCCTTCCTTGTATAGCTCTAAGTCTGTAATGACTTTACGTATCAGATCCTTGATGACCTGATTTAAATATAAACCACATTTCTTTCAGTTTGGCATTACCTCCCATCATGTTGGGATCTTAGTATAGCACCCAGGTACCACTTATTGTGTCAAGAGCAATCCTTGTTATAATGTCAAGCTTTCCCTTGGAGATCACTCACTCATAAAAGATATAATGTCATAGCTACAAGCTACAAGCCACGGTTTAAAGTTCTTAGGACTCATTACATTTAAATTAACTTAAACTTAGTATTAATTGAGCAGTTTGGAAAGGAAGAAAGGCATCGTCTCTTCTAATTCTGGAAGGAAACATGAAAAGATTTGATTATGGAATTTTGTGGTAAAGAAAAGTACAGATAAGTGGGTCAGTCTGGCTTGGGAGCATGTGTAGTCAGAAGGGAGCTGTCTAACAGACTTGGTACATTGTAAGGCGAAGAGGTCATGCGACCTGGAAATTATATTACATAATGGCTATTCTGGGAGGGGTTACAGTCTTTTAGAGGAGGCAACATTAGACATTTGAAATAATTTTAGAGAAAAAAGTGATATACTAAAATGGTTACCAAACTGAATTATGCATCAGAATCACCTAGAGATCTTTCTTTAAAAATACAGATTTTTGAGCCCTACCCCAGAAGCTTCAGGAGTTGTCCAGAAATCTATATTTTTTTCCCAAGCCCTTCTATTGGTTCTGATTTAGTTCACCCTCAGAACTGTGCTTGAGAAGCACTGGAATTCAGTAAAATAGTGAACTAAACATAATAAGACCTTGGAGGATGAGATATCTTGAATTTATTCCTTGATTTAAACAAAAATATCCAAGCATCTAATATGTGCAAAGTATTATGCTATTTTCTGGGCCTGCAAAGATGAATAGTACATGGTCCCTGCCCTTAAGCTCAGAGTCTAATAAAATAGATTTCAGTAGATAAGTAAGACAGTGTGGTTAGTGAAATGATAGAACTGTGCAGGATGTTATGGGAGTAAATAGGAGGAGTACCTATCGTGCCCTGGCTGATTTTGGAGCCAGGGAAAGGGGGGCAGGATCAGCAAAGTTTCAATAAAGTGGTTGAGCTTTTTGATAACAGGTAACTGACTCTTTATAACACCTTGTATTGTTCATTTCAATGATTTTGCTTGGAAATCTAGATAACATTATACATCTCCCTGCTTTTGTAAACAAAATTCATATAGTTTTAACATTTTTATTGATGATTTAGCATGATCACATATTATCAGTTATTTATACCATATGGCAAAACAGTGATACCTTTTATCACAGTGTACAGGATTACTTTTTATTATCCACAGTTGTCCCCAGCTGCTGTGATTTTGCAATACCCGTTTTTCTGTCCTGTCTTCTTTGTTGCCAGTCTGATAATTGTTTTCTCTCAATGTCAGTGTGACTGTCTGTAGAAGATCTTATTTACTTAAACTTTTCCATGGACAAAAAGATTTGGACGAAAAAATATGAATAAGTAAAAAGTGGGAAGCATTCTGTTAAAAATAGAATGTGCATTTTATGACATCTATTTTAACTACTCAGCTATCTTGCTTTTTCTCATTTCAAAGCCATTTAATATACATAATACAACTCCTTCATTTTATAAGCAAAGAAACTAAGACTCAAAGATATCAGGGATAATCAGTAGCAATCAAGGAATATAGTCTAGGCCTCCTGATACCAAATAGTTCCATTCTATAAAATCAAGTTCTTAACTAGGGGTTACAGCAAAATAGTGGAAAATTGCTCCAAATTATGCATGCCAAGGACTGGATCCCAAAGTTACTGATTCAGTAAGTCTGGCATGTATATTTTTTAAAAGGACTTTTATTTCAGCTTAATTGAGATATTGTTGACAGATAAGTAAAATATTTAAGGTGTATATCATAATGATTTACTGTATTCTTATATATTATGAAAAGATTCCTCCCATCCAGTTAATTAGTGCATCCATCACCTCACATGTTCATTTATTTATTCATTTGGTGAGAACATTCAACTTCTCTCAGCATGTTTTAATTATACAATAGAGTGTTTTCAACTATAGTCACCATATCATACATTAAGATCCTCAGACCTTATTCATCTTATGAGTGAAAATTTGTACCTTTTTACCAACTTCTCCCCATTTCCCCTATCCCCCCCAATTCCTCACAACTGTTTTTCTGTTTTGTTTCTATGAGTTTGACTTTCTATTTAGATTCCATATAAATGATAGCATGCAGTATTTTTTTCTCTGTCTCGCTTATTTTACTTAGTATACTTCCTTCTAGTTCTAACCATGTTGTTGCAAATGGCAGGATTTCCCTTTTTCTAATGGCTGAATAATATTCCTATATATATATAATCACATCTTCTCTATTCATCCATTGATGGACACTTGAATTGCTTTCATATCTTGGCTTTTGTGCACAGAACATGGGAGTGCACATATCTCTTCAGCATCCTGTTTTCGTTTCCTTTGGATATATACTCAGAAGTGGGATTGCTGGATCATATGGTAGTCCTGTTTTTAACTTTTTGAGGAACCTCTCTTCTGTTTCCGTAGTGGCCGAACCAATTTACATTCCCACCAACAGTGCTTAAGGGTTGTCTTTCTCCACATCCTCGCCAACGCTTGTTATCTCTTGTCTTTTTGATATCAGCCATATTAACAGGTATGAGGTGCTATTTCATTGTACTTTTGATTTGCATTTCCCTGCTGATAGGGATATTGAGGACCTTTTCATGTATTTGTTGGCCAAACGTTTGTATGTCTTCTTTGAAAAAAATGTCTAGTCAGTTCCTGTGCCCATTTTTAAATTGGATTGTTTGTTTTTTTTGCTATTGAATTGTATGATTTCTTTATATATTTTGGATACTAACCCCTTATCAAATATTTGTAAATATTTTATCCCATTCCACAGGATGTCTTTTCTCTTTGCTGCTGGTTTCCTTTGCTGTGTAGAAGCTCTTATTGTGATGTAGTCCCACTTGTTTATTTTTTGCTTTTGTTGACATGTGTTTTTCTTAAAAAAAAATTCTTGGAAGATTCTGATGTACACCTCTGAACCACTATACTATAATCTGGCTCTTAGCTGTATTCTAATAGATAAGGTTGCTATATATCAGATTTTGTTTCCAAATAGTAATATAGCACAGGCAATAAATGCTTATAGAGTCTAGACCATGAGAAAGGGAGAGATTTTGGAGTTTACTCTGAGAAAGAAGGTCATTGGAGGGTTTTGAATTGAAGAAGGATATGATCTAACTTGCATTTTAAAAAGATTACTTATTTGTATGGAAAACAAATGGGGGTAGAGAGGTACTGAGTAGGGTGAGGCTCTAGTGGGGAGATCGGTTATGAGATGGTTACCTTAATTGAGACAAAGAGATGGATAAGGGCTTTGAAGATGGTAATAGTGGAAATGGTGGGAAGTGGGTTTTGGGATACGTTTTTAAGGCAAAAGGAATAGGATTTGCTGACAAATCAGATATGCAGTAGGAGAAGAGTTAAGTATCACTCAACTTTTTGGCCCTTCAAGTAACTCAAAGGCTAGACTTGCCTTTTACTGAGTCAGAGAAAACTGGGAGAAGAAAAGGTTTGGGAGGAAGATTGGAATATTATTTTTAGATATGTTAAATTTGAGGTTCCTATTAGATGTCCAAATTGTAGTCCAGTGGATATGGTAGTCTAAAGTTCAAGGTACTGGTCCAGGATGGATGTAAATTTGGAATTTATCAACATAATTATAACATTTTAAATCATAAAGTTAGATGAAAGTGTCAACAGAATAAGTGTTGATAGAGAAGAGATCCATGAACTAAACCTTGGAAGACCCTAACAATTACAGGTTAGAGGGATAAGGACAATCCAAATGGAGATTGAAAAGGATTAGCCAATGAGGTGGGAAGAAGAGCAGGAGAGTGATATCCTATAAGTTAAGTGAAGAAAGTATTGAAAGACAGAGGAGTGATTAGTTTTATCAGATGGTAGAGTAAGATGAAAAGTGTTCATTGATCACTGGATTTAGCAATGTGGAAGCCATTAGTGACCTTGATAAGGAATATTTCAGTGGGGTGATTGGGGCAAAAGGTGTGGCAGGAATGAGTTCAAAAGAGAATATAAGGAAAAGAATTAGAGACAGTTGAGAACAGACAACTCTTTGGAGGGCTTTTGCCCTCCAGGGAATAGAGAAGTGGTATGGTAGCTGGAGGAAGACATGGGGTCAAGAGATGGTTATTTTAAGGTGGGAAAAATTATAGCATGTTTGTATGCTGGTGGGACTTATCCAACAGAGAGGGAAAATTTGATGATAGAAGGAAGATTTGATAGAGCTATCTCTTTGATAAGAAAGAAGAGATGGGATTTCATGTATAAGAAGGGGTTTTGGCCTTAGGGACACTGACAGTTTATAATAGCTGGAGGGAAAGCAGATTATATGGGTACAGATGCAGGGAGGTGGACAGATAAGGAAAGAGCAGGTTGTAGACATTCTCTTCTGATTGCTTCTGTCTCCAGAAGCAAGGTCATTACCTGTGCTTGAGGATAGGGAAGAGATATTAGAAATTTCACAAAGAGGTGAGAGTGTGAAACAGTTATCTAGGAAAGGAAAAGAGGAAATGGACTATGGAACTGATTGAAGGACAGCTCCAAAGGTAGACTTGAATTTAAAATGAATCCAGTCAGCTTGAATGTTTATTTTTCTGGGCATTATGTTTACCTAGCTAGGTTACAGACACAGAATTGATATAATCAGGGCTGGAATTTTGTCAGATGAATACTGTGTGAGAGAGGTAAACGAGTGACTGAAATGGCAAAGAGTGGAATTTATGCTTAGTTAGGAAGGAAGTGAGGATTTGGAAGTAGAAGGGGGTACTTTGAAAGGTGTTCTAATCTAATGAACTATAGTGACCTATGGGATCAAAGATTATTATTAGAGTTGGAGTATTAGAGGGAGGAAGCTACAAAGACAGATTAGAGAGCCAGAGGGTAAGATGCTGATATGGAATGTCCAATACTTTAAACTGGAATGAGGGTGCTTACCAGTTTTCTTAGTGGCTATAGTAATTATTTTGATGGATTTATTTGCTAGGTTCATGACTACAAAGAAGGAACACCAGAAGAGAAGACCTACTATATAGAATTATGGGATGTTGGAGGCTCTGTGGGCAGTGCCAGCAGTGTGAAAAGCACAAGAGCAGTTTTCTACAACTCTGTAAATGGTAAAGCATTTTTTACTTTTACCATATATTAATGATCTTGGAGGACAGGTCATCTGATACAGAATGCTGTGAATGTTGGTCTCTTAATCTGAGAAAGATCTAATGTACTCACAACTCTTAGTTTACATCTGCATGTGACATTCCAGTTTGTGTTTCTAGACTCTAACCATGTAATTCAGAACATTAAATATTTGCTTCTTCTGAGTGTTTCTATTTATATTATTGTCATAAACTAAATATTGAGAAATAAAATTATATTTTGAGTACTTAAAATAAAACACGGAACTTTCCAAAACACTGTCCCCTGGGAGTGCTGTTTAGTCAGTCAACTGAGTACATACAATAGAGCCATTAGGAGTCCCACAGTCTAAGCCAGATGTCAAGGAGATACAGAGATTTCTTTCATCTGCTCCTTAGAGAGAGTCCTATGTAATTATAGAAAGCTGCCCAAGAGTTTTTTCAGGGTGCAGAAACTTCATCCAGTTACAGATCTTTGAATACCTGGAGCATACTGCCAGATGGAGGTGTGTAATAGGATGTGATTGCAGTTCATAGTGTCCACTCTGTGTCAAGGGATTAAACTGCTGATACCTGTAATTTTCCTATAGAGTTTTGTTTTTTTTTATCTTCTTTTCTTTTCTTAACTCATTATTTACCTTTTTTTACTATGAAATACAATTTAAACTTCTGTTTGATGTACCAAAAGATTTGGCATCTCTCCCCTTCCTCTCTGGTGGATGCTTGGCTATTAATTGGGATTCATTTGTACTATGGTTAGGTCTCATTCAGTATTAAGTAATCATTGTGATTATTCAGTATCATCTTCATTACTTATATTCCTCTTTCAATATCTTATCCCATATCATAAAGTGCTGTAGATGCTACAAAAAGTAAAGAAGTTTCTTGCCATTTGATAAATACTATAGAATACAGAATGAGTTGTGTTTGTTCAGACCTATGTCCTGTTTAGCTCAGAATTCTATCTGAAAGTGTCACAACCTAATTAAAGAAACAAAATATTCATAAATAAAAAATACAGCCTAAGACATTGACATTAATATATTATAATATATATCATCATGCAAGAAAGTACATGACAATGGCATATATTAATAGAATGTATATAAATGAGAAAAACAGTAAGATAAGACCACTATAGTGTTAGGTGATTTCTTAAAGAGCAAGAGAGAAAGAAGTAAAGCCTAGTTTAGATCTAGGATCAAGTGATAAACCTGGATTATATTGATCAAATGACTTGTCAAAGTTGGTATCAATCTGATCTGACAAAGAGGTTTGAATATATAACACTTTCACTGTTTAGACCTTTTTAAGAAAGAGTTAGGATAAAAATTATAAGCAAATAACAAAGATCATTCAGACCTTGAAACTTTATGGAATTATGAGTTGTAAACTTATTAAGTGCTGAACAAATTCTTCTAAATCCATATTTATTTGGTTATCTTTTCTGTACCTATTATTCATTAGTGATTTGTCTTTTCCTTAAATAGTATTGACATAGTTTCATATATCCTATGTTAGTTTTACATGTAAGACTCAGATATATTCCTGTTTCTTTAAAAAAAAAAAAATCCCTGTTAAGAGATTAATCCCTGTTAACTGAAAACCAATTTCTCTGTTCTTTGAACCTTGCGCTAGGAACATTTCTCTTGGTAGAAGCCTTCAAAGTTCTTTACTCCATCTACCATCCTTAGCTTCTTAAAAAACAGGGCATTAGGACCACTCCATTCAAAGATACAGTCTATTCTTAGCAATAACTTTCTTCCCTCAATACCCTACCTTCTTCCCATTGTGATGATCAAGTCTGGTGATCCCTGAAGGAGACCTGTAAAGTGTCTCTGCCTCTCTGTTTTAAGATTAGAACATATTCTGAGCAGCTGTCACCCTGCCTTCTTTCCTTTGGGCCTCACTGTGTCCCTTCTAGTTCCTAGTCTACAAAGCAAGAATTCTCAGCCCAAAAGGAAGAGGGAAAATAAGGGAAAAGGGTGCTCAATGCCTTTAACAGCTCAGAAGCCTTAAATAGAGATCTTCAAGAAATAAACTCCTCCCTGTCCAGGTAGTAGCTTATCCAGGCCTCTGTAATCCTTTCACTCTTCCAACTGAAAGTCTCACCCATAGTTTTGTGATATTTTTACCTGGGAAATGGGGAAAGGAGAAAATATCTGTCACTCCTTTGCCCTGAAGTGACTTTATTCTGCTTTCCTTCAGTCTTTAAGATTATCTGACTTTGGGGGGAGGGTTTAGCTCAGTGGTAATGTGCATGCACAAGGTCCTGGATTCAATCCCCCCGTACCTACATTAAAAAATAAATGAATAATAAATAAACCTAATTACCTCCCTCCACCACCAAAAAGAAAAAAAGCAAAACCCAAAGATTACCTGAGTTCAAATTTTGGCTACCCCACTTAACCATGCTACCTGGGGCAAGTTACTCAACCTCTCTGACCCTCAGTTTCTACATGTGTGAAATGAAAATAATAATTCTTACCTCATAGGACTGTTCTGAAAATCAGATTAGATGACATGTGTAAAACGTAATATGTAGCACATAAGTACTGAATAAATGTTAGCTATATTCCTCAATGGTAGCTCTTTATTCCTTGTTTAAATCTATCCTTGATCATGTGTCCCCAGTACCTAATAGAACCCCTCATTGAGGAAGGTACAGTGAGTGCAGCTGGATATGGGGGCACGTGTCAGATCTCTGTTCCAGATGCCAGAAGACATACAGATTTCTTTGAGCCAGCTGGAACTAGTCAACTCTGACTTATATAAGCACCTTAGTTGCACAGTGTCTGTAAAAACTAAAGGAGCCAATTAATTCATGCCCTTTTTCAAATCGATATATTTTACATCTTGACGATGGAAAATGTATCAGTTCCACATCTTCTCTTCACAGTATAACCTGGGTAATATAAGAAAGGGTTGGGAGTTTCAAGACCTGTAATCTTTTGAACACAAGATGATACCCTATATTTCACTAGGCTTTAAAGCTTTTCCTCTTTTTGTCTATATCATATTATAATAATTACCTGCTTTACCTTCTGTCTAGGATCTTAACTGATTCTATTTAATTGTGTTTCTAAGCTTCATTACATTTTATTATTTTTCTCTCAAAAGTCCATCTGTTTTCTACTGTTCATACTTCTTGACTATGTTTTTCCTACCCACTTCTAGTGGCATATTTCTTTGCTAATCTTACAGGTAGCAAGTTTACATAGCTAACCATTAATTTAAAGAATTAAATGATTAGGCTTTTGAGTTGATTAGGTCCAGGTGGCCTACAAGAAGACATTTTGTCACCAAAGAGTAGGAATTGTGTCAAATTAAATATCATTTTAATAAATTTCCATTATTAAATATTTTAGTGAGTATAAGTAATATGTATATGATGTCTCTAACAGTACTATGCATAGTGCAGAAACAATTAACCTTTTTGAATTAATATAATTTCCAAATACTTGAAGTAGTTTTGATTCAGTTACTTATTTGTAAATAATTATCTGTAAGAATTTGTAGAATAATTTAAAATAATTGTGTCAGAGTTTGTTAGTCATACTAGGGTGCTAGGTTCATTAAGTAACCTAATGCTTTTATTTTCTAAGCCTTACTTTGCCAGTTGTGAAATGAAGAGGAATTCTTACACTATTGACATTATTTTCTCTGATTATTTTAGGTATTATTTTAGTACACGATTTAACAAATAAGAAGTCATCCCAAAACTTGTATCGTTGGTCATTGGAAGCTCTCAACAGGGATTTAGTGCCAACCGGAGTCTTGGTAACAAATGGGTAAGTCCAGATTACATTACAGTTGGTTTGAAATGCTGTAACAATCACAAGAGTACACCCTCCAAAATAATATTTGTAAGATGTTTGATTTGCAAATATTTTCTCCCAGTTTGTAGATTGTCTTTTCCTTATCTTAACAATATTTTAACAAAATAATTGTTTTTCATTTTGATGAAATCTAATGTCTCATTTTTCTCTTTTATGTCTTGTGCTTTTGTTACATCTAACAACTTTTTGCCTAACCCCAGATCATGCAAGTTTTCTTCTGGGTTTCTTCTAGAAGTTTTATAGTTTTGGGTTTGCTTTTAGAACTGTGATCCATTTTGAGTTAGTATAATGTGTGAAGGATTGGTTGAAGTTGACTTTTGTAGGTGAATGTCCAGTTGTTCCAACATCATTTGTTGAAAAGATTGTCCTTTCTCATCGAATTATTTTTATTCCTTTGCCAAAAGTCAAGTGACCATATTTATATGGTTTTATTTCTAGACTCTCTAATTCTTTTTTAAAAATATCTTATTTATTTATTTTGTTTGGGTTGAGGGGGAAGGGAGGTAATTTTATTTATTAATTTTAATGGGAGTACTGAGGATTCAACCCAGGACCTCGTGGGTGCTAAGCAGGCGCTCTACTGCTGAGCTATACCCTCCACCTCCAGACTCTCTAATTCTGTTCTTTTGATCTGCATCTATCCTTTTACTAATAAATGCTACACTTTCTTGATTATTGTAGCATTATAGTAAGTCTCAAAATTTGACAGTGTGATTCTTTCCTTCTCAAAATTGTTTAGCTCTTCTAATCTCTTTCCATATAAATTTGAAATCAGCTTGTCTGTATTGACAAAAATTCTGTCTGAATTTTTATTGGAATTCCATTAAACCTATAGGTTATTATATTGGGGTGCATTTTTGTTGCATCTTTCAAGCCATGAACACAGTATATCTCTTCATTTATTTTTTTGAAACAAACCCTAGACATCATATCATTTCATCTATATATACTTCAATGTGTAAATTTAAAGCATAAGGACTTTTTTTTAAACATTACCAAAATATAAATGTCCTCCTTAAAATTTAACAATAATTCTCTAATATCAAATACTATTTTAATGTATTTGTATCATATGTATCATAAATGTTGCTTTGTTCAGAACAGTATCTGAATAAGTCCCACTCATTGTATTTGGTTTCTTAAGTTTATTTTAACCTTAAGCCCCCCCTGTTTTTTTTTACTCTCTGGCAGTTTATTTGTTGAAGAAAATTGCTCATTTGTCCTGTAGAGTTTCCTCTGTTCTGGATTTTGCTGACTGTATCCCTGTAGAGTCTGTTAAACTTGTTTCTCTGAATCCTAATCTTCTCTAAAATGGTAGTTAAATATAGTAGTCTGAAAGTTGCAAGATTTTTGTTTTTTTCCAAAGTGGTATTGTGCATATAATATAATACTTGGTTATCTCTTTGTGATGTTAAGGTGTTATCAGCCTTATCCATCCATGATAAAATTTCCCATTTGTTTTTTACCTAATGATTTAAAAATAGAAAAAGGATTTCAAGATCAAATTTCAACTGGATGTAAAATTTAATCAAAGAAGGTGGGAAAAAAGGAAAACTAAAAAGAGAAATAAGAGAACAGATTTTTATGTGTACATATATATGGCAACATATATATGTTATGTTATATATATGATGCATATGTAAGTCAACATGAAACATGTATATTATGTGCAATATATACTATGTTATATATATAATAAATACATACATTAATGTGTAAAAGATTATGCAAGACTGGAAGTGACAGAAATATGTGTATCAAAGATGATGTTTGATTAAATATATACCAAAATTTGTGTGTTAGCCAGAGTTAGTGAGTATAGGGGAAAAAATAGTCCTAAAAAAGGGCACTCTCAAAACTTTATTCTCTAATAAAGCAAATTTCAGTTTTGGACCACATCTCCTAAATCAATATTAATGTTGGTAAGAAGAATCAAAGGTCTTGAACTCAAGCTATTATTGGCTTTGATGCAATATTTAGAATGATAATATTTTTTATGAAATGGGGAGGTTGCATAGTTCAAAACAATTGTGTTCCAAAGCTGAACAATAACCGAGGCTCTGTAAAGTTAATGTGAAGGGCAAAAAGATTCGGTAATTTTGCAAGCATGTGCACGTGCACACACACGCACACACAATTTAAATTATTCAGAGAGAAAGAAAAGTAATGTCAAAGAAAGGGAAAAATGCCAAGCTCACCTGGTTTGTATTGATTAGATTATGGAACATTGATTTATGGTCATAAGATGTTCGCAACCAGATTTGTCTGACTGTTACAAATTGAACTTATATCATAAATCCAAATCTGTTTCTCTTATGTGAATAGAATTTATATTCACTGAAAACATTGGGCTTCCTTTCAGTAATGGAAAGATAGTGACCCAAGGCCACTAACCCTAAGTGATTCCTATTGCCTGTCCTCCCATGGCTCTTGTGTCAAGACAAACAACTATTTGGTACTTAACTCTTTCCTTTTACTATTTATTTTGCATTTCAGCTGTTTCTTTTCCTTTCCATTTGTTGAATCCATCTTTCCCCAGGCTATGGTTGATTTATTCTGGCCTTCAGCATTCCTATTTCTTATTTTTCTGAAATGATCTATTTTTCTTTACTACTTATAGACAGGAATGTGTATGCATAGCCCAGAAGTTACCCAGAAGCTTGACATTTTCCTCTCTGGCAAAAAGCTTGAGTACCATGCTAGGTTCCTGTGTTTTCTCTCCACTGAGGTTTGAATCCACTCTCTGTATCTACCCAGAAAAATTCCTGAGCTGTTAGCCTCAGAAGACAGAGCTTTGGGAGAAGTCAAGTCAACCTACTTTCATATACCTGGGGGGCAGTCAGTTATTCCAATAGTCTATAAAGACCCATGGGACAAATTTTGACTAGTTGGATTAATAGTTGGAACTCGATAGATGCTGAGGATTGATAAATGAACAAGTAGATGAAAGAAAACGGGAGAAAAGTAGGTTTATAGGTGATGGATAAGCAAGAGGCAGTGAAGTATCTGTAAAATAGTATAAGCTAGTTACAGTTAAATATTACACATCTACATCAGAAAGATAAATTCTGTCCATTTATCACAGGGATTATGATCGGGAACAGTTTGCTGATAACCAAATCCCACTGTTGGTAATAGGAACTAAACTGGATCAGATTCATGAAACCAAGCGCCATGAAGTTTTAACTAGGACTGCTTTCCTGGCTGAGGATTTCAATGCAGAAGAGATTAATTTGGTGAGTATTTTCACTAATGTGTGTTTGTATCATCACCAGGTAAAGGGAAAACCAAAGATTTCACAAGTTACATATTCTCACAAAAGAAGCTTTGTATTTGAAATCAGGCATTTGGGTTCTAGTCCAAAAAGTAGCAAAGATTGGAGCCAACATAGACTATGAGATGGCCACAGTCACTTCAGCCTCCTTGAATGCCAGTCTGTTGGAATGTTCAAATGTTGTTCTGTGAATAATGTAAATCATGGGCTTTTTCTTGAAAAGATTTTCAAAAATAATTAAGGTGACAAAGAAGGGTCACTGGTACTGTACATTGATATTTCTTGCTTTAGAAAAGCCTCTTGGAGGGGAGGGTACAGCTCAAGTGGTAGAGCACATGCTTAGCCTGCATGAGGTCCTGGGTTCAATGCCCAGTAGCTCTAAAACTAAATAAACCTAATTACCCCCACACACACAAAAAATTTTAGAAAAAGTCCACTCTTCAGAAAAGCCTCTTAGCGTCATAAACTACAGAATTTACCTTAAAGGGCAAACAGATAAAGGAGAAAATTACAAATTGTAAACTAGGAGTGCTTCATAAGTGTTAGTTTATATAAACTTATGTGTATACAATTGATTTGAGTCCCTTCCTATTTCACTCAATTAGAACTAGACATTAAAAAGGCTAAGATAAGTTCTTATATAAGCCAGTTAGTGTTGCCCAGAGAATGATCCTGGCCAGCAGCTTCAGTCATGGTTTATAAATGTCATTGTTGATAAATAGAATCTCTGCAACATACTCAGTGCACTGGCATTCCAGATGTGGTGGTGGTGGTTTAGTAATACTAATGGCCAACATTTATTAAGCACTTATTAGTGCCGAGCGCTGTTCTAGTGCTTTATGTACCTTATTTCACATGCATCATCTTGACATCAACCCTATAAAGTAGGTACTAAAAGTACTTACATTTTTTAAATGAAGACTAGAAGCAGAGAGAGGTAACTAGGCCAGGGTTACACAGGACAAACCAGGCACTGTGACCACAGATCCTGTGCTCTACAATTAAGCCTATTTTACATTTAATTATCCTTCAGCTAACATTTAGAATCTTGGAGCTGGAAGAACTGTTGGAAATAATCTAGGTCACCAGTTACCCAAACCTGACTGCATATTCATGTCACCAGCAGCAGGACTTGTGAAAACTTTTGAATAAGTGCCCCACAGCTGGAACTTTGTAGTCATGAGGTCTGACAGGAGGACCAGGACTCTGTGATTGTAACTAATGACTCAGGTGATTCTGATGCCCTTTCTCTGTGAATCAACATTTTTGAGCACTGCTTGGTTCAACGCCACCTCTACCCCCCTAACTGAGTCACCTTCTGCCTGCCATTCCATTGTTTTTTACATTCTGCTTTGCAGTAGGGGCCTTATTTTTCTCAGCAACCACCATGGAATATTCAGCATAAATGCCCCAGCTAGTCAGCACTCAACCATGATATTCCAGAGGATTCCTGTTACCTAGAATACATCATATCCTTGTTGAGGAAGTGCTGAGGTTACTTTGCTTGAACATTATTTCCAAAGGGAAATTTACCATTGAATACACTTAATTTGTTCCAGCAGTTACTTCTAATGTATTTTAGAATGAATCTGTTTGTAGAGCCTGTGGTTTCTGTGACCATCACCTAATATGTGCTTTTCCTATTTTACTTGTGAAGGCAGGGCCATCTTTTAATTGTTAACAAGGTATAATGGTACTCAAGTGTGGACTTTGGCACACACTATCCCCAAGAGTTCACATACAACATACTCAGGGCTTTTTATCAGTGTACAGCATCAAGAACACAGCAGAAACAAGAGGGTCTTGAGGATTCAAGAGAGAAAAAGTAAGGAGGAAAATTGAATAAGAGTTTCAAAAAGAGATAGCAGTCAAAAAGAGTCAGTAAGTAAAGATAAAGTCACCAGTAAAAACTAATGTAACAGTCTTAGTGCTAGCATCTTTGGTTACTGTATGAATTTACTTAAATTATTTTTAAAAAAAGGAAGAATTAACATAACTGTATACATCAAAGATAGAATCAAAGTTATTTTTTGCCTAAAAAATAGGCAAATTGTTTAAATTATAAACAGGGAGGAGATTACTTATTTTTTTTTTAAATCCTGTTAGGCTTATTGTGTCTAGCCAAATTTTTCTCTCTTATGTGTTTACTTTAAAGTGATCATTTTGAAGCGTCCTCCCTAGTTAATATTTCTTTTTCAAACTTAGATAAGCATTTAGAACTATTAATTTTCAGGCTTTGCCCTCAGCCATGATCAATAGCAGATAGCTCTTTCAGCTCTAAAATTCTCCTCCTAAAATCATAGGGTTTCTCAAGCCTGGTCAGCCTGAAATTGTGGAGGCTTAGAATTAAGTTTTGGGGAGGTTTTGTTTGTTCATTTGCTTGTTTGATTTAATTTTTGTATTTAGTACTTTAGCTCTATTTGGAACCATCTCTGAAGTCTTTTGACCTTCTGATGACTATGTAATCGATGTCTGTTTTGTAAAACATACCTAACACAGATCCACCTAAGGTTTGTCTTTTATATGCCCCAACTGCTGTATAAATGTGTTCAAATATGATTTCATATACACAGTTTACACAATGATGTTTCAGTCTATTTAATCCATATATACAATTATCTTCGGTGCTTTTGTGTCTGAAAATTCTATCTGATAGCATTTTCTTGGGATGAAGACAGAAGGGAACTAATATTTCAGTACCTGCTATCTTCCAGACATGCATTATCTCATTTAATTTTCACCAAAAATCTATGGGATAAGTATTGCTATCCCCGTTTCACAAATGAATAAGCTCAACTTTAAAGGCTGAGTAATCTAAACCATGTCACACAGTCTAGAGATGCTGGGATAAATATTCAGATCCAGAGCTTTCTGGCTTCAAAGACTTCTGATTTTCTAGTATTCTGTGATCTTTGTAAAGTCTGTTGTCGTCTCTTTTTTTGTGGTTTTGGAAAATGTATTAAAGTTTATAGCCAGAATTCAAAATGTGAGCCTTGAAATGTAGTATATGGATAAAATAGGTGATTGTTACAAAGTGCATTGGAAAGGAATCATGTGGGTTTAGAGATTACAATCAGAATAAATGCAACAGCAGAAATGTCAGTAATTTCCCAAGGGACACAGACGATCTATAACTGAAAAGATAAACACTGTACTTGCCAAGGAGCCTATATGGTATCCCCATAGTTTGGTCTTAGGTAACATTTGAGGTAAAAACCAAAGTATTCAGTCACTAGAGGTGGCAAGTCAGTGATGACAAGAAAAGGCAATTCAATACTGGAACTCCAGGAAAAGGATGGTAAGCCTTTTACGGTCTTTACCAATCATTGCTATGTACTAGTCACTTCATTATAGTGTTCCAGATTGTCTCAGCAGATCCCCATTTTTTCCTATTTTCAGAAACCTAATAGTACTGTATCTATTGTTTATTATTTAATTATTTTTAAAATAATGATATTTTAAAATAAACTAATTGTTGATCTGTTGTTTATTATTATCTTTATGGCCTACCTGCATTCAGTGAGTGAGAAATCCCTGGCAACTGTTATGTTTGGTTTTTGCTCCTCTTTTTCCTTATTTTCATGCTTCCTATTGTTCTTAAGAACTGCATTGTACTTAGCTGGGGAGGGTATAGCTCAGTGGTAGAGTGCATGCCTATGCACTCAATCCCCAGTGCCTCCATTAAAATAAATAAATAAAAACATAATTACCCCCTGCACCAAAAAAAATTGAATAAAAAAATTTTTTAATTAAAAAAAAAAGAACTGCATTGTACTTAAATGAGTTGAGCACTGGTGAGTAACTAGTACAAAAAGTGAAGTGTTGTCTATTTTTTAATGGCTCTATTTCTGCTTTTCAACCTAAATGTAGGTAGGTCACCTAGTTAGTATCTTGGTTTTGTTATTAGTAAGACATTAGCAATCCTGTCTTCCTTTATGAATTATTTGATGATGAATACATTGGTTCATTGTCCTCTAAAATTGCATAAATAACAAAAAGTGGCCTTATCTTCCTTTAGCACTTTCTGCTTTGCTCTGTGCATCATAATTTGAAAATTACTTGAATATTTTATGAGAGTATTATGCCTGATAATTTACTATAGAAATGTGCAAGAGGAACAGTAATGACTAACAAGGAGCTTGTGTTTCCTAACGTTTCATTGTTGATCTTATGTTTTATCTTCTAGGACTGCACAAATCCACGGTACTTAGCTGCAGGTTCTTCCAATGCTGTCAAGCTCAGTAGGTTTTTTGATAAGGTAATGTCTTCAATTAAGTTATTTTTAAACTTAATTTATATATTATGGGAGTTTAAATTCTTTGTAGAATGCTTTGTCCTTTTATTCCTCCGTTCTAAACTTCACAGCCTGAATAATACTTGTTTTGATCTCTTATCTGTTGGTATAATTGCTCAAGGCTTGCTGACATGTTTATTCTGTCATCAGTGTTCTCTGAGCAAAGGATGGAAGCTACTGGATTCAGATAGAGTTTTTTAAATACCTAATTTCCCTCCTTAAGACAATATATGTTTCCATATTTTCTGGGTCTTTTTGTACTTATTCACCATCCCTGAACCCCACAAAAGGCACTAAACTGAGGAGATTGTGCTTAAAGCCCAGAGTTCTTTTTGCTCTCCTGGCTATTAATACTCTCCACATCAACATTACTATTACTTTTAAGGTTATGTCATCTTCTTGTTTCCCAGTCAGAAATCTTTGCATTCCAATTATTGACTCTTACCAGTATCATATTATTGTCCCGAGCTAGAATGAAAATGTAGAATGACTCAGCAGACTGGTTAACCGGAGCACTGTTTGTCTTTCCTTCACAAGGCTACACAGCTGCATCGCACATAGTGCTGACCAAGTTTAAACTGTTTGCCCAATGTTGACATCGCATAGTAACGTAAAATAGGTTATATTCCTCTATTAGTATTGAAAAAGATTAATTTCTGTATTATATTTCCTTTTACAAGTTATCTCCCAAGAAAAAAAATTTCCCTTCTCATAACTTCTTTATGATCATTTTTCTTTTAGCTACTTAGAGATCTAATATTTGGCTCTTTTGTCCAACAGCTCAGCATAAGATAAGCCCCACACCCCATCCCTGTTTAATATTAGACCACTGGGAAATTTTTGCTTTATTGCAGAATTTCCCAACTAGAGTGTGGCAAAAAAAGTACAGGTGTGCTGAGACGGCAAGCCCCTCAGTTCTCAGAGCAGCCAGAGCCCCCTGGGCTGGCTCGTCCACTTACCCTACAAATATTAGCATTTTCTAAATGTGCCATGACGTGAAAAATGGTAGGAATCACTGCAGGGAAACAGGTATTCTCTCCACATTGTTTTCCAACTTAAAGAGAGTTTACATTTGGTTCAGATCCATGGCCACCATCGGAATCCCCTTAAGAGCAACATCTTACAGATAGATCCCTTTCTGACACAGAAAGATCTCACAATGTATAAATTTTAGATAATTTATTATTTTAAAATTTAAAAAATAAACTATATTGTTGAGAGACAGTAAATTATAGACTAGTGTGACCCAAGTTGTCAAGCAAGGCTTTATTTAAAAAAAAAAATTAGAGGCGACTTGGTTGATTTTAAGAAGAGAACAAAATTTGGAAAGAGAAAGACATTGCATGTTGAGGGCAGGGAATTATACCAAAAGCGAAAAGGTAACTTATCTCTTCACTGCCTATATCACAACAAAAGGTAGGTGGATTAGAAGGTTGGCCAGACTGAGGTGGTTGCCTGATGTCAAGGCACTTGGCAGCTAAATTTCACCCAGTTTTCTCTACATCATATCTTCAACAATTTAGTGTAAAGATTTCTTCTCTAAGATAGAATCTAGCCCTCTTCCATACTCCCTTCACTAATAGTAATTCCTCCCCACTCTAGAATAATAGGATTTTCCCGTTCTTCCCTGGAGAGAGGAAAGAGAATCAGTCCTGGCATGGTTTTTGTGGGGTCAAGTGTTTTAGGTATATACCAATCATGAACCAGCTTTTCTACCTCTGGGGTCAGTGAATGCAGCCTTACTCTCAGTCTCTGGATAAAAGTAACCCAGCCATAGTCTCAAAGACAGAAGGAATCCAGGTTATGTGGCTGTCAGGCCAGTGAGAGCAAGCTGGTGCAGGCCTGCTCTGCTTTATTAAGACGAAATTCCTGGCTTCCTAATTCTCGATTCTAATGTCTTAGAGTTGATCTCCAGCTAATCTGTATTCTAATCTGATTAACTTTTCTTAATCACAAAAGCTCTATTTAAAGAAAATACTGCCTCTGCCACTATTGCAGTTTCTCAAGTGTTAGAACAGAATTCATTATTTTTTAAAATGGTTTTCATCGTGGGACAACATGGTACTCTTAAACTCATTATGTTAGGACATATATTTTGAAGGCCTCTTTTCAGTAGTGGTGATGGATTTGTACGGATACATCCACTGTACCTTGTTTCTTCTACTAACCAAATACAGACAGTCCTGAAACTGCTGAGTTAGGCTGCAGATTAAGTCCATAAAAAGAAGCTAATTGACTACTTTTGCTGTGTGTCTTCTGTCTCCATTAAAGACCTACAGAATTTAACACTGTGTTTACTAGAGGGATGTGGCAGTTTACTATTACACAGACGGACGCCTCTTTAAGAAGTAGCTATGCTTCTGGAGTAGCAAAAGTGCTTTGTTTTTATCTTATGGATTCTGTTTAGTACCTTTGGGGACTGACTGCTAGGAAACTTAGAGCCAAATTTGCTGCCATACACTAGGAAAAGCATGGGATCTCATGCCATTTTCTGGTTATTTTCTCTTTTTTGTTTCATTTATTTTTTTGATCTATCATTAATGCTTCCTGGAATGAGGCAGGCTTTTATAGAAATACTCCCACAGTTTTGATCTCATTAGCACCAGATTTAACTCATTGGACTAGATGTCTATAGCTATTGAAAAGACTCTTCATTTGGGTATACACCTTTTAGTCCCATTAGTGGCCACTGCAGTTAACAACTTTTTCAAAGTATGTATACTAAGCCCTTAAAATCTTTATTTATTTCTCACAGGTCATAGAGAAGAGATACTTTTTAAGAGATGGCAATCAGGTCTGTACCTATCTTTTCTTGATAAAATGAGGTCATAACTTTGGAGAGAGGTTTGATTGATTTGAAATTAATTTCCACATTTATTTTTGAAGTGGTTTTTTAAAAAGTGGGGAAGAAGTCCTTCGTAGGCACAAGCAACTGACTTTCTTTTGTCCTGTTAAGTACAAAATAAAAAATCTGATCAAGTTAAAATAAGGGTCTAAGAAACAAAAAGAATCCAGAGATAAGATTACTTTATGAAGTAATAGAAGAAAATAATTTGCTTGAGATTCCAGAGATATGGATCAAGTCTCACAATTCAGGTTATTCATATAAAAGTCCAATAGGTGAAGATTATGAGATTCACCTTCATGCTCTCCAATTTAGATGACACTGTCACCAATTGATTGGCAAATGTTTTTCATTTTGGTAGGATTTATTTTTATTATTTAATCTGTGGTGGCTTTCTGAGTAAAACCTTAAAAAGATAGTTCTTTAAAGAACATCAGGCCAACATACAGAAACAAAAAATAAGGAAAAAGTTGTCAAGGCTATTAGTATTTGAATTGTGCCTGCCTGAGTCCTAACATGGTTATCTTTCTTGCTTACAGATTCCAGGCTTTCCTGATAGAAAAAGGTTTGGGGGAGGAACATTAAAGAGCTTACATTATGACTGAATTACACTCATCCTTCGGAAGAGTGAGCAAGCTGTGGCAGTTTTTCACAGCTTTCTTCTTGCTGTGTCGATCATTAAAGTCTCAGCCTTTTAATGAAATCATCTTAAAACACCACCCTTCAGCCTCACCCTTTAATGGAAAACTGAAAAGAAGTGACAGCATGGGAGGTCCAAACTTTGTCCCCATTCTCTCTGTTCCTCACCTTTCTGTTCCTGTTTATAGATTATATAAAAGCAATGGAAATAGGAGATGTTGTCAGAATGATGCAGTAAATGAGCAGTGACAGAATGCTGCAGAGAAAATTTACACTTGCCTAGAACTGGAGGGTTTTTATGGGTCTGTAATTTTCCCACACTCCTTGCTGAAGGCTTAATTAAGTACTTCAAAACTGCATCTCTATTGTTTTACCTTTATGAGGGGAAAGGTTATGTTAACCAGCCCTCAGTTGTCCACCCCAAACAATCTCTGTCATTTTCAAAGAAGCAAAATGCTGCTCTTTAATTGTCTCCACCTTTATCACACACAAGGATGCCTAACAACAGCAACCCTTGCCTCTTTCTCCTCTCCTTTGCAAATGTCTCAGTGGCTGGAAGAGGGGGACTAATAGCTGGAGGTAAATATAAATAGATTAATAATACATAGAGAACAGCAGTCCCAGGAAGGAAGAATTCTGCAAGAAATCGACAGCTCACTGAAATCCTTCACTCTTTAGGTCACAGCTGTCTGCACCCTCTTACTGTTTCCTGTTTGCAAATAGGGTAAAATCTAAGAACTGCACAAGAGCAGTAAGATTTACAGCCTCTTCAGTTTTTATTTTTATTTTTTGAAGAAAAAGTCCACTCCCAAAACGTCCCTTAACTGTAGTCCATAACCTAAGAATGTTATTCTTTGTGTCAACAATGAATTTATGGAGAGAAGTAAAAATAAGTTCCGCAGCAACACATTTACATGAATTATGGACTAGGATTCTTGGATTTCACAATCCAAAGTTTCGGGGGGGTGTATATGCATAATTGTTCATTGTTACATTTTTTACCCCTCTTTTTTGCTTGTATAATTCCCTTTGCCCCGGTTCTTTGTTAATATATAAACTTGTTTT
This sequence comes from Camelus dromedarius, assembly GCF_036321535.1. Classification (NCBI taxonomy): domain Eukaryota; kingdom Metazoa; phylum Chordata; class Mammalia; order Artiodactyla; family Camelidae; genus Camelus; species Camelus dromedarius. Next base: position 65,839,335 of record NC_087437.1, read on the forward strand.
ACAAAAACTGTAGTTTGCTGCCTTATTCAACACCTTTTCACACATGTTCTCTCTCTGGTTGTGCTGCAGGTCTCTGCACTCCTGATTTTGCACCATATTAAAATATAATAATAACAAATACACAGTTTCAGCTTCTCACCTTAATTTCTTAAATTCTTTCTGTTCCATACTCTGCAAATCAAGGTATGCTGAAAGAGGATATTAAAATAACAATGTTCAAGAGTGCTTTTAGAAAGGCAGCCCTGGGAATTTGGAAAGGGATTTTAAAGTACTTTTCATCAGCTAGAATGTTCTCCAGTCTTTCTTCACATCCTCCCCCACAAGAGTTAGCCCTGATTTCTTTTTTGACATAAAGGAGAGCTATGCAAATCAGGATCTGTATGTGGAATTTGGCACAAGTATGTTGTGACAGAGCCTGTGCAGTTAGGAAGTAGAAACCAAATGCATACACAGAGACCTAAACCAGCTGAAGCTCTTTGTATTCCTCTTTTAAAAAAATAAATCAAGAACCCTTTTCTTCCCTCCCCTTTCTTCCTCTTTCTTTCCCTTAATTAAAAAAAAAAAAAGATCTAGCCCAATTTCTTTATTTTCTCCCTTATTAAAAAATAAAATAGAAGTAACCTATCACTGATGGTTTCAGGGTCAACCTTGAAAAATTAACAGCACTCAACTTCATTTCCTCTTGCTGTCAGGCTTGACTCCTGAATTACCGTTTTCTAAGAAAAAATAATTTTTAATAACCTAAGGTAAGTTTGTTGCACTTATTAATAGCAAAATAAAGTTGTTTGCCAAAATGAATGTTATTAGCCAGAGTTCTTCATAAAGAATCTTTTGGAGCATAATTTTTCCTAAGACTTCCTGAGACCTGCTCATAAAAATTAGTTTTGGCTAATAAAAATATATCTAAAGCAGAAGGTGTCAAACTGGCAACCCATAGTCATTTCATACCTGCATGCATGTTTTTTGACATAATTGTATCAGTTATCAATTGTTGCTTAACAAATACACCCCAAAACTTAGTGGCATAAAATAGGTCATTCTATTAGCTCACAATCCTTTGGGTCAGCAATTTGGCTGGTCGTTCTCCTGCTGGTCTCACATTGGGTCGCTTGCCCGTCTGCAGTCATCTGGCAGGCAGATTGCCTCATCACACATCTGGCAGCTAGTGCTGGGCTGTTGCGTGCCTGGATGTCTCTGTCCGTGTAGCATCTCATTTTCAAGGAGGCTAGCCTGACTTCTTTACATAGTGGTCTCAAGTAGCAAGAAATGGGCAAATCATAAGGCACAAACATTTTTTCAAACCTCTACTTGTGTTTGCTATTACCCAAAGTAAGATTCAAAGGTAAGTAAAAGACTCCATCTCATATTGAGAGGAACAGCCAAGTCACATTGTAAAGGGGTATGCATACAAGGATGAAACGAATTTGTGGGCATTTTTTGCAATTCGTTCATTCATTCACTTAAGTTGCCAATGTTTAGAAATTGGCGCTTTATATAGAAGTCTTATCTTAAAAAATCACCCAGCCTACTTTACCCATTTACATTTCATGCCCAGACTGCTGCACTTGAGTTTGTGATAATAAAGCCTAGTTTACAAGATTGTTTTTGTGAAATTAAATGAGGTAATGTCTGTGGGAAAACCTGGCACAAACAGGCACTCGATATATTGTTTCTTCCTTCCTGAATGCCATTAGCCATGAAGTTGATACCTGACCATGGCTAAGGAGAGTAGCCAGGATGAAGGACAAGGGAGTCATGGAAAAGGTGGCTGGAAAGTAATCCTTGCTTGGTCTGTTTTTAGAGGGATACAGGCATTAGGAAATAAGATTCTTAAAGAATTTATAAGAGCACTAAATAAGAAAGTAAGAGAAGCACTAATAGACATCTCAGTTTGCTTTAAGTGAAGTGCTTCAGGCTCTGAATGGTTCACCCAGCTCATCTCTTGGAGCACCTGTGGAGAGCTGTCTAGACCCCATCCCTGGTTCAGGCAGCTACGTGTAAACACCTGTGTCCGAGCGCAGATCATTTTCTCACCTCCACAGATAGTGAACAGTCTGCCTGTTCCTTCCCACCTGAGCCCGAACTGAGTGGAAAAGCCTTTGCCACACACAGCAGGTACTAACTACTACAGTTCCTTTCGTAGAGAGCTTTAAATCCCCTGCCTTTAGTAATAAGCCTGCTTATTTTAACTGAAACAAGGAATTGGTCAACCTTTACCTCAGGTGAAGAGACAGGCCCATGCAAACTCTGCCAGAAACAGACTGGGTTTAATAAAAACCAAAGGCAATTGTGTAAGCAGTTTGGAAATAAGCATGCTGGACTTTCTCCCTAGTGCAGCAGTTAGGAAATGTTTGTGAGTAGTTTGCTTGACCTGTTGACCAGTGAGCACAGTGAAGCAGTGGCGTAGTAACATCCAGAAGGTGGTTTGCAGAAGAAACAGGAGCATTTTTGGCTTCCTACCCTCTCTGGGCCTGGGTTTCCTGAAATTGTCACACCTGCAGCAGAAGGAAAATGGCCGAGCTGAAGGTAAGAAACTATCTGGCAAGTTTGCTGTGGCTTCTTCAGCCAGAACTCAAGGACGCGTCTGAGAATTCCAGAATGTCAGAGTTAGAAAGGACTTAGACCCTAGTCAAAGCTACTGTATTCAGAGGCTTCACCACAGTGTGTCGGTAGGCATGGCTGGGGCTAGGGGGTGATAAAGAAAAGAGATGATGCTCTAATTGTCCATCTCTTGCCTGGTTCATTTCAATTATTATCTTGGGAATCTGTAGACATCATAAGGGCTCCCCTCCACAGACACACTTGGACACATTTCTCACTGTGTCTGCTTGCCAGCCCCTACTCTCCAACACCTTCCTGTTGCTGCAGCTTCCTGACGGACTCCAGCTGACCAGTTAAACCTATTTAATCTATTCCGTTATTGAGGCTTACAATTAGCCCTTGGCCAGTAGAAGCCCTAGTACTTCCTCTAAGAAATCATTCCTTTTTATTATTTAATGTGCAATTGAAAAATACGTGTGGGTTATGTGCTATTAATGAATTAACTCATAATCTTTAAATCTGGGTTGTAGCCACTCTTGTTTCTATTTTACAATTAAGGAAAGTAAAGTTCAGAGAGATTAAGTGACTTGCCCAAGGCCACTGCTGATAGGTGATAGAGACTGGATTAGAAATTGGGTTTGTCTGAATCCATACCTAGGCTCCAAAAGGAGCCTTAGTGGCATCTACAAGGCTAAGTGCCTTAAGGCCAAAGAAAGGGAGGATGTCCCCAGTATCTGAAACCATGACTTGTGTCCACCCCAGGCTTGCATCAGCCCAACATACGCACTGAGTGAAACTGAGAACTGCCCAGAACCTTTACTCAAATGAAGTATGCCAGATTCCAACCTTTTTCCAGGGTTTGAGCACATCCTGAATGCCCTTCAACTGATGCTGAGTTTAAAAATCAAATATCTCCCTAATTAATAGGGATCCTAAAACCACTCAACGCTGAAGTAAAAGAGTTTGCTTCTTTAAGCCTGATGGAGAGTTAGAAGGACTGAGAAAGAATTCTCATTCTTTCATTCAGCAAATATTATGTGCTAGTACACAATGCCACAGATTAACATAGAAAAGGAACTGAGTCAAGAGAAACTTCCTGAAGGAGGCTGTTCCTAAACTGGGTCTTAAGAGAGAAGTGGAAATTGACTAAGTGAAAAGAGAAAGGGGCTAGGGGAAATGGCGAGTGCAAATCCCCAGTACACACAGAAAGCCCTGAATGCCCTGGGGTACAAGAGCAGTTCAGCTAAACTTGAGTTCCTTCAGGGACAGCCAAGAAGAGAATCCCAGAATGTGATCAGATGTATGGATCAGGATCTCAGGGGAGGGAAGGGCTAGGAGAATAGATCTGGAAAGTCATATCAACAGTGGTAGTTGAAGTCTTAAGAGGGGGAGTGCATAAAAACTTCATTTCCTGATGAAAATCCTATGGGGAAGCTCAACAGGGGTTGGAAACATCCTTACCATTTATAAATAAATTATCTCTAAAATCCTATCCTGCTGAAATTTTTAAGCAACTTATTATGCACAGCGCCAGCACACCAATGTAAATTGCATGCTGGTCTTTGTTCTCAGTTTCAAAGGCATTCTTCCCAGCCTGCTATCTTATCTCCACAAGGAAAGGTTAGCTCTAGAGATCAGAAATTCAAACACAGAAAGCCAGATTGCATCATTCTAATCAATACACATCATAAGTTAAAAAAATATTTTTCCTCTGCTTTTATTTCTTCATTTTAATGCATATGTCAACACAAAGCCTCAAATGAAATCACATTTACATAAAAGCAGCACAACCGGGGGAAGAAAATTCAAAAGATGACATAACAAAATTAAATTCTACATTCTTAGGTTGCTTCACTTCTGCAAGTCTTGATTTCCTTATTTCTAAAAGAACTGTTTAACAGGCAGGCTTTGAGCCCCATCACCAAATATTTTGATTTTGATTCACTAGGTCTGGGTCTGTATTTAACAAGTTTTAGCCATGATTCTAATGATTAGCCAGAGTTGGGACCCCTGGTCTGCATAATTATTGTATTAGTTTCCTGTTTCTGTTCTAACGAATTACCACAAATTTAGTGGCTTAAAACAACCAAATGTATTCGGCTTACAGTTCTAGAGGTCAGAAGTCTGAAATCAGTTTCACTGGGCTTAAAGGCAAGGTGTTGGCTGGTTCCTTTCGAAGATGCAAGGAGAGAATCTGTTTCCCTGCCCTTCCAGTTTCTAGAAGTTGCCTGCATTTCTTGACTTGAGGCCCCTTTCTCTGTCTTCAAAGTGCATCACTCTGATCTCTCCTTCCATCCTCACATCACCTTTTCCTCTTCTGTAGTCAAATCTTCCTCTACCTCCCTCTTTTAAGGATACTTATGAATATTTAGGGTACAACCCAAATAATCCAGGACATCTTCCAATCTCAAGATCCTTCACTTAATCACATCTATGAAGTCTCTTATAAGAGCTACCTATACAAAGTGATACAAATTCCAGGGATTAAGACATAGACATCTTTGACAGTCATTATTGAGCTGACAGCAATTCAGCCCACTCGCAGTAATCTGCAAGTTCCCCTAACAGTCTATATTCTGTGATCCCAACAAGGTTCACTAGAAATCCTGGACTCCTTCCACAGGGGGCAAAAAAAAGGTAGCTATAGTTCCATCTCTACTCTGACTTGTCTCTCTTTCCCTAATGCCCAGTAAAAGGAAGTGAGGTTCACCATCTGCTCATCCCATCAGGGTGTTACCCAGAATCAGTCAGGAGAAGGCACCTCATAAAACTACTCTGACAAATAAATCATGTCCTGGGGACCAGGTGAGAATTAGAAAGCTGTATATCAGGGAGCTGCCAAAGAACTGATGGTGCTGAAGTTACATGGAACTCAGTAACTTGCTCTGTCATTTAGAAAGGAGGCCCATAATTCTCTTGGAAGGAAACAAAATAATATTTTTTTTTTATGTTGGATCAAATTATTCTGAAATCTGGATTGAAGAAAACATAGAAACACACTTGCCTAATGTTAGATTTTATTTATTTTTTGGTATATGGTATATTTGTAGAGTCACTGAACCAGCTGGAGTGGAAAGCTTGGATTATCACAGCTAATAGAAGCAGAGTTCAGATATTGTCCTTGATCCCAAAGCCTTGGGAAAGCAGTACAGAATGCGGCTTCCTTGATTCTGATCCCTCCAGCAGTAAGGCATGTGATATTTGAAAGCTCTAATAAACTCATCTGTAATTTTTCTCTCAGGGGATTAGGAAAACCAACTTGTTTTGGGAGTGACTCAGCAGTTTCCACCCTCGTCTTCAGCCAATGCATGCAGCTAAGATTGTGAAACCGATTCAGAACTCACACCTCTCTCTGAGCTGGGTGGCTCCCTTCCAAACCACCAGCTGTTCTTTCGACTTTCTTTTCTATTTTTTAAAGCAGTCTGAAGCAAATGCTCTAAAGCTACATATAGGAAGTTTCTTTTCCTTGGCTCCCAACATACAAATAAACCTGGACTCTGTTCTAAGGTCAGCAGTTGCAAAGAACAGAGAAGGTTAATGAGTAAACCCACCCAGTCCTGCTAGAAAGCTCAGCCATCTTGCTCAGCACTCAGACCTTCCTGCCTCCCTTTGCAGAGAGAAACAATGCTGCAGTTGAGCAAAGAGAAGGCACTGTGATACTCAGTAGCTTCAGTCACAGATTGGTCTAAAATTCCATTCCACAGAACTGAAGATAATTTGGGGACATTACCATTTCTCAGCAGTTCAAATTTAGTCCTCTTGATGGTGAGCATGGGGTTCATTTAGAGGGAAGAAAATTGTATTCAGTGGAGAGTCAGAATGCTGGATAGTCTCTGCCATTTCCCCAAAGAAATCATTCCAAACTGCATGTCGCGGCTGTTAACCAATCTGTGTGGAATGTGACTCGCTGTTTTTAGTGCTGATGGATTTTCAAATATAAAAAAAATACTGTGTCTGGAGGCAAAAAGAGTAATTTCACTTCCATTGCTTTCTAGGTCATAACATTTCACATTTAATATTCCTTCCAAATATGGGCAGCTGTTGCCCCTGATCAGTGCTCACACATCCAGGTGTGTTCCATCAAGCTCATCCTTCTCCAGGCTGCCAAGAATGCTGGAGGGCTTATCCTCCACCCACTTATATCCTTCTTATAGCTCTTAAAGACATGTGCTCAGATGGTGGCATTTCACTCACTGAATGAGGTGGCAATTTCATTATCGTGGGCTAAAATTAAGTACATTTATTAAGAACAACTACAGGAAGAAAATGACCTTCTTGCGGGGATGTTTAAGTTAGAGAAAAGGGAGTTCGAACCCCACTTAGAGCAACATACATCCACTCATGTTAGAACAGACTCACTATAACTCAATAAAAAAAAAGTTTAAAAAAAAAAAAAAGAACAGACTCTAAGGGAAAAACTAATTCAAACAACAGGTATCTATTGATTACCTTTTACAAACCAGGCACCAGGCAAGTAGAGGTAAACAAAGTGCCATCGTTCCAGCCTTCATGGAGTTTATAAACTAGCAGAGAAGCCAGCCAGTGAAAAAGAATTCACAGGTGTGTTGACTGTTAAGTCAGAGTAAGTTTCAGGGGCTCTGCACACTTTGCTTTGTTAAGAAATCCCTTTTTCCTGATGTAAACAGATGGCAATCAGAATGCACTCCATTGTGCCACTGAGGACAGATGCTGGTTTGGCACTTCTCCAGAAAGCTACCCATATCTTCACAATTTGTTTCCATACATCCACACAGATGCAAATATATACACAAGTGCTCCAGGGAGAAGCTTTTGCCTGCAGTGAGGCTCGTTGAAGGGCTTTCTCTCAAGGGTTTTGCTGTCAGATTGGTTCCACACACCTCCTTACAGGTGCTTGTTTCAGAGTATGGAGGGGGAATGGAGCTCCAACCTCAGGGAGGTTGCAGTCTAGGCAAGCAGGACCCTGCTAACCTGGAATTGAGGTGATGCCTGAGCCATCTCCCCTCTCAGGAACTCCCTGATGGAACCAGAATTAAAGAACCTGTCCCTGGAGTGAGATAATTAAGAACAAGCCCATAAATTGACTAAGTACAGCTAAGGGTGGAGAGTCTATGCAATATCCAGCATTCTTCTCCCACTTAACTGAGGGTCTTTAAAATTCACACAGAGAATATTATCTTTCCTAAACGGTTCACATGCCAAGACATAGCAAAGGTACTACGTATAAAATGTGATATACAAACGCATGTTCATATAGAAATTCTTACCTTTGTAGACTGTCAAATCCTGTTGATAATGGTTCTGTGTCTTTGTCATATGCAGTATCTTTCTGGATTTGGGAATGAGTGTGCCTCGGAGGACCCTCGCTGCCCAGGTGCCCTGCCAGAAGGACAGGTATGAGTGAATAGAAAATTAGCTTAGAGAGCTCTGAATTGTAGGAATGAATGACTGGCCTTCAGGCCAAGTGCCTCTACTCACCATGGTTCTTATAATTTAGCCTGTGAACTGTCTAGGAGCCTCACAAATCATTAAGACAATTGGGATGCAAAACAATGACAATATGAAGGTTAGTTGGATGGTGGTTACCTATGGCCAAGCACCCAACCCTAAATAAGTAAGACTAACTGTAGGACTTTCAAGAGGATCCCCTAGGTCCAGGGTTAAGGGGACTTCCTTGTAGTTCCCTTGACCAGCATATGATATAACAATGATGAGAAAATAATCAGTCCTTTTTAAAGAAATGTATGTACAAAGATGTTCACACTGGTGTTCATTATAATAGTAAAAATATGGCAAACAAATTTTTTTCAAATGTTTTTGAAGAATACTTCATGGCATGAAAAAAGTGCTCATGATATAGTGCTTCCTTTTTTAAAAAAGGAAGAAGCCCTAATTATTAACAGGACTACACATATTACAGAATCCCCATTTAAGAATGAAAGGAAATATATCCGTATGTCAACATTGGGTTATTTCTGCATGGTGAGATAATGGGTTATAGTTCATAAATTTTCTACAATAAGCTTGAATTACTTTTTGCATCAGAGGGAAGAGTCACCTAAAATATTATTACAAGAAGTATATATGGGTTGGAGATAGTTGTGTGCACTGAGTGGCCCAGAGCATCTCCATCCAAGGCAGAGTTCCCCAACTGAGTTGCTTGGTGGGAAGGTGGGATGCTTTTCAGATTGGACTGGTGTCATTTATTGCCTCCTTTGTCTTAGAATAATCCTCAAGTTTGCCCCTACAACCTGTATGCTGAGCAGCTCTCAGGATCAGCTTTCACCTGTCCACGGAGCACCAATAAGAGAAGGTAAAAGGATTAGGGTAATTCTGACCTGAGGTCTATGGGTACATGACTAGTATTCAATGCTGCCTCCTATACCTGGACCACAGCCTCCCAGGCTGCCCAAGATCTTGCTGCTTACAGGCTGTGCTCTGGATCATAGTCAGGGGAGGATGGGCCTCATCTCCAGCTAGAATCAAGTGACTGGTGGAAGAAGGTGAGAGAGCAGCTGCACAGAGACTTGAAAACACACATCTAATTCCATTTATAAACCATGCTTGTACACAGAAGAAAATGTTCCTCATAGTCTGGCCTTACCCTAGGGTTACCAGTTGAGTTCTGAATTTTGGGTTACTCATTTTTTGTGTTTTTTTAAAATACTGATTAACTCAAAATTAGAGAAGATTCAGTGCAATATCCCCCTCAGCTGACTAGAAGTATTATGTTCTTTAGATGAAAATGTTGGATAATCCAAGCTTGGGTAGATGAAAGGTCATGTATTGTGGCCCCTGTGGTTTGAATTAACAAGGTTTTTACTCTTTGGAATTTGCCTTTGCTGGAAACCAGCACATTCATTAGCACCATGCATCATGCTCTGTGTTTGCTGTAATCCTACAAGCCAGGGCAGTGAACTCACTCCCTTGATTAACTCCCATGGGGCAGGTTGGACGCAGTAAGTGTTGTGGTCTGGGGAGGCAGCAAGTGCTGTGACTGAAACAAGCAGCGTCTAGTTGTAGGAATTTCAGACGAGGGCGTCTCTGAAGAGGGCTGCCACTTATATTGGAGATTTGGGGAGGAGGGCAGGTGGTATTGTACTGCTTAGTGGAAGGTGACTCAGTTTATTTCCACAGAGTCCACCTGAGATGCAAATGAGATAGTGAGTACAAAAGCAGAGTGGACCAATCAAATGATAGCTTGTTCCCCTTAGTGGTTAATCAGGCTCACTCCAGAGTCAGGCCCCCTGAGTTTAAATCCTGACTCCTTCTCTCTCCAGCTTTGTGACCTTGGGCAGGTCATCTACCCTCTCAGAGCCTCTGGGTTTTCATTTGTTAAAATGATAATAATAATACTTATTTCATAGTTGTGATGAGGATTAAAGGAAAAAATGTAAAGTGCTTAGCACAATGCCGGGTCCATGGTGATTACTCAATTAACATTAATTATTATAAGCATCATCATTGCCACCATAGCAGAGTGTCTCCCTCCAGTACAGGGTATCCCTAGGAGGCCACCAGAGAACTGAGTGGCAGGTGCCATGTTATCATGCCAATATCAGTATTGCTTCTCTCTGGATAGACATGTACATGGAGGGAGGAAGAGATAGTTTCCCATACTTGTCAAATCAGGGGCTAATTCTATTGCTATTTAATCATCTCTCTCTCTCCCTCTGTGGCCCAGATAGTCAAGGTAAGGTAAGCACACAGACGATTCCTGTCCATTCTAATTTATGACAGCCTGGCCTCCATGACTATGTTCTTGACTTTATGACCCACTCACTAACGGGACACCTGGACTCCGGATTCTGCTGCCTGCCTCCATTATTCAGCAATATCTTCAGCCAGCAGGAGCAGAGCTCTGTTCCAGGAGGCTGAAAAGGAGCTGTTGGCATTTCATTAAGAAGCTGGCACCATTCCCTGAATCAGAATTAAATCTCTGTCCAGGGCAATGTAGTGCTGCCTGGGGAGTTTTATAAACTCAGCTAAAAAACAAGGGACACAGGGCATGGCTCACCCATCTGCTTAGAACTCTTCAAAGGAATCCACAAGAATTTTGTGAAAATGCTCAAAATTCCCAGTGGGAAGATGGAGCCAGCTCCATCCATAGGTGAGAAAGCCTGGAATTCTTACATTTAGTCACTATTCATTTAAGCCACAGAGTGTAGGACCCCTCCCCCACCCCTGCAAAACTATCAGAGATTATATCTATCAGGAGCTGATTTTTACCAGATTAGTTAGCTGCTCCCTTAAGTCCTGAGAAGGGAGAGCCAGGACACAAAATGTGGAAAATCTGGACCACTACAAAAACCCAGATGATCAGGGGTAGACAGATAGACAGTTCAACACACATCTAATAAGTAAGCACCAACTGTATGCCAGGCATTCTGGGTACGTAAACTCTGAGACCTCACAACAATCCTGGGAGGTAAGGATGGGGAATGTAGGATCAAGAAAGTTTTGTAACTGGCCCAAGAAGACACAGTTGGTTCTAAGATACACACACGGGTTCTCAATTCCACTACTAGAAGCTGGAGAGGCTTAGTTACTGCATGGCCTGCAGTTCAGTGTCTGAGATCACATCATCTAGAACTGGAGGAATCAAATAAAAACCAAACAAATCTAGCCCCTTTATCTCCTAAATGGCTCAGTGTGGGGCCAGGTCAACTCCACCCTTTGAAGTAAACTGTCCTGGGGCTCAAAGGGCCAGAGCCTGTTCAAGCAGCTCTGGTCTTCCATTGCCCAGGTGATGTTCTTCTTCCTGCAGTCCTCTGACAGGGTAATGGCCTCTGAAAGGACTTAGGTCCCTTCTAGTGAGTTTCAGTGTCCTTCTCAACTTCTGGATGGTTCTCATCCTAGTGTCCTTCAGGGTTCCTTCATTAGAGTTTTCTCTTCCTGAAATAAAGCCATAAATGTACTGTAAGGAAATATAGATAGGTAGTCTTATTATTTTAGAGGACAGATGTGTTAATTCCCTGAACCTCTTACAAATTAATGTCAAAAAGACAACCCAGTAAGAAAATGATAAAGGACTTGTGCAAGTAATTCATAGAAAAATTACAAGAGGCCAATAAACATATAGATCCTCAGTCTTATGCATAATAAACATAGTGCAAAATAAAAATGAGATACTACTTTTTACCTCTAAGGCCAAAATTATTACTAATACTCCATGTTTGGGTTATCAGGCACGCTCACACATTACAGATGTGAGAATAAAGTGATACAACAACTTGGTGATTTTGCTTATCATGCATTGAAAATATCTGAGAATATACAAGAAAGTTGTTCAATTCTGATGCCTCTGAGGATTGGCCCTGAAAAAACTGGAGGTGAACACCATTTACCTTCTGAGACTTTCTGAATTACTTGAATTATTATTACCACTGGCATGAATTACCTTTATAATTTTGAAGAAGATAATTGATTTATATTTCAAAAATAACAAAGAAGCCATCCAAATTCTCTCAATCTATGTAGGCTTAACGTCCTCCCTTTCCAGAGCCAGAGCAAGGATTCGTATCCAATGATGTACATAAGCTAATGTTTGTCTGTGGATTTGCCTGAACAGATATCCTTCAAGGTACTCTTCCTTCCTTTATAGTTGTCATTGGGAAAGACAATTCTTTTTTTTTTGTCAGTATGGAAATAACCAAGATCTGGAGCCTCAATGTGAAGAGTGATGGGTGAAGTGAAAGCTGAGAAGTGGCCAGGGCTATGGACAGCAGTGGCTATTCAGAAGTGATGCTATGTCATTGCTTCCCACATTAAAGCCCACAGATCGTTGTTGACTTGAGCGTCCTCCTGATGGCACTTCCTAAGCCAGTCTGTGCATCACTCATACCATCACCCTGAGGTTTATGTGTCCTTGTTTCCCCCCAGCTGGCTGTATAGGATTCTACCTTCAGTTTCTCACAAGCCTTTTGAATCCATTGACCAAGGCCACGTCACTCACAACTGGGATGAAGTTGATCCTGATCCTAACCAGGTAACCTGGTCCTGTGAATTGGAACATAGCATGTATTCAAAGCATTGAGTATAAATATTTAAATCTAGCCCAGGTCTTTGAGAAATTAGACAGATTTTTTTTTAAATGTGTCTGTTCTTTTGCTCAAACTTGCATGGGAATTTTGGAATTGACTGATTGTGCCTGTGCACGTGCGTGTGTGTATGTGTGCGTTTGTGTATATAAGCTTTTGTTCTTCTAGCCTAATGGCTTCTAGGTGGGCACAGAAGTGGTTCAGACTCAGCCAGAGTGCCCAGGTGAGTTGGATGAAAGGGAATTATATAGACTGGTGAAAATGCATCTATATGCCCTAAGGCTGGTTTGTTTGTTTTAATCTAAACTCACTTATCACAGAATACTGAAAACACATCCAACACTTACATACTGGAAAAGAGGCCTCTGGTATAGAAACGAGAGGCTTGTTGTCTGAGCTGGATTCTGTCTCTTGTCACCTAGGAACTTCCATTCCTAAGAGTTTCCTTCTTTTGATCTGGTGACAAATGGACTTTCCTTCTGGATATCACTATTATTTACGTACTCTGCTTTCAGTAATGAGACAGATCCAATGCTATAATGGACTGAGATCTATTTTTTTTTTAACCTTCTGAGAACCTTAGTGTGTTCCCTTTGCTCCTGAGTTTAGGTCCATGTCACTGATAACAAGTACAAAATGCAGGGAGGAAAACAGACCTGAATTTGCATCCCTGACCCTCTACTTACCTGCTGTGTCTTTGAGTTAGTGTTTCACCTGTAAACTGGGGTGATCACGACATCTGCCATGCAGTGTTGTTGTGAAGATTACTTGACAGAACAGGTGTGAACGTGCTTCACACAGTGCCTGGAATACTGTAGGCAAGAACCATGACTCTGATACAGCCATTTTGATCTATTCACCTAAAGGCAATGGTAGAACATATAAATCTCAGAATTCATATTCAGGTACATTTTTTTCATTTTCTACTTTTAAATTCTGAAGTCTCCATCTGCCAGACTGGCAGAAAACAATTTCGCCTCAGCCTTCCCTGGGAATGTCTGGTCCTAAACGATGCCAGAGTAGGATGGGGGTCGAGTCTTGATGGTTGGTCCTCTCTCACTGGGTAGTGTTGACATGCCCACTGTTCTGCTACCGTTGTGCCAGGTTTGGGCACAAACTCATCTGCAAGACATTTCTGGTCCTGTTGTCCTGGATATGCCTGGGACAGCCATTTCTTCCTTGTGGGAGTTGCTAGGTCACAGGTTCATGGGTCGCCTCTGTATTCACAGTCCACACAAGTTAGTCAGTCTCCCTCTCTCCCTCCTCTCCCTTTTCCTCTGCTTTTCTCCCCTCCCCCAACTCCTTTCCACAGCCCAATTCTGTTTGGGCTATACCTACTAATCCTATACCTTCCCTTAAATGCTTAGACTCTTTGGAGAACAAATGGCACAATAATTTATAGTCACTTTTGATTTCTTGCCCTGCTCCATCTTTTCCCTAATTATAGAAATCTCAGAGAACTAAGTACCTGCTTGAATGATACTAACTCCTCTCCAACAGGGACAGGAAGAGAGGCCTTGAGAGTGGAAAAATATGTGGTTAACAACTTAAAATATTATCTACCTCACAGCCATTTTGAAACCAAGACATCCTGTCTAAATAACTGACCCTTAAACTTGTGTTAAGTTTAGTACATGAAACAGACATCCTCCCTAGTCTAGTTCTGGCCTATATATAGCCTTTAAGCCCGGGGAAAAAGGCAGTCCCTGCTCCAACCTCCAACTGCAGGCGCAGTCCTGTGCTGAGACACAAGGCCAGGCTTTCAGCTCTTGCCCCTTGCCCCTTGCCCCTTGGGCAGAGCAGGGCCCTGTGCGGGACAATTTCCACAGGCAACCTGTGGACCCCATATTCACCTGCCCCTGAGTCTCACCTGGGCTCCTAATTCAATCCCTATAGACTTCTCTCTCACACTCTGGAGTTAGAAACCCATCTGGCAGACCACAGTCATTTAATCACTTACCTCATTCATTGAACTATTTATTTCCACACTCATCTCATAAAGGGCCATAAATCATTCTATCTAAAGTAACTGTTCCTTCTCTGAGAACCTGCTTGACTCCTTAATGGGTTACATCTCAAATTCTCTAACTTCAACCCCAGAATGGGCGGAAGACCTAAACAGACATTTCTCCAATGAGGAAATACAGATGGCCAATAGGCACATGAAAAGATGTTCAATATCACTAATTATCAGAGAAATACAAACCAAAACTACAATGAGGTATCACCTCACAGTGGTCAGAATGGCCATCATTCAAAAGTCCATAAAGGATAAATGCTGGAGAGGGTGTGGAAAAAAGGAAACCCTCCTACACTGTTGGTGGGAATGTAATTGGTTGCAGCCATTATGGAAAGCGGTACAGAGATGCCTTAAAAAACTAAAAATAGAGTTACAATATGATCCAGCAATCCCATTCCTGGACATATATCCAGAGAAAACTCCAGTTCAAAAAGATACATGCACTTCAGTGTTCACAGCAGCATTATTTACAATAGCCAAGACATGGAAGCAACCTAAATGTGCATCAACAGATGATTGGATAAAGAAGTTGTGTATATATACACAATGGAATACTTCTCAGCCATAAAAAAGAATGAAATAATGCCATTTGCAGCAACATGGACGGACC
The DNA here is from genome assembly GCF_036321535.1 of Camelus dromedarius. Classification (NCBI taxonomy): domain Eukaryota; kingdom Metazoa; phylum Chordata; class Mammalia; order Artiodactyla; family Camelidae; genus Camelus; species Camelus dromedarius. Next base: position 65,854,525 of record NC_087437.1, read on the forward strand.
TAAAAATTATCATACTCTAGTGAAGTGAAATAAGTCAGAGAAAAACAAATATTACATGACACCACTTATATGCACAATCTAAAAAAATGAGACAAGTGAACTTACTTACAAAACAGAAATAGACACACAGACATAGAAAACAAACTTATGGTTACCAAAGGAGAATAGGGGAAGGGATAAATTTGGAGTATGGGATTAGCAGATACAAATTAGATAAACAACAGAATCCTATGGTATAGCACAGGGAACTATATTCAATATCTTATAATAACCTATAATAAAAAGGAATCTGAAAAAGAATATGATTGAATCACTATGCTGTACACCAGAAACTAACAGAACATTGTAAATCAACTATACTTCAATGAAAAAAAATTCTCTAATTTCTCTCTGAGAATTACAATGGTCATACTCATCTGCTTTAGATTAATAAATAGACCTGACTGCTTAATAACAGGACTCTGTCTTTCATGAGAAAAAATAAAGGATGGATACCTATACTTCTATAGGATTCTTGTTCAGGCTAAAAATTAAGCATTTATTATATACTAGTTTTGGAAGGTTGAGAAGGTATTTGACCCAAAGTAAATTTTCTAATTCTTTTCTTCAGGTGGTATAGAGAATCCCCAATTAAATTTCTAACAGTTCTCTCAAGTAGAGTCAAATCTCATATTATACAAAGGAACAGGGTGGTTGTAAAATCAGCAAGTAAGACAAAAATTAAATACAGACAAAATTATCTCTGAAAAAGCCCTTAACTCACCCATAAAGTCTAGGATACATGGTTTTGTGTGTAGCTACCCTGTATGGTAATTCTTATGTACACCAAATTTGAGAACCATTGAGCTAGACTAAAAGAAGGGTTATAGGAAAAGTCCACAGGCAGATGTTTGGGAATTCAAAGCATGGGGCCTTTAAGATAACTGTCAAATAACCAGTGGTACATGGGGTGGAGAGGGGCGGTCCAGTGGCCCTGCCTGCTCATATCGTCCACATAGTTATTTAAGCCTCTGTAACCTTAATACATCGTCATGGATTTGTTCGTGGTGGTGTGGGCAGTTGTGGGTTCTGGCCAGCAGAAGTCCCACCAAGACGGAATGAATTACTCAAGACTCTGTGGAAAAGTTAAGAGAGCAAGAGGGAGTCGGGAGCCAACTCCACGAGCGGCTCAAATCTCCCATATTTATTGAGTACAGTCAAAGGAGGAATGCAGGAATTTAGGGAAGGACAGGGTGGGATCACAGTGAGTACAAAGGCTTTGTTTATTGTTGGTGTTTGGCTCAAGGTCAGAAGACCCTTTTTGGTGAATCATGTTCAAGTTGAGCCTTTCAGCTTATCAGGGTGGAACGTATGAGAATTAGCTGCTTAACAGCTTGGACTCAGGCGGCTGTGCCTGTCTTAGGTTGCCCCCCTCAGGGGATCTTACCCGTCATTGGCTAACCAGCCTTCTCACCTCTGAGTCTGCAGCTTTTTATAAGTTGTTTACCATTCCAGCCCAAGGCTGTTTTGGGGATAGAAGACTAACAGCAGGCACGCCCAGCGTTTATAGCAGGGGGCCTGGGTCATTGCTAAAACCTCAAGGCAGTTGCTAAGCACATCTTCAAGGAGATAAGCAGCTGAGATTGTTACAATTTGTTAACCCAGTCATGGGCTTCCACAGTGGGCAACAGTGGAGCCACACATTTTATATCACATTTTGTTTGTAGAGGGTGAGGGGTGAGGTTTTAAACCTAACCTTTAAGGAAAATGTGAGTGTGATGTGTAATAAGCTCAGTAATATCCTTTTATTATATAGTATTATTATTTCTATGACTATTGATACATTTTATTTAACATGAATAAGATCATCGGGTACAGGTGGCTTGCCCATGGAAGCTAACCTCGTTCTGATAGAATTTTTCTTGTTTTGTCTTATTATACATACCTATAAAAACTTAAGTGATACAGAAATTAACAAAGTAGAAAACGGAAGTCTCCCACCAGAAATGACAGTCAAGTGCATCGGTTGTGTGTGTTAATTCATTATTCATAAGTAGTTAACGTACATTTTGACAGGGAAGTTTGGGGAAACTGCATTTAAAAGCCTGGGTTAATATAAAGTCTTCAAAACAGCTGCATCAAAAGTTTCTGCTTGCCTTCTAGTAAATTCTGAAAACACATTTGTTTCCTCCTCCTCTTCCCCCTGTTTCCTTGCTCTGCACTTCTCCTTGAACTTGTTACTTCCCTCCTGTTCTGAATTCCTTCGAGCACTTTCCACATAGTGGCCACTGAAAGCGTTTCTTCTCCAGTATTTCCCCTGCTCATTTCCAGCCTTGTGCTCACGCATGTGGGGACAGAGGGGCCCCAAAACTCCACAGTGCCTCTTTGAACACCAGCTCCATCAAGGTAGTGGTTATCCTCCCCCTGCTCTGTAACCTGTATCACCTACCATTCTGCTTCCCTTGTCTTGATATACACACCCAGGCTGTTCTTGCAAAATCTATCCTTTTGTCTTTTCATTTACACCTTCTTGACAAGTTAATCTCTCTTTCCGATTTTATGCTTCATTAATTAACCACAGCAATCTGCATTCATCACTTTCCCCCACTTGTAACCTCTTCCAAATAAGTACTCCAGACTCTCACCGAGAAAGTCTGAGGAAATTATATTTAGGGACCCATCTGACAGTCCTCCAGCTGAAACTGTATGGTAGGTGTGTCTTCACTGTCACAGACCAGATCCGATGCTTCATCAGCTTCACTGACTCCCCACGTAAGTCATCTCTGGGAATTTGAAGACATGAAAATTACTTAATGTTTCCTCCAATAGAGGATTATGGGATATGCTATCATTACCATTGTGTTTGATACCCTGGAAGACAGGAAGACTATGTCCCAAAACCTTAATTTTCTTTTAGTGTACTTCATTAATAATCTAAGAATTAATGCAAACTCTTTTTGAGTGTATGCAGAGTCAGCTGTGAACATAACAAGCTCAATCCATTAACATCTCACATAATAATATATTGAATTTTGTTCATCATGCACCTTCCTCTAACTTCTGGAATCCCAGAATTTAACAAACAAATCTGCTTCCAGTTTGACTCAGCATTCCTGAATCAGCATTCTTTTGAAGGTCAGAGTCCTTTAAAGTTTACCTTTGTTATCACTATAGCCCTAATCACTTGACTGTTGGAAAGTCCAAATTTTAACCCAATTAATCCTCAGCTGAGGAAATTATCTTTTAGTTCTCAACCAGTATTATTTGGGCCAAGTGAGAAACACCTCAAAGATAACTAAAGATCACATCATAAAATTCCCTCTGCTGCAGGACATACAAATTATCAAAAATGTTTCAAAACAATACATCCTTACAAGGTGTCTGATGTCTAATTTGTGAAACTTTAAGTTTCACTATCCCCAAAGCCCCCACCCTCCAAAAATGTCTTGGACTTCCAGCCTCTTTAAGCTTTTGCCTAAGTCTCTCCAATACATAAACACTCCTTGAGAAAGTAATCTAAACCCACTGGATCACCTCATTCACTCCATAACACTTTGTAGTTCAACCAGCCTAGGCTATTATAAGTATTTAAACTTCTTTAAACAACAATGCACCCCCTACCATTAATACATGTTTTTATTCAAAACTTAAATAAAAGTGCCAATCCCTAATAATCCCACCAATGCAGAGTTAACCACTTCTAATGTTTTGGTTTCTTTCTTTCTAGTCTTTTTCTTTGCACATGTGTGTAAATAAATAAGGTCTGGGGGTCCAATGCAGCCAGAAGTCAAAAGTAATTGAAAATAATCCCAAACTTCATTTGCTTCTCCTGAAAACATTAAAGAACATGCAGTATATGACCCACAGCAACACTTTTGAAAGTCCCCTTTCCCCAGTTTTTCCTGGACTCCAACCCTCTCTCACCTCTTCGCCATGCTCTTGTCTTCCCCAAGCTCCTTGGGCCTAGACTGCTGGTTCATGGCTTGGCCTTGCCTCCCCCTACCTTTTGCCTCTAGAAAATGACACTTAGATGTAGGTCCTCACCCTCTTTTCCCAGGAGATGCACACACACCCACACACATGCGCACATGTGTAACATTGATCTACATGGTAAGACTGGAGTTCAAAGGGCTGAGGGAGGGGAAATGAGCAAAGCAGAATTTTCCATGGGGAGCAGTGAGGGGAAGGGGAAGAGGCTGTGAATACTCTTATATTAATGCTGTTTTTTTTTCTTAAGCAGTTACAAATATACTTACTGTAAGTAAACTCAAGCTCTAATTCAGTTTTAAATTCTGGTTTTTTTTTTAATTAAACGTATTTTGTGTCTTTTTCCATGTCTTTTTAAACTCCTTGAGTACAGATAATTTTTCATGTGGCATTATAATTCACTACATGTTTATAAGATGATTGCTCTATTGTCAGATACTTAGATTGTTTCCATTTTTACTATTATAAATCATCCATGGCTAACAACCCTTTTCTCCTCAACATCCCACAGCCTGAAACAGATGACTTCCCTTTTTTCCTTCCTAGATCTCTGTCCTTTCCTGTGTTCTATGACACTGTGTAAGCCTGCAAAATAGGAGATGCTCTTACCCCTCCTTGTCTCCATCACCCTCCTGGGAAAGAGGGAAGTACTTACTCTCTCCTGCCCCTCACTTCCTCTTCCTTATTGTCTTTCTTACCTTCTTTTTTTCTTGCCTTCCTTATTACCCCTATCTGCCTCCTCCCCTGGTATTAGTTTCCTAGGGCTGCCTTTACAAAGTACCACAGACTGGGTGGCTTAAACAACAAAGATTTATTTTCTCACCATTGTGGAAGCAAGATATCTGAGATCAAAGTGTTGGTGGCATTGGTTTCTTCTGAGGCTTCTTCATTGTCTTTGGATGGCTGTCTGATGCCAGTGTCTTCGTATCGTCTTTCCTCTATACATCTGTGTTCAAACTTCCTCTTCTTATAAGGACACATCTTATTGGATCAGGGCCCACCCAAATGACCTCATTTTAACTTAATTACTCCTGAAAGCCCTTATCTCCAAATACAGCCATTCCAAGGTACTAGGGGTTAGGACTCCAACACATGAATTATGGGGAGAAAACAATTTAGCCCGTAACACTCTCCCTCCACTTCCTTCACTTTTCTTCCAATTTTCAGTTACTGATTCCCACTTTAGTTGGACTGTCTTTGTCTCAGAGGTGAAGGGTTAGTTGCTATTGATAAGAAATACCCAGCTTGGGTGAACTAAGAGGAGGAATTCCTTGAGCGGCAGGGGATTTTTCTAGCCCACTTTACTTCCCGCCTCTGCCCAAACCCCCTACATACACACGTCTCAGCAGGCAGAATTACAGAGATCTAACTTCACCCCACATAATTCCAGCCCAAAGCTTGGTCTACCCTGATAGGCCACAATGCAGGAAGTCAGTCCCCTTACTCCAGTCTGGAAGCCATTCTGGGGTTGCCATCATTGCAGAACCTCATTTATACTCTGTCATCCACTTCATCTCCCGCTCGCCATCTTCCACATCTCCTGTATTTTATTTTTTAAAAATCTAACATCATTCGTTCCCATGACATTATTTATCACCTCTCTGCAACATATCTTACAAATCTCTCCGCCAACTTCAAGCACCACATGGGACATTGCCATATATATGTCCCAGCTCAACAGGATCCATACTGAAGACATCATAGTCCTATCCAATCCTTCCAAACCTTTTTCTCTCTCTAGCTTTTCTTGGTCTGTTAATGACACAACCATTCTTTCCCACACCACCTGCTCTGACCCCTCCCCTCACTGCCCAGTCAATCTTTAGAGTTATATTTGAGAACTTCTTTCTCCATTTACATTAAATTAGGTACAGTGTCCACAGAATGGGGATTGTCATTTACATAAAGGTTACCAGGGGGCTTGTTGAAAATGTAGAATCCCCAGACTCCCCAATTAGAGATTCTAATTTAGTAGGTCTGGGACAGTACCCAGGAATCTTTCCAGACGATTTGCATGCAGATTGGCTCTAGTCCACACTTGAAGAAATACTGCTGTAGAATTTGCTTCCAAGACATCTCTGACATCTGTAGTTTCCTTCCTTTTGATAACATCACCTGATTTGGACCTTATTTCCTCTTACCTGGACTGCTATAATGGCTCCTAACTGATTCCTGTGTCTTCTCACCATATCCTACACCTTGCTGCCAGACTCAACTTACTAAATTATCATCTCAAAAATCTTTAAATTCTGCCATTACCTCTCCCTTCCACTGCCCAGCCAATCAAGTGCAGACTCCCTAGACAGGTGATCAAAAGCCCTGATTCACCATCATATCTTTCAATCCCTTCACTCTCTTCCATGCCCTCTATCGACCAGCCACATTGGGACCTTTATTATTCCAGGACAACACTCTAAAATTTCCTGCCTAGGTGCTTCATGCTCTTTCATCTACTTAGAATTTTCTCTTCTTCCCTCACAAGTATTCACCCGTCCAAATCCCACCCATTATTTAAGACTCATCTTAAATACTACTTTCTTCATTGAACTTGTTCAATTTTTCTCAGAATATTTGAGAGTAGGATCTATGTCTCCATCACCTTCATATGACCTACAATGTCCAGCACATGCCTTCTTCCAAATAGTAGAATCACAAGTATTTGGTGAAGTAACTGACTCCCTGAAAGCTCAGATCCCATCGTCCTATAAATAGACTAGATTGCATTTCTCTAAATGCATTCACTGGCTTTTGCCAACACTGCAGTGCACATTGCCCTGTTCAACACTTTTGGACAGCTTGCTGGCTCTTTTTACAGTACATCTCCATCAACTTGCATTTCACTCTTTGGGAAGAGGTTGGCGCTGTCTGCAAACCAGATTATTTTATTGTGTGTGTCTCTTATTTTTCATGTATAAGAATGTTAAATATCCCCTGTACCAGGAATTATTCCTGTGGGAAACTTCCTGTTTATATTTCTCTTCCAAAGTCATTTCCAGTTATTCATTTCCTTGTTCTATTGGAAAGTGCCCACACTTCCAGGACCTTCTGTAATAGGTTCCCTGATGGCAGAGACTGTCATGTTCACCTCCGTACCTGGCATAAAACCTAGTACTCAGACAGGTATGGTAAATCATTTGAATGAATTAACATAAGAGGATTGGACAAGAATGCTGATCTTGAAGGACCTTAGCAGGATTTGGGTCCCAGGAGTTAGACTGGGCCAAGGCAACTCAGCCTTGGAGGAGCAGTAGATAAGGGCCCAGATTAGAAGGCCCAGTGCAAAACTTAAAAGGAAGCAAAGCCTATGTTCAGGAGCCAAGGAGCCATGAATGGTTTGGGAAGCAGATAATGACAGGCTGAGATTAAAGGGCTCAGGGGTGTAGGTTACTAAGGAAGGCTGAGAGAGTGTTGACATCATTTCTTAGTCAAGATAACTTAATTACTTTAAACCATAAGTGCTGTCACTTCTAAAATAGAGATAATAAATGTAGAAGCCTCAGGGTTGTTTTAAGAATTAAATGCCATCCAACAAATGTTTATTGAGTGACTACTTCATTTCATGCTCTATGCTGAGTGCTGAGTAATGGAGGTAAAGTCCTTAGCTTTCCACTCAAGGGCAAGGTCAAATGGGAAATCCAGGTTTCTATCCAAGTCATCCAAGTCCCATGATGGTTCAACTTTTTTTTTCTGTAGTCTTGTGAAAGACTTTTGTAATAAAGTACAGTGACTTGAATCCTCCTTAGCTGTGTTCTTGCCTATTACCTTCTCAGAACCCCAATGGGTCACTCAAAGCCTGATTTCTCATCACCTAAATCATGTTCCCATTTTCCTCCGATTGATAGATTTGCTGAAGAATTTAATGAGCCACTGTTTTATTTTATCTGCTCCCCCACCACCATCATCTTCTCTAATCTGGCTTGAAACTCACTGCAACTCTCCTAGACATAGCTGCTGCTAACAATTGCTTGCCCACTGTGATCATGACTACATCTACAAGTTACTTCCAAATTCTTGGATACATGGTACTGACTTCTAATGATATGTCTACCTCAAGCCAGCCATGTTGTTGAGAGTATCCAGCTCGTCCAATCTAGCTGAGTCCTAGGCAATTTTGGAGGGAATTTCAGTAAATCAAAGAAACAGTATTGAAGGTGATACTCGGATCATCCAGTACATCTCCCAATCTTCCGACTCTGGAAATACTGAGTTCAATTCTTGGGTTTCCTTTTCTTATCTGGGTATGAGTTTCAAATCTTGACCATTAAATGTTGCCACCAATTGTCTGTCTTTCTCCTTTGATAACCTTGAAGAATTTTTAATTCTAATTTTAGACTCTTTTGAAGATTTCAAATTATTTTCGACCATCTCATTTCTAAGAGGTAAAAGGTTATTTCCCAATAGAATTTGCAGAATATAGCTGCAAAATATGTGAAGCAATAATAGATCTGAAAGGAGAGATAGATTAAATCCACAATTGTAGCTGGAAACTTCAACACCTCTCTCTCAACAGTTAATAAAACAACTGGATAGAAAATCAGAAAGGATATGAAAGAACTGAGGGCTTTCCCATATATGAAGAACTGACTTACATTCTAGAAAAAATCTTAGGACTTTTAGAAACATTTGTCAATTTACTAGCTTTTGCTTGAATGTCATTTTGACGTCCAAAAGTCTCACATATTTGTTTTATTCTTGTCCTTTGAGATAGTAGCAATGTCCTCAATGTCTTATATTTATTAATTCATTCAATCATTCAACATAAATTTATTAATAACTACTACAATCAAGACATCACATTGGGTATTACAATTGACTTCATTGTTTCTGAAATGTTTAATAATTGAATTCTGTGTGGAGGGCTATTTAGCAATAATGTATAGTACAAATAAAATAAACTGTTTAAAAGTTACAGGATAAAATGAGTTCATAAGCATCAAGTGGCTTGCCTGAAGTCACAGAGTAAATAGGCACAGAGGCAGCAGCAGAACCCAGGTCTCAGGGCCCCCCCCAATGCACAGCCCCCTTGGGCTGGCCTTGGGTCAGAGGGCTACTCCTCCACAGCATGCAATTAAGCTGAACATCTGGCTTTAGCAGATGTTTCTACCCTCTAGTCCATGTCTCTTCCTGTCTATCCTCTCCCCAAATTTCCCTCCTCACTTTCAACATGATATCACACCAAAACTCTTGACCTAAATCTCTTACCTGAAGACCCCAAGCTGACTTCTTCTTGTGGGCACCAGGTTTATCAGAACCACCTGGGGTCCTTTATTATTGTTCGTGACATGCGGAACATGGGCCTGTACAATACTCTGCCGTAAGACCCAGAGATAAATTTCTCCTCTCCCTATACCATCTCCATCATCTGAAGGGCATCACTTTTTGCATTCTAGGAGGTTCTTCAAGGCCACTGCCTCTTCCAGTCTGTGGGCCCTACTGAAGGTATATTCCCTACATCATCATGTAGGTGCCCTTCCACCTTCCACCCCAGGCTCTCTCTCCTTATAACTTGAAGGCTGAAGTGCCACAGAAGACTTTGAAAAACTGGCCAGCAAAAACCTTACCAAACCAACCCTTCAGCCTCTCTGGTTCAGCCTTTCCCACTCACAGGATATCAACCTCTTCTCTAGGGCCCAGGACTTTATTTCTACCCACAACAGGCATTTTTAGTTTCAGGAAGATCTACAAAGCTGTTTCTCAGTGCAACAAACCAGGTAGTCCTTCCCCTATAACTAGGATTCTGTCTCACTCACTTGCTCCCTTTTATTCCCTTCTTTTTTTTTTTTTTTCCTTATTCTTTCTCATTCCTTGCTCTTCTTTTTTTCTTTGGTTTGGAAAGCCTTAGACTTTATATTTATTTAAACATCCTTGCTATTGGTAACTGGCCCCAGATACAATTTAGCTGATTAACTGATGGGTTGTTTAGTTGACTGACTGGACTTCTTGACCATGAACAATAATATAAAAATCACTGAATCTCCGGATTGGGTGTGCTGATTCTTAAACCATAGCTGCACATTAAAAGACCTTTTATAAAATAGAGATTTCATTAAATTCTGGTGCCTGGGTCCCACTATCTTAAAATTCTGATTAATTTGGTCTTGGGTCTCCAAGACTTTCCAGGAGATTCTCATGGCTTGCCAGAGTTTAGAATCTCTGGGTAGATCTAAAAGGTTGCCCAAGCATCTGCTACTTAAATCCCTTCCACTGAGAAATCTAGAATGATGAATTTTCTTGGAACCAAGATTCTAGGTAGTAGCATCTTCCAGACAATCTTTCTGGGTGTACAAACTCTGCAATAGAGGGAAGCAGCAAGTACTGGTGAGTGGCAGACCAAAAACTCCCCTCAAAAAGCCAGTAGTGCTCATTTGTGGCCCTTGCTGAGGTCAAGGGAATATCCTCCTAGTTCAACAGTGCTCAACCAGGGAAATTTTGTCCCCCTTCCCCCAGTGACATATGACAATGTCTGGAGACATTTTTGGCTGTTGTAACTTGGGGGAGTGCTACCAGCAACCAGTGAGTAGAGGTCAGGGATGCTGCTAAACATCCTACAATGCACAGGACAGCTCCCACAACAAAGAGTTATCCAGCACAAAATGTCAGTAGCGCCAGAGTTGAGAAATCCTTTCCTAGATCCTTGCTCTCAGCTTCCCCTACCTCCCACAGGAAATACCAACCTTGGTGGAATTTGTCCTAAACCTTTCCCTTCTTTCTGAAGCATGATTTCTACAACGGTTTTTCAAATCAATATTTTACATTCTTTTAAAGTAGTCCCAGAACGTGATACTCCCGTTTTGCTTTTAAGAAATAAAGGCTGCTGCCTGACGAGGTGAGAGAGGCAGAATAATCCCAGCGCCACCCTTTCCACTTGCTGCTTCCTTCCCCACCACTGGAGGCCCTGCCGAGCCTGCCTTGACCAGGCACCTCAGCCAGCGAAGCCAGCCCTCAGGGTGCAGGTCACTCTGTGAGATGTCCTGAGGCCACTGAGTTTATCAGCCTCCAGCCTGGCTAGGTCAGACCTGCTGCCAAGTTGATTAAAAGTGCTGGGGCTGACACTTCTAGTAGTGCTCAGACATGCTGATTTTTCTTCCCACTTGCTTAGATCATTTCATTATTAAATTTAAGATTATTGTGATTTAAACTGAACCATCAGGCAGCCTGGGGACAGGCGTGGAGTTTGGTGAAGAAATTGAACCTGGTGCTGCATTTACCAAATCCAATCTCAGCTGGGTGCTTTTTCTTTCTCTTAAAGAAATAATTCACAATTCCAACTGCTGGAAGTAAGAAGTAGAACCTTCCCCTGCAGTGTCAGGAGCCCACACAGAGAGGCTGGCACACCAGGAGAGGGAGCTCATTATAAATAGCATAAAAAGCAGCATCAGTCAAAACGCAGTGATGTGCCTGAGCAAAACTGCTAAAAGAAACAGCTTCTGAAATAACAAGCAATTTTTTTATTTTTGTAATTTAAAATACTAAAGAACAAAGACTGTATATATATATATATATATATAGGTTACGTATTTTACATATAGGTTAAAATTCACTCACACACACGGACACACCCTACATACATACACAGAACCCAACTGAGTCCTTTTAAGGGAATGATGGATAATTATTAAATTTAAAATAACAAAATCACAAGTAGTCAGATCCTCACAGAGGGAGCAGCTGTCCTTTTTCTGTGTAATCAATGCTATTTATTTAGAAAATCTTATGGTTTCCCCTTGTGAAATAATTTTCCTGTATGTGTATTTTTTTTTCCAGCTGAGATGGAAACCATTTGAGATTCCAAAAGCCTCTCAGAGGAAAGTGGACTTTGTGAGCGTAAGTCAATACCATCCACACCTGCCCACCACTCTCCTCTCTTCCGCAGTGGGTGATCCAGAGCATTTGCAGGCTGCGTGCCACACAGAAGCAGCCTTGGATGCAGCCAGCAGACCCAGCACCACCTGCCTCTGCTCTGGGGCTGGCCAAGCAATGTCTTACTTACAGGCACCATATGGCCCCTGACACCAAAGGGCACTCGGGGGCTATTGACAACATCTTCAAATGGCCAATGGAATTTGAGCATTTACCTACCTCAGGTTTTTTTGGTTTTGGCTAGAACTGGGGTTCTTAGCCTTTTTATTGCATGGACTCCTTTGATAATCTGGAAGCCTGTGTTTTAAAATGCATAAAATAAATTACATAAAATTCCAGAGAAGTCAACTATATTGAAATACAATGATAAAAATATTAAAATGATAAATTTGGTTTGGTTTATAGTAATATGTATGCTATCTTATTAATGCACTAAATCACAAGATCTATGAAAAGATATAATAACTATGGTCATTAAAAGTATGAGCATAAATGATATTTTGGGAGAACAGATATAATGTGATATAAAAATGTCTATGATTTCTATCAGTACAAGGTTACAGGCACTTCTAACACTGCAGTTTGTTGCTTACATTCACATTAATTGAAGGAAATGATCAATTTCAGTCAGAGATTGGCAAAATACGTATATAATTTTTTTCTCCCATCCAAGTCCATAAACTACCCAAAATGGTTCCCTGGGCTAGAATAGCATCAACTCAGGGTGGCAACTCTAGTTAGTACAATGCTGATTGGAAGTTCTGCTTGGTAGTTAGAGATGCTGGGAGTATTGAACGCCTGTGCCCAGAGCAAAACATGTGTAGGGGAGAGGCTGGGGGCTACAAGGAGGTGGGGCTCAAAAAACCCAGTGGAGGGTTCTACAGACCAACCTCAGGTCCTGGCTTACTTAGGGAGAGTCCATGTGCCCAGTCATAGGCCAAATTTTTTGGTTCCTGTTGAATTATTTATCCATATTAAGTGCTCCAATCTCTGTGTGGACTCATCTAAATAGACCCAGATTTGCAAGTCGAGTTAAAATACAAAAAGATATCCCTCACCATGGGCGAATTATGGTTATCTAGAGGAGCAGAGCTCCCTCCTTTTGGGAAGGGCCACGTGTTAAGGTTTCTTGCACTGTGGGTTATTAGCAGAGAGGGTTTCAGTTGGTCAGAATACCTTCCTCTCCCCTGTTTTGGAGAGCTGGCCCTATCAATAAGCAGAGGGCTGCCCACATGATGAAGTATATTTGAGGGCCATTAATTGGTCCCTAGTGCTGCAACCTTTCTCCCCTCAAGCCTCCTAGGTGCCTGATTTTACCTCCAAAGGAAACTCTCCTTCAGGTTGATCTTAAGCACCAAAATGATAAAATGCCAAGTAGTGAATTGATGCTCTGTAGGTTAATTCTGATGGAGCCATGAAGACAATCCAGATATAGAACCATGGCTGGCAATTAAGGTGAGCCACCATCTATAAAACATAAGGCAGTAAACTCGGGGCTCCCTAGAGGCAGCCTGGTTCCAAAGGGAAGACACTAGTAGAACTTGCCTCATGACTCTCAGGGACCAGGGGGAGGTCTTGGCCTCATTCACTTTTTCCTCTCCTGTGGGTCTCTCCCAGGGTCTGCACACCTTGTGTGGAGCTGGAGACATCAGGTCTAACAATGGGCTTGCAGTCCACATTTTCCTCTGCAACACCTCCATGGGGAACAGGTAAGTGTTTCAGAGCAGGAGCAGGAAATCCCCACTCCCCGAGTTGTTGGCCAGAGGATGAAGCCTGGGTTGTTGTGTTTGTTATTGCTTTTTTTTCCTCAAAGCAATTTTGATATGCATTGATTAATGGTGATAATAAATGAGCATTTCTATCTTGACTAACTCCTGTGACATAAACAAGAATGTCACATATTAATGGAAACAGAAAAGGGATAATGGGGCACTGAAAGCAGGAGTAGTCAAAGAAGCATTTTGACTTTAACCAGGTTTGAGTCAGAATATCCTTAACTTCTAAGGCTCCTTAGGGCTGTTCTTGAGTCCAAAGTCACATTACATGAGCAGCCATTAGGGCTACCTATTGGCGGTAGGTCAAGCTGACAGACTGTGTCTTCAGCTAATAACTCTGTGTAAGCTTAAAGTTCCTAAACAGAAGGACTTACATATTAGATTTTTTAAATCAGAAAACATAATTTCTGCCTTTTCTTTGGGAAGCAGAATATCATAACAGTTTTGCATACTACCTCTGGAACCAAACTGTCGAGTCCAAAGCCCAGTCCATTCTTCCTGGCTGAGTGAACTTGGACAAGTCATTTAACTTCTCTGAGCCGTGAATCAGGGCCAAGATCACAGCCCTATGACTAGGCACTGGAGACATCCCTTGGGGTCCAACGTCATACCAGGCAGCTCTTCCCTCTCCACTTGAGCTACCCCAGCCTTCACTCAGTTCTTTCAACCTATGTGCCCTCCTGCCTCAGAGCATGTGCATGTGCTGTTCCTTCTGCCTGGAATGGCCTCCCCACCCAAACCCATCCCCAAACCCTTGCCTAGATGATTTCTTTAGATCTCAGGTCAAACGTCCCTTCTTCGGGGAAGCTCTGGCTGCCTCCTCAGACAGATCAGGTTCCTTATCTTTTCATTCCCCTGAACTTGACTTGCCCAGTGCCACTACAGTTTTCGGTGATACAGTTCTGTAACTGCTGGATTGCTGTCTGACTTCCTCCTAGACTCTAAGCTCCATGAGGGCAGAGATGGGGTCATCTTGCTCATCATATTACACCCAGCACTAAGCCTGGCACACACTGGGTACTGAGCAATAATTTGAGCAGTGACTTAATTTGCCTGGACAATGTTAAAACTGGAAATCATAGGAATTATTCTGTATGTTTCAGATGCTTTTATAATTCAGATGGGGACTTCTTGATTGGTAAGTTATGAGGATTCCAGACTCCTTAACTGTTAATTGATCCCTAGTCACAAGCTGCTTTTTTAATTGAATACATATTATTTTCCTTCCAATCTGCCTTATTTAGTGCAATCTACAGACCTAGGTGTAAAGGCAACTGGTGGTCTGGAAAAAATTCCCGTGTACCTCAAGTGCCTACTCTATTTCCTGGTCTCCCTGTCTTTGCTTATTTCTGCGGGGCCTTTCTAATCAGGGGGATCTGGACAGCTGAAAAGAAATGGAGGGTAATACCAACATGTGATTAACTTGTTAAGATAACTGTTTGCCTTCTAATTCACTGAAGAAAGGGCCATCTGTCATTGACATCTGTAATATACATACAAATTTTCATGAGACCATCTAAAATGGAAAGTCTAGTAAGGAAAGTCTCTGGTCTTTCCATTCTTTTTGATGGTTTTAATACCAATATTTTGGAGTGAACATTTTGATGTAGACATTAGACATGCAAATGCCAGCCTCCTGCTGGAAAATAGGTCCTTTTCCACCCTATTTCTGCTGCTCTTTCTGGTCAATTCACAGAATTGTGCATATACAAGTTCCTTCCTTACCTAGCAACCAAAAAAAAAAAAGTTAATTTTTTTCATTCATGTTTTTCTAGATAGTAAAATAGCTAACCTAAGTTATCAGAATACATATTTCCCCCATAAGACTCAATAAAGCTCTTTTCACTTTGGATGAAAAATCAAATGCAGCCCTTAAGCCTTTTACTCTTCATGAAGTGGTTCTCACATGAAAAGAATTACTCACTGCTGTCCTGTCTTTTTTGTCAGTTCCCCAGCAAGGGAAACTTCTCATTTACACTGAGTTTGGCAAGATGCTTGTACAGCCCAACGAGATCTGCGTCATTCAGGTTGGTGATGTGTCCCCGTCTCCTCCCTGCTTCTCCCTAATTTGGGAGCAATCAGATGTTGCAGCTGCTGCTATTTCCAACTCTAAAATTTCTGTCATGTCTGAGCAACGGGGAGGGAGTTGGAGTTACACAGAAGGCTCCCTGAGCAGAAGAGTAAGCAGGCTTGGGTGTCTGCTTTGTTTTAAAATAGCACACAATCACAAAGCAAAGAGCTTTGTCAGTTCTCTTTCCTAAATATTTATACACCCGGTGGATAAGGCCCTGGATGGGAGTGAAGGGCAGTGAAGATGGATTTCTTCAAAATCTGGCTAAATCAGAGCACTGTTATCTCTGAGCCCAGTGAGGGAGTAGACTAGAATTGGTTTGGGTCACAGATGTGACTAGAAGTTAAATTTTTCTTTCTAACTCATCTTTGAGCTGGTCACCTCTCCAACATAGTTCAACAGACTGTAGCCTTACGCATGCGAGGCCAGCTATGGCTCTTGAGCAGCTCCTTTGTAACTACAGGTATGATTTGGGAGAGCACACCAATTTTCACTTCCTATTCCAGAGAGGAATGCGGTTCAGCATAGATGTCTTTGAGGAGACCAGAGGCTACATCCTGGAGGTCTACGGTGTCCACTTTGAGTTGCCTGACCTGGGACCAATTGGTAAATCTTCACTACAAGTTTCTAAGCCTGACTTGAAATAGAGGACACAAATAATCACATGAAAGTTAAACATCTTTCTCCCCTCTTTATCACACTCAAACGTTCAACTTTCCTCTCTAGACAACTTCTTCTCTAACCAAGTGTAGCTGGGAATTTCAGAACCTACTGGAGCTCCCTGAGCAATCACAGACTTCTTTTTCTGGACCTCTAAATTCAGGGGCTCCAGGTGGTATGGCTGACCCATCTGATGAGATGACAGCTTTGTTAATTAGCTGGTCAGTGTGTCAGTCCATCAGCTTGTCTTGGCTCCCATGCTGTGCTGAGGGCAATGACAGGAACCACATCAAGGGTAATGAAGGCCTCTTGCCATCACATACATGCATAACAGAATGATCCAAGCCAACCCATTATAAGTCTCTCTCTAGAATAGCGTTCAGACCACTGGGGAGCAAGACAATATGTAATACATTTCAGGTTATACAGAGTACACCCTAAAGGATGTAGAAGTCTGGGTTACTGTGGGCCAACTCTCCAGGAACAGCTTCATAGAAGAGATGAGATGTGACTAACCCTTGATGAAAAGTTGAGAGAAAATAAAGAGGAAAGGGAACGGCTTAAGATAAAGTATTCAGGTGAGAATGGGCTTTGTGGAAAGGAGGAAGATCATTTTCTTAGGCCAGTGGGTTGTGTGTAGACAATAGAGTAAGGAAAGACATAAAAACGGCGGGGGGCTATGTTGCTTTGGAAAGGGGAAACGGATTGAGAGAGACACAGTCTACAAACCTCACACTTCTACTGAGCACACGCCACAAAATCGACACCCTTGAGAGTCAGAAAGTGTACCTCACTCAGTGCTGTGAAGCAGCTAGAAACCACAGCCTCCACGAGGCAGATTCAAACTTTCCAAAGTGAACCAGCATCCTCCACACCCGATTCTTCTGGCAAGCCAGAGCCAGGATACCAGGAGAGAAGCGAAGGTGGAAGGAGGGCTTATTCTCAAAATGTCTCTGGGAGTGAAAAGAGTGGTTGGGAAAACTGGCCCTTTGTTTCATCTCTGGCATGTTTGCTGAAGGTGGCGGCCACACCTCCCAGCTCTTCCCTTTCCTTGTCAACAGATTTTTTAGAGCAAAACAGGGACAGGGCATCATGTGCCTTCCAGTCACTCCCCTGGGGGAATCCAAATAGTCAGAGGAAGGTGGGAGGCAGCAGAGAGACAGCTGGAGCCATGGCGGGCCGTCTGTCATCCTGCTCCCCACCCGCTCTTCCCACTCGGCTCCAGCCACCTGCTGCCCTACAGCCAGCCCAGCTTCCAGGTTCTATGGAACACAGACCCTCTGGAAAATATGTATAATTTACTAACCAGCTGGACGCTTTTTTTTTTTTAACCCCAGGAGCTGGCAATAATAAAACACTCCCCAGGTCTGTCCTCTCAGAGTTAAATTATGTTTTTGCGCTAGTGCTTTTCATTTTTGGTCTTTTGATTTATTTTCTTTCTCTGGAGGGAATACTCCCAACGTGAAGGTGAGCAGGCAAGTACCAGATACTTTCTCCCTCGGTGGCAGACAGATCTGCCAGGCTGCAGAGCAATTTAAAGACTTGGATTGATTCTGAGTTCTGTGTTAGGAGCAGAGGCACGCCTGGGGCTACAGTATGTAACCCTTTCTTTCTCCAGGACTGTAGATGAGTTCTAGGACCATCAGAATTTTCTTGGGAAAAAAAAAGTCTAGTATTCTATCATATCTTCCCTTTTCTAGTCTTTTCCTCTTCTTCCCTCCCCTCCCCTGTAGTGATGAGATAATGCATACAAAATGTTTATAAACACTATTCATTCTACAACTTTAGGAAGTAATGCTGGTGATGATATTTTCATGATTTTTTTTTCTGACCAAATTCCTTGGGTCCTCCTTAAAAGGTACCAGACTGGGATTCCAGTAGATCTTTGAACAATGAGAGCAAATTGTGGAGTATCTTTTGATGTGGAAGAAAGCCCTTTCTCTTTGTGCAACAGTGAGCATCTTTCCTATGTGATTTCAGAAGTGTCTAAAAGACTTTTGGGTCACTGTGTTCTAGGAGCCAATGGCTTGGCCAATCCTCGTGATTTCTTGATACCTGTTGCCTGGTATGAAGATCGCCAAGTGCCAAGTGGTTACACTGTGATTAATAAATACCAGGGCAAACTTTTTGCTGCCAAACAGGTAAAGTCAGCAGGTTGGTAGGCAGGGGAAGGAATAAATAGTTATTAAGCACCTTCTGATTGCCAAGTCTGGTGTTAAGTATTTACACATATTCTTTCATCTTTACCACATCACAGATCAAGAAAACGGGCCAGGTAGTGTTAAATAACTTAGCAAATGTCACAGTAAATGACAGAATCAGCATTCAAACCCGTATCTTTCTGACTCCAAAGGTCATGCTCTTTCTATTCATCAAGCAATAAAAAACCCAACAATATGTAGATCTCTATAAATGGTGGGGAAAACATAATATATAGGCAGGGTAATATGTTCTGAAAAGAGAAATGAGCTAATAGCAATTCATCTAAGACTTATATTCACCAATGGCCACCATATTTCAAATATAAGCACTGATGGATAGAAAATAAATAGAACTTAGTTAATTAGTTTGACTTGGTTTATATTGCCAGCCTGGTAAACTCAGGAGATAAGCAAAGGCATAGATAATACTAAAAATAATAATAATAAAATAAGATGCAATCTATAGTATAATACACTATTACTTAATATACTGGGTATATAATATAGTAGAATAAAATAATCATATAGTAAAAATAATACAAAGATCTCTTCTGTCCACTATTAATTGTTGCTTTATTTTTGCTCATTTAACTTACTGCTTATATTTCACAAGGTATGTTATTTTCTTTGACAGCATCTAGAAGGTATGTTAAGCAGCAGAGGCCAACTAGTTTGGCACATAAAATTAACCCCTGAGGGTTAATTGTCACTCTCATTGACACATAGTCACCCTCATATTCTCTGGATCAGGATTTCTCAAAATGTGGTTCAGAGACCCTTGGCATCAAAAATTCTCAGAGTGGCTTGTTTAAAATGCAGACACTCAGATACTACTCCAGCCTGGCAAAAATGATAACCTCTGGGATGCAGTGTGGAAATCACATTCATTTAAAGCATATACCAAAAAAACAAAAAATAAATTAAAGAAAAAAGCATATGCTGTGTATTATATTTGACATACATTTGACAGAGAAGCACCATAGTAGAGACAGACAGCCAATTTCTAAGTGGACCCTGTGCTGGTTAGTCTCTGTGTTAGCCCCGACTCATCCATTCTCCCTTCTCTGCCATGATCTGTGCCCTGGGAGGTTGACCTACATGGACTGTACCCTCCGGACTCCCTAGCCAGCTAGCTTTTGGTTGGGTTCAACCAGTGGGAGGTACTCACAGGAAATTGGAGGTCAGGTGCAAAGACATGTTGGGGTTTTTTCCCCCGGTGCTTGCTCCTATTTGGGACTGCCTCCCTCTGTGATCTCAGTTCCTGTTGGGTAGCCCCAGTGGCATGCTGGAGTCAGTTTATACTGGTTTGCAAAAGCTGATGTAAGCCTCTTCCCTACTTTGTGTTCAGTGACATTGGTAGCTCAAAAATGATCGTGGTGAGAGTTTATACCCCAGAAGCCAGCAAACACTATAAATCAGAGCTTTTCATTTTTTTCTGGAATCAATTGTTGAGTATTTATTTGCACAGCACCGAGCAGCCCCCTTCTTCATGGTTCTAGCTCTTGCTGGAGTCCTGTATCAATATTTCTAACCCCTATCCCACAGGCCTAAGAATGGCAATGCCTTCCCTCTATTGCTAGGCTCAGATACCTCACCATCTCTAGTCAGTTCACTTAACCTTAATCATGTCTCTGTGAGTAGTCCCTTTGGTAAAGTCTTTGGAACATTCTGCACTGGATTCTGTTTCCAGAATAGTCCCATAGCTACAGCAGGAATTGCCTTCCTAAAACATAACATTTATCCTCTCCTACCCCAGGGCAGGTCCAAGAAGAATCACCTTAGGATTGCTCTGAAATTTCAAGTCCTTTGGGCTGGAACCCTTACAGACTTTCTCCCTTCCTGCACTTACCAACCTAGGCACTGACTCTACCAGAAGACCCTCTGGGCAGCAGTTACCTGGAGAGCAGTCATAGCAAGTGCCCGCCCTCAGCACCAGGAAACCCAGACGGTGGCCCAGATTGTCACAGAACTGCTGGCATCCACAGATTCTAACAATTGTGTTAAAATTGTTGAAAAGCATGTGCTGTGCTTCTGCTGCACATGTGATCAGAGGCAGCTGCAGCTTATGAACTGGAAAAATCGGGTTAGTGGCTTAGCGAGGACAGTTTGAGAGTATGTGAAGAAACCACAAGATGATTCAGGGTTATACTTCTCCCAGACGATGGTATTACTAAATTATGAGAACAAAATCAAATCAAAAAACAAACAGAAATGCCAAGTGCAAACCAAGGAATCAAGGCTGCAAAAGCATTCGGTTCTAAAATCACCTTTCCTGCTTTTTTTTTTCCGATCAGGGTATCTCCCCATTCAATGTTGTGGCCTGGCATGGGAATTATACCCCCTACAAGTACAACTTGGAGAACTTCATGGTCATCAACTCGGTGGCCTTTGACCATGCAGTAAGTCTCCACCATGGAGGGGCTCTGGGGAGAGGGCACTCTTAGGTGGGAGGAGTCCACAGTAGACCCCTGACATTCACAGATTTAACACTTCCAGTGTCACCCTTGGAAGCAGGCGATTTAGTCATTGTCATTGTGCTAACAGGAATTGGAGGCATTTTCAGCAGATTTCAGTGAAGGAGTAAATAACCTAGCTAGTGGGAGGTCCAGGCCAGACGCTCCACACTCACCCTGCAACACAGCTCAGTTCTCTAGAGTATTCACAGTAACTCTCCTAGTTTCTTCCTGGACAATGTATCCCCAAAAGAACACCAACTGCTAATGTTAGTGATGGAGAGATGAGGAAGGAGCATTTTTGGATTTGGAAAGTTCTCTGTCCTGCTCATAAACACCAAGAGTCCCCTTGCTCTGGCTGCCCACTCCAGGGCCTCCACTCCTGGCTGTTTTTAGCAGTGATGGAGCAGACAGCCCTCTTCTAAAGTTACTCAATGTTCAGTGCTTGAATTTAAACCAAAGAAATTCTAGAGTATGGACTCGGTCATATTTTTTACTCAATCAGGGGGCTACAAATAGCTTACAGTGCAGGCCCCAAGTCCCCACATTCTTGATCAAGTGCTAGTTCTGAGATCCTGGGGGAAAATTCACTTTGCATAATAGATTAACTGAATCCACAAGCTGGAGAGATAATTAGAGCAGAAGCCAGAGAACCAGAGACAGAAACCTGAGCCAGTTCAGCTTACCTCAAGGGGCCCAAAACTACCTTTCTGAAGAGCAGAGACTCAGTAAAATCAAAAGGGAAAAGAAACTGAGGCATCACACCCGAAGCAGCAAAAGAAAGGATCCTGAGACACTGATAGAGCTTTATTTGAGCCTCACTACCTTTCCCTCAACAGTTTCAGATCATTTCTCATGACAGATGGAGAAGTGCTCATTCTCACAGCATTAAGGGTTTTTTGACTTGCGTTTCCACAAGTCCATTCTCCTCTGTACTGCTGCTATAGCTGTTTTCTCCAGATTCAGACCTGAGCGTTCTATCACTGCATTAGAAAACCTTTGCAGGCTCCCTGTGGCTTAGGATTAAGTCTGAGCTCTGAAGCGTGGTACCCGATGCTCTTCGCCATCTGGCCCTGGATTCATTTCCCGGTACCACCTCTTGCCTGTGTCCCTTCTGCTGGTGCACTCTGGGCTTTAGCTCTCTTGCCTCTTGACAAAACCTCTCTGCATTTTGATGTCTTTCCTGTTTTCTGTGCTTAAAATGCCTTTTTCTTCATTTCCTTTCCTTCCTTTTCCTTCTTCCTTCCCTCTGTCCCTCATTACTTCTTTTTCTTTCTTTCTCCTTTTATTCTTCAGGACCTACTTCAAATGTCATTTCCTCTTTGAAGCTTTCTCTAATCCTCTCAGGTAGAGACAGGCACTCTGTACCCCCTTGGATCTCTGTTTATAAAGCAAGATTGCCCTTGGCACCTTGCTGTGATTAGTATTCATGTACCTGTCTCATTGCTCCTTCAGCCCCTCATACACACCCACCTCCACCACTACCAGTAACACTAAAGGGCAAGGAACAGAGCTCAATCATTTTTTAATCCCAGACCCTCGCATGCATCTGAAAGCAAACATGATCATTGATTGCCATTTAAATTAAATCTCCATCTTTCCACTGAAGGATTCTAAACTTCTTTAAAAATTATAATTATTCCACATGAGGGGATGGGTCCTATTCTGGAAGCAGTTTCTGCAGAGCAGTTGTTGCCTAGCTGAGAACTTACCAAATCTATTATTTTTATTTTATTAATATTATTATTACTTACAACTAACAATTATTGACCTTTTCTTATGGCTCTAAGTTCTTGAAAAGCATTAACCCATTGAATCCTACTCCCCTCTCCACTACCTCCACCTGGACTAGTGACGTAAGTGGTGTGTTTTAAACCTGAGAATCAAGAAAGCAATGAGGATACCACCTGGAATCTGTGCAATTCCCCCAAAGAGAAGCACATCCTACATCTATACCAACACTTGGATATTATTTTATTTCTATTTCCACCTTACTCTGAGCATCCCTGTGCCAAGAGCTCCCTACAGCACAGCCCAGCTCTGGTCACTCTGACCTGAGGCTGGGAGGCAGGCACTGCTGGTTCTCAGACCCACAGGGTAGTATTTATGTGAAATGGGGGCTCAGCAGGGTGAAAAAGCTGCTCAGAATCCCCTCGGCTGGTGTTAATTCATTTTGCTTCAAGAACAGCCAGAGGGGAGAGTCAGATGTGTGATCATGCACCTCGGTGACAAGCCCAGACGTCTTAGCTTGGCCTGTGTGGTTTGATCAGAAATTAGTGTCACACGAAAACCCCTTCATGTGTGGGTGGTGTGTGTCGTTGTTCGGTCACCTCCCTTTCATCGTGTCTTCGACTCTCCTTGTGCTTTCCTTCACAGGACCCATCCATTTTCACAGTGCTGACTGCCAAGTCTGTCCGCCCGGGAGTGGCCATCGCTGATTTTGTCATCTTCCCACCACGATGGGGGGTTGCTGATAAGACCTTCAGGCCTCCTTATTACCATAGTAAGTCTTTCTTTTACCAAGTTCCATTTGGAAACCAAAGGGTCAGCAAAGTGGTAAGCATGACCCATGGGGAACACTGCCAGAAGTGTTTCGGGACGCCCTGCCCTGGCTGTGGTTCAGAACCCTGCCCCCTGAAGCCTAGTGCTGCTCCCCAGACTTTGAGCTGCTTAAACACCACAACCTCTGTGGGGGTGGCAGGGGCATGTTGACTCTGAGAAGGAAACACTGCAGTGCCTACAGCCCAGTTCCTCTGGCCCTGAAGAGAGGCAGAAAAGTGGGTAAAGCAGGAAGCAAAATGTTTCTTTGCATTTCAGATGTAAGGAGGGGAGGAACCATGGGATGGTGTTGGTTATTTTGTTGTTTTGAGAAAGTTCATTATCTAAGTCTGGTTCAAGAGCCAGTAAAATGTGCCTCCTCCCATTACTTTGGGTAAAAGTGGGGTAAGGCGGACTGTAGTCCACATGAGGGGATGGGTCCTATTCTGGAAGCAGTTTCTGCAGAGCAGTTGTTGCCTAGCTGAGAACTTACCAAATCTATTATTTTAATTTTATTAATATTATTATTACTTACAACTAACAATTATTGACCTTTTCTTATGGCTCTAAGTTCTTGAAAAGCATTAACCCATTGAATCCTCGTAACAGTTGCAAGAGATAGGTAGTATCATTATCCCCTTTTTTCCAAAAGATGAAACAGCTGGGAAGGATTAAATAACTTGCTCAAGGCAACCGATGGAGTCAGGTTTAACTGAAGGCATTCTGATGCCGGAGCAGGCAGTTATGAACACTAATGGATGTGCCTAGCACAGTACCCAGTGCATTATATGCATCTAATAAATATTCATTTAATAAGTGAATGCATCATCAAGAGTGAATAAGGTACCTCATGGCTGTACTTAATGAGGCTGGCCTTTTTAATTGTGCAGTAGCTGGCTGTAAATCCAACCTAAATGTCAATGCACAATTCTACTTGCTGGAGACTGCGTTTTTGTACATAGAGTTCTGGAACGGCTCCAAGGTGTATTTCAGCTGGAACATTCTAAAAAACAAACCCCTTTCTTTAGTCAACCTCAGCACCCCCTGTCTCTTATGACACACCTCGCTATGTGTACCCAGGTGTGAGGGCCTAACAGGATACAACAGTGACTAAATGAATAAACTAGGCATCTGGAGCAAGTGGAGAACAAAGGCCCTCAGAATGAAAGGTCACTTCATAGTCAAATTCCAGCATCACTTTTTTCAGGTGAAACCATTATGGTGGAGAAAAGGACGCAATTGGGTAACACTCCAAAGATATCAGATACTTTGTGAATAGAGATGTAATAAACTGTGTCCTTTCTGAAGTGTGTCAAACCCATCACATGTCCTAACTGTTCTCCTGGAAGTTAGTCCCCTAGAGGACTTGTGATCAAAGCGAGAGAATTGCTCTGGCTTACAGCCTGTACCTCACATGCAAGTCCTTGATACTTCACTATCTCACATAGTTCTTATATTGAGGGTGCTCTATGTGCCTGAGGTAGTGGTTTTCAAATTTTAGCGTGTGTCAGTGCCACCTAGAGGGCTTGTTAAAACTCAGATTCCTGGGCCCCACCCTCAGAATTTCTGCTTCGGGAGGTCCAGGGTAGGGCCTGAGAATTTGCATTTGTAATAATTTCCTGTGTGATACTGATGCAACTATTTCAGGACCCACACTTTGAGAGCATTAAGGAATATAAAAATCACTTAGAATGTCTTTTTTAATAAAAAGTTTCTCTCCAGAGTCCACTCTCAGAGAGTTTAATTAGTTGGTGTTGAGGTGGAACCTCAGATCTGCATTCTGAACTAGCAAGTCAAGGGATTCTGATGCAGGTCTACAAACACATGTTGAAAAACGCTGGCCTGGGGCTTGTCTCCCCACCCAGGTTTGCTACTGTGCTCTAGCTCTCAACCCACTCCTCAATTTTAGTTTGTAGTTCAAACTGCCTAAAACAAATGGCCTCATGATATGCTTCTTATAATTTTTCAAAAGACTCAAATAAGTTTGACCAGAAGATGTAGATCTCAGAAAAGTATGGTTGCCCTGAGTTAGTTGGAAAAACCACAGAACCCCAAGTTAGAAATTATTTTTACCAGAGATATTAAAAATAATGCTTTAGCAATAATCAAAACCTTTGCTACTTTGATGTGACTTTATAGGAGTGGAGACTTATTTCTGTAGAAATATTGCCTCCAGTCATCTTAATGCACCTTAGTCAGCTGGATTCAGCATTAATCAAAAAGGCAACATCTACCCTCCCACTCTCCTTTGAAATATAGAAAATGATGTAGAAATGTCATCATCAACTCATTGCTACCTAAATTCATATTCAGATCAAAGCTGAATTCTCTCTTGCTCTCTTCTTAAAATTAAGCCATGAAGGTGACCCTGAGAATACATACTAGAATCAAGGAGTGTGACAGCATATTTGTCAGGAGCAGAACTGCTTTTAAATAAAGATACTTTATGCTTACAGTTGCTTCTTTTCCTCTATTTCTGCTTCATGGAGAAACAAGCAGAGTTGTGATCTGGGTCTTACCTTTTCAGCAGGGGCCTGCAGCTGCGTTTTGTTTTCTGGGCAGGGTGGGTATGGCTCCTTAGCCCTTTACACAAGTATTTTGGCACTTGGCTGTACTTTACCTGTAAGCAAGAGAGGAGGGGCATTTATCATGTCTAACGTTTGGCTTTGCAAGGGTTGCCAATGCCACATCTCTCTACCCTGTCCACAGTTTGTACTCTCACGAGACAGACTACAAGTAACTTTGCAGAGGCTACTTCATACTCATCTCCATAACAGTACTTAGCACAGTGTCCAATTATATGCTGGCTGGCTGGCTGGATAGGCAGATGGATAGGGTGGGGAACGGACAGATGAATGGATGGATGGATATATGAGCAGATGGATGGAAAAGCACTTAAGTTTGCTCAGGTGTTATAATTTAATGCTTGCTCTAAATAAAGGGCTTTGTTCCTATAGAAACTTAAGATTGAAAGAGTGGGAACATGTGATTTTTGTCAAATTTTGTTGACTCCAGAAAGCACAACTAGGACAAACATACTTAACTTATATAAAAGCAAATTTCCATTTAACATGAGAGAATTTTCTAATACCCAGAGCTCTTCAGTAATATGATAGGTGGCTCTGTTGAGTAAGGGGCTTCCGTTCACAGGAAGCATGCAGACAGAGCCCAGGAGGTAAACTGTCAGGAATGATATACAAAATGCTTCCGTATTGAGGAGAAGTAGGGATGCCTTCCAATTTTAAGATTTTCAGGTTCTAAGAAGAGAATGTCAATGAAAATACAAACAAACAAAAAAAAAATCTAAGAAGCATTTTGGAGAATGAAAGAATCAGGTGATATTAGCTTCAGATATAGAAAATAACATTTGTTAGAATATGTAGCATTTATGGATTAGTTTTTACAGAGAATAAGATTTTTTCATACAGATTATTACATGATAATGGACACCAAGCCCAGGGTTCTTTCCCTTAAATCACCTTTCCATCAACACACACACACATACATACACACACCTCAGTTTTCTAGGCAGTAGAACTTAAGATTTCTGATAGACTCACAGACATAGAAAACAAATTTATGGTTGCCAGGGGGAATCGGGGTAGGAAGGGATAAATTACGAGTTTGAGATTTGCAAATATTAACTACTATATATAAAATAGACTAAAAAATAAACTTCTACTATATAGCACAGGGAACTATATTCCATATCTTGTAGTAACTTGTTATGAAAATAAATATATGTGTGTGTATGTATGATTGAAACATTATGCTGTACACCAGAAATTGACACAATGTAACTATACTTCAATTTTAAAAAAGATCTCTGATAATGATAATCCAATGGTCATGGAGTAGAGCTTTGCCTACCAAGAATTCCACACTAAAGAATGTTTTGTGGATGTTTTTCTGTCTATCCATATTCTTCATTAATTGTATAACATTTATCAGATTCTCCTATCTTCCTGACATTCTGGAGAAATAATATTTGAGAGGTCTTGGTGTCTTATGAGCCTTGCCTTGGATAACAAAAATAATACTGTTTCAACCTTCCCAGGGAACTGCATGAGTGAATTCATGGGACTCATCAAAGGTCACTATGAGGCAAAGGAAGGTGGGTTTCTGCCAGGGGGAGGCAGCCTGCACAGCCCAATGACCCCCCATGGACCTGATGCTGACTGCTTTGAGAAGGCCAGCAGAGCCAAGCTGGCACCTGAGAGGGTTGCGGATGGCACCATGGTAAGCAAGTTAGATGTGAGGCTCTGGTGGCCTCTGGGATCCCCAAACTTGTTGAAAGGAGTGGCAGTTTTTATTTCTCCAAAGTCACAGAGGAGGAGTCAGGAGAGGAGTGTGTCTGTGTGTATGTTCCCATGTGTGTAGGCACACACCCCAATGTGTACACTAGAGTAAACAGGGCTTTGCACTTAGAGTCAGACGTGAGTTCAAATTCTAGCTTTTAGTTCCTCTGTGACCTTGAACAAGTCACTTAACTTCTCTGCGCTTGATTTTCTCCATCTGTAGAATAGGTAGGGTATCCAACCCAGCAGGTGGCTGTGATTTAACCGTGCAGACTATCAAGCATTCTTCCAATGTAAGGGGGACTATTATTAATACTATATGAGGAGTCTTCCTTTATCTGTATGCAGCCATCTGTATATAGGTTGTGTCTTGGAGTCATCTGCTTTTTGAAGTAATCCTCTAAAACCACAGTAGCAGGGGATGAAGAATGTCACCTTTACTAGTTTCTCAAGCCCAGGAGGGTCAGGAAGTCTTTGCGTTGCTATAGTCAGAGCCTGTGAGTAGCAGTTCTCCGCTGTTTTCTCATTTTGTTTTGCTCTCCTTTGGCATGGGATGAAATTGATGGGATTTAAAACCTGTTTTGTATTCCTCCGGTGTCACTGTAAACACTGAGGCTGAACACAATTGCAGTTGGCTGTGGTACTTGACTTCATTTTATTTTTGCATTCTTGGACGTAGAGTTTATGAACCACAAAGAGTAATTTTATGTTAAATCATATGCAAATTTGCTTTACATTTTTAAACAAATGCTTTCAATGCTACCTGACTTTAAAATCAATAGCACAGACCTGCCTGACTCCATGCCCAGCTTGCAAACTACGGAAGGAGAGAACTTAATTGTCCCTCTGCCCAATGCAGTTTCCCTTCAGTTTCAGCTCGAGGACCAGAGTTGACAGAGCTGATCTGCAGGGGGGAGGGTTCAGCGAGTCCTGTCTGCTGGACCTCGGCTCTATCTCTTTGCAAGGACCTCTGCAGAGTTTCTGTAGAACCCTTCATCTCTGTGACAGAGCTCTATAAGATACTGACAATCTTAAACTTTTACCTCTGAAAGTTCCTGGAGGTACACAGGCTACCCCTTAGCTACCACTTAGTAACCTTTGGTGCCCAAATTGGCTTTGGATAGTGTTATCAGGGAGCAGTGCTCTGCAACAGGGAGGCACAGGGCACGGCTGATTTTATGAGGGGCAAGACTTTGGGAAATGTCTAGGGCTTGGAGCACTAGTGAGAAGGATCTCTCCTATGTAGGGGAGCCCAGACTACCTGGTAAGGGATGGTCCAACACCTTACCCAGGCCTAACTTCAGGCCTTCCTCACCAATTCCCATCACATAATTTGGATCTGGACTCATCCATACCCCTTATCTTTATACTACTTTGGAAAAGATTAACTTTACAATACTGTCTTCATAGCTCAGCTGGGATGGGCTTTTGTTACTCCAGTCAGACAGCAAGGCTCCTAAGAAGCAGTCAGTGAAGAGACAACAATAATTATGGCCATAATAATGACCTTTGTATGTGAATAGTGCTTTATAACGTGCACAGCACCTCCATATGATCTCATCTGGTCCTCACATCAAGCCTGTCATGGGAAGTCAGGCAGGGACAATCATCTCCATTGTTTTAGGTAAAAAGAAGTTAATGTATATTAGATACCAAACATTAATGTGGGTTCTCTGGGTTGTCAAGAGAATTTTTATCTTCCTTTCATCCATCTATTTTTTAAAATTTCCAACAATGTGAGCATATAAGAATTGTAGGCTATTTTTTTTAAGCCACAGAGGGTAGGAAAATTAGCAGGTGAAGCTAGAGTGTCTAGGATGCACAGAGCCCTTGCATGTTCTTTCTGTTGCAGACAAAACCCACCTGAACACAGTGGGACACCTGCCATCCATACCCTTCTGGGATAGGGCTTTTAAAAGTACTACAGCTTTTCCAGCTCCCTCCTTCCCTCCTCCTCCTCCTTCACTCTCCTCCAGCCCTCCTTTCTCTTCTCCCAGCCCATTTCTTGGTTAGAGTCCTGAAAAAGGAAAGTTCAAATCCCAGCTCTGTGACTTCTCACTACTGTCACCTTAAACAGTCATTTCCCAGCTCTGAACTTGAGTTTCCTCTTCTGCAAAATGGGAGATGTGTTCACCCTCACAAGGACATAACCACAGCGATAGCCCCTGAAAAGAATATTCCTAGGACTCTCCCACCTCTGCCCTTGGATCCAGCAAATTTAGTTCCATGATGCTACAGGGACAACACAATGCTTACATGCCAGATTCTATTTTATAGAATGAATCGTGGGGCTCAGAGAAGTTAAGGGTCTTGCACAAGCTATCACCCACTTACAAGTAGTAAGACCAAAGCCAGAACCCAAGGCTGGAGTTTTCTCACCATGCTAGCACACATGATTTGTTATTCAAAGATTCTACCTACCCATGTCTTCTCTCTTGACATCTAATCAAATGTGTTTTATTATCCATCTCACTTCTTTCTTGTCCCATCCTCATTTCCTATAGGCATTTATGTTTGAGTCTTCTCTAAGTATGGCTGTCACCAAGTGGGGGCTGAAGACCTCTAACTGTTTGGATGAGAACTACTACACGTGCTGGGAACCTCTCAAGAGCCACTTCACCCCAGACTCCAGGAACCCTGCAGGACCTGACTGAGACTGGAGCACTGATACCATTATTGAAAATAGATTTGTGTGATTTCCTTTAAAAATCTCACGCACACCCTGAGGCAGTATTGGGGGAGGGGGTTGGTTAAAATGAGGACTCACTTTTTCAAAGTCAAATGAATCAAACATTTATAGAAATGTATTTGGAAGTTTCTACCAGCTTAATAACTCAATAAATACTTGCTGGTTGTTGTGAAAGTGGCAATTGGTTATAATCAGGTCTTGACAAGGCTGATGGGGGGTGGCCAGGAAAGGGCATCCGTGAGCCTGGACCAGGTGGTTAGGTTCTCCTGCAGTGAGAGGACAGGCAAATCAGCACAGAAAGGAATAGGAAGTGGTATCTGTCACTACTTTAGTTCTGTAGTTTTAGCACATTTCCCCCATTTGTTGCCATGGCAGCAATTTTGATATGCTGCTAACAAATTTTTATCTAATAATCTGTAATAAGAGTCAGCTATATTAAGGTCTAGGCACTAAGGTTGCCATTTAAAATACAAGATGCCCAGTTACATGTGAATTTCAGATAAATCATGAATAATTTTTAGTATGTTCTGTGCAATATTTGGACATACTTATACTAAAAAATTACTTGTGGTTTATCTGAAATTCAAATTTAACTGAAAAGCCTGTATTCTTATTTGCTAAATCTGGCACTCCTATGGGCATATGGTGGTCAAGGAGATAGACATGGTCCTTGTTCTTACAGAACTTACATTCTAAACAGGGAGACAGATAAAATACACAAACAAAATAATTACAAATTGTAAAATATGCAAAAAACAAATAGGAACTGAGATTGGAATGACAGGTGGGATGGAGAGATTGTTCTTTAGAGAGGAAGGTCTTCAATGACCTTCCAAGTGACATTTAGCCAGACCTAAAGCACAGGAAGGAGCCAGTCATTGGAAGCCGGGGTGGGGTAGGGAAAAGGAACATTCTAAGAAAAAGGCTTGAGGGTTTAAGGAACTGAAAGAGGAGTGGATATGAGGAACCCAGCAGCAGGCCATTGCAATAGTCCTGGACTAATGAGGTGATAGCAGGGACAGAGTGGACAAATCCCTGAAAGCTTTGGAGTAGACCTGAAAGAATTTGTTAGTGGACTGGATGTAAGGGGTGCAGGAAACCAGAGTTGAGGGCAAGCCTGGGACAGCTGCTGGGTTTCTGGCAGTGGCATTTCATGGTCCCAAGCAATAAAGTGAAGTTATCTTTGAGGGTGACAGAGGCTGGTGTGCCTTCCCAATGCTCCCTAACATAAAGAAGTCTTTATTGAAAATTAAACACAGTTAACTAGTAAAGTAGTTAATACCTTTAAATAAATTTTAAAATTGACCACTATAGCAGAAGTTGCCAGTGGCTCACCTACATCACATCAGCAGTCACCATCCAGAGTTGACCAGCCGCTTCCAAATGCCAGCATCACACTGGCAACAATGCCTGAGGCCCAGATCAGAACAAAACTGCTGAAGATTGAATGGCCCTGGACATAGCCCTCAGCCAATGACAAATGGAAATTAGTGGATAAATACACCAGCTCTTTTGCCCCAAACCTCTGAGGCTCATGTTTGGCCCAGGTTCCCTGCAACTTCCAGAGGGAGTAAGCTCCAC
The DNA here is from genome assembly GCF_036321535.1 of Camelus dromedarius. Taxonomy (NCBI): domain Eukaryota; kingdom Metazoa; phylum Chordata; class Mammalia; order Artiodactyla; family Camelidae; genus Camelus; species Camelus dromedarius. The sequence continues at coordinate 65,886,617 of NC_087437.1, forward strand.
TGCCCATGGTGGCAACTTCTGATGATGCATCCAGTAGTAGCTTCTTCCTTCTCACCTCTCCACTCCCCTATGGTGCATCCTAGGCTCTTCTCCCAAATAGCCCCAAACTAAGGCAACTACTAAATACTTTATTCCCAAACTCCAGCGCTTCCTTAATGAGCTCATTCTAACCCACCTCTTTTACACAAACCTGGACTCTCATCCACTTTGGTTCACTCTATCATCAGCTTGGTGGCAAAGCCTTCCTAGGGCTAAGGAAATATTCTGGGTTTACATCCATTTAGCATCCAAGTCCATGTACTTTATCTCCCCACTGCTGGCAGCAACTTGCCGGCAGGAGACAATATTTCACCAGGCCAGGCTATTCACGCTAATTAAAAAAAGATTTAGTTTCCTTCTGTTGTGCTTCAGATCAGCTAGAAAGATCTGTAACATTTCCTTAATTCCCTATTCCTGAAGATACCCTCCTGTGCCACGCTCCTCAAGAAATAAACAATCTCTTTTCTTAGAAATAAAAGAAATATTTTTTAAAGGCAACCTGATTAGGTTTCCTCCAATGACAGGAGGGTTTTCTGCCAGATCCCTTCATCTTTATATAGTTTCACGTTAGAGAGAATGAAATAGAAGCCACTCTTCTCTTTACTTTTTGAGAGACTTCTTTCACAGACGGGGCTACCGGCAATGGCTCTAGACCAATTGTTTTCAATAGAGGTGATTTTATTCCCTTTGCCCAAGACATCTGACAAAGTCTAGAGGCATTTTTGGTTGTCACAACTAGGGAGGGTACTACTGGCATCTAGTAGGTAAAGGTTACGGATGCTGGCAAACATTTCTACAAAGCACAGGACAAAGAATTATCCAGAACTGAATGTCAATAGTGCTGAGGCTGAGAGACCCTGCTCTCGACCCAGTGGTTTTCAGCTTCAGCTGTACATTGGATCTCCTGGCACTTTCTAAAACTCCAAGTGCCCAGGGTGCATTTCAGATCAACTAAATTAGGACTACTGTACATAGAACCCAAATGAGAGGGTTTTTTTTTTTTTTTAACTCTTCAGGTAATTCTAATAATGCACAGGTAAGGCTGAGGACCACAGTTTTAAAGAAACTACCTAAATCTAAAGATTTAAAGAAAATTAGTATGCAAAACATTCTGTTTCCAACCCCAAATCCTGGTCCAAACTCTGGGCTTCCTAGGGTCTATAGAAAGGCGGGGGCGGGGGGGGGTGTAGCAGGGATCTCTCAACATGGAAGGATATGGGATGGGGTTGGGGGTGTAGTGAGGGATTACCCAGGAGGAAAAGCAGGCTACAAGGCAGTGGTGGGGAGGGCCACTGCCTCCCTCCAAAAAGCACAAGATTTGGTGCTCAGCTGGGGCACAGGGAGAGTGTGGGGAGGAAAGAGAAGGTATGAAACCTAAGGCCTAGATGTAAATTATTTATAAAAGTTAATATGCATTTTCTGTGTTGTAGTTTTCCAGAGTGATGAAAGAGTGATCACTCTTGGGTTTGAAGGAAGTTCTGGAAGGTCCTCTGGAAAGATATTTTACTGTTAAAAAGGAAAAAAATAAGAGGCTTGAGAGCTGACATTTAAATTTCTTTGTTATACTTAGTAATCAGCTTTCAATTTGATATAATCAGGTTTATATAATTGCATGACAAATCTGAGGTATGTCCAAAATGTATCCTTTTTGAGTCAATGTAGTACATAATTAAGAGGACAGACGCTGAAGCCAGATTGCTTGGTTTCAAATCCAGGCTCTATCACTTATTAGCTGTGTGACCCTGAGCAAGTTACTTAACCTCTCTGAGCCTCTGTTTCCTCAGCTGTAAAATGTGGCTAATAATAGTACCTACTTCATAAGGAACCCAGACTCCAGAATCCAGACTGTGCTTTCATAGCTGAATGAGTTTGAACAAGTGACTTAATCTCTCTGAGCTGCATTTTCCTCATTTGAAAGAAGAAAATAAATGATTTATTTCACAAGGATTTGGTGGGGGGCTAAATGAGACGACACATTGAGAGCACTGCTTTCAGCACATAGTGAGCATAGGCAAATTCAGTTATTATTATTGTTATTGTTTATTATTGCTGTTGTGACTCAGTGAATAAGTATTAGTTCCTGCCTCAGAGAGGCTATTGTGTTACCTACCGTAGGATACACTGGAATGAGTAAGCCAAGGTCCTTGTCCCTAAATAAACTAGGCTTTAGATGGGGAGGAAGGCATGTATCTTTCTAAAGCAATAAATAACAGAAGCCCAAAGTGTGGAAAATTTAGAAGTACATACTGCCTTCTTTTCATCATCTTTTAGCTCTTAAAACAAGAAAACCATACTGAAGTTCAATTTAAGATCTCAACAGTACATATTAATAGCTCAATTAAAGTGAAAATTAAGACAGAATCTAAAGTGGTTTTGATGTAAGTAGTTCGCATATGACTAACTACAGAGATTTTCCTGGTGGAATCTTGCCTAATCACATGGGCCTTTGGACTCTAATTAGCCTACTCTAGGTCTTTTAAATCTAAAATTATATCAGAAGTTTGGACACAACTCACTACAGCACTATTAACAGTGATACCTCGTAAAAAAACAAACAAACAAACAAACAAACAAAAAAACAACTAAGTGCATGCAACTCTATACAGTCCCTGGAAAAGAAATTTAACAAATGAGGCAGTTTTGCTCATTCATGAGCATTTACTGCCCTTATTTTGGATCCTTTAAAAAAATTAAAATCTGAAGGACAGGTATATGTTATGATACCACTTCTCTTAATAAAAGGATATGGTATCAATTGAGAGTGCATTCAATCATAACTGAAAAGCTACTGTTAGCTTAACAACGAGGACTTCAACTCATAAAAGAAGTCTGAGGCTGCAGGTCAGGATGACGACAATGATAACATGAAGTGATCCTGAAACCAAGTTCTTTCTGGTTTTCTGCTCTGCTATTCTCAGTATATTGTCTTTTCTTTATCTCATTTCTAGGCCTCACTTCCATGTGCTAGGACAGACACAAAGGGAGGAAAGCAAAAGTGAGGGGACAGAAGGATTCCTCCCTGGGAAATGTCTTATTCAGGCAAGGAAGTTCTCCCCAATACATTTTCCTTTTGTCTCATACACAGAACTGGGTCACATGTCCACCCTTAGACCAATCTCAGATTCATTCCCTGGGGCTGGGGTCATGTCCCTCCTCCCTGAGATAAAGGGAATTCCACCAGCCTCCTGAACAAATCGGGGTTCTATCAGAAGAAAAGAGAGGAGAGTGAGTGCTGGTGGTTCCCGCTAGTTCCCGCCATGAATACCTTTCTGCGGGAATTCGGCAAGAATAATATGAGAGGTATTGGCTTTGAATCAAGTATCTTCACTCTCACAGCCCCGAGAAGAGACAAATCTACTAATACTTGCTTTACACAGAAAATGCTCCAAACATCTGCCTGATTTTTCGCCAAATACATCCTTATTAAAATTGTTACCAACCTTCCCGGGTTGGCCCCAGCAAGCGTCCTTCTGCTCCATGTCCATCTTTTGAGCCAGTAGAACAATACCAAGTCTGCCTCAGAAGCAAAAGAAAGCTTTATTCTTTGATCAATGACTGGAGAGGTGGGAGCTTAGGCTCTAGAGCACATGGTCTCCCAAGACAGCCAGCCCGCGGGCTGCTTTACAGGGTTCTCTGAGGGGGGCGGGGCGGAGGGCTTGCGGGTCATGCGCAGCCGCGCTGCTCCCGACGCTTTAGACTGAAGCGCGGCCACAGCGTCTCCTCACGCAGCACGTCACCGCCATCTTGAACTGAGGTGCCCAGTCGGCGGTTCTGCGCTAGGAGCTCTGATACCACACGTTAGGTGCCAGACCTCTGCACTCGGCTCCATGTGGGCAGGTGAAACTAGACTGAGCGTGGAAGAGGTTAGACTTTATCACCTAGATTCCGTCTTACTTTTCCCCAGGACCCCAGTGAGCTTTGCCTGTGACAAAATGGCTTTTCAAGTCTTCTGTTTGTATAAGGTAAGGAGGTGGCTGGCAATTGTCTCAATTGTCCCAGCGGTCTCATTTCTATTCACAAACAGGTTACATGGACAATCTGTTCAAGCCTTTATCCTCATCTACTTGGACTTCTTGTTTAATTTTTGAGCTCGTGAGTTTAAGTTTTTTTAGTTCTTAATCAAAACCTAGAATCTTGATCTTCAAATTAGCAGAGTTGTTATTTTTTTTAATAGACTTTATTTTCTTAGAGCAGTTTTAGGTTCGCGGCAAAACTGAGGGGAAGGTACGGAGATTTCCCAAATACTCCCTGCCTTCAGTCATGCATCCTTCCCTGTTATCAACATCCCCCCCGGGTGGTAGACTTGTTACAGCTGATGAGACTACGTAGACACACCGTTATCACCAAAAGCCCATAGTTCACATTCGTGTTTACTCTTGGCACAGTACCTTCTGTGGGCTTGGACAAATGTATAATGACCTGTATCCACCATTGTAGTGTCCCACGGGGTAGTTTCACTGCCCTAAAAATCCTTCGTGCTCTGCCTACTCAGCCTTCCTTTGGTTGCTTCCAGGTTCTGGCCATTCTGAATTAAGCTGCTAGAAACATCCAAATCCAGGTTTCTGTGTGGACCTAAGTTTTCACCTCCTTTTGGTGACTGCCAAGGAGAATGGATGCTGTGTCATAATATAAAAGTGTGTTCAGTTTTGTAGGAAGCTGCCAAACTGTCTTCCAGAGTGACTCTACCATTCTGCATTCCCACCAGGGATGAATGAGAGTTCTTTAGCAGAGTTTCTTGAAGAATTGGCCAGGTTTCTCCTATCAACACTTTTCCCATAGAGTTAGGCTGTGAGACTAGAAGATCTTTAAAGATCCGTCCAACTCTAACATTCTATATACTTGTGAATGTGCTACAAAACCTAAAAGTGCACATGGGGGTTCCTGTTCTTGAAAGCGCTGTCTTTCAAACAACTCCAGGCCAGATTAGGTGTCCTTTTTCAGTATTGGGCTCCTCACAGCATCAGTTTTTATCCCTTTCAAACAATAGTTAAAGATATGCCCTCTGGAGTCAGGCTGCCCAAATTTAAGTTCTATCCCAGCCCTATTAGCTGGAGGACTCGAGCGAAATGATTTAACCTCTTGAAATCTCATCTGCGTAATGGTGATTTTTAAGGTATGTTGGGAGGTATGGAAAGCATTTATTTTAGCTTAGTGCCTGGAACAAGCAAAAGCTTAATAAATGTTGGCTGCTGTAATTGTTTTTCTCTCTTGTGAGTTCCTCCAAGAAGAAGCTTTATCTCCATATTGGTATCCTCAGTGCTTAGTAAATGACCGGGGCTCAGTAAGCATTTGATCAATGCAGAGAACTGATGGCCAGTGTCCTGTTAGAATTCAACAGGACACAGGCTCCTCTGTCCCAGTGGCTCTAGGAAACCAACCAACCCCAAACAAACCAACAGTAGCTCATTCTCCTTGTGGTCTGCAGTGATGTCTCTTCCCAAACTCCCTGATGGGACCAAATTTCTTCTGTGCCACTCCCCCTGCAGAACATGATTTTGGAGGAGAAGCTGCCCATCTAGCTTCTGTTAGATGATGTTGGGGTTACTGAAACCCTCCCTCTCCATCTACCTTCACTCATGCTACTCTATATAAAATAATAATAATGCTCTTTGATGCTTTCTCCATCTCATATACAGCAGGGATAAAACCCTCTTTAGAAAATTTTGTTTTTAATTGATGTGAAATATACAATGTAAGTAGAAAACAAAGTGCTTAACTGTATACGTGTAGTTTGAAGAGAAGTCCCCTCCCACCTTCTCCTCCTACTTACGACAATTTTATATCAGATTGCAGCCCCCAGGTCCCTCCTATATTGATTTTTGGAGCATCCTCAGCCAGTTGCTGCTTTCCCCTACTCTCAAGATTTTTCCAGAGCCTAATTATTAAATAAGGGATGAATGATTTAAATGTAACTGGTGTTAAGCAAAGAATTAACTTTAAGCTGATAAAGTGATACTCCTTGTGATTATGAGGGAAATGACCTTGAACTCTAGTTCAGGTTTGCTCCAAAAATCTCAGATTTTTTTTTTTTTATTAGCCATCAATCTCCAGGGACATTCAGAGGGCAGATGTCAGACTTTCAGTTTGACTTTAATCCTATAAATCCTGAAGCTTGGCTATGAAATCGATGCTCACTGTTCCTTCTTGGAGTGATGAAGAGTCTCTAGGTAGATGACAGTGATCAGTGTCTCTCCAGGCCACAGTGGGCATCAGCAGAAGGAATCTCTAGCTCAGCTAGAGAAATGTCAGCAAACAAGGCAGCCAGAGAGGAAACTATTGGAAGTATTACAATCATAGTTATAGGGTCCTATAATAGAAACATGATAAAATTCCATTTGTTCATAGAAAGGTAGAAAGTGGTAGTAGAAGCTTTGAAAATTTAAAATCTTTGAATGTACTTATATATAGCATTATATATTTTACTAATTTTAAAGTGCTGTTCATATTTTAAAATCATACATATTTGATCAAGAAAGTTTCTTGTTTGGGTCTCTAATCTCTTCAAATACCCCATTAATGATCCTGAAGAATGTAGAAATAATCAATACTCTGTATCTCCCCCAAAGTTATGAGAAGACTCTGTCAGGTGCCACCAGGAATGAGAAAGAATAAAACAGAAAATAAATCAGGGGCTAAACCCAGTGGGATTTTTTGATCAGAGCATGAATGTAATTTTTTTCTCCAGGCAGGCTCCATAATAAAGGGTAAAAAGACATAGTACTTAAACAAACCAGCCTGTTAGAGAAGCAATATTGTTCCAGAGAAGGGAAGGGATGTTGTACAAGGATAAGGAATTATTAAGAAGACTGGCGTCTCATACATGTGCATTAAGGGGAACTAATAGAGATAATACATTTAGACTTTCATAAAGCTTTCCACAAGTTCCCATCTAAATGAGCCATCCTTGGATTGGCAGGGGCTGCCTTGTTCTGCATCAAGAGCTGGCTCAAAAATTAAAAATAATTCTGGCCTGAAGTCTTACAACAGCCTGATTACTGGTCATCCTCCAGTCTCTCTTACCTTAAGATCTTCTTCCAGGATCCAGAATGATCTTCCAGGAATGAAAATTCAATCAGGTTACTCCTGCATAACATCTTCAGTGGCTCCCACTGCTATCAGGTTGCAGTCTAAACTTCTTACTTGTGATCAGGGCCTTATGATCTGGTTCCTGGTTACCTTCCTCAGTACACACCTGTCATTTTTGGGGTGCTCACATTTGAACCACTGTCTTATGTTTGGGAATTCCTTCCCTGCTTTAGAGCTGAATGTGCCACATGCTTGCTTTTGCAGTCTCCCTTGCAGCTAGAATTTAGGCACATAACCGGGACTCAGCTAATCATATGCTCTGGACTTGGGATCAAGTGACTGGAAGACACAGGGGCCTTAAGGAACTCTTTCCAGTGGCTGTAGTTGTAACAGACTTGAGTTCTTGGGTCAACAGAGGCAGCATACCAATGTGGGCATCTGTACTCTGTGCCCAGGGCTAGCAGCATCAGTCAGACACATGGCAGCACAGAGTGCTCAGATGAGATGACAGTTTGTGTTCTCATCAGACCACTCCTGAGTGTGATTTGGGGCACTGTTCCTGATTATTAAAAAAAAAAAATCTTAAAGAAAATTATTTCTTATATTTCAAGTTTCTCCCCCCTCCCCTTAACGAAAGTACTGGGGATTAAACACAGGACCTTGTGCGAGCTGAGAGTGTGCTCCACCACTGGGCTATACTCCTACCCCCTCAAAAAATCTTTTGAAATTGATTAAACTCTCAAGAACACATTATTCAATAATTGTCAATGTTAAAAAAGTGTTTAAAAAATTCTGCCTATGCCTCTCTGGGTACTGCCTTCTTTCAAAGTTTAGGCACAAAAGGTATACTGTAAAAGTCTTTCCTGTTACAGAGGTATATTAGAATAACTCTTCAGGAAAGAAAATTGGTAAAGTCAAGGATTAATATGTTTAATTTATCTTGTATAAGCCTTAAAATCATTAAGAAAAAAGACACTTTACATCATAAAAATTGGGCAGTGGATTTGAGCAAGCAAATAACAAAATAAATTTAAATTGACAAAAATAGATGAAAATTACACCTCAATAATAAATGAAATGCAAATTAAAACGTTTTCATTAATTAGGTATAAGGATAGTAATAGTAAACACTCACTGAAACCTTAATGTGTGCCACTGTTCTAAATATGTTATAGGTGATAACTCATTAAACAATGAGCTTAATAACAGTGTATTCTAGCTTATCCATTTTAAAGATAAAGAAACACAGAATTTAAAAATATTCCAGGTCATTTCATCAGTAAGTGGCAGAGTAGGGATACAAAGGTAAGGTGAGGGGGGTGGGACTGAAAGTTCCAACCCTCTAATCACATGGTTGGTTCTCTAGGCAGCCAGCCCCCACCCTAAGGTGTGGTCCTAAAGTCATCTCGTTAACATAACAAAGACACCCTTATCCATTTATCACCTAGGAAATATGGAGGGTTTTAGCTCTGTCCCAGAAACAAAGACCAAATATCTATTATAAATCACAGTAGCTCAGGATTTCACTTTAATCTGAAGCTATAACTATCTCCTGGCCATTTGGGGCTTCTTGTACCTGGGAAACAGGAGACAAAAAGAAAAAAAAAATTCCATACTGGCAACACTAAGTGACCTTGATTACAGGGAGCCAGGGTTGCTGCTACAAAATGGGGGCAGAGATATGCCTGGCACCCAGGGGATTCACTGTTGCATCTCGGTCCTTCCATGTCCGGTGATAACTGTAAACAAGCAGTTGTTGAGACAAAAGCCTGTTGATGCTGTTGCCCATAGATGAAACCGGTGTTCCAGGTTCTTGTCCCGTCCCAGAAAGAATTCAGAGACAAGATGTAGTGGTTAAAAAGGTAAAGTGAGGATTTATTAAAGAATGGATAGCACACTCTTAGGGGAGAGCGGGCAGGCTCAGGTGAGCGGCTGCCCTGAGTTTCTTTGGCAAGTTAGCTACATAGGGTGTAAAAATGAATGGGCGGAATATTCATTGGGAGGGAAGGATTTGGGGTGTCATATTCCCTGATTATCATCCCAACTCCATGTTCCCAAAGGGAGGAGGGATTTTTGTCTTTATTTAGTCTGGATTGGAAGTGTCATGGCGTCGGTGCAAGATGGGTACTTCTGATCTGCAAGGCAAATTTTATTGAAATGAGGGCATAATGAGCAAATGGTTACATTCGGACACTAGAAATTCCTGCCTTTTCTCACCTTTCTTTGTTCTTCTCCAGGCCACTTGTCATCCCAAAAAGCATGATCCCTTATCAGCCCCAAGGTTCCTGGTTTTCTTTCTCTGCCCAAGGATCCGTGCTGCTTACATGTGTGGTTTCCTGCATTTGGCCTGTGCCCCTCCTTTCTGCCCAATTCCTGCCATTTGGTCTGTGTCCCACTTTCTCTGCTCATATCTAGCTATCTGCCTGCTCTAACAATGCTAGAATAACGGAGGTTCTAGCCTTGGAAATTAAAGTCCTGGTGACTCAGGCAAGAAACGTATATCTGCTAAAGTGATGGCCAAGGGAAGGGAAATCTAGAGAGCATGATGGGGGGAAATGATTATCAGTTAGGGCCTTGGACCAGCCACAACTGTGTGGCCTGTAGCTTGTTCCACTAGCCCTCCTACCGTGAGACTGTACACAACCACCACCCTGAATGACACATTACAGATTAGATTCAGTATGTGCTCAACAGTACAGGGAGTGGTTGAGGAAATCATACACCTCTTCTGCCTCACTTTCTCTTGGCCCATCTTTTTACTCCAGTTGCTGCTGCAGCTCAGTGGCCTGCAGATGTGACCAGACAATACTTCACCTCAGCACCCGCTTTCTACCCTAAGCTTCCTTCCTCCTCCATAAGATGCCTGTAAGAACCCAGTCAGCATGTATGAGGCATGTCCACTCCTGGGAGAGCGAGGGAATTAACTGCATGAGACAACGCTTAACCAGCAGGGAGAGGGCTAGTAGGTATTTGTTTTTTCCATGTCTGGAGGGAAAACTGTCCATCCCACAGAGCTCCCCAGAAGGCTCCTATAGGAATTAAGCCCATTACCCTCAGTGGCAAAAGGCCAAGAGCACAGTTGATAGGCTTTCCCTTCATCCCTGTTTCACTCTTACCAGTCTCCCACTCCTTCTTAAACTACCTACATACAAGCTTTTCTCTCAGGCTCTGCATTTTGGGGGTACTCTAGGCTCATACAAGGATCAAATGAGAGAATAGTTGGGATATACTTTGAAAGTTAAAACCAATGTACTCATGTAAGCCAGCCCTACAGAGCGTGCTGTTCCCCCTACAGCACTTGTTTTTACTGTCTTTATCTATATAAAATTGCCGCCGTGGCAAAACTGAACTATAAAGCATGGGGTAGCTTTTACTGAGCAATACTCTGTTACTTCATTTTCATCTTTATGACCTTAATGAGGTAGCAGGCATTACTATCTCCATGCCGTAGATGAGGAAAGAGGCCTGGTATTCCAACTGCTAAGCTCAAGCTAGGATTCCAGCCCGTATCTGACCTCCAAAGTCCATGCTCTATACCATTTTACTTCTGTTCCTCAGCATGGCTTCCACTCTCCCTGTCTTCTCGCCACACAGTGGCCCCCATACTAGCCATACCCAACACTCTGCTCTTTTATGCTCCTGTTTTGCTGTCAGCCCCTGTGATCTTCAGAGCCTAGATCAAGTGTCATCTCCCTACACAGAACTGCTTCATCAGCTTGCCCGCATCACTCTCCTGAATCTCTTTATTTTTTTTTTATTTGGGGGAGGGGAGGTAATTTCATTTGTTTATTTACTTACTCATTTATTTAATGGAGGTACTGGGGACTGTACCCAGAACTGATGCATGTCAAGCATTCACTCCACCGCTGAGCTACACCCTCCCTCGCTCTTTTTTCTTTAACCACATGGTTGTAACTGTTCGGCTGCATTTACCACTGGGACTGGAGTCAAACAACAGCTTAGGTCTTAAGGGGTACCAGTAATAAGCACTCAAATCATTCAAATAATAACTGTTGAGTAAACAGTTGTCAGAGTGTGTCTTACTGACTGCTGTATTCTCACTATATAGCAAAATACCTGGCTCACAGCAGACATATTCATTGAATGATTGACTGAATGATGAACATGAATCTGTTTCTTCATTAAACTGTGAACTCTTACAAAGCAAGGATTATGCAATGTTCAGCAAGTGTTTGTTGAATCAAAGTAATATTAAGAAAGATAAACTATTTAATGATTAACAGATTTATTTAAACAACAGTATATATAATCATCATTGCCAGACTTAATATGAGATGTTAAATGTTCGATCCAATTTTCCTTCCTGGATAAGCTTCTTTTTCTTATCCTGTAGAGACAAAGAAAGAAAGTATATTAAAAACAATGCATTCTGGTACGACTCTGAAAAACAGAATGAAATACTCTAAACCTAATTCCAATCCCCCACTGCTAAAGCACACAGAGTAGGAGTGAGGAAGTAGTAATCTGAAGAAATAAAGGGACAATAAGAAAACACTCCTATTGAAAACTATCTTATCTATATTTTAGTAAGTAGAATTATATTACCCCACTAAATAGCATACACTGAAAGCAGAATGCAAATACCTTCTGGATAAGTGTGGCCTACCTTTCTGTTAAGTGATAATTTATCAGATAATCAAAATATATACAGGAGAGTGGGTTGGCCAGTTTAAGGCACAGCTGCATGGGTGGGCTCCAGTGCAGATGGTAACATGAGGCCTCGAGGAGGAGCTGGGGCTGGGGGTGTAGTGTCAAAGATAAGCTTGGCTTTTTGTGCAGTCACATACCCAGGCCTCTGGTGGCAGTGATTCCCACCACAGGCTGCTTTTGCTTTTCTGCTGTTACAGTATTAATACGTTTTAACATTAATTCACAAAGCGTGACCAACATAATCACGCAAACAGAGAACATACTAAGTGATATATGTATTCTGCTAATACTTAGCCCAATAAACATGTTTTTAAAACAATGAAATAAAAAAACAAAATATAAAAATTTGCAAAGATAACATCTAAAGGTTAATCAGAATAGAAAAGTTTAACTTCTGTACATCTAATGAGAAAAAAATTAACTTTTTAAGTTATTTCTGTATTCTCTTGCTTAATATACATAGTATAATTTCCTTACATCATGTAAAACACACTAAGAAAACTCTTTCATGAGCTAAGTTCAAGTCTTAGATATTTAAACTGATTAATTTATTACTTCAAATTCTAAAGCAGCCATTAAATTAAATTTGAAAGACCCAGAGACCATCATGGTTTTTAAGAAAGTTTATTTCTATACGAGTTGAAAAGATAAAACCATAAAATGAAACATATCATTTGAAACTGTCTGTTTTAACTCTGCTAGAAAGGAATCAAGATAAAAGAAGAGGAAGTGAGGAAAAGTCTAGAGCAAGATGGGAGTAGCAGCAGTAGAATCATCGGGAGAGAGAGCTGCAGCCAGCACAGGGGAAACGCATCACACAGGTACCGAATATCAGGTCCTAATACTTACTCTGTCAGTTTTGAAAACATAAAACCAGAAGAAGAGGGGCCCAATTCCAAATAGAGCTCCTAACAGTGAGGTCTTGGGAGTGGGTCTGAAATTGGGATAGATATTTGATGATCTTGCGTAGGTCCAGCGAATCAAGGCAGGATCTTCCTAAAATGAAAACAAGATACAGGAGATTAAGTTCTACACTGAGAAACAGTCTCATTAGCACTTTGAGGAGAAGCACAGGAGATGGCCTTTGTCCTCTTCCACAGTTAAGGGTATACCCTGAATATTCCTAAATACCTTCAGGGAAGATCCCTCATTTCTAGTATTTGTTGAATAATTCTCTGATGATCCTGTTCAGAATTTAAAAGACTCATATCCTCCTTCAGCTTTCTATTTATTTAAGATAAGAATCCCAATCATTTTAAGCTGTCAGAGAAGGCACTTTTTTTAAAATCATTTTTTCCTATTCTTTTCTGGATTGTTTTTGGCTTCATTGTCTTTCTTGAAATACGACCAACAGAACCACACAGTATTTCCAATGGAGACAAACAGATTTTGTATGCTCTATCATACTGTGTACTTTATTTCCAGAACCCTTTCTAATGCTACCCTACACTGATCTTTTCCAGGCTACAAATAAACTGCAGGAAGGGGAAGACTGTCGGCTAATTCTGAACTTTACTTTTTATGAGCTGACTTGGCTAGTATTTTAAGAGCAAAATTACTACATTTCACACTATTAAAATAGTTTTTTAAAAGGACAAGGTTGTTAAAGAAAAATAATCAGATTGTCTTGGTTAAGAAACAAAGTAATTATCAATTTTAATATATTTATACCAGAAATAATTATGTAAAAATAGCAAATCTACCCTAAACACAAAATTAAATCTAATTAGCTAAATCCCCTAATGATTTTAGAAAATTATTTGCTCCAATTAACTGACAGATAAAAATAAGCATATGAAATCAGCTTTAAAACTTCAATACTAAGCTGTAAAGAGAACATTCAAGGTCTTAACCAACAGCAAGAAGTCATAACTGACAGGACAAAAATAATTAAACTGGATCTTCCACAGTAACATTTTAAACCAGACTGTTTGCAGAGATAGTAAAGAAGGTGAAGACACAAGATACAGGTTCAAGGGGACGTTTGAACTCCACACCTGAAAGGATAAATTTTTCTATCTACTCTAGTATCCATCCCTTCCTGCTATTAACATATTTGAATGATTCTCCCATGCCAGAATTCTCAATCTACCAGTCACCTCTCTACACTTTAATACCTGCCAGGTCTGTCTTCTTGAAACAGACATTTCATTTCATAAAAATACTAAGATCCCCATGACCATAGGTCATTGAATGAGGTACTGTTGTTGAGAGAGGTTCCAAAGCGTGGCATGGGAGACAGTTCTCCTGTGACACCACTCCATGTCCAGAGGACTATGGGCAGCATCTGACATGGTGAACACTCCTTGAAATCATTTCTTCACTTCACTTCCAGGGCACACACCAACTTGGTTTTCCTACTAATTCTCAGGCCATTCCTTCTTAAGTCTTTTTTGCTCTCTTCCTCCTTATCTCCCAATCTCTTAATACTGGACCTCAGACCTTGTGGGTCTTTCCTATCTACATGCACTCCCTTGATGATCTCCTTTAGTCATATGGCTTTAAGTAGCCATCTAAAGGGTGATGACTCCCAAAGTTATGCCTCCAGCCCTAGATTTCCACCCTGAACTCCAGATGTACTTACTATCCCACTCCCTGCTCAATGTTGACATACTAACAAGCAAATGTGATGTATCCCAAATTGACTTCCCAATATGCCATTCTACCTCCATCCCTGATCCTTTCACATTCTTCCCTATCTCGGTAAAAGGCAATTTCATTCTTCACTTAGGTCAAAAACCTTGGACTCATTCTTGACTCCTCTCTTTCTCTTACACCACATATCCAATCTGCCAGCAAACCTGATTGGGTCTAATTTCAACCCATAACCAGAACTGACCACTTCTTACCAACTCCACTGCCATTACTTTTGTAGCCACTATCAACTAAGAGATTACTGTAAAGATTCCTAACTAGTCTTCTTGCTCCTGCTTTTGCCCCCTATAGTCTCTTTTAAACTAAGCAGCCAGAGATGTTGCTAAAATCTAAGTCTTGATTATGGAACTCCTGACTCAGAAAAGTCCTTACAGTGACCTACAAGGCCTGGCGTGATCTAGTCCCAGCTACCTTTCCCATCACATCTTTTCCTACTCTGTCCTCACTTTTCTCCACTTGAGTCACAATGGTCTCTTCAGTATTTGGGGGATTAACCAGGCACACTCCTGTCTAAGAATCCTTGTACCTGCTGTCCCCTCTGCCTAAAATGCTACTTTCTCAAAGAGCTGAATGGCTAGCTCCCTCACTTCACTTCTCTCAGATCTTTACTCCAATGTCACCTTCCAACCAAGGCCTTTCTTGAGCCTTTCTAAAACTGCAGATGCTCTCCCTCCTGACTACATACACACATTCCTAATCCCCTTCCTTGCTTTATTTTTCTTCTTATCACTTACCACTATCTAACATGCTAAATGATTCAATTTTTTTTAACTTATTACTTGTCTCCCACTGGAAAGAAAGCTTTCTGAGGACAGGAGCCTGCCTGTTTTGTTCTTCACTGTTACCACAGCCCCTAAAACAGGGCCTGGCATAAATAGACCCCAAGCAATTATTTATCACTGAACCAATCATTCATAAAGATTAGGTAAGGAATTTCCTTGTACTGCTCAATATATGATTATCTCAGGCACTCATTAACCTAACAAAAAACCTGAACAACCAATGAGGCAGCTGTAAAATGTGTTTTACATGGCAAAACTAAAACTGCTCTGGGTCACAGAAATGGAAAAGAGAAAACCTGGAGTTTAAACTTCAATTCTGACTCAGGGCCTCATTTTTTTTTTAACTACATCTTACCATCTGGCATATCAAACCCAATCATGTGAGTATGTACATAATGAATGTTTCATTCCACAACTTCTCCCAAGTAAACAAGGGTTCTGGCTGGAGACAATACAGCCAACTGGTTAAGAAATGCTTTGGGTTACACAGACTCGGTTCAAATTCTGCTCTATCACTTGCTAACGGAGTATCACTTTATGACATACTTGTCCCTCCCATGTTATCTTTCTCATCTGTAAAATGGGGACAGTAATAGAGCTTAACTCTTTAAATAGCTGTGGTATTTGAATATCATATATAAAGAGTTTCAGTAGTGCCCGGCACATTGTAAATTTCCTTCAGTCCTTACAATTTCCTAAAATTCCTACAGAATACCAAAACAACTGTTGGGGGAAAAAATTTTTTTTAAATCATATTTAAACAGCTCTTGTACAGAAACTTATCTAAAAGCACACTTCTTAAATAATAATAGCTATCAGTTTACTGGACATGTATTATGTGCTAGGAGTGAAGAATGTACTACCATTTCCATATGTGAAAATCAGAACACTAAGGTTCAGAAGGGTTCAGGATATTGCACAAGGTCATACAGTTCGCCTGTTGTAGTGCCTTGGCCTCTGACTCCAAAGCCCCAAGCTGTAGGGTGTTTAAGTCTTCAAAAAATATAAACTGAAGTTTATATCTATAGTCATTTATATCTACAGACTATTATCACTATAGTCCCATTAGGGGAGACCAGTATTGCTATGAACTGTTAATTGAAAAGTGGAAAACAGCTTTAAAAGAAATACACCCCCCCCCCCATTTTCTGAACATTCATTACCAACCAAGCACTGTGTTGGCCGGTCACGTGCCATATCTCCTTTGATCCTCATAAGATAGGCAGTATTATAGTAGTCCCATTTTCATGGTAGGAAAGTCGAGGCTAAGCATCAGAGTTGAATGACTTTTTCAAGATCACTCAGGCGGGAAGTGATTAAGCCGAGACTCAAACTCAGCCAGGTGTGAAACCAAAACCCGTCCTCTTGACCACCAAGCTGTCTGCCCAAGGTCAAAGGGCGAATGAATTGGTCTGCTCCTGGGCCTGGACAAGGACGCACGTCTAAAATACAATTCGGGAACGGTGGCCGCCCCGCAGTGCGGTCCCCCTTGGCGAGTCTGGGCCGCCAAGTCCGACGGGGCCGCCCAGACTCTGGCCCTAGGTTCCCACCCGGCCGGCCCCTCACTCACGATGACCCCTCGGCGGCTGGGGTCGTTGTACTGAAGTAGGTACTCTCGTTTAAGCCGGGATCTTATGGCCAACCGCTCGGCTTGTGCCTTCCGGGCTTCCGGAGATATGTCGTATTCAGCTGGGTCGAGGGTAGCGGGTTGGGTGGCTAGGCGGGACGGCTCGTACTTGGAGGACGACATCTTGGCAGCCTCGCGCACAACCGCGCCTGCGCGACTCCGAGGCCCGCCCGCTTCATTCTACCTGAGTCCTGAGGAAGTGCGCCTGCGCGTTAGCCAGAGGTTGAAGATGGAGTTTGGCAAGGAGTGCTGCTTTTTTCCTCAACCCTCCTCCCTGTCCTGGCCCTCTAGTGGCGATCTGCGCGTGCGCTAGGTACTTTCCTCGCCTTCCCCACCCCTCCCCCACCTCCTTCCCCTGTCAGCCTCCGGAATCTGTCGCTTGTTGTTCCTTCCTAGCAGCCTTATCTCTGTCGACATATAGAGCTTATTCTGTGAAGTTGAGCTGGCAGAGATGGGAAATGAGACTGACTGTGGAATTCTGTTTCAGTGTGGGTCCAGTTTTGTGACCTGGGACATGACACTTAACTTCTTGGAGTTTCCTGTTCCATATCCTGGAGATAATGACTCCTGTCCACCTAGCAAAGTTGTTGTGAGAATTAAGTAAAGTAATAAATAGATGCCAACATACTTTGCAAAACACAATTTCTTATCCAAGAAAAAGAAAATGATCTTTTCTCTACGTTACTACTTTAGATACATACAACATAAGCAGAATAGTGTTTTTCAAAGGCATTTTTAATAGGAGAATGATGTTAAAAGTGTTGCCTGCCTGATTATACTAGGTCAGGGGGAAAAATGTATTGAATAAACCATGCGAAGAAACAATATCTGAGTTAAAAATACTAAAACCTCTTAACGTAAAATTATTAGCGCTCTTCAGGTGCTAAGAAAAAAAGCATCTTTAGAGATATGAAAGTAAGCATAGAGGCATTGTGTCTTGCTGTGAAAGATGATTAGGGGTGGTGGGGGAAGGAGGGCAACCGAAAAGGAAACGTTCTCCATCCTTACTGTCCTTCTTTACCCACTATCACCAAAGAAAAAGGGCGACCTCAGGTTGCACAGCAGGGTTTTTGGGTAGCAGTCAGATACTCCTTAGGGGAAAACATGTTAGCAATATTTCCATAACTCAGGCAAGGAAAGCTGGATCAAAAGAGAGCTTCAGCCTGGATGAAATGTCTGGGGACATGTAGGTAGTTGGGAAATGGTTGCTAGGCAGAGAAGGGACCTAGAAAGTGTTGGAACTTGAAGTGGTAAGGAGCAGCGCTGCTGTCAAATTTATTCAACATTTTAATACTGTTTTAAAATATTTATTAAGCACTCACTACGTGAAGCATACTGCACACTAGTCATTCTTAGTCAATCTTCTGGGCTCAGTGGGGGAAAAACAGAAGAAATGAAGGACATGGTGTTTGTCTCCCAGGAGCTGACAGTCAGGCAGTACAGAAAGAATAGAATATGATAATATTTGCAAAGCAGTTGAATGTCCAAATGAATATACAGTAAAGTGGACTCAGGAGAATGCAGGCTGAGGGAATGTAGAAAAAAGAAATTTGAGACAGATTACTCACACTCAATTTTAAAGGAGCGGGGGAAAGAGAAAGTTCTGATTTGTCTAAGGTGTGTAAAAATATTAAGAAAATAAAACGAAATGAAAAGAGGACAGGTTGTATATTCTAAAGACTACATTAATAGTTTCAGAAACCTCTTGTTTATAGATTAGACACTGATCTAGGAAAAGGACATGTAAAAAAATAAAAGAAAAAAGAAAGGAATACAGTGAGTACAAGCCAACTGACAAAGGTAAAAAAAAAAAAGACTTTTAATGTTAAGAGAGAGGGAGAGAGACAAAGACAGAATAAACTTCATCATTTTGTTTTGGATGAGTTAAGGGAGTTATCTCCACATTTACTTTATTATCATAAAGATCCCTTCAAATGACTGTTAAAAATATGAAGTCCTAGGTTTTGTCCTACTCTTGGAGATTCAGAATTCATCTTGCAAGGGAACCCAAGAGTTTGTATTTTTTACATTTTCCTGAGGGGATTTGTACCATATTGCTTGTTTGAGAAACATAGAAATGACTACAAGAGGTCTTCCTTTTCCCAGAAAAGGCCCTCTTAGAGTGAATCTATTTAAGATGGAGACCTAGATTACACAGTGAAAGAAAAAGACTGGATTGGGACTTTATCTTGAAATAATACAGCCAAAAATTTATGAAAATGAATTTATCTTATATTTAACACATTTTAGGTTACAATTAATACTGTGTGCTAATTCTTATAAATCAAGTGTTAATTTGTGAGGACATTATTTTCATGTAGCTCATTATCCTTAACTGCATTTGATTTTTTGCAGCAGGGTCATATTTGCAAAAGTGTTGGAGGGCATTGTCCAGTTTTCCCAAGGCTCTCTCCCAAATCTATGAAACCAAATTATTTTCTTTCGATGCACTGATGTCATCCTCATTCTTATTGGTTTTCTCTTTTTCATTTGTTACCTTGTCCAACTCTAAGATCCTCCTGTATTAGTGACTTTGCATGTGGATCTAGCAGTTCACCAACATCACTTTAATCAATTTCATGAAATTCCACATCTTTTGCAAGATTTGCAATAGATTTCTATTACATTGGAGGACTGGATATTTCCAAATGGCTGGCTATCAGTGCCATTTTTGTAATGGTTGTTGGTTTGTTCAGGTTTTCTTTTGGAATCAATTTCAGTAATTTACATTTGCTAAATATCTTGCTTTGAACCTATTGCCATAGTTTCTCATCTTATGATCTTTTCAGTCTCCACTGTCTTTATGATTCTCTTTTGCTTCTATTACTGTTTATTTATTGCATCTTTTTTTCTTCATCAATACTGCTAGAGTTCTGTCTACCTTGTCTTTTCACAGAACCTATATTTTATTTTTTAATCATCTCTAATTAATAATTTTTCCTCTTATACTTACTTATTCTATTTTTCTTGAGATTACTCCAGTGTTCTTTTTCCAGCTTCTTAAGCAGAATGCTTATCCCATTTATTTTTGTTTATATATGTATTATAATTTTTATGCATGTAATTCTGTACATTTCATTTGAGCTACATCTCCACAAGTTTTTATTAGTATTTTTATTGTCATGTAACTCTGAGTAGCTTATAATTTCCATTATGTTTTTTCCCATAACCCATTAGTTATTTAGGAATGTAAAAGGTTTTTTTGGTCTATCTTTTTATTGTTAATTTCTAATTTAATAGCTGTATTGTTTGAGAACTTTGTATAATATTAGTCCTTTTAAATTTGCCGAGACTCTCTTTAGGACTTCATAGCGATCAGTTTTTTGTTCAGTTCGTTTTGTTTTGTTTTTAAAAAAACATTTTATTGAAATGTAACCTAATGTAAACATATAGAAAAATGCATAAATTATACATATGCTGTTCAGTGACTTATTACAAAGTGAGTACACCCTTGTAAGAATACATAGTTATTTTTATTGAAGTGTAGTTGCTGTACAATATTATGTAAGTTACAGGTGTACGATATAGTGACTCAGTTTTTAAAGGTTGTATTCCATTTATAGTTATCATAAAATATTGGTTATATTCTCCATGTATACATAGTTATTTTATAATAGTTCCATGTGAGCTTAAAAAGAATGTATATTCTATATTCACTGAATGCAAGGTTAAATCAAGCTTGTTAATTGTGTGGTTTGGATCTTTCATATCTTTATTCATCGTTGTCTACTTGATCTATTTTTAATATAGAGGTGTATTATAATCTTCCAATGCCATTGTGGTTTGTTAATTTCTCCTTGAGGGAAATTAGAATACACAGGGTGAACTGAAGGTGAGATGGAAACATTTTAATGTGCATGGATCTGTGAATTGTTTGTACCATAAAGACAAAGCAACTCATACATAATGGTTCGCTCACTCCATCCATTTATTGTGCTGTATACAAATCAACCAGGGGAAAAAAAAAGATTTCTGCTTAAAATATACATACAATACACTTAGAAACACATCTGTCATGTAGACATATCCAAAAGCTTATGAATATTACATTTTGTATTCCCCTTCTTCAGAGACAGTCTTTTCATCCTAGTCATATATCTGTTCTTATTACTAAAGTCACTTACATAAGCACATATTTGTACTTGAAAGGAACAATAAGTTCCCAACAAAGTGTAAGGTGACATTTTCTTGCAGGCTGTCAATTTAACATAAAAGAGGGTTAATCCTCTTAGCTGAGACTATGTCATGCTTTCTTCTTTGGGATAAAGTTCTGCCCTGTCATCATCTTTGCTTGGGAAAAGCAATAGCCTCCTAGTTGGTTTTCGTATATACGTGCACATCTGCCATACTTCGGTTTTTTTTCCATACGGCAGCCAGAGTGACCTTTTAAAATATATGTTATCCTGTCTCCCCTAATTAAATTCTTAAATGACTTCAAGACCCGCTGAGGTCTGCTCCCTAACTCTCCAGCTACACTTCGCTCTATGCTCCCCATCACTGAATGTGCTCTAGCCATACTGTAGTTCTTCCCTTCCACAGAGCCTTTGCACTTACTTTTCACCCTGTCTTAAACATTACACTCCATAGTCCTATTCATCCTTCAGAACTCACTCAATTCTATAGTCCCTTAACTAACCAACAAGGTCCAATTCTCCTATGAGCTATAGTACTATAGACCTCTCCTTCATAACACTAACTACAATCCTAATTTTACATTTTGTATTATTTAGTTCATCCCTGTCTCTCCCCTCCCCACCCTTCACATTAGAATGTAGGCTCTTTGAAGACCAGGACTGTTTCAGGCTTGGCTCACCCTGCATCCTAACACTAGCACAGTGCCTGGCACATCATAGCAGTGGTGAATGAATAAATGACCAGCTGCCTTTCTTCATGTCAAAGAGAATGTATTAGCCAAACATGCCTGCGCCCTTCTTACTGCCTCTGCTTTCATCCCATCTTACTTCCAGGCCATACTCCACATTCATCACCTCTTCCCCTTCTGCTCCCAACCCCAGATTAAAAATTCAAATCCAAAACCATTGTCCAGAAATGTAGATTTTTACTGCAGATTTTGTGTGATTACAGAGGAGGGGGTTCCTCACAAACAAAATGCCCTAACAGTGCCCTTTAAACATCTCTGCTTTTCCCCCTAGTTCTTACTTCTGCAGTTCAGAGCTGTCTCATCCCTCTTCGTTTGCCCCCTGCCAAGTTGGCTCTGGGAGCCCCTTGAGCCAAGCTGCCTCGCCCTTCACCTGCCCCCAACTCTATAGTCAGCAAAACAAAACACAGCCACCGGCCAAGCCACGACTCCTCGAGTTCTTAGTTTACAGGGCCTCTTGCATTTTTAAGAAATTTGGAACAGAAAGTGTTGCGCATTTTTTCCATTGCTTGATGATATTCTTCCCTCCATCATTAACGCCCTGTGCCCTCCCTGCTGTCTGTGGCCAACTGAAATCTTATGTCCATCAAGGTCCACTTTAAATGTCCAATTTTCTGGAAACTTTTCCATAAAACCTCCAAGTAAAGATGATTTTTCTCTCCCCTAAGTATGTGTGCTACTTCTTTTATTCTACTTGATGCTACAGGCAATGTTATAGTTGTTTTTCTCTCCCTCTCCTTTAAGAGCAAGTTCCGTTTCTTACTCAACATCCCCTGAAGAGCCTGCCTCAGGACCCAGTGCACAGGCTGCTCCAGTCCTGATTGGATTATAATGAAATCATTCATATTTCTTTTCTTAGGCTTTAGTAAAAGTGTCTTCAAGAAAGTGACTGAATTTCATGTTTCCAAATGACAGATAGCCTATTTCAGTTCCGGAGTCAGCTAGCAGAAACCACTCCCCTCTGGGAAGGAGCTCTGTAGATATTATGGGTGGGTGCAGAACAGCTTTTAATAGTCTCAGAGAGAACTTCTCTATTCAAGTAAAAGATACAGTTGACTTTTTTGCCTGGGTTGATTCTAGCTTTCTAAAATGCAGCACCAATATGGTCTCAACATGAAACCATAAATATGTTTATTCCTATAAGCATCTTCATTACCCTGGATTAAATAAGAATAAAAAGTAAAATGAAGGGGAGGTATATAGCTCAGTGGTAGAGTGCATACTTAGCATGCATGAGGTCCTGTGTTCAATTCCCCAGTACCTCCATTGAATAAATAAATAAACCTAATTACCTCCGCCCCCCCCAAATTTTTTTTTTTAAAGTAAAATGAAGTTCTCCAGTTTATTTCTTAACATTTTTCCATTCCAAAATTAGTACATTTCATTAGAGGAAAAATTTTAAATGGAATGAAAAATCAAAATACTTTTTAAAATCTGTATTTCTACAACCTAAGGACAATCACAGGATTTTTTGTCATGTTTTTCCAAACTTTTTTCCTTGTAGAAGATTTTTTAAAACATTGTAATCATGCTATAGATATACTGTATTCTGCTTTTTTACTTAAGATTTTAAGTAAGCATTTTTCTATACTCTTTATTATGTATAATGATATCCATAATATTATGGGTACATAAAATTCCAACAAGAGGAAATAATTATAATTTACTTAATTGTCTCCTGTATTTGAACTTAAAGTTGCTTAAAAAATGAAGAAGAAATATAAATAAGTACTTAAATAAATACCAATTCTCTAAACATTTTGCATTTACTCATAGAGTTATCTGCTTTTTAAAGTTCAGTTTATCTTTGCTTCTCATGTGCTATTGGCTCTTCCAGATGCTGTGCCCATGCCCACCTCCAGTTTTCCTGGCGTCCCCTGGCAATGCCATAGGCTCTTGCTTCCTTGACTCCCAACCTGGTCTATAAACACTTATTGCCTTACCATCCCTGCCCAAAAGGGCATGCTCTTAATTTCTTTTGGTTTAGGCTTGTCTTGAGCAGAAGCAGCCAGTCCCCAGAAAATCAATTCAGTGGGAACCAGTTTATGAGTGACTACTCTGAATGGCAAGCTGACCTAGGCCACCCATTGTGAGCAAGTCTGAAGTCTGTGGAACATAGCAAACTTTGGAGCTAGACACATGGAGCTTCAAACCTAGGCTCCTGTTCCAATGCCTTTGCAGTTTATCACCCTGTGATCTTTAGACAAAAGACCTAGCCTCTCTAGCCTCAGTTTCCTCATCTATGAAATGGATCCCTAGACAGAGTTTTGGAGATAAAATAAGATCATGCATTCAAAGCACCTGATGTAAGACCATTGTGGTGAGGCATGATGGAAAGTTGTTAGATGCTATCTTCCTCTCTGGAGAATGGTAGGAAGGATCAAACAGTTGGCAAAATGTATGCTGTCCTACATCTGAATCCTAGTTTCTTCTCTCTTTTAAAATCCAGCTCCTATAAACCTGTCTCTTTAAAAGATCAGCCTCCCTTTTCTTCTAAATATTCTAGAGATAAAAAATCCAGTCAAAGTTTTAAAATGCACTTTTGTGGTGGTTTTTCCACACGCGGTAAAGACAGTTGGGTATGATGTCCTCCCAGGAGCATTTTTAAAATATCAGGGTAACTTCTATTTTTTTTTTTATTATGGAAATCTTCAAATATACACAAAAGGAGAGGAAATGGTATAATGAACCAACACCATGTACTCATCCCTCAGCTTTTACAATTTTAAATATTTGCCTGTGTCATTTTATCTATCCCCCTACGTATTTCACTTTTGTTTTTGCTGTACTATTTTAAAGCAAACTCTGACGGTGTTTTATTTTACCCATAAATACTTCAGCATATATTTCTAACCTTTAAGAAGGTCTTTTTCCTACATAACCACAATGCTATTATCACACGTAACAAAATTATCAATAATCTCAGGAGCATTTTAAAAATAGGATTCTGGAAAAAGCAAGTCAAAGGAATGAGTAATACAGAATTTCAAGCACCAGGGTAAGCAGTTTGAAAAGATGCTTTTGGCAAAGTGGGTACTTTCACTCTTCTAAATGACATCACAGTGCCAGATGCCACTTTCTCCTACATATCCAAAATTGGATTTACTTTCTTACCCCAAAATGCATTCTCTAGTTCAGTTCAAGGCATCAGACTCCATCCAGGAGCTCAAGTTTGAGACCCAGAGTCCTTATGGAGCTTTCCCCACTCCCCTCTCTCTGGCACTGCATTTTACCAGTTTTGAAGTCCTAAATCTCAGGGTGAATATTGCTCACATCCATCCCCTCCTCTCCAGCTGCACCTCTGCCCCTTTTGGGCCCCCATTATCTATCTCTACACTGAGGTATAAAAAAGTCTTCCTTTGGGTTCCCTCAGAAACAGAGCTTGAAACAAGGATTTCAGTGTAAATAATTTATTCTAGAGGTACCTGGGAACTTCATAGCAGAATGAGACAGGAAAGTGAAAGAAGCCAGTACAGGGTGTGTTATCAAGCACTGCAGGACACTAGAGCTCCAATCCGCTGGGAAACCCTGCGGTGCATTACAGAACACACCTCAGAGTTATCCCAACTGGCAGGGAAGGGAGCTGGGGTATTTATCCACTAACTCCTTTCATCATCACATGATGGCTGCTCTCAGGAGCAAGAAGTCCCCGGCAGTTCCATCTGCACCATGTACAGGCTGAGCGTGCTGCCAGTCAGAACACAGAGGGTCACAGACTTTGGGGTACAGTGGTGAATATGGAGGACACGGCAGGGCACTAGCAGCACTCACTGTACTGCCTCCCTTCTTGCTCTCACCTCACAAAGAGGCCAGGGATAACTTTCCAAAGTGCAAATCTGATTCCAGCACTTCTGTATTCAATAAAAAGGGCATGTGGATGATGCTAAAGAACAACCTTGCTTATTTCCCCTGATGGAGGTGAGTGTCTTGAGTGGTACTGAACCACGTGATCCTGAGAACCTTTGACATCCCTTCTGCAAGTGGACAGACTTTGAATTGGACTTTGAGTCCAGTTGAGTTCAATTGTGAATTCAATGGAGAGATAGCTTTATTCATATGTTTCTCATTAAAACCTTGTTTATTTATAGAGCAGGTTTGGAGGGGAAGGGGCAAGTGATCCCTTCTGGTTTGGATTCTGCTAGTGCAGCCCTTTACCTCTCAGCAGTTTTGCATAATCCTTCCAAGCAGTGGAGTGCCTCTCTCCACCAGTGCCGCTGCGCCAAAGCTATTGTGGCAATCCTTTGTTCTTCTTTATGCAGTCACATTATCTGGGAATCTCAATGTGATTTACAAGCTTATATAACTTCCCATATGAGTCAGCATGCTCATCAAGAAGGCAGCATGGTGGAGGAGAAAGAACACAGCATTTGGTGCCAGACAGAGCAAGTTCAGTTCCTGCATCTGCCACTTCCTGTGTGTTAGACAAGTTATTCTACCTCTCTGAGCCTCAGTTTCTTCCTCTAATAAATGGGGATCATAGTACCTATCTAGGAGGGGTGTTATAAGGATTGAAAGAGGTAAAGAACACTCAGTGTGATACATAACAGGCCCTGAATCAGTGTTCACCTTCCCCATCCTGCGTCCTGACTTTACAGATCTGGCAGCAAGTTTTTGAACCTTACCAACCTGCAGTGAGTGAAAAATGCTGATTTATCTTTGTCTGCTTTTAGCACCTGGATTTTAGATGGAAGTTCAAATCAGTTCTTTGTAAAGGAAAATTGCTCCTGCTCCACTCTGGGTAAAGCAGCCACACTGTGTGTGAAATAAATCTGTACCAGAGAGGGCTGGGGTACTCTAGGAAGGACTAGGCTCTCACAGCCTGGCTCAGCCCCAGCTGCAGTGGCAGCCGCAGATCACTGGCGTTCAGAAGCCACTTGTGAGTGCACAGCGAGACAGCCAGCCAGAAAACCAGAATGTGCAGGAGAGGATGTGAGAGCCCATCTGCATAGCTGCTCACCGCAGTGGGGAGTGGTTGGGAACTGCATTGCAGAATGCCTGTGGCTAGAAGTGGCAGTGCACAAATGAGGGTGCTGCTGTGCCGACCAGGGCTGGGGACATTTCTGGAACTGTTTCTCCAAAGTGATTGGAACAAACACCTGCAAGTTAATAAATAAATAAAAATAAATAAAACCCCTGGTCAGAAATAAGCACTGCTGCAGATGCTCTTCCCGGCCAGTCACAACGCTATTAGGGCAGGATTACCAGACAAGCTCATTTCCAGCTCTTTACAGCCAGCATAATACCTAGTTAGCAGTTAGCTAGAGCAAGCAGAGAAAGTATTCGTAATTAAGGGGTGATCGGTGAGTGCAGTGTTTCCATAAGAGCAAAGAAACCTCTAAAAAGAATAATCAGGAGCCAATCTTTGAACTTAGAAACTATAAAACGTTAGAAGAGAGGTTCTTTAAGATCATTGAGCCATTCTGGTGATATTTAAATGCTAAAAAAAGCAACAGAACTGTTCCTTCAAATAAAATCTTATGCAGATTCTCCTTCTGTAAAGCAAATAAAAGGGATGCTGTTCTGAGTAGGGGAGGGAAGGGGGACGGGAGGGCAGTGTAGTCTGGACCCTTGGTCTGTGAACCTCACTCCTGGTCTCCTGGTGTGGCCCAGAAATATGTCTTGGAAATCCTGAGGCCCCACTGATCCTGCTGTGAAAATCTCTAGTCTAGTTCACCCTTCACATTGTACAAATTAGGAATTTGGGTTCAAAGCTGGGAAGTGATTAGTCTAAGGTCACCCAGCAGAATTGGGAGTAGAGCCCAAACCTCTTGATTTTTAAGTTCTTTGCTCTCTCCTAAAAACCATCTCCTCTTTAAAAAAGGGGGGGGGTGTGTCTTTAAAGATAAAGTTACCTCATGAAATAACTTGTTAAAGTAAATGAGAAAGCCAGAGGCATCCAAGTTTAAATACTGGCTTTGGAAAGGATCCAATTCTATCTTGTCTGCTGGACCCAAGTGCAATTTCTTGTTACATTTATTTTAAGACTATTAGTATGATAGTCACAAAATCCAAGGAGAATTGCTAAATTAGTGGTTTCTTAAGCTAGGATAAGTCTAATCAGTTTGTGCCTTTTAGAAAACTACAACTTAAAACAACTACACTAGCTTAGTATTTTAAATTATATGTATCTATATTGGCACAGTAAGAAGGTAGTCTGAAATGCATGGTAGGTGGAGATGGCCAAACCAAAGCCCTTACATAGTGGAGCACAAGGCACGCCGGCCTCCTGATCTACTCCTTGTTGTGAGACCTTGGACAAGTTACCACCTCTCTGACCTCAACATTTTTTCAACCTATAAAATAATTAAATCTTCAAAGTCACGAAAAGTCAGTATTCAACAGAACCCCAACACAGAACTTCCCAGTGCTCTGTGTCAGCCAGCGCTATGACTATTTCATGTGCAA
The DNA here is from genome assembly GCF_036321535.1 of Camelus dromedarius. Classification (NCBI taxonomy): domain Eukaryota; kingdom Metazoa; phylum Chordata; class Mammalia; order Artiodactyla; family Camelidae; genus Camelus; species Camelus dromedarius. The sequence continues at coordinate 65,914,701 of NC_087437.1, forward strand.
CAGACGTCTCCATCTTCAAGGCTGAGGACTTGGCAGTGTAATAACTGTAGAAGAGAGAGAAGCAACAACGTGGAGACCACCGTGGGATAGACAGAAAGAAGGAGGAGGGAAGCAGATGGAGAGAAAAACAAAGGCTCTCCTTTAATGTTCAGAGGACTGGATTTTGGTCCACATCTATCCTGTACATTTGTGTGACACCTATTACCCTGAAGTCCTCTTAGTGGCAAAATAAATGGCATATATGTAGATGAAGAAAATTCTGTAGGAACATAACCAAAATGCTAAGTGTTTTTTTCTGGATTGTATGATTATGAATGCCCTACATTTCTTCCTTCCTTCTTTTCTCCTTATATGTATTTCCTAAATTTTGAACCTTATCTATATGTTACTTGTGTCCTCCTCCCTCACCAGAAGGTAAGCCTGATAAGTGTGGGAATTTTTGTCTGTTTTGTTCACTGCTGTATTTCCAGTGCCTAGCACAGTGCCTGGTATTTCATAGGTGCTCAATAACTATTTGTTGAGTGAATGAATGAATGTGTAATTTAAAAATGATACAAAAACAGACACAGATCAATGGAACAAGATAGAGAGCCCAGAAATAAACCTATGCATATATGAACAATTAATTTATAACAAAAGAGCCAAGAATATATAATGGGGAAATGACATTCTCTCCAATAAATGGTGTTAGAAAAACTGGACAGCCACAAGCCAAAGAGTGAAAGTAGGCCACTGTCTTACACCATACACAAAAATCAGTTCAAATGGATTAAAGACTTAATGTAAGACCTGAAACCATAAAATTCCTAGAAGAAAACATAGATTGTAATTTCCTTGACATCAGTCTTAGTGGGTTTTTGTTTTTGTTTTTGTTTTAGATCTGACTCTAAAGGCAAGGGAAACAAAAGCAAAAATAAACAAATGGGACCATATCAAACTAAAAAGCTCCTACACGGTGAAGGAAACCATCAACAAAACAAAAAGGCAACCTAGTAAATGGGAGATGTTTTCAAATCAAATCATATATCTGATAAGGGGCTAATATTCAAAATATGTCAAGAACTCACACAACTCAACAACAAGAAACAAACAAACCAATTAAAAATGGGCAGAAGATCTGAATAGACATTTTTCCAAAGAAGACATACAGATGGCAACAGGCACATGAAAGGATGCTCAACATCACTAATCTTCAGGGAAATGCACATCAAAGCCACAATGAGATACCACCTCACCTGTTACAGTGGCTATTATTAAAAAGACAAGAAATAATAAGTATTGGAGAGGATGTGGAGAAAAGGGAACCCTTGTACACTGTTGGTGGAACTGTAAATTGGTGCAGCCACTATGAAAAACAGTATGGAGAGTCCTCAGAAAATTAAGAATAGAACTGTCATATGATCCAGCTATTCTTCTACTTCTGGGTATTTATCTAAAGACTATGAAAACACTAAGATGTGGGTGTGTGTGTATACATACAGCTTCTCTTCAGAAAAACATTTTGTCTTAGAACCTTGAGTAGAATCATTTAGCCAACTCCATCATTTTGTGTGTGTGTGTGTGTATGTGTGTACACACAATGGAATACTATGGAGCCATGACAAGAAGGAAATTTTGCTATTTCCAACAACATGGATGGACCTAGAGGGTATTATGCTAAGTGAAATAAGTCAGACAGAAGCAGACAGATACCATATGAGTTCACTTGTATGTGGAATCTTAAAAACAAAAACAAACTCATAAATACAGAGAACAGATTGGTGGTTGCCAGAGAGGAAGAGGATCAGAAGAGGGTGAAATGGATGGAGGGGTCAATTATATGGTGATGGATGGTGACTAGACTTATTTTGTATAAACAAATAATGATTTATAATGTTGTACGCCTAAAATTTATATAATGTTTTATACCAACTTTACCTCAATTTAAAAAAGAGAAAAATTGTGTGATTTTTAAAAAATTGCAGGCAACATAGATCACGTCTTAAAGCAGTAGCAGTAGCTTTCAGTTCTTCTGGACTGTAGCCCACAGTAAAAAACATATTTTTAATTGTGACATCACAATACATAAATCAACACACATACATGGCATGTAACAAAGATGCCACAAAATAATACTTTATTATTATTACCTGTGATACACTCTGGTGTTTCTCACTTAACGTCCTAACAGCTCCATGAGGATAGGGTCCTTAGCCCCACTTTACAGAGGAGGAAAGTGAAGCTTAGGTTAAATAACTTGTCCCAAATCAGCAAGTGTCAGAGTTGGTTTCTAACGAACATCTCCTTGACGCCAACCCCCATATTCCCAACTACAACATGAACTGTTTCCTAATGGTCTTGCTTTGGTTTCCAGTCAAAGCCCTGACCTATCTGGTCTCACTTAAAGCTAGGAATGTTCAAATAAAGATAGTAGTAGGATGTGGTAGCAAAGGATAAAGTGTATATAAGTGAATGGGTGTATATAAGAGGAAAAGAAACAATTTTTTATAAATGCAATATCCTAAGCATTTTGTTTATTTTTTTTTTTTAGATTTTTAAAATTGAAGTACAGTCAGTTTACAATGTGTCAATTTCTGGTGTAGAGCATAATGCTTCAGTTATACATGAACATACATATGTATTCATTTTCATATTCTTTTCACCAAAAGTTACTACAAGATATTGAATATAGTTCCCTGTGTTATACAGTGTGTTTATGCTATTCAATTTAATCCTTTCTATGACTTACAAATTAGGTATCTTCTCTCCGACCCCTCCATCTTACAGATTTGGATGCAGAGAGGTTTAGCAACTTTTTTACAATAAGTATTTATGTGGCTGTTGGACTGAAAGTTGTCCAAGGATAGAGACTGACTTTCTCATTTGTGCTTGTATCTTTAGTGCCTAACAGTATCTGGTACACATGTCCTAAAGGAATAATGGAAAGAAATGGCCAAGTGTTAAATCCAGATCTGCCCAACTCCTAAATCTAATTCTTTCTAGTTCTGAACTCATAATTTATTAAAAACAATTGGTATTTGGCCATTGGGTTTTAACCCCTCATTTACTGCACAATTGGAAGTGTTATAAGTCCTGGTTCCAAGGCCCATTGAAGCTCTTGGTACATTAATTAGTTAATGAGTCCCCATCTCTTGGCTGAATTTATAATTAAGCAGGTTTTGTAAGACATAGTTAGACATAGTCTCTGGTGCCCTAAAATGCGTTAACATTCACCCAGAGGACCAGACTTGGAGAAAAACACAGGACTGGAAAATATTTTTATCATTCTCCAGTATCACTGCTCTCCCTGGTCACCATAAGCAATTACAGAACAGGAAGGTACTTTTTAGTTTTTTTAATCAGTAAACAAATTTTAAAAGGCATACAGTCTCATAGAGGTTCTTCACAATTCTTCTTAGAAATGAAATTTTGACTCACTAGCACACAATGGTATTAACATATAACAGTTTCTGTCCAGGAGTTGGATGAAGGTAAAAAATGAAAGACAAGTCAAGAGTGCTGCTAGAAGGTCACGCTCAGGTGTGCCTGGGGCCTTGCCCTAACGCTTCTGGACTCAACAGGGCAGGGCCAGGGGTCTGTGAATCTACTTTATCCTCTGATAAAGAGTGGCTGAATAAAATCGTTCCTCCTTATCTGTTCTCACTCACTCCTGTGTTGACCAAGGCTGCACCTGGCCATGGCCCCAGGGCACTTCACTGGGCCTTTTCAGCGGTGCACTCATTTATTTCTTCATTTCCTCCGCTTTTCCCGAGTATTTACTAAGAGCTCTCATGGACTCCGTCACTGCAAGGTGCTTGGGGCTACAGGAGGAACAGAGTACAAGCTTCTAGACCCGGTGGGCATTGTTGATAATACACCTGGAACTCAGGTGTGACTGTGAGGCCCCCAGGTGACTTAACTATTATTGCCTTCCTTCCTTGCTGGCTCCGGAGAGCTTGGGAAGTCTTTCTTGTTACTGTGGCCTGAGGAGTGTGATTCTCCCTTATTTCCCTCTGCACAGGAGGTCACCATGACAATAACACAAAGATGGCCCTCTTGCCTTGAGTGAAATGGCACCCCTGTTACCAGGACAGCATGATCAGAGAGGTGTCGGCCCTTTACAAGGTAGTCAGAGAAGATGTAGGATCACTTCAGCTTGGTGGCTAATTCTCCTGGCTTCCTGCAGTGAGTTTGGCTACCTGTATTTCCAGTCTGCACTGTATCTACTGTTTTCATCCAAAATATTTTTTTAGCTTGGGATTGGGCTGGCTCTCCCAAGTTGACGTCAGATAGTCTCTTTATATTCTCCTTATGTTCTCCTCTGAGTTTCCCTCTGTAACATCTGCCTTGTTCAAAATCTTTTTTCAATAACAGTTTTATTAATATATAAGTCACCCTTTTAAAGTGTACAGTCCAGTAGTTTTCAGTTTACTTGCAAATTTGTGCATCACCACTATCTATTTTCAGAATATTTTATCACCTCCCCAAGAAATCACATACTCATTAACATTTGCTCCCCAGTTCTCCCTTTCCCCAGCCCCTGGCAACCACTAATCTATTTTCTGTTTCTATGGATTTGCCTATTCTGGACATTTCATATAAATGGACTCACATAATACGTGTTCCTTTGTGACTGGCTTCTCTCAATTAGCATGAAGTCTTCCAGGTTTATCCATGTTGTAACATGTATCAGTACTTCACCCCTTTTTGACTGATAATGAGTTGTATGGATATACCACATTTTGCTTATTCATCAGTCAGTGGACACTTGGGTTGTTTCTTTTTGGCTATGATGAACATTCCTGCACAAGTTTTTGTCTCACAACATATGTTTTCAAATCTCTTGGCTATATATCTAGAAGTGGAGTTTCTAGGCTGGCTCAAATCTTAAAGAAGCATTTCTAATCATCTTCATTCTTATCTCTGTTTCCCAGGGAACAGGGTTCTCTATGCTCATTAAAAAAAAAAGGGCAGCAGGAAACCAATAGCAGGAGCTTCTTCACCCAGTCCTGGACACAGCCCCTGCTTTTCCAAGTCAGATACAAAGCCCAGACATCTCCACTCTAAACAATGTGGGCTTTGACGGACTGTAGCAGGCCCAGTATGGGGACGAGTCACTGCAATGACTCAACTGATAGCAGCCTGCAGCACCCAGAGGAGTAATGCAGAACCAGCCTTTTCTGCCCAGGTTTTAATCTTAGAAACAAAGGAACATCTACAGTTATGTCATTCTCTGCTTAGACCTGATTCCTTGAAATCTGGTCTCTTGTATCCTGTCAAGAATCTTGGACTATGATCTCTGGGAGTATGTATAGCATGGAATAAACAATTTACAATCTTGGAATCCTAAATTGCCCTTTCCCCACCACCCACTCTGCAGGCTCCGTTTATAACTGAAGTCTGCCCTCTGCTGGTCTTAGGCAGCCCAGACCCACTCCACAGAGCCGCTGAGCAGATTTCTTCTAAAATCGTTTCTTCTCCAGGAGCATTTTGGAAATTGCTACAATTTATTCAGCTATAGCAATAAGGAGAAATGACATCTTCTGCAGAGTGTTCCACTTTTATTCCTTGATGTTTGTGGGTTTTTTCCTTTTATTCAACAGTAGCAGAACTGGGCCAATTTCAGTTATATTTATGAGCCACTTTCATTTGTGATAAATAACCATTATGTGTATTTATGCAGTGCCTGCCCAGGCCCTTTTGCTCCTATTGACTCATGAGTCACTAAAGTGCTTTCCTATGGTAGAGGTGGACAAGGGCTTCTCAAGGCAGGAAATATTACAATTAATGGGCTGTCAAATGTCTAGTAGTTTTCCAAAGGTGGTTTGTAGACTGAGTGGTGAGTAAAGAAAGATCCAGAGACCGATTTTCTTCAAGTTCTGTACCCATTTGCCCAGTTGGGAGGCTTCAGGGCAATAGGCATTTGGGAATTCCAAGCAGACATAGCAACTCTTTCTTCCTCTTCCTTCCACATGGGCACTCTGGCTCAGGAAACAGGTGCAGAAGGACACGAAAGGTGAGTGGGGAGGGAAGCCAGACCCCAAAGCAACCACAAGACGGGTGTGAGCAAAAGGCTGAACCAGTGATAAAAGGAAAGGAAGAAGATGGATAAGAAGAAGTAGTGGGTAATGGAAAAACAAGGGACTAAAGAGGTGACTTCATTTTTCTGAGGGCCATTACTGCTTTCTGCAATGCAGTTAACTGTAAAAATCTGTTTAGTTTTTAGTTAACAAAGGAAGGTAATTCTTTCTGATTTTCCAGAGTCCTTGAAAATAACCCTATGCCTCTGACCAAATGTTTTAGGAACATTTATACTTTCTGCCTTGAGAGAAACACAGCACTTTTATGAAAGAAAACTTAATTTTTAGAGAGATGGTTTTGGTTTCTAACTTCTGAGTAGCTGAGGGGTGGGGGAACAAGGATTCCTTATTGTGAGCATACATCCTAACCAGAGATCTAGAAAGCTGTCCCCTCCCCCAAGGTGATCCTCAAGTACAGCCAGAGTGGGGGCTCCACTGCCCACCGGGGTCACCCTCCTCCCAAGGGTCTACCTCTGGCAGTCTGCTTGGGGCGCAGAAGCGCGGGCTCAGGGTGTAACAGAGATCCCTGTGTCCTGTTCTTTCTCTTCCCCTCCATTTCCCTCTTGCCTCCTCCCTTACCTGCCCTAGTCCTCTGGACTGAAGTCCTCTCCTTCCACATTGCCCCTTTCTGGATTTTGTGACTCAGAACTAAAGCACTGTAGGAAAGACAGGGCTCAGTGTACGAGTGGGTGTTGCTGCCCCTTTAAAATTAACCTTCAACCGGGGGGGGGGGGGGGGGGAAGAAAGAGAGATAAGGGGGGAGAACCAGGTCTTCTGCCTTTCTTCCCAGAGATAAAGGTTATTCTTAGCAGTAAAATCATTTTGGCATTTAAGGAGACTTGTGTTTCTCTCCTTCTTGTCCCCGGAGCTTTGCACATTGCAACTCCTCTTCTTCATACAGGGAAGATGAACAGGAAGAAAAAGAAGGAAAAGCAAGAGGGAGGGGTGCCATCACTGTTGCCCTGGTAGGTTCTTCTCAGGACTTTGGAAGGCTGATCTAGTTGGTCAGAACTAGACAGGGGAATGCCCTCACCCCAACCACAGAATGCCACTTTAATTCTAGCAGTCACTTTTGAGGCGAGAAGACTAAAGGCCAAATGAGCTCCCTTCAGGCCCTTCCACAGGACTTTGTATGGGGCACGTGTTCAACAAATGTATGCTCAGCCGGCCTCCTGCTTTGCACCCTCATTAGGATGGGTCTCTCAGGACTGCCCTCACTGGGCGTTAGGACCGTGGCAATCAGTCAGGAAATTCAGGCCTCAGCACTAGAAATCAGGCTTCGGAAAACCAGGAACTTGAGAAATGCAAATTAAAAAAAAAAAAAAGGCAAAGAAAAAAATGGGTGGGCAAACCTTGAGAAGTCTTACGTAATCCGATTCCACTTTGGACCCAGATGGTGCGATTCTGCAGAGCGGCCAGCAGGGGGAGCTCAGGCAGTGTCGCAGAAAGCCAGCGCCGCGGTTGCCAGGAGCCGAAACCTACGGATAAACAAAACAATGAACCTTTGTGATTTTTCTTAGGTTCTTAATCCTGAGAGGCTTAATCCAAGACAGCCTGATTTTCATCCTAGGGGACCCAGCTAACATCTTGCAGAGCACTAGCTGGGTCCTGGATGTCTTTATAGGTCTCTCTCTCCTCTTTTTCTCTCTCCCGAAATACTTTGTCTGCCTCTAGTCTAACCCCTTTTCTCAAACTCTCTTCAGTATCTTTGTGTGTCTCTCCTTTCATAATTTCCGTTTTCTCTGAATCTGTGTTTCTGTGTATGCTTCTTATTTCTCTTTATCATCCTCGGCCCACTAGTAAGTGTTAATGAAAAATAAATGAGATGAACGCACTGTAGGCTGAGCTCCAAAAGATTTCAAGATCTGGCAAAAACTAACACTTTGAATAAAATTTAGAATATGCTGTACAGCAAAAGTGGCTAATTCTGCCACCACTTAGCTGTTCAGTCTTGTCTTCTGTGCACATTCTCCTGTCTCTGGCCTCCAGGCCAGCTGCTCTTGCCGTCCTGCAGTCCTCTCCTACCCATTGGTTGCTGCCCACCTTCCCCAAACCATTAACCTCCGGTGGTCATCTTCCCCCTGACCAGCGTGACAAGGTCTTTCAAGGCTTTTAGAGAAGATGCCCACACCAGAAGAGTTGTACCTCTAATGACACAGTTTTTCATTTCTTAAGTAAGACCCAGCCCAGAACACATTAGAACTTTTGGGATTGGGGGATGAGGGGCTCCAGGTGAGAAACTGGTGGAGGGACTCAGCCTTGCAGTCTACCTGAAACCTCTTGTCCTCCAGTATTCAGGTGCTCCAGCTGGATCTGGTCCACTCTGCCAGAGTATCTCCACTCACGGTGACTTTCTCTTGGGGATCTTCCTCATTGTCTTTCTGTCTCTCCAGACTGGCCCTTGGGGACCTCTAGCTTATCACACAGCCCATATATATCTGACCCCTTGTGGGGACAGAGTTTAAATTATTTTTCTGGGGTTTTGGGCCCTGGGGAATGCATGAAATGCAACTGAGTGTATGTTTTAAGGTTTCAGAATATCCCATGACAGTCAGGAAGCACCCATATCATCTTACAAAAGGATGCTTTGCCACAGGGTCCAAATGAGGGCCCTGAGCATGTGCAGTACACGGACGGCTTGAGGCAGTGCTGCTCAGCAGGCGCCGCCTCGGTCCCAGCCCCAGGACTGCAACCATGGTGGTTATAGTGGCGGCGAAGTAGCTGCCTCATTTCTCCAGTCCATGCCTGCACCTTCATTCAGATGAGTCTCCCAGGACCCATCCCGTGTCCAAATCGATCCTATTCTATCCTGTTCTAACTAACAGTGTGTGTCTCCGAGAGACAGATTCTAACACTGGATCTGGTAGGACATGAGACTCTTGGCACTTGAAGTTTCTTTACACCTCCTGCAGCCAAGGAAGGTAATGGGGGTATGATCTGATCCACCTGCTCCTGCCCTGTTCAGTACTTGGTAACCATCATCATTTCCTAGTTCCAGAACCTGCCTGGACCAAGTTTAAGACCAAAGCTGGGAGTAGGGGGCAGATAGGCAATGCAATCCAACATTTAAAGGCACTTGCCACTTACTTGCCTTCACTGGGCCCTGGCCACAGTGAGAGGCTGAATAAGACATGGGGCCTGTCCTCAGGGAGCAAATGCTTCAGTGGGGCTGACCCACTGTGTCTCTGAACCAGAATATAAATGAAGCTGCTGCAGAAAAACCCAGTGCTGCAAAGTGCTAACATCATCAGGCAGGTTGCCTCTGCAGTGCCATCCATAATCTCTGTGACTTCCAGAACCAAAAGAGTTGTTATGTGACTTTCTAAATTAAGCTTTTGCATTACTTTGGAAACTTACAAAGCATTCCTTCCCACAGACACTGTTCCCAAATTAAACTCTTTGTGCTTGTGCAGCTGTTCAAATGTTGGTGAATAGATGGAAAGGTTCTTAGGAAGGGAAGAGAGGTGGGTACCTAGAAGGGAGAGGGGAGCGCTGTGGGGAAGGTTTTTTTTGTGTGGGGGGGGTTGGGGTTGAAGAGCTGGGGGTCAGGTAGCAGGGATTATAGAAGAGTTGAAGAAGATTATAATCAAGTTAGTCAGTACATAGAATATTTTTTAAATTATTGGGTTTAGATAAGAGTAGGTTAAGAGGGCCTATTATGATCAAGTATTTAAAAGTAAGCTTTTAAGTGGAAAACTTGGTGAGTGGCTATTCCCCACTTCTAATCAGTAGGAGCCAGAGGAAACAAACATAAACTGCCAAGATGGTATCTTAAGGTCATGGTGAGGCCCACTTTTGAAGATTTAACAACAGTTAAACACTAGAGTGGGTCACAGAAATCGGCTGGGTGCTCTTCTCCAGAGGCGTTCGTTGAAAGAAGCAGCCTTTGTATCCTGCAGTGTTGCAGGTGACCTCCAGCCCAGACAGAGCCACGGCCCAGATGAGCTGGCTCGCCAGGTTTTCTTCTGGATTGGGAGAGAAAAGAACTCCTGCAACATAGAGTCCTTTGGCAGCAGCTGGAAAGAAATGGACAGATTAAAGGCCCACAGTTCCCACTGGCCCACCTCTCTCCAACATGCCAGGGCTCCTTCTTTCAAGCTACCCTGTGTCATTGGTTTCATACTTTGTGCCTAGAGCTTTGCCTACAAAAATGTGAGCCATCTGAGCTCACATTTTTTTTCAGAGAGCCCTTGCTCACAAAACTTATGTCTGCAGTATTTGAATTGGCTACCAGGCTGCTCACTTTTCCACACAAGCTTTCCCCAACTTATCTCTGGGTTTCTCCCAGAGAGCCAGCAATTATTTGGTGGTGATGTAACAGGAAACACAGATTCCTCTTGGAAACCATTTTCATAGGGGTCAGCTGAGTGGTAAGGGATGGAAACAGGGGTTGGAGCAGAGTAGAGTTAAGGAGGTAAATAAACCCACCTTTAGCAAGATAGTATCATCCATGTGGCTTGGGTGCTCCTCTGAGAGGGCAAGAGGCCCAGCCTGCAGCAACCAGGGCCCCAGGGATCACAGAGGCAGAGAGCTGTGCTGGACCCTGGCTGCCTGACGGCCCCTGCGGTTCCAGGGCAGAGCCCTGAGGAGGATTCCTCTGGTCTTGGCTGTGTGCCAGATTAGCTGTTTGTCCCTGGGCCACTTATCCTCTCTGGGTCTCGATCTCATTGTCTGCAAGAGGAAAATATTTGCACAAACATCTCTGAGTTTCCAGTAAACTCTATATTCTGTCATTCTGCACGGCCTTGTGTCTTGTTTTTAAATATTGATGCTGCCTTTTACCTGTATGGTGCTTTATGATTTATAAAGCACTTTCACACACTTGTCTCATTTGGTCCTCACAACCATGCTGTGGAATAGCTAGGACAGAAGTTATTCTCCCCATTTTAGAGATTAAGAAACTGAGGATCAAGGAAGTTAGATAATGTGTTATCACACAGATAGTAAGTGAAAAGCCAGGACTCCGGCCTAGGTCTTCCAAGTTGAGCTCAGTTCTTCATCCTTTGGTTGGAGGTTGGGGGCATGTCCAGTTGCCTTTGAAATCAGGTAATTATGGACTGTCAATCTAGAAAAATGAATTTGGGATTTTTAGATGCTTAACATCTAAACATGGACCTCAGATAAAATGCCCCTGCTCTCAGCCATCTTTATGAACTTTTGCAAATGTGTGAATGCCTAGCTTCTCTGACCAGATTGCAAGCTCCTTGGAGGTTCATGCCTTGTGTTTTCTCTTCCCTGCAACACTTCTCCAGCAAGTGTTCTAGCGCCAAGCACCTAGCAGGGGTAAGAATGTGAAATACGTAAGTGGAACAGATGTCCATTTCCACATTTGACCACTTGTCCTACAAGAACTGTTATCCTTGTACATGTTCTGCCCTAGACAGGCATCTGCCTGCCACACTACTCCCCAAATCCTAGAACACAGCACAGTTTCCCCTGACGGATGCAGCAATATCCTCCTCCTCCTTAGCATTATTTTTCAGGCACAAGATGGGCTCATAGGTACAAAGAGATGTGGCCTCAGTGATCTCATGCCCCAGGAGGCTAATGTAAGTAAAGAAGACAGATTGGCCGCCTTAGCTGTAGAGTAGTGGTGAATTAGTGGGAGGGGCTGCTCTGAGCTTATGTTGAAAGGGAAAGGTGGTGCTGAGGCGGGAGCAGTCAGGAGTATCTGAGGAAAGCTGCCAAGAACATCTGGATGATTGCAAGGAGAGAGTGCCTCCTGCCAGTGGGAGGGATGAATGAGTCTGGGGAATGAACCGACAGGGCTGAGTGCAAGGCCTGTGTGGGCTTTCTGATCATTTGTGCACACTTGGCACCAAACCTGAGTGCAGTCTTGCTCCACGTCCCTAGACCTCTACCCTCATCAGCAACTGTGACTTCAGTCCTTTTGTCAGGACTGCAAGGAGAGAAGACTCGGTGATAATCCAGGGATGGCCCCAATTTAAAACTTTGCCCCATTATTACCCTGCCATTATCTTATATCCCAAGTCCTTACTTTCCCAGATTTGGTGGAGAAGGAGAAGGATTCCAAGACTGTTGTAAGCAGGACCACTCCCAATAAATGAAACCATCTCATACCTAGGGACTGACTCAGTTGAGCTCCATTGGCCAGAAGAATCTGAGTTCCAGCCAAAGGTGGTTTTGGTCTCTTCCCTTGTAGCTACCAATGACTCCACCATGAGAAGACTCTGAGGGTGATAGGGTATCAGAGACAGCAGGCACCCTGGGGTTACATATTCATCCAACACCCTCACCGACAGATGAGTATGGTGATGATGTAAGTGTCCAAAGCCACCCAGCAGTTTGTGAAAGAATCTGGACTAGAACCCGAAAGTGCTGACCCAGCACCATGCTAGCTCTCCTCCTACCTTAACTGAGCCTGGTCCTTTCAGATGCCGAAAGTCTCCACCCAGGGGCAACTCTGAGCAACCAAGCAAGGAAGGTCTGAATTTGCAAAACTTCTTTGTGGAAGCAACTGCTCTTTAGGAGACCTCTTTATGTTATAGCCAGTGCAGGAACTCTGCCGCCCCCCAAATTGTGGTTCTAAAAGCTTTTCTGGCTGCCAAGCCTGTCCCCTGTGGCCAGACACAGTGCCTGACCTCATCCTAGTGCTCTCATCCACTAATCAGACAACCTGGTGCCTCCTGGTGACACCCTCATCCTGGTCTCATCCTAGTGGTCTCATCCACTAATCAGACAGCCTTGGTACCTCCCGGTTGGGAGTTGGGGGGGTGGTGACACCCTGTCAGGTGCAAGGTGGAAGCAGAGTGCCTTGCACAGACACTTCATAATGTTCTACAAGTAAATGACAAGTTTCTAACTCTTATGCACTCCCTTAACTCACCACTTCGAAAAGCAACCAGCAAACTTGCATTCAACCTGCAGAGCAAATCAACTCAAATAAACAGATTTTTATTGAGCTACAGTTGGAAAGGCAGTGTACCAGATGCTGAGCTCTATACAAAAACCGGCCCAAGTGCCTGCTTTCAGAGGACTCACAGTCCAACTGGGGGAGAACAGGTGAAATTATACTTGAATTATGTCACAAGGCAGCCATACAAGAAGTGCCATGAAGCAACAAATGACCATTTGCAAAATTATTGGAATAGATCATTTGTGTATTGGTGCACAGAAGAAGAGAACACTGTGAACTAAACAGGCTGGGGAAGTTTGTGGAAAAGGGAAAATCTGATCAGGACTTTAAAGGACGGGAAGAATTTAGAATGGAGAGAAGTTCCAGAAATTGGTAACTGTGAGAAAAGCTACAAAAATAGAAAAATGCAAGCGTGCTGAGGGTAGTGAGTAATAATAGTCATAATAGTAGATGGTGCTTATCATGTATCAGACCCTAATTTAAGCAGCTAACATTTATTAATTCTCTTGATTCTCATGCAATTTAAATTATTTCTATTATTATGCCACTTTTACAGTTGAAGAAACTGAGCCATAGAGAGGTTTCAGTAATTCACCTGAGGACACAAACTAAAAGTGCCTGAGCTGGGGTTTGAGCCCAGAGGCTATACATCCAGCCACTGCTTTATACCGCTGCTCTCACCATGGCTAGAGGAGTTGATTTGTTGAAAAGGTGTATTGAGGGCAAATCACGGAGGATCTCGACTTGATTTTGTGGACACTAGGGAACCATTAAATGTTTCTGAGCAGGAAAGTAGATCTAGGACTTAGGTTTTCACGTTGAGATACACACAGGAAGAAAAGCCTGAGGACACATTCATACAAAAAAAGCCCAGAGAAATACATCAGCACATACATACAGATGTCCTTCCTTTTCACAGAGTTACTTCTGGTGGCCTCTCAGATCTTAAACTACCAGATGATCAAATCCTTGGTCAGTGGCACTGAGGGAACAACAAAAAGTTAAGCAGCCCTCAAATCTACCTAGGCACATGCTCAAAGGCTAGGGACAGAGATGGGCGTGGAGGAAATAGGAGGCTCAGGGGAGAGTGGGAAAGAGTGGAGGGACACAAGATGTCAGAGAGCAAGAGAGAGGTCAGCAAAATAAGTTGGGACCTCAGGTGTGTAATTCAGCAATATCTTCAGCATGATTGAATCAAGGCTTTTGGAAGAAGAAAGCATATTGTCAGCTATCTCCTTGAATATTTTATAACGGCAGATAATTTCTTTAGTCTCTTCCCTCATATTTACAGGCTGAAATGGAAAATATTTTCATGCACAGAATGTTTTTATTTCTCTCTCTCTTTTTAAGACTCAGTTTTGCTAATACATTCCATCAAGGATTATAAAGCTGAACTTGTTCTCATGACCATCTACTATAATGCACGTGGGACAGATGAAGTAATAGGACCTCTGTAAGGGTGGTAATTGAAATAAGAGCATCTTTTTTCTTTTTTTCTAGGAACAGTATGCACAAAGGAGCCTGCTCAATCCAATGAAGTCAAAACATGAGGTAATTTGAGTCCTGAGCAGAGATTAGATAATGGTCTTGGGTCGGACTTTGGGAACAGTCACAGGAGATGAGGCATCATCCTGTCGAGTTGGTCTTTGGGGGAATATCTGGTTTGTGTGAGTGTTGTTCGGCTCCTGAGTCACAAAGCACGGGTTGTAGGGCTGGCCTTAGTCTGGGCTCCAGGCAAAATTATGTACTCACCCTTGTAAATTGTGGTATTCAGTACAAGCATTGTAGCGGTTTATGGCCAGGCCTTCGTGACCCCACTTTTGGAAACAGAGTGCAAATCTGAGTTCCAAGCAGCTGTTTTATATCCACCCACAGGAAAGCAGCAGATAGATGATGTGGGGGTGGGGTGAGGAATGGTGTGTGAATGTCCAAATCTTGTTCTCTTAAACATGTATTTTTGTTTGAAGAATGAGTTGATTCACTTGTACTTAAATGAAAGCAAAAAAATATATAAGAAAGTCAAACGTTGTGCAGACTTACCCTCCTCAGTCCCGTGTGGCATTGGTAAACAGGGGCTGTTCTCTCCTCCTGCCTTTGCTTTCTTCTCGGCTGCAGCTATTTGAGAAGACTTAAGCCCACGCCTGATGTTGAGTCATTTCTGGTGAGGGCTGTGTGTAAGGGGTTTGGAAATGTCACATTCCCAGACCCTCATTCTAGGAACCGAGTCACTACTTTCAGGCTCCTGAGTTGACCTAAATTCTTCCCTTTCAGCCAGATCTGGGACATCTGGCTCCAAGAACAAACCTGGGTGGCCCCAGAGCCACAGTTCTTCCTATGTTGGCCCTTCCTGGTTTGATGGCCCAAGTCCCAGAGGTGAACTGTTACCCTGGTTTCACCTCCTAAGTTCTGACTTATTGTCTTGCCTGGTACTAGGTACTCGCTAGCACTAGGTACTCTCCCCAGCTCTCATCCATCCTTGTCCCTTCTTTCTACCAGCTGGGGTTTTCTATGATGTCAGGTCATGGAATGACTGTCCCATGGGACCCTCACATTAGTTTCTGTTCACTTAGGTGAGTGTCTCTCAACAGGAGTGGTACTAGAAACTCCAATAGGGCATTTTTGACTGTCACAGTTCTTAGTAGGGGTACTAGTGGCCTTTAGTGAGAGGGAACCAAGGATGCTAGCTATCTGATCGTACGCAGCACAGGCGCCACACCAAGAGGTGCCGTGTGTCCTTTGTAAATTTCAAAAGTCACACTGGACATATGTGTGGGAAAATCTGCTTATAATTATCTGGCTGTGGAACTCCATCCCATTTTACTTGGAAATACAAGTTAATTTTGCATATTTTAATATACACTGATTCTCCTGTAAATACCCCTTAAACATTTTTAAAGGAAGAGAAGATTGTACTGCGTTTGTTCAGAACTTTACCAACAGTAGTCACAATTTCAGAAAAGTACTTCACTGCCAGTAACTTCGCTGTCATTAGTTGAATTGTCAGCACATGTGTCTCCATCTACATTTGTCTCTGTCACGTTCACTCTGATCTCAAAGCAACTGTTCATTCTACCTTCTAGTTAGTCACCCCTAAACATTAATATACTCCAATACGTATGATTTAGTTATAAATTATTCCTCTACTACCAGTAATTTTTCTTTATTTTTTAAGTTAGGACACTATATTGACTTTTAGAAATATTTATGTAGGAGGTTTATTATTTGTGAATTTCTTTTCAGAATAGTGAATGAGACCTAACAAAACATTCATTTAAGAATAGATCATTGAGTCAAAACATTATCTAACATAAATCACAGCAATGTTTTCCTAGGTCAGTCTACCAAGGCAATAGAAATAAAGGCAAAAAATAAATGGGACCTAATTTAACTTATAAGCTGTTGCACAGAAAAGAAAACCATAAACAAAACGAAAAGACAATATACAGAATGGGAGAAAATATTTGCAAATGACACAAGGGACAAGCGCTTAATTTCCAGACTATACAGACAGCTCATACAACTCAATAACAAAAAACAACCCAATCAAAAATGGGCAGAAGACATAAATACACATTTCTCTAATGAAGAGATACAGACGGCCAAGAGACATGAAAAAATGCTCAATGTCACTAATTATCAGAGAAATGCAAATCAAAGCTACAATGAAGTATTACCTCATACTGATCAGAATGGCCATCATTACAAAGCCCACAAATGATAAATATGGAGAAGGTGTGGAGAAAAGGGAACCCTTCTACACTGTTGGTGGGAATGTAATTTGGTGCAGCTACTATGGAAAACAGTACAGAGGTGCCTTAAAAAACTAAAATTGAGTTATCATATGATACAGTAATCTCAGTCCTGGGCGTATATCCAGAGAAAACTCTAATTTGAGAAGATACACTTACATGTGGAATCTAAAAAAAAAAAAATGACACAAATGAACTTATTTGCAAAACATAAGCAGACTCACAGACACAGAAAACAAACTTATGGTTACCGGGGAGGGAAGGAGGAGGAGGGATAAATTAGGAGTTTGGGATTTGCAGATACAAACTACTCTGTATAAAATAGATAAACAGCAAGGTCCTTCTGTAGCACAGGGAACTATATTCAGTATCTTGTAATAGGACCTATAATGAAAAAGAATGTGTGTGTGTGTGTGTGTGTGTGTGTACAACTGAATCACTATGCTATATTCCAGAAACTAATACAACATTGTAAATCAACAATACTTCAGTTTTAAAAAATACATAAAGAAGCAACAACAACAACAAAAAGAATAGGTCACTGGATCTGATGGGGCTAAGAATCCTTGACCTAAATGGATATTGTGGTACTGCCTATGGAAGGCAGAAAAGGACTGAAGATGAGGTTGGTACATTCCTTGGAGAAGGTAGTAGCTGCCTACCAGGAGGTCTCATGGGTGGTATCTCCTTGAGCAACTGACTGCTTTCCAAATTCCAGTATTTATCCTCATCAGGTTCTCAGAAGTTTTCAGAATCCAGGGTCACGTGAATCACTCAGATCCATGAGGCTACTCATGGTCAGTGTACAAATTTACAGTGGGAGGCATTTCTCCCCAGGGACCACAAAGCTTATGTCCACTGTCCAAAGCAGCCATTCCCAGGATCAGAATGAACACAGATGCTGAGCAAAGGCACACATGGTGCTGAAGAGACATCAGAAGGGGCACTCCTGCCCCACAGCAATTGCAAAAGGCAGGGTCCGTCCTCTGCACAGGGCTTGGGTATGTACTGCCAGGTTAAGATGCCTTCGGTTTCCTGTAGCCCAAGGTGACCACTTCCCCTTCTGCCCAGACCCTCACTCACCTTCACACAGTCTACCCCCAGGCAATATTCATTTCAAATCAATTGAGTAAATATCTTCTGCAAAATGACATTCACATTCTGGGCTTGCCTTCCTCTGATTACACCCGAATTGCTTACCTTGATTTGAGTTTTGCGAGGTCCGCACATTTCAGGCAGTCTCTTGCTTTACTCCCACAGGTGACTAATCACATCCATTGTCTGTGAATTTTACTAGTTCAACTTAGAATGTGACCTTATGTCCCTGATCTTCAAATTCATAGAGAGGGAGACTTCCCACTGTTGCTTCCATATCCTGCCAAAACTTATGTCAAAAATGAAGACTAAGACTGTCTCAGCCTCTTTCCCTGCTCTGCCCTAGTCCCTATAGCTAGAACAATTTGCCTGATTCTTATCTTAATTTGATAAAGAATATTCCTGCCTCACTCCAGCTCCCCATTGACTCCCCTCCACCCACCCTGGGTGGCAAAAGTTTCAGCACAGATCAAGCTAGAGATTACCTCAATTGTGACAATAACTGATTATGGTTCAGAAGAGATAACAGGGGCATCAGGGTATTTGGTTTTTGGGGGTTTTGTTTGTTGTTTATTATTTTTGAATATACAGTGACTTCCACTCACATAGATTGGTTAGAGATGGAGTGATTAACTGATAATCTAGTTAATTAAGAGAGAGTATATATAACATAAGTGGACAATGATTTTTCAAAGAATTATTCATGAAATACAGTAAATTCAAAATGTATATTAATTATAGTTGAGTTGTTTTTTTCATGGTTCAGAAGAGAAGAGTTCAGGGAAGTATGCTTGACCCCTGGCACCTTTCATTATTACATTATAGGCTGAAATAATGTTTCCTCAAGCTTTTCATCTCAATCACTCAAAGCCTCTCAGTCCTCATCAGTGTTCACTGTGCTCTTTGACTTCCCAGAATTGAAACTTTCACTATTATTTCTGCATCAGTAAGAAGCAGTCACTTTAACCTCCTTGTAGCTTCAGCTCACTCTTGTATCACTTCCATTAGCTTTTCTGATTGAGTATGAAAAAGCTTCCCTCACCAAATTAAGAAATCATGTTAGTATATTTCTGTAAGGCTTTATTTTGTGTGCTGGGGGTAGGGGTGGGATTAGGTTGATTTATATATTTATTTAATGCAGATACTGGGAATTAAACCCAGAACCTCATGCATGCTAAGCACTCACTCCACCACTGAGCTATAACCTTCCCCTGTAATGCTTTAATTTAATGCCATCCATTCTTCTTCATTAGAAGAAGATATAGTAAATATAGCACAAGTTCATAGCTTTCTCCAAGAACATTTAAATATTGAATGAACACTAAAGTGAAATTTAAGTGTGATATTTTAAATTGTACATCATTTACTCATTTATTTAATTATTCAGTACATGAACATTTATTAAACATCCATCATGTGGCAGACACTGGCTTTGGAGATACTAAGATAGCAAGTCATGGTCCCAGTTCTCAAGGAGCTCATAGTTTAAAAGAGGAGAGACATATATAAAAATACAACTTCACCTCAGTGTAATGGGTACTACTGTGGAGGTTTGCTGATGCTCACTTGTGGCACAAAGGAACTAAATGATCAACTCTGCCTAAAGAAGAGGGCTACCGATGGTTCACAGAGGAAGATGCTTATAATGAATTTTGAAGGAGAGGTAGAAATTTCCCCACCAGATACAACAAACAGGGACATTTCAGAGAGATGGAAGAGGATGTGCTAATGTAAAGGGGCAAGTAACAGTAATTGCTACTTTTTCCCAATAGCTGGGAACTAGAAGCAGTTTGATGGTACTGATGCCTAAGATAAGACCTTACAGGAGATGGGGCTGGAAGGGCTAAATCCGAAATGGTACTGAATTCCTTGATAAAGGGTTTGGATTTCATTCAGTTGGAAGTGGGCAATAATTGGGTGCTAAATGGGGAAGTGACATGATCATATCTGTAGGAAAGACCATGATAGATTCCATGTGGATGAATATTTGGTAAGACCAGAGGTAAGGAGTGAAGTAGAAATAGTTGGCTGACCACTGAAGATTCTTGATGCTGGAAAGCATTTGCTCCATGAGGGTCAACATTTCCTAGATCTCTCCAAGTGGAGCCATGTGACTAGTTCTGACTAAACCAATGTGAGTAAAAGTGTGTTGGGCATTCTGAGCTTAGGTGGTTAAGTAGACCTACCTCATGCTGCCTTCCCTTCCATAGCAGCTCTGGAGGCCTCATGTTGAAGATGGTTGTGTCACAAGATGGAAGGAACCTGGATTCCTGAGTCAGAGAATAGGTTCCCAGGAGAGCCAAGAACACCTATATTGAACTTTGCATAAGTAAAATAATAATTTGTGTGTGTGTTAGGCCTTAGAGATCTAAATATTGTTAAAACTGTTAGATTACCCTGACAAATGCAGGAGGAGTGTTAGGAGATGTTTACAATATTTGAGATAAGACAGAGGCTTTCTATATTACATCCTGAGATATAGGAGCCCTCGAAGAAGATAAGTGTAAGATGGAAGAAAGAGGGATAATTATTTATGGATAGTATTGAGAAGTCAGAAGGAGATGGGATCCAGAGCATAGGAAACATTAGCTCCCTCAACAGAAGGAGGAAAGAAGGGATGTCTCTTTATTTAAAACAGAAGGGAAGACACATCTATAGGTGAGTAGTAAGAAGCTACCTAGTAGCTACATTTTCTCTTAGACATAGGAGGTGAAGACATCTGCTGAGTGAGAGGACAGCAGTAAAGGTCCAAGTCAAATGTTTATTAATATTCATTTCTGTGAAGAACAGGAGAGAACTATGCAGAGATATTTAACAAGTGAAAGGCTGCCAGCACATGGTAGCATATAGTTGGATGAGTTTTCTCCAGCCCAGCTCATTCTGGGAATAGATAGCGGAAAGATGGATTTTAGGATTGATCTAAGATTAAAGGATTGAAGAGTAGGTGCAGTGGAAGAACAAAAGAATGGTGGAATTGGCTCAATAAGTTACAATAGGCTTAACTACTGTAATCAGGGACCCAACAATAATTCAGTGGCTCTGACAAGACAGAATTTTTTCAATTCTGGTACTGTGGAATATTCCACACATTCTACAATGAATGCAGCTAAAAACCTGGACAGAATGTCTGGAGCAGCTTTTTGAGGACTCTGAAAGTTAAATAGTAGTTGGTGATTGGTGAAGAGGACTAAAATTTGAAGTACCATCAAACTTGTGGTGAGTTTGTCATCTTTTTCCTCCAATAAGGAGCACAAAACCTGAATGTGGGCATCTGCACAGAGGGAGCTCCAGAAGAAGTCCTATAGCTCTGGCTCAAAGAGCAGGAAGGATCTCCCAATGCTGAAAGAGTAGAGGAACACTCCCCATTTTTTTTTTCTTTTCTCCATTCTCTCACACCCTAACTCCTAAGAAATCCCATGATGGCAGTGGGATGGGCATCAACTGTAGTGACAGTTGGGGCTGCAGGATGCTAAAATGCTAAGGAAGAGGAACTTTTCTCTCTGATCAGAGGAGCTGTGTTTAGCTGTGTGGGACAGACTCTTGTTGCTTTTTGTCTTCTCTCTGTCTTCCCGCTGGTTGGTCCTGGACATCAATATAATTGCAAAATGTACACAACATAGTGAATAAACATAGCTCCAACATTCTGGTTGTAACCAGAAAGTACTGAAGAGATTACCACAGAAAGGAGATTGGGAAAGCAGCCCTGTAAACTTGCTTATGAATTCCTGGGCCCACTTCCAAGTGTCCATGCCCATGCCCATGCCCATGCTGACCCTAAACAGCATGCAAGTTTAAGAACTGAACTACAGGATAGATCACTGCCAAGGTTCCAAACTAAGCACTGGTTGGTGCACATGCAAGACAGATCTGAATAGCACTGAGAGGGTTTTGAAATCAGCCATCACACTGAAACCACAGAAAACTGGCTTGGAATTTGTACCTGAACCTAACTGGGTCAATTATATGTTAATATAAAACAAATACCCAGAATCCCATAATATCATATTCAAAGTGCCCAGGATAAAATATAAAAGTAATCAGTATGTGAAGAACCAGGAAAATCTCAACTTTGCATGGTAAAAAGACAATTAATAGGTGGCAATGCCAAGATGACATGCATGTGAGGAATTATCTGGTAAAGATTACAAGTAGCTATTATAGAAGTGCTCAAAAAAGTAAGGGCATGCACTCTTGAAATATAAAAAGCTAGAAAGTCTCAGCAAAGAAATTGAAGATATAAAGAATAAACAAAAGGAAATTTTAGAATTAATAAAACACAAAACTGAAAGAAAAAACTTATTGAATTGGCTCAACAGCAGAATAGAGATGGCAGAGGACAGTGTAAGTGAACTTGAAGACAAATCAAAAGGATTTACCCAAAGTGAACAACAGAGAGAAGAAATATTTTTTAAAATTATTTATTCATTTATTATTTTTTAATAATAGAGTTTCAGAGACCTGTGGAATGATACCAAAAGATGTAGCATTGATGTCATCAGAGTCCCAGAGAGGATAAAAATGCATTGTAGAAAACGTATTTGAAGAAATGATGACTAAAAAATTCCTAAATTTTGTGAGACATAAATCTACAGACTCAAGAAGCTCAGCAAACCTCAACAGGGTAAACTCAAATAAATCCATGCCCAGACACAGGTTAAGCAAATTTATGAATTAATGACAAAGAAAACCACTTGAAAGTGACCAGAGGAAAATGACACATTATTTGTAGGTGAACAACAATTCAAATGATTGTGGAATTCTTATTGGATACTATAGAGGACAGAAGGAAGAGGAACAATGTTCCTAAAGTGCAGAAAGTAAAAACACTGTCAAGCCAGAATTCTAGATCTAGAAAAAAAAAAAAAATCCTTCAGGAAGGAAGGTGAAATAAAGGCATTCTCAATAAAGGAAAACTATGAGCCAGCAGACCTGTCCTAAAATAATTGCTAAAGAAAGCCTTTTGAGGAAAAATGATACCGGAAGAAGGAAACTTAGAATATCAGAAATGAAGAGAGAGCAACAAAAATAAGAAATATATAGGTAAGTATAAGAGTATTCTTCTCCTCTTGAAGTCTTTAAAATACTTTTCTGAAGCATAAATTAGAAAATATCTAGAAGTGAACAAAAATGAAAATACAACACACCCAAATTTGTGGATGCAATTAAAGAACTGCTTAGAGAGAGGGATTTATAGGATTAAATACTTATATTTTGCAAAGAAGAACATCCTCAAATCAATAATCTAAACTTCCACCTTGGGAAACTTTAAAAAAGATGAGCAAAATCAAACCCAAACAGAAGGAGGAAAAAAATAAAGACAAAAATCAATGAAATTGAAAACAGAAAACTATCACTGAAACAAAAACTCAATAAAACTGATAAATCTTTAGCCAGAGAGAAAAAGAGAAAGGGAGAAAGGGAGAGAAGGGGAAGTGAGGGTGGCAAGTAAGGATTGCTAATATCAGGAATGGAAGAGAGATATGACTCAGATCCTAGACACTAAAAGAATATTAAGGGAATACAATGGAAATATTAAGAATATTAAAGGAATAATATGAAGAACAACTCTACACACAGAAATTCAGCAACTTTGATTAAATGGACTAATTTCTTGAAAATTACAAACTATGAAATGTACCAAAGATTAAATAGATAATAAAGAGACTGAATTCATAGTATGCCTCATTTGTCATAGATTAATTTTGACCATAAGTTAATGGGTTTATTTCTGGACTTTCTATCCTGTTCCATTGATCTGTGTGTCTGTTTGGGGGCCAGTACCATGCTGTTTTGATTACTGTAGCTTTGTAGTATAGTTTGAAGTCAGGTAGCATGATTCCCTCAGCTCCATTCTTCTTTCTCAAGATTGTTTTGGCTATTTGGAGTCTTTTCTGTTTCCATACAAATTTTAATATTTTTTTGTTCCAATTCTGTGAAAAACGTCATTGGCAATTTGATAGGGATTGCATTGAATCTGTATATTGCCTTGGGTAGTATGCCATTTTAATAATATTGAGTCTTCCAATTCAAGAACATCATACATCTTTCCATCTGTTTGTGTCATCTTCAGTTTCTTTCATCAGTTTCTTATAATTTTCAGAGTACGGGTCCTTTGCCTCCTTAGGTAGGTTTATTCCTAGGTAGGCTGATGTGATGGTAAATGAGATTATTTCCTTAATTTATTTTTCTATTTAGTTTTAGTGTATAGAAATGCAACTGATTTCTGTATATTAATTCTGTATCTTGCAACTATACCGAATTCATTGATGAGCTCTAGTAGTTTTCTGGTAGCATCTTTAGGATTCTCTATGTATAGTATCATCTCATCTGCAAACAGTGACAGTTTTACTTCTTCTTTTCTAATTTGAATTCCTATTATTGTTTTTTCTTTTCTGATTGCTGTGGCTAGGACTTCTAAAACTACGTTGAATAAAAGTGGCAAGTGTGGGCATCCTTGTCTTGTTCCTGATCTTAGAGGAGATGCTTTCAACTTTTCCCTGTTAAGTATGATGTCAACTGTGGGTTTGTCTTATATGGCCTTTATTATGTTGAGGTATGTTCCATCTATGCCCAATTTCTGGAGTTTTTATCATAAATGGATGTTGGCTTTTATCAAAAGCTAATTTCCAAAGTATACAAACAAGATAATACAGCTTAATATCAAGAAAATAACCCAATCCAAAAATTGACAGATCTAAATAGATGTCGTCCAAAGAAGACATCAAGATGGCCAATGGGCACATGAAAAGATGCTCAGTAGCACTAATTATTAGAGAAATCCAAATCAAAACTCCAGTTAGGTATCACCTTACACCAGTCAGAATGGCCATCATCAAAAAGTCTACAAATAATAAATGCTGGTGAGGGGGTGGAGAAAAAGGAAGCCTCATACACTGTTGCTGGGAATATAAATTGGTGCAGCCACTATGGAGGACAGTTTGGAGGTTCCTTAAAAAACTAAAAATAGACTTACCATATACTCCAGCAATCCCACTCCTGGGCATATATCCAGAGAAAATTATAATTCAAAAAGACACATGCACCCCAATGATCATAGCAGCATTATTTAGAATAGACGAGACATGGAAACAACCCAAACGTCCATCAACAGATGACTGGATAAAGAAGATGTGGTGTATGTATATATATACAATTGAATGCTACTAAACCATAGAAAAGAATGAATTAATTGCATTTGCCACAACATGGATGGAACTAGAGATGATCCCATTAAATGAAGTAAGTCAGACAGAGAAAGACAAATATCATATGATATCACTTACATGTAAAATCTAAAAAAAAAATACAAATTCTATTTACAAACCAAAAACAGACTCACAGACATAGAAAACAAACTATGGTTACCAAAGGGGAAAGGGTAGGAGGGATAACCTAGAGGTTGGGGATTAACAGACACACATTACTATATACAAAATAGATAAACAACACTAGGTCCTATTCAGTTTCTTGTAATAACATATAATAGAAAAGAACTGGAAAAGAAAAAACATATATGCATGATCTGCGTAACAATCACTTTGCTGTACACCTGAAACTAACATTGTAAATCAACTATTCCTCAATAAAAAAAATTTTTTTAAATGTTACCCATTTCTGTCTTCCTTTCTTTTGTTAAGTGCTATAATTATCTAATAATAGAATAACTATATTCGGGTAGGATGATGATTCCAAAATGCCATGTCATCTCAAGCACAAAAATATGATGAAACCAATTTTTAAAAAATTATTGCCCATCCATGCATGACTTTAGACTTTTAAGAGCGATACCTTTGAAAATGTTAGGACTATTACATTTGCTGATCACCAAAGGTTTTATTTGTGCCTGTAGCGTTAATGTGCAAAAATACTCATTGCATCTGTCTTGTTTAATAGTCTGCTTCTCTTTCCCCTTTGTTCTCCTGAAGTCATGGGTAATGAATTCAGTCAGAAAACAGGAGTAAGTTAGCAAAGCCAAAGCAGACCAGCTTCATTAGCTCAATGAAAATAGTTCAGGGGCAAGAACTTCATCAGCTATTATGTGTCTTGATCAGAGTTCTGTCATTGCTAGTCTTAAAAAAAATAACTTTACTGTAGCTTCACATTCAGCTTTTTTTTTTCTGGACATGTATCGGGCTTCTAATATATCCTTAAATAGCAAGTAATGAATGTAAAGCTATAGAACTTTGTATAAATACCAGGTTCTGTTGTTATTTTTCACCAAATTCTGAATATCACCATTCAGAAACCATATATGGTTCAGTGAGGTGCTTCTGCTTATAAAAATTCTAGTTTTTCTTAGGGAGCTGTAGCCAGAGGTAGAGACACTCTCTAAACATTGAACCAGGAGCTATTCAGCTAGAACACTGTGTAGGATATGCAGCATGTGTCTATCATTCAACAACTTCATTTGAATCAGAACCAACAACAAAACAACAACAATAGCCTTGATGTCTTATAAGCTGATGGAGCTAAAATGTGCTGTACCTGTATGGCACACTGGAACTGGGAGATTAAAGAAGGTGTGACCAGGGTGTAGGGCCCTCAAAGAAGGGAGTGATTATCAAAACCCAGAGGAAGCATCCTGTGTGGAGAGGAGCTAAGACTTTTGGTCAATGGAGCAGGAGAGAGCTAAGAAGCGGAGCATATAAACCTTGCCCCTACTCTCCTTCCTCTTTCTCATCTCCTAACATTACTCCCTATTGACCAAACACAAGTGGAAACCAGCAAGCAAATTGGTGCAGCCTCTGTAGCAGAGTAAGATGGAGAAGTGTATAGAGGGGATCTGCAGGGGCACAGGGAAGCTGTCGGGCACAGGGGGCTGCTTCAACTGTCTAAGTAAGAGACCACCTACTGAATTTGAATCTCAGCTATGCCCCGAACTTTGTGCTGTGTGACTTTTTGGAAGATGCTTAACTGCTCTGAGCCACAGTGTCCTGTTCTGTTAAAGTGAGAGGGAATATACTTACCTCACAGAGTTATTGTGAAGATAAGGTTAATGTGTGTAACATGAAGTGCAGCGCCTGGCACATAGTAAGTGCTAGATCAATGATGTTACTTTCCCTTCTCCACTGAATTTATTCTCTGCTTGCCTCTTTTAAGCCAAGCCTAGAGATCTACTTTGTTTTTAACATTTGCGTGCTTTAGAAAAATCCTATTTGAAAAGGCCCTGGGGAAGTGTCAGGATCATTGCTATGTCAGATATATTACCATAATAATTGCCTTGGGTCAGAATATTGTTTAAGCAGAAAAACATTTATTTTTAATTCTTCAGAAGTGCTGTGCACACTACAAGGGACTAATTTGGCCCTTAGCAAATAATCCAACATGAATTACCACCTGTTTACCAGAAGCAGCAGTTTATTTCCTAGGATTGCTAGACACTGACATCAGCTGTACCCTATTTGTTTGTGTCAAGTAATGAGATGCTTTGCATGCAGAACACTTTCATTGCATCACCTTTGGGGGAAGCTCAGAAGATTTGCTGTAAGCCAGTTTGCTCATTTCAAGGATTAGAAGAGCATTTTTTATTGTAAATTAAACACAAATTTGCCAGGTCATTTCCAAGTTCTGATGGAAAGTCTATAATGTATTCCTATAATCATCTAATGTTTTTAATCCATGATCCCTCAGGCTGGAATATTTCTGCTATTCCATTTACCCAGAGTAACTCCAAAACAATGATGGTTGCCCTGCTGGCTAGGCTTCCAGAGGAGTCTGGACCATGCCCAGGCTGCAGGCTTTCCCGGTGGGGTGCTCTGATTACGGGGGAAAAAAACTGAGGGTATTGAATGCAGTATTGAGAAAGCCCCACAAAATGATTATAATGCTGACATGTGTATCCACTTCCCACTTTACTAAGCAACTTCACAGCCATTATGCCAATCGAGGTGAGTAGAATAATTACCTCCTTACTCTTTACATATGAGAAAACTGACTCTCAGGGATGATAAGTAGCTTCCCCAAGATCTTCCAATAATTTGGGTTGGCCCGAGGATTAGAATATAGAGCTTCCGATTCTAAAGCACTTGTTCAGGGATGAAAAAAGACTCTCAGGGATGTTAAGTAGCTTCCCCAAGATCTTCCAATAATTTGGGTTGGCCCGAGGATTAGAATATAGAGCTTCCGATTCTAAAGCACTTGTTCAGGGATGAAAAAAGTTACATCCCAGAGTCACTTGCCTGCTCTCTGTAAAAGAATAAAAGACCACCAGAGCTTCAACAGTAAAAAAGAAAGCAGAATAGAGTTTATTTCTTTGCCTGACAAGAAAACACTCATCATTTAAAAAAAAAAAAACCAGTGACTAGTTTGCTGAGAGGGGAAAGTTAGAATTTTCTAAGTGCTGTAGAAAGGTAGAAGAGATTCAAGGTGGTTATGCTAAGTAAACATTGAAAACTAATTCTCTGGAAAGAATGGAGCCAGACTCTAGGTCTTACATGATTGATTATAACAAGCCCCAGAAGTTGATATCCCTTTTTCAGCTTCAACTGATTACAGTAGTTAAGT
The DNA here is from genome assembly GCF_036321535.1 of Camelus dromedarius. Taxonomy (NCBI): domain Eukaryota; kingdom Metazoa; phylum Chordata; class Mammalia; order Artiodactyla; family Camelidae; genus Camelus; species Camelus dromedarius. Next base: position 65,942,984 of record NC_087437.1, read on the forward strand.
ACAATATCCAGTTTTGACATCTTCTCAAACTCAAAATTCTCAAATATTCATCAGAATTACACAAAGAGCTTGCTGACACACAGATTGCTGGGCCTAACCTGACCCTAGATGGCATAACACCTGTGTTTCTAACCAGTTCCCGAATGATGTTTTGTGGCTGGTCCAGGATCCATGCTTTGAGAACCACTATCCCTGACACATGATGCTATAAAGGGGGAGTTCTAATTTTGTACCTCTTTGATATCAACTGCCTCTTTAGGATTCAACTACGGGATGACATCCTCACACCCAGGAGGGACAGAAGTATCACCTGATAATAACCTTCATATTCCACTTAGGGAAGACCTGCATTTTTTTCCATCAGTAGTTTTCAGAGAAGGGAACTATTTTTATGGGGGACGAGGGAATAAAGACACTGCTCGTGGAATCTGAAGTCAACACAACTTCATACTGAAGATTTTCTGCTCACTCACCTTCCTGGTGGGGAATCAGTACTGAATTATTTGATTTGCCTTTTATAAAGATAGCATTACATGCATTGATTCAACCTCATTACATTTAGGGCTTGCTTTTATTACCTTACCCTCCCTGATCAATAATCACATTTTCCATCCTCATAACCTTTTCCCATCCAATTTTTGGTCACTGTACAATCTGATTTATTTCTGCTGTGACTCAGCTTTACAGTTCTCCAAGCTTACAATTCTCTGTTTACACCTTCATTGTTCCTTTGTCAGGCACGTATCCTAAGTAAATGGTATTTGTGTGCCTGTTTCTCTTCCAGTGGACTGGTGTCTGTGGAGAGAAGGAGCTTAGCAGGAGGCTTTGTTTTCCTCATACCACCAGTCCAAGCTCTACATGTAATAGATGCTCAATAAATTTTGGTTTGAATTTGTTGGCAGTTTTAAATCAGGTATGCTTTAGCTGATTTTTTTTTATTCACATAAGTAAAATTTTATACCTTTTGGCATATAGTTCTGAGTCAAAACAAACAAAAAGCCGTGTAACCAACACCACAATTAAAATAGAGAACAGTTCTATCACCCTAAAAACTCCCTCATACATGCTGGCCCTTTGTAGTCAAAAACTCCCCTTTCCTATAGTCCCTGGCGACTCCTGGTCAGTCCCCTGTCCCTACCGTTTTGCCCCTTCCTGATGGTCATATGAAGGGAATCGTGCAGTACCTAGCCTTTGAATATGGCTTGTGTCACTTAGGAAAGTGCATCTGAGAGTCATCCATCTTGGCGAGACTGTATCACTAGTTCAGTCTTTGCTGCTGAGTAGTGTTCCACTCTGTGGATGTTCCACAGTTTGTTTACCCATTCACTAGCTCAAGGACTTTGGGTTGTTTCCAGTCTTTGGCAATTATGAATAAAGCTGTTGTAAATATTTGCACACAGGTTTTAGGGAGGAACATAAATTTTCATTTCTCTTGGATAAATACCTGAGTGGAATTGTGGGGTAATGTGATAGATCTATGTTTAACTTTATAAGAAACTGCCAGAGCTTCTTATAAAGTAGCTTTATCACTTTGTATTCCCATCAGCAATATGTCACCCTGTTGCTCTGCATCCTCAGTGGCTCTAGGACTTGTCTGTTTTTTTTTAAGCATGCTAATAGATATATAGTATTTTTTCAGCATGGTATCAATCTGCATTTCTCTAACAAATAATGATATTGAGCATTTTTCCATGTGCTTGTTTGCCATCCATGTATTATCTTTAATGAAATATTTGTTCAAATCTTCTGCCCATTTTTGAGTTGTTTGCTTCCTTACTGTTGAGTTTTGAGAGATCCTTATATATTTTGGATAAAAATCCTTTGTCGGATATGGGATGTGCAAGTATCTCACCCAGTCTATAACATATCTTCATTCTCTTAACAGTCTGTGTAAAGTTAAATTTTTATCAAGGTCTATTTACTAATTTTTTTCCTTTAGGAATCATGTTTTTGCAAGTCTAAGAACTCTTTGCCTGAGTTAATCCCATAAAGATTTTCTCCTGTTTTCTTTTAAAAATGTTAATAGTTTTACATTTTATATTTAGGCCCATGACCCATTTTAAGTTAATTTTTGTATGAAGTTTGGAGTATGCTTTGAGGGTCACTTTCATGCATGTGGGCATCCATTTTTCCTGCACCTTTTGTTGAAAAGACTGTCCTTCCATTGACTTGTATTTGCATTTTTGTCAAAACCCAATTGACCATATTTGTGTGGGTCTATTTCTAGATTCTCGATTCTGTTTCACTAATCTATATACCTATCTTTTTACTAGTACCACACAGTTTTGATTACTGTACCTTTTTAGGAAGTCTTGAAACCAGGTAGTCTGACTCTTTCAACCTTGTCCTTTCCCCAAATTGTTTTTGTTGCCAAGTCAGGCCCCATTAAGGGTCCTTCTGCACAGTGTTGCTCATGCCAATAGAACAAGACTGAGTTCATTTCAGAAGCAAAGAAAAGCTTTATTCCTTGATCAGAGAATGGAGAGGTGGAGTCTCATGCTCTACAGCCCACGCTCTCGGGGAAAGGCCAGCCGTGGTCGAGGCTGCTGGGTAGGAATCGCGTCAGTGTGGAGGGGGCGGAGCTCTCGCGGGTCCAGCACAGCCGTGCCGCTCACGCCCCAGATCGCAGTGCCGGGCGCAGCGTCACCGCACACGGTCCGCCGCCGCCATCTTGAACTGCAGTGCCGCGGGCACACAGCCGGAGCTGAGGTGTCTGCGCAGCCATTTTGTAGAGTGAACCCCAGTCTGAAGCACTGGGTGCGAGGCTTCTGTATGCAGCGTCCTGCGAGCAGGTGGAACTAGACTGAGCACAAAGGAAAAGAAAAAGGTTAGACTTGACTTTATTACCCAGATTCTATTTTTATTCCCAGGGAATTGTTAATGGGCTTTTCCGGTGACAGATCCCTCCTCTGTCTGTTGTCCTGTTCTTCATTCCTGAGGGGTGCTGAGAGGTGCAAGTCCGTCTTCTATAACTGCTTTCTGCTGCGTCTGGGCATTGTCACAACCTCAGGTGGAGGAGCAAGACTTCTCCCCAGCTGCCTTTAGACAGGTTTGATGGTCACCAGGCCTCAGCCCAGACTGTTTGTATCTATGAGCCACCGCCGTTTGTCTAACATTTTGGAGACAGAAGATATCAGGCAATTTAAAACAGGCCGAATATTAGCAAGAAGATAATGATCACGTGTTAAATTTTTCCTAAAAATGCAGTTCTTTTGCCTGTAGACAGAAGCATGCCCTGATGTTGAGGCTCACTGGTGGCCTGAATGTCCCTGGTCACATTTTATTGTTTTTTGGAAGAGAAGCTTCAGGTCAGGGAGAGGTTCACATGAGTTGTCAAGGGGGTCCATTGCCCCAGGTTGTCTCTCTGGAGTTTCAAGCTTGGGGACCTCTACACTCAAGTGTGATGTACCCACAGAGTGATCCCTGCAACTTCAGGGCAGGTGGTTAGGATTACCAAGTGGGGTCAGTTCCCCTTAGGAGTGAGTTGGTCTTATGGGCTGCCAGTTTTCTGGGTTTTAGGTTCACCCAGTCTCCTGACAGGAAGGGATGCAGGGCCAGATCAGTGCACTGGTTACCATATTCTGTGACAGCCTTCGTGGTTTCTTCTACCTGGAGGGCACTTGAGTTGTTCCATTCAAGGGGGCTAAGGTGTCCCTTCTCTTGGGTTTAGGAACGAGTCTACCATACATGAGTTCAAATGCACTTAACTCTAACTTATCTCTTGGGGCTAACCACATTTGGAGCAGGGCAATCAGAAGCAACTTAATCCAATTTTCTTGGGTTTCCTGACATAGCTTGGCTAAGGCTTATTTCAAGATCTGATTGGATCTTTCTACTTTCCCTGATGATTGGGGTCTCCAGACTGGGTGCAAGGTCTGTTTTATGTCAGGGCACTTGTTCTCCCCTTCATCACTTGAGACACAAATGCTGGACTAGAATCACTTTGTTAGGAATCCTGGGAGCCCCAAACCAGGGGGTTATTTCTGTTAGTAGCCTTAGCCACTTCAGCTGCCATTTCAGTTCCAGTGGAGAAAACTTCTCCTCATCCTGCAAAACGTGTCCACTAGCACCAAGAGATACCTGAAGTTATCCGATGCTCCCGGCATGATGATGAGATCAGTCTGCCAGTCTTCCCCAGGATATGTTGCTCTGCTCTGAATGGGCCTAATCTGGAGGCCTCTGGAGAGTTTGGTGTTGGGGCTGTTCATTGTGCAGATGGGGCATGTCTCAACTATCCCACTGATTGTACTTTTCATGCCAGGAGTTGCCATGACCTCAGCTAACCAATTACATAGTGCTTCCCTCCTGTGGTGAGTCTCTTGATGAGCCTCCCTGATGGCTTGACAAGGTGCAATTTGGGGAGAGAAGTATTGCCCATGTTCAGTAACTAGCCACCCATGGCCTCTTAGATCTCTACTGAAGCCCCATTTTCAGGCTTTGTCTAATTCTTCCTTTGTGTAGATTGGGGAATAGTTGGATGGATCTGCCCTTTGAGATATGAGGGGTAGTTGCCAAGTTGCTGGTTCCAGGGCCGCCCTTTTGGCAGTTGCGTCCCCCTTGTTGTTTCCTTTTTATTACTTCTGCACCTCCCTTTTTGGTGACCCCTACAATGAATCACTGCCATCTTTTTTGGAAGCTGTACAGCTTCTAAGAGCTTCAGTATGCATAAGCCATTGTGTGTGTAGGGTGCCATACTCATACTAGGAATCTGCATAAACATTTAAGATCTTCCCTGTCCTGAGGTCTAAGGCTTGGGTGAGGGCTATCAGCTCAGCCTTTGGTGCTGAAGTCCCTGGGGGTACGCTTCATGCCTCTGTGACTTGGGTCTGAGAGGTCACTGTGTATCCTGAATCCCACTAACCTTTTCCCCTCCCTTATAAAACTGCTTCCATTTGTGAATCATTCCTCTTTGGTGTTTGGGAGAGGCTCACTTCCTAGGTCGAAGTGACTGGAATAGATCATGTCTATGGTTTCTATACAGTCATGCTCCAAGAGCTCTGTTTCTGAGGGTAGCAGTGTGGCAGGATTTAGCAAGTGACAGATTTTTATGGTAACCACTGGGTTGTCTAAAAGCATAGCCTGGACTTGAATCGACCTTCCAGGGGAATAGGCATTCAGTTCCCTTGGAACTTACTAAAGCTGGAACCTGGAGTGGAGTCAATATAGTGACTAGCTGACCAAACGTTAACTTTTCAGCCTCCTTTGGAGGGTTGTGGTAGCTGCTACTGCTTATAAGCAAGGAAGATGTCCCTTGGTGGTTTGATCTAAATGTTTAGAGAAATAAGCAAGCACTGGAGTAAGAGGTCCCAGTTTCTGAGCTAATACTCCAAGGGCAATTCCCCTTCTCTCATGAATGGAAAGGTCAGAGGGTTTAGCTAAATCTGGGAGGGCTGGGGCAGGGGCTTGAAGTAATTGCTTTTTCAGTTCTTGAAACACCCCTTCACATTCTGAATTCCATTCAAAAGGATCATCATCTTTTCCTTTTGACGTTTCATATAGAGGCCTAACTATAAGACCATAGTTAGGGATCCAGATATGGCAAATTCCAGCCACGCCTAGGAAGCCCCTAAGTTGTCTTCAAGTTTTAGGGGGAGCAAGGCTGCAAATGGCTTCTTTCCTTTCCTGGGGTAGGCTTTTCTGGCCTTCTGTGAGAATGAAGCCTAGGTAGGTCACCCTAGTTTGTGACCCATTGATGGGCCAACTTTCCCCAACCCCCAGCCCATATTGGGGCCAGGCTGTATTACATAGATGATTAAATATTTCTGCAGAATGCACCCTAACAGGCCAGTCTTCTGTATGGTGAATGTTTGGTTCCCCTACCTTAGATGTTCTGTTTTGGATTTGTTTCCAACTACCAAAGGGGGCATTTGGAGTGATTTGTTGGCATACACATGACCCAAGATTTGACCCAAATAAGATTTCTGGTTCAGGAAATTTGGAACCAGTACCAAACTGATAATGGAGTCCTCAAAAGACCAAAATAGGAGGTGTCCGAATGGTGTGGACTCTGATATAACTGGGGGGTCTCCCTTAAATTCGTAATGGCCTGTGCTTGAGATAGTTAAGTCCCTTCTCAGTCAGAATGTCCCACAGGAGGTTAGATGGGACAGCCTCCAAGCCAGAGCAGCTTAGCCAAGTTAGTTCTTGCCCTACTTGGTCCATTAGGAAATGGCACAGCTGTCTGAGGTGGGGGTCTTCTCTTTCCTCCTTTTGGATGAAAAGGAGGAGTTTTAGGAGTTTTAGGACTTCTTGCTGGGTGAGAGCTAAAAGTAAGAGGGATTCCCACGGGGTACTCACCAGATCTCTAGGGAAGGGAGCCCAGGGAACCTCAGCCAATAAAGAATCACCCAAGATTTGCTTCACAAGCAAAAGTGGGGCAGAGGTCAGGCTGTGGGTGTTTCCTGGTCTTGCAAGAGACTTACAGGGCTCCTCAGCCCATTTCAGAGAAACTAGTGTTGACTGGAAGGGTCAAGTCACCAGTCACATACCTACCTTGGGAACCTTTCTCACTTGGGCATTCCTGGTGCCTTTCCCTGAACTCGAATGGAGCAGTCGTCATTCCGTTTTGTCACGTGGTCCTTATTACCTGGGTCTTTTCCTGGCCTGGCCTCTTGGCTCACAGGCTGGCTACTTTTCTTTACCAAATGAAAGTGGCTATGGAGAATGCTACTGTTGACCTCCAACAAGAAGGGCAAAAAGCCCCGTGTAGCAATGTGCAGACACGCGTGCATTTCAGTCTCTGATCCCCAGTGATGCCACAGAATGATCCCCTCAAGGGGGCACAGATGACGAGGGGCTACACAGAGCTCACCATTCCTGGGTATCAGGTTGCTGGGCAGAGGTGCTCTGAATTTGGCCAAAGGCTGCCACTGTTCTGCCCTGCTAGAGTGAACTCAAAGAACAGAGGTGCTCATCCTCACACAAACCTACCAAAGCCTCCGCCATTCTCCCGTTGGAGCCAGGGTGAGCCTGGAGCCTAGTGGATAGGTGCAGGCAAAAAGGCCGCAGCCGTACCACCAGGGGTGCCGAAATTTGTCACGGACCCTTTTGAGTCAGACCCCAGCAAGTGTCCTCCTGCCCGTGTCCCTGGAACCAATAGGCAGCCTGCCACCGCCATCTTGAATTATGGCCTTTCCTTACATGGCCCACCAAGTTGAGGTGTCAGCGCAGCCATTTCACACTGGGAACGCTGGTCTGAAATGCTAGGTGTGAGGCCTCTGAATGCAGCACCTTATGAGCAAGTAAAACTACGGTAAGCACAAAGGAAAAAAAGGTTAGACTTATTTTATCTTATTACTGAGATTTGGTTTTGATTTCCCAGGAATTGTTAAAGGGCTTTGCTGGTGACATTTTTACTATTTTAATTCCTTTGCTTTTCCACATAAATTTTAGAACCAGATTGTGAATAACCACAAAAATGTCTACCCTCAGTTGATTCTAAACTTACACTATTTACTGTGGCTAGCCTATAGATCTCAAACTCCGGTGTGCTTAAGAATTATAAAATGCACATGCCTGGGCCCAACTCTGAATATTCTCATTCAGCAGTTGTGCCTTTTTTAACACTGTTCCTAAGGTGATCTAACGTAAGTGGTCATGGACCATGATTTGAGACACATGATCCGAGCTTCCCTGGAACCTAGGAAATGCTCCACAGGCTTCGAAGAATCTTATAAATATTATATCCACAAACTTGGTGAAAGGACAGGACATTGGGTTCTTAGTTAAACCTAGCATCTGATAACATATATTATACAGTAATATGGCCAATCAATATTGCCCAGTCAGTGCTGGAACACAAACCAGCACCTCATAGATTTCTAACTGCCCTGCTTTAGAAGGTGAGAAAAATGATGTGGATTTCCTCACCCAGTGAGTAGCTCCTCTGTGATATTTATCCCATGGACCAAGTCCATTAACATTTTCTTATACTCAGGGAAGAATTCTTAAACTATTCTCAAACAAGGCAAAATTGGACTGGAGAGACTTACAAGGTATGTGAGAGACATAGGGAGAAACATTAATAAAGTGAATAGATTCTCTAAAGAAAAATTAACGATCATAAGTATTAATTTCGTTTTACATTAAAATATGAATTGACCAGCTTGCTCAGAGAATTGGACACTCTTGTTCATTTATGTTTCTGGGTAATGGGAGATGAAAGGTGTCAGCTGAGGGAGGCTGATGTGGGGTTCTAGGAGGTGAGCGGCCCAAACGAAAAAATGCACGAGGAGTTGCCATACTGCTGGACAGACTTCAGCCGGAGACACCATGGGGTTAACAACACTTTATTGCCACAGGGAGGTGCCTCTATGATGCACTTGTCCTACTTTTATCTGTTTTCTGTCAGCACATGCGCGGTCTGAGTTTCTTTGTTCATCAGGCTTACAGAATATCTCTAGCACATGCGTACTTCTATTTTCTTTGTTCTAAACCTTATATAATTGACGCATGCGTGGAGCAATTATTTACTGCATACTACAAACATGCTCTGATCGTGGCCTTGGGTCCCACGGCCTTAACTCATCTCAACACCAGCTCACAAAAGGTTAACTGGAAAAACCTTCCAGTAGAAAAGTCTTTCTAAAATGAGTTAGTGTTCTTTCCACATTCATGTATTACTAAGCATTCACTGCTTTGCTTGTTTCTTAAGGGTAAGGAACAACAATTTACAAAAGACCAAAGTGAATGTGAGAGGCTTCTCACAGGTCCCTTAACCGAGAGACTCACTGGCAAACAGGTGGGAAGAGTTCTGGCAAACAGGTGGGAAGAAATAAATTATTGTAGAATGTCACTGGGGAAGGGAAATCTTTTCCAGGTGTTAATTGCTTTACTAATAGGCCAAGGCTGCTTAGAAAGGGAGAGGGGAAAGTAACAACTTAGAGGAAAACCAAACTTCAGATTTAAAAGAGCATTCTCAGAAGCTGCAAATCCCTAGCCCTTGTGAAGAGGCCTAGCATATAGCAATATTCGTTCCCACTGGGAGAAACAATTTGGAGATCCCACCCAGCACAGGACCCTTCTTTGTCTTAAATTGTATGAAGTAACCACCTATTCTTGAGTCTTCCTATAAGCTTTCTTGGGGCACCAGAGGGAGGCTTGATGACTCTTTTACTGGGCAGTGTAGTCTAGGGGTTCCTAGGTGGGCTTGGACCAGACTGTTTTGATCTACACCCTGGCTTCACCACTTGCTGGCTATATGACCTTGGAAAAGTCACTGTACTTCTCTTTCTCTGTTTCACTATCTGCAAAACGGTACCTATCCCCCATTACTAGGGGGAAAACACTACCTACCTCATAGAGTTTATTGTTGTAAAGCAAATGGGTTCATGTATAATTATAAGATGATCAGAATAGTCCCTGGATAGTAATCACTACTTAAGTGTTAGCCACTACTATGAAGAAAATTATTTTATTTATGAGGAAGGATTTAAGACGGAGAAAGCATGCTTTCTGAGGAGGAGGTTGTAGGACTTGGAGTGTGGGTGCTGTTTCTCTTTTTGCCTGAATTGCTAGCCATATCTTTGTTGTGTATATACAAGGTGGTCATTGTCTTAGATGTATTTAGATCTGCAGCTCAGCTGTGCTCTGCAACTCCCTGCCCAGTTATGCTTCTTCCTTACATTCATGTCACAGGTATCAGATCTACTTCACAGTCTGAAATCTCTCCCTGCCCTAGCCTGCTTCCACTCTCTTATCCTGACTCTTGAACTCTTGACTCTATCCCATCATGCTTCCCAGAGGACCCAAACTGACACACAGGGCTCATTGGCCCCCAAGAACACCTCTGAGGACAGAGTCTACTGGGCCTTCCCTCGAGAGGCAGGCCCTCACATTGAATCCCCTCAGCAAGAGACACTCAGACAGTGGACCTTGAGCTGCTGGTTAGGAAGGGTTACAGGCAGAGGGACTCCAGGCACCAGCACTATCTTAGCTCTTCCACTTGAAAATTGTGCCTTTGGAGGATTAAGATTACTGGAAATGAAAAATTATCTCGGAAGATGGTGTCAATATTTTTCTTCTTAACTCTGATTTATAATACCAAGATGACAGATTCCTGGCAAAGCAAGGAATGCACGTTAGAAAGATTAGGAAAATGTTTCAGAGACAAAGCTTACTAACCAAAGGGCTCCATATGAAGTTTGAAAAAGGCTCGGAAGAAACTTCCAAATCACGTAAATGGAAGTTAATATGAATGGCAGCGAAAGGAGATTCACAGTGGGAGAAAGAGAAGCCCAGTGATTCTAAGAAAATAACAGAGAACCAGACTGGGGATAATATTTAAGCTCAATTGTCCATGTATCAGTGCATAAAATAATACAGTATAACTGAAACTTTAAGACAAGCAATTTGCCCAGGTTGCATTTCTCAGGAAACAGACCATGAGATGGAGATTAGCTTTCACGAAGTTTACTGGGGCATGCTCCCAGGATCAATACCTGTGAACTGGAAGGGAAGAAGCAGAACTGAGCAGAGGGAGAAGTGGAGTCTCAGTGCTGTCTCAAAGGAATGTCCCGGCCAACCATGCTGAGGATGACCCTGCAGAGCTGTGCTGAACTGAAGCAAGAGGGCCCGGCCTTTTATCCCCACATCATTGGATGCAGGCCACCCTGGAACGGGCATGTCCTTGGGAGATAAGGCAGCTCTCTTCAGCTGAGACAGTCCCCCGAAGAGACTGATAGGTGAAGACCAGCTTCAGTGTCATTTCTAGTAGCTTGAGTAATAATTCTTTTATTCCTGAAGGGGAATGGGTGGTACACAGATAAATAATAACTTACTAAGTCTTCCTCAGACTTGGGGAAATGAAACTGGCTTAAGCAATGAAATGGTATATGTTTTTCAATGTAAACATCTGATAAAAATGGATATATAGTACCACCGTGTGTCAAAACTGCAAAACATGGAATCCACTAGTACAGCATATGGCATACGGAGAGGATTAAATAAGAGGGAGAGAGTACTGTTATCTGTGGGAGAATGCTAAGAATGCCAGGCTAAATGGGAGAGCTGTAGGATGCTTTCCTAAATCAAATGGTAAAAATGTCACAGAGGCAAGATGTAACATTGATGTGTTACTTCAACTACTTAGCCATCTGTTCAAAATCTCTACAACAGTCTTAGAATTTAATACATTCTTGACTTGCCTCCCTGATCATTTCATCTTTCAAAACATACAAGGAGGGATAAAGGGAACTGCTATACTAGACTCACTCTGACCAGCAAGGAGGGATTCGTTGGTGATGTTTATATGATAGAAATCTTTCAGCAAACATGTGAAATAAAACACAGTCCTTGTCTTCCTGGAGAAGAAAGGAATCAATCATGTCATTCTAGAATGTGTAATAGAAAAAAAAACCTTTTGTCATAATAGATATGCAATTGAGGTTTTAAGAAAGCAAACTTCAGCAAGTTCACAGAAATATAAATATACCAAAAGGCCAGAGGCAATAAAAAGGTATACACTTTTTTATTATGAAACTCAGAAAAAAATAGCTTTGAACTATAATAATTGCCTGCAGAAGCCAATGTGACCCAACATGGAGTTCTCTGGTGAGTCTATATGTTGAAATGATACATACAAAAAAATGAGAGAAAGGTCACAAACCAAGATGAATAAGAAAGTTACAAAAATTCTGTAAGGAAGTGACAGAAGGCAAAAATCCAGAGTTAGCTGAGGAGTGCTAAATGGTGAGGACCACAGAAAGGGCTTTAAAAACACGCATGCAGTTAGAAGCAAGATGAAGAGATGGATATGCTGACTTAGAGAAGATTCTGTTAAATGATAACAGAGAAAAGGCAGAGCTACTCAATTGCTCCTTTCTTATCCAATAAGGAACATGATCTTCAAACTGAGAAAGGTATAGCAGATATCACAGAGAATAAATTGAAGCCCAGTCTAAATGAGGAGAGAGTCAGAGAGATCTGGTACACAGGCTTTGCAGTCTGAACAAAAGACTGTAGGTCTCAGACCTAGTGCCTCTCGTCTCGGGGAAATAGAAAATAGGACAGGTGCCAGAAACCTAAGCCAGGCAAAAATACAGATCTTCTAAAAGGAGAAAAAAAAATGGATTATGGAATCTATAGCATGAGTGAGCTTAGCATTGCTTTCTGCAGTATTCTAGAATGCATATTACATAAACATTTGTGAGCTAACCAGTAAGACAGACTGAGCTAATCTCATATTATTTTCTGGTAGGGCTAAAAGATAGATAGAATGTAAGAATACCAGGCACAATTAATCTTTTTTTTTTCAGCACGATATTTTGCAAAGATGCTCATAATATTCATTTGAATAAGATAGAGGGATGTTGCCCAGTTGGTACTCTGGTTAGAGGGATCCACTGCTGACCAGACAGTTGCATTCGCAACTGTTAGTGGATCCGTACCCATTGCAGAGGAAGGGCTCTAAGGCTGTAACATGTAGCTCTGTTCATGTTCTTGTCATATTCAACACTTTTTTTTGAGGTGCATATGAAGACACTGTAAGACAGAATAGAGAGAATATTATGAAAAGAATAAGAATAAGCAAATAATAAAAAAGATGTTCAAACTCATTAGTAATTGGAGCAATTCAGATAAGTAAAACCTAAAACAATTAGTACTAATCAGTATTTTTGGAAGTGTGGGGAAATGCTCCCCTTGTACACATTGGCAGGGATATATACACTGGTAGGCCTTTTTGCAAATTTTGGCATTTGTTGTCAAGAATTTAGAAGCATACACCTTTTCAGTTCCACTTCCAGGCGTCTAGCCTAGAGAGATTCCCACACATGTACCCAAAGAGTCACGTACAAGATACTTATTAAAGTAATTTTTTTAGTAACAAAACTGAAAAATAATGTCTGTCGCAGCGGGAAAGTTAAATAAGGTACACTTGTCCCTACAATGGAACATTGTGCATCAGATAAAAAGATGAGTAGTATATGCAAATGCTGGCATAGAAAGGGCTCTAAAATATATTATAAAGTGAAAAGGGCAAATGTCAGAGAAACAAGTACAAAATGATACCCCCCAAATAAACTATTTCCAGGAGTAAAGAAGTACATGGGGAAAAGTCTTGAAGAAAACATCCCAAGCCAAAATGGGTGAATACCTCTGGCGAGGGACATGGGGTTAGAGGAAGAAGGGCCAAGGGGGATGTTGACTTAGTCTAAGATGTTTGGTTTTGTGCAATGTTAATGTTACTTAATGTGCTGCCTGTAAAATTAAACAATAAATGAAAAACGACTCCTTTTAAAAATATATTCTAAAGATAGAAAAGGCAGCAAGACATGTATCCTTGTCATAGCTCTGCAGTTGCTAGTAAGTCACCTTGCTGCTCTGAGCTTCAGTGGCCCCTGTAAGAAAGGGAGTGAGCACTGCACTGAGACGTTGATGATAAAGTGAGATATAAACAACAAGTTTTCACAAACTGCACAGTGCACTGATATTTCTGATAATTAAGATATATCCAAGTTGAAGTTTCAGGTGCAGGGTTGGGAAGGAAAACTAAAATATTAACTGATTGAAATAGGATCTAAATTATTTTAATAAACTGGAACAATGGGCCTCAAACAACCAGAATAATGGAATAGGGATGACTATAAATTTTTATTTTTAAGTTCAAAACATGAATTGCAGACATACAGGGTAAGAAACCTGGTGTTAGAATCATTATTGTGGAACCATTGTAGAAGCAGTTGTATGATGTAGATGCTAAAAATAATTTTAAGTCATATTAGGAGAAGCCTGGGGAAGAGAGATGTGGTCACAGTTGCCACCTAGGTCATCCACCAAGATTGACTGGTCTAAGCTTGATGACCAATTAGAAACACTGAAATAGGTATCATACGGGAACATACTAGATTTCTCTGAACTTCTCTCCATCAAATGCCATACCATTTAGCATTCAGTATGATTTCAATAATTTTCACTGTTGTTTCCATTATATTGTAAGCTCTTTAAGGGTAAACTCCATAGATTTTCCATTCCCCACAAAACTTGGAGGAAAGTTGAGCATATAAAAGACATCTAGTAAATATTGAACATGATAAAAATTTTTTAAAGACTGAGGATAGTGCAGTTCGTGCATCCATCATTCTGAAGATCACACACGTGGTTCTAAGAGTGGACGCAGGGGAGTGCCTGAACTTACACTGCCAGTTGATTCTTTTGTTACCTTCATGTGACCTTGTTTTCTTGGGATGTTCTGTTTTTTTAAGCAGAGTATAGTGGAAATTTTGGTGGCTTCATTACTGTATCTTATTACTAAAGGTTTTATGTGCAGAGGATTTTATGTTACAGGTGACAGAAATGGCTAAGACATCTGTTAGAATGTGGGAGCAAGTTAGCCATCAACCAGAAACAACCGGGGAAAACAGCTATTTAAGCAAGGAAGCCCTTTGTAGAGTTTTATGAGAATTCAGACATGTACAGTTTTTCTCTCTATTAAAAAAAAATCCACTCAGGGTACTAATTTTAGCTTTCTCAGGGTTGTGATACTCTTGAAGGAGGAAATATGTCCACTGGAATATGTGTAAAGGTGGGAGCAGTATTTATCACTTTGTGTTGTTTCAGTGAATCCTTCTGTCCTAACATCTATCTGCAGTTTGCCTCAGAATAAGCTGATGCACTTTTTAAAAAGATATATATGACCTGGTCTCCCTCCTCCTGGTCTGAAATGGAGCCCCAAATTCATGATTTCTAGTGTTTTTATGATGCATGGCCAGGAGTGAAAAAAAACTTGGCTATAGCTATAGAAAATAAATTTTGAAAATCTTAGTGATATGTTTCTCCTACTGTCGTGTTTTAAAATATTGTCTTTATCTAATTCAATTAATCAGTGATTTGGGTTTGAGAAAAAAAACAAAAGGAAACAAACACTCAGTAATTTTATTGGTGAGATGAGAAAATAAGGTGAGGCCTGTGTCGCAGTGGGGATGGATGCATTTGTTATTTGGGATCCTGGCAGGGAACTGATAGAACATGCAAATAGGATAATTGGGGAGAGTTTGAAGAAGGTATTTACAAGATGTGGAAAGGGGTAAGGGAAGTCACAAGGGATGGGTAAGTGCCCCAGCCAGCAGTGATGGGAGCCACTGGGCCTGGAGGGGCAGGAGAAAGGAGTGGTGGCCAGAACTCCAGTTGTAGGAGAGAGTCACCCAACAGGGACCTTCAGGAGTGAAACAGGGGCCTTCTGGCCACAACCCAGCCAGAAGAGAACTGGCGTACGAAATGCCCAAACCTTGCCCTTCTGCTACTGTCCCATCTTCTGCCAACTCCTCTCACTAGCCAAACCCAACTGGAGACAGAGGGCAAGGAAGCTGGTTGACACAGTCCATATAAGTCAGCCTCCAGCGGCATAGTGCAGGGTAGAGAAGTATGGAAAGTGGATTTAGAGGGGTAAATGGAGAATAACTAGCACAATGGATGGTCCCCATGCATCTCCGTGGGCACTTCAGCTTCTTTGTTTGCCAATTTTAATTTATTAAATGTAGAAAACATTGGCAACCTTTCTAGTTGCTTGGTACCTGAACACTGTTGCTATATTTGGGGAAGTTTCCACATTCAAAGCCCTGGATCTCCAAGATAGAAAACAGAAAACTTGCATCCCCAGCCCCTCACTTACAGCTAGCAGGTAAGAGCCAGAATACATCAGGTATACATTTCCAAAGCACAGCAGATGCCTGCTTGAAGAAAGAAGCTTTGCACAGAATCCATTTTGCTGCTAAAGACTGGTGAGCTGGGTGATTGGCTGTCAGGATCAGGAGGGTTGTAACTGAGCTCCCGTGACTGGATCAGTACCAACACACCGCACAATTCCAGCAGGTGTCATTCACAGCGGGTGTGTTCTGGACACAGACAGCTTTGGTGCTGGTGGCAACTGTAGTTTCAGTAGAGCCAAGTTCCTGTAAGCATCTAGTCCGCTATGGCATCCAGGGCTTGGTATTTGCAACTGTAGTGGTTTTCTCAGCCGACTCATCCTAAAATTTGGGGCATTGTTTCTGAAAGCTTATCCTCAGGCCTGATTCTAGCCTTCCCGACACTTTAGTGAGCTACACAAACTCTTGTAAATTACTTTTCTGCTTAATCAACCAGAGTCAGGTTCTGACGCTTATAACTGCGAGCCTTAAGATATATAATACTTCTATTATCATTTCTATTCTTATTTTTTATTCTTTTATATTTTTCTAAATTGGGTACTAATAGGACCATGTGTGAGAGAGAATAAGGAGCATCCCAGCTAAGTTTGCTTTCTATGTGGAGCAAGAAATGCTAGTATAAACATATTTGCATTTCAGAAACACAGTCGATTGAAACTGAGACCTGAAGAAACCTGGATGTGATTTGTTCTGTGAAATGCCTCCACTTTGTCAATAATTAAGCATCGCGGTAAAACTCATTTATCAAATATGCTAGTTGTATCACTTCTGATATGTGCTACGGACAACATTGTTGGAGAAATATAAACCTAGGAGAACCCAACTATTCAAGCTCTAGCTTTGCTACCAGAATACCATGTAACCTTGAACAAAAGCTTTCTCTAAGTCTCCTTTTCCAGGTCCAGAAGTGAGAGGTCTACAATATATAATCTTTGGTGTTCCTTTGATCTCTAAAATCCTATGATTAAATATCTTTCTTAAGATCTTAAGGGAATATACTTAACTTTTTCTGGATTTTAGATCCTGAGGGACCACAGAATTTACAAATCAGTTCAGGTACTGAGCTCTTGATCTAGTAAGAATAGTTTAATCCTTGACAGAAAATCTTGCCCTATTATTTTTAGAATCAGCAAGTCATTCTAACTTTGCTAAATTCCCATTCATTCCTTAAACATTACAAGCCATGCCTATGAACTAATTAATCGTCACTTTGTCACAGAAAAGTGAAAGCATGGCAAGGGAGATTTTTAAAAACAGCTGCTGGACTTCTGATAAGTAGAGAGAGACCAAAGGGAAAGGGCTAATGGCGTGGGCACACTTCTCTACTCATCAGAAGTCCAGCAGCTGTTTTTAAAAATCTGGGTCAGGGACAGGAAGTTCACGCTTTGACCTTGTTGGTCTTCCCCCAAATAACATGGCAAAGGTAAACTATAAAAAAGAAAATAAAAATTATATTTCAGAGTTCAAAGGGAGAGAAAAAAAAGATTGATCTCTCCATGGATGAGAAAAAACAACAAATGCCGAAGAGTGAGTTGGTAAAGCCATGAACCTGCCGGTCTCCACATCCAAAATTAGGTGGAGATGGCTGTGTAACTAACTGGAAGTCTACTCCACTTGAGACAAGGGACCTGGATTAGGATCATTGCCTTAGTCAGAATCTGCCTAAGCTAAGAGTTAGGAGCGTCTGTGTAGCTAGGGAGATAAGAGGACACAGATCCAGTCTTGAAAGCAGGAAAAGAACCAAGCCACATACTGGCCTGGTGACCTGAGGTATCTCTGACATCACTGTGGCCAAGAGCCCTGAACTGCCTTTAGAGCATCTGGTTCTGAAATGGAATTCCAGGGGGTCATGTAAAGAGACAATCATAAAACCAGTGATTTAAAGAAGTAGACACAGGGAAGGAAGAGAGGAAAGAAGCAGACTGAAAACAAATAACAACAAAAGCATTTCAACTCAAAATAAGCTTGCAAATCAAAGTTCCAAGATCTGAGAAAACTAACCCTTAAAAAAATAGTCAATAAAATGTGAAATCAGAACATAAATTCATCCAGAAAGAAATTAGTTGTGATGAATAGTGTAACAAATTGGTTAAAACAAAGAAGCTCAAAGAGATAAATAAGAGAATGACAGTTATAAAAAGAACCAGCCATTATGGAACAAAAACAGGCATAAATGAAGCAAAAACAGATAGCTATGCAAAATAACCAAATAGAACTACTCTTCAAATAGCCCTTGAAATTTTATAATTATTTAATAGAATGAGCTCTAGACTCAATAAAGTACTGGTCACTGAAAGCTCAAATTGAGGAATTCACCCCAAATTTAACAGAGACAAAGAATTTAAATGTATAAAAGAGTGGTTACATGAATATAGTATGAGTCCCAGAAAAAAAGAATGAACAGAATGACAGAGAAGCAACATAATTTACTTCACATAAAAGTAATAGCTGAGAGGACAAAAGAAATAGTTAGAGATGTGTTTTGTGTTGCTTTGATCCCATTTGTGGGATCCAAAGCCACTTCTTAGAGGATATATAAACATGTTAAAAAAATTTTTAAAAAGTAATGGCTGAGAATTCTCCAGAGCAAAAAAAAAGACATAAATCCTCAGATTAAAAGTTCACTCTTAGTAACAAAAGGATAAATAAAAATAAATCCCCACCTAGGAATGTTGTCATGAAACTTAGAACATAAAGAATTAAAGGAAATCATAAATGTGCCAGAAAGAAAACATAGATTATTAAAAAAAAAAACCCACAGATTATCAGACTTCTCAGCAGCAACATTAAATGCTACAAAACAATAGAAAAAGCAGTCTTCAAAATGCTGAATGAACAAAACTTTCAATTTAGACTGTTACATCCAGCCAAACCACAATTTGAGTGATGAAGAAAATAAAGATATTTTCAGACACACAAAACTAAAACTATTTATAATCCATAGACCTCCACTGAAAGAACCTTTGCTTTGCCAGTCAGGCTTCCTGCCCGCAGCTTCCTCAGCCATTCTCCACTCCCAGACCACTCCTACCTCGCTCTGCTCCCTGCCTCTTCTATGCTTGATGCCCTGATGGTGCCCACGCCATTAACCCTTTCCCTCTGGTCTCCCTCTACTCTCCCTCCCTTCACTCTCCCCATCCTTTGACCTGGTTCTCCTTATCCCCACGCTTCAGGCACCAACCAACTGCCTTCTCCTACATCTCACCTTCGTAAGCCCACTAGCCACACGTCTGTTGCCTGGCTTTTCTGCTGTCTCCTTCTCTAGAGCATACAACCCGGGCAACCTAAGACTAGAAGCATAAGAAAGGCTGCCCCATTATCCCTTTATGCAGCTGGGTTAGTGCAGGAGGTAGGTTGGCGGTAAGAAATATGAGTGCCAGGGAGGAAAGGAAGAGGTCCAAATGATGAGAAGAAACATGTAACAGGAAGGAACACTGAGAATGCCAACCATTACTGTAAGCCACTATCCTAAAATATCTTTCCACTGTTTGTGTGTGTGTGTGTGTGTGTGTGTGTGTGAGAGAGAGAGAGAGAGAGAGAGAGAGAGAAAGAGAGAGAGAGACAGAGACAGAGACAGAGACAGAGGCAGAAGGAGACGTGACTGAGATTATGTAGTTTTTAAATACATGTCTCAAATCAGGAGCAGCTAATCCAATAGCACTTTAGTTTCTTGACCGTCTTGGATAATAGGGTTTGATGGAGTTTCCCATCTTAACATGAGTCATTATCATTTGTGCTGTGAAACTGCCAGGACAGTGATCCTCCCACACAGGAGTGTATTGACCTAAGGCCTGATCTTTCCCCAGTGCAGTCTTACTGGTCAAAGCCTCAGTTCTCCATCTTCAAACAAGCAGCTTGATCTGTGCTCAGCACGTAGGAACACTCTGGCTGAGCATGTACGCCTTCTTTTTAGTTTCTGGGGTTTGCATGTTGCTTTGAGGGTAGAGTTTGTCCATGGAGGTTTCTGCAGTAATAAAGAACTGTTTTATTTCAGGCCTGGTGGCCTCTTGACCAATTTAATGGCCTATTAACACCACCTAACATCTTTTAAAGAGACTTCACAGAAACAAAATTATGACCATTTCTGTTGACTTTGGCACGAATTTAATTTCCCCAAAGCATTGCATAAATAAAGAGCAGAAAACTTCCAAATATGATAAGAAGTGACAAGTATTATTTTTAATTGATGAGAAATATAAGAAGTAGATGTGCCTCTAAAAAGACAAGTAATTTGGGAGTTCTAGTTTAAAGATGAGATTAACATATGTACCATATCTCAGCAGATTTTGCAAATGAAATATCTTTTTATGGTGTTTATTTCTCTTTTATTACAAAGAAAATATAGAAAAGGCCAAAGGAAAAAAAAAAATCAGGTTTTTCTGGCATTTCCCTAGAGAGGGCCATGATTCCATGATTAACTTTTGGAATCTTATTTTTTAATCTGCTTTTTTTTCTCTCAATACATATAATAATTAGCTTAATATATCATAAAATTTTCTTATGAAATTTAATACTACTACAACATAACATTATTTTATGATTATATAGTATTTCACTGTGTGAATGTATCATAATTAGTTTAAAGGAGGATTCTCTTTTTGGCTATTTGGCTGTTTCCAATTTCTCACAATGATAAATAATGTTGCAACAAACCTTCTACAAAAAATTTTTTTGCACCACTTGGATTATCTTTTTTCCTTCCTGAAGGCTGGAGTAAATAGCTTGACAACTTTTAAGTGCCAATTTTCTTCAAGCTCAGGCTCTCTCAAGAGTGTTGATGCTCTGCTGTCAATTACTAGACAGCTTGATTTTCGTAGGAAGATGGTCCATCATTCTTAATGGGCAGCATCATGATTAGTAAACTCTTCATTTCTATCATGAAACCTTAGATTTGTTTTTGCCAATTAAAAAAAAAAATCAAACCAATTAAAAAAATCCTGGACTGACTTGAATGCCAACTTTCTGAAGCAGCTGAAATTAATTTTGATGTGTTTAATATGAGTCTGGGAACTGTTCTCCAAGAATTGTTATTTTTAGAGTTTTAGTAGCTGTTCTTGTGCCTTCTCAATGCCAGTTCATTGTTAAGTGTATCAGATCTGTAATGTACATTTTAATTAACTCCATGATTGAACCAAATAGAATTCTGCAGAACTTAATTGAAATTTTGGAGATGCTCGATGGGCATCTTAACACATAGTTCAGTCCTATTTAACGTGAGTCAGAAAAAAAGGCGTCTTTGGCTCACCAATCTGCCGCCCTTACGTTAGCAGTCTCTCTTAAATCCCAGCAGGCAGAGAGTGAAGTCGCTTTGGATGAAAGCCTAAGAACACACTGACTTCAGAACACAAAATCTTCACCTAGCTTCACTTGGGGAGGAGTTAGCAATAGTCATCCTAACAAGAAGCAGAATTTAAGCTCCATGGACATTAGTAAAACTGTTTATGTTCAAATAGCCAAAAAGGTAGGGGAGAGTGGAGAGGGGGTAGAATTTTCTCCTATTTACCTGTTTCATTTGATTATTTCTCTTTTATTAGTGCTTTTTGATAACACAATATCTAAATACATAATCATGGGGTACAATAGTTCTCATAATTTTATCACCATTAAAAAAGAGGAAGAAAATGCAGATTTATCCCAGCTGACCTGATTACTGTAAAGTAAGCTTGATTGATTAAAATAGAATCTTTCTTTTCTGTGTATAAATAATATTCTGAGCATCTTGAGATCCCAAGTCACAGCAGCTAAAAATTAAGTTCATGGCTTATGGCAAAAGCAACATATCTTAAGATATGTCAGATTTTCTGGCTGAAAACAAATAACTAGGGAAAATGGGCATAATGAAAGCATAGAATTTCCAAGTTAATTCCTAATGTTCTTAGCAGTCCTGACCCTGGAAGAATTATACTCAAGTTTTAATAAAGGCCAATTCAGAAGCAGCAGTGTAGAACTCAGTGTTCATGGCAATCATCAAGGTGATTATAGAAACCAAGAAGGCTTGTTTTCTCATAAACCTCTATCATTCAATTTATAAAAATCAGATAGCACTGCCTGGCTCATTAATAGTTTACGTGAGTTCAGACTGTAACGATGCCAGAGAAAGAAAGAGAAGCCTTCAGAAGAGCTGAAAGAGGAACCCAGGGGAGAAACAGAGCATGTGCTGAGAGCTCAGGGGAACACAGGGCACAATTTTAACCACACCCTCCACCCCTACACCTGAGCCAGAGGAACATGTGGGGAGCACAGAGTGACTGCAAGAATAAAAGCTCCTTCATGTTCTCTCTTTATGATCAAAACAAAGGAAATGACGTGATCTTCCATCATCCTGTTGTGACTCAAGGTAGATTAGAGTTGGGAAATTAACAAAAATGCCTAGGGTCAATGTGCTGTGACTATGGGGAGGAAGAGCAGAATCAGGAACTAATAAGATGAGTCTAGGCTTATTGCCAAGCTGGCCAGGCTAGAAGGATGGGATTGGGTTCTCCCTGAGGAATATGAGCATGTAAGTCACCAGATGACAGGGTCTCATTCCCAGATTCAGTTCATAGGAAATAGGAACCACTGAGGAAGCTTCCATGGGGCCTTACATACCAACAAGAGTAAACAGCCCCAGCACTCTAGAGTTTACAAAGCACTTTCGTCTTCTTCTTCTCATTTCTATTCCATGGACTCCTCATATTTCCAACCACAGGTAAACTCTTAGGAGAAATGTTGCCTGAAATACTTTGTAATTCCCACATTATGAGGGAAAGATTCAGTAAAGTCTTATAAATGAAATCTTGAGAGAGCCAGGTTCTGAGGAGTAGCTAGCACACAGCAGTGTGTAGCACTCTGGACTTGCTGCCCTGGTGGGCTCACTCAACAGGCTCAGTTTTGTTCTGCTCCCCCAGGGTGTTCCGAGAGAGAATGTCCCACTACTTGAAGAGAACATGTGCAGGCTAGTCCTGCCCAGACTGTGGTAAAGAGATACCGGACGGGACTGGGAAGACTTTGCTGTCTGCAATCCTTCACTCCCTTCCTAAGTGGACACATGACATTTCCAGAGGCAGAGAACACTATTCATCCACTTTCCAATCAAGTGAGGCTGGCATCCCCAAACGGGTGAGGCAATCACCAAGACTGAACTCTTTCCTGCACTTCAGATTCCCAGTGCGTGATTTGGCCCTGGGAAAGAGGTTCCACATTGATTCAATAAATTTTACAAGCAGCCTCCACCTTCCAATATCTAGTCTTGCTTTCAATATCATAGCTCTGTGTATTGCTAACACAAATCTACACTATGGGGCACTAAATCCTGGAGAGCCATCTCAGCCAAAGCCAAAAGCTCTTCCATGTTACCATTCATGGCAAGGCTCTAGCATTTTACAGCCAGCTTTGGCCTTGCTCCCATTATGAAAGCCTGACCCCAAAGGGTCCTGGACCATGCATCCAGCAGTCCAGCTATGGGTCTGGCAGTCTGAGCTATTTCAAGCATTAATGCATTCATGGAGGCGTAGGGGAGTTCTTAACTTTAGAGGATGAAAGAAGCAGTCAGTGAAGGTATTTCACATCTCTTCCTGCTCAGGTTTAAGTAAGTCCCACAGCCCTGGGGGTAAATGGCTTCCCCATTTACCTAGCCAACTCCAGATGGCTCTGGAGTTCCCTAGGCCTTGGAGTTAGGTCTGCAAGTGAATCAGCAGAATGCTAACCTGAGTGTTTGTGGTAAGGGAGCAACAACCCCTGAAGGCCTGTGAAGCCACATGGGTGTTAAGCAGGGCTCAGAAGTCTCCCTCCTAGGTCCTCCTAAGCAGCTGGGTTATAGGTTGGAACTTCTCTGGGCTTTTCGCTGTTCTAGCTGCCACGTCAGTCATCCATGAGCATTCACAAAAGGAAGACCGAGTGAGGGTAATTCAGAGAGAAGCAGTGACAGAGAAGAAATAAGGCAAAGAGAGAGTTGGAGAATGAGCAGTTTAAGGGAATGCAGGAAAGAACAGGAGAAGGATTGAGGAAGAGCAGTCACTGTGGCTGCACCCACTCAGTGGCACTCAGCGTCTGGTACTATTTACATCCTACACTTTGACCGAACCTCTTAAAGACTTTTGCTTTAGCAGGTAGTTGTCCTTATTTGTGTTTCATAGATGGAGACATGAAGGGTGAGGACTGGAGTGTTCTTGCCCAAGAACACACAGTGAAGCGGTCAGAGATTTTCCCAGCTCCTCATTTGTCCTCTGGCCTCTGGAGACTAAAATGCCTGTTGATTAAGCCTTAACTACTTTATGTCCTTTGAAACTTCTCCCTTCATTGGGTTCCAAGACTGCCATAGCTGTTCTGTATACTTTTTAATTAGAGAGTATTGTATCATTGTTTTTCCAGAATTGTACCAAAGATCAGAATAATGAAAATCAATTACAGCCTCTGAGAGATGCAAGCAGCTCTTGAGATCACCGAGTTGTCTCCTCACTTTCTAGATTAGGAGCCTGCATACAGTCCGGAGAGGTGAAGAGGTTCACCAAAATCACCTGGCCTCACAAGGAGAGCTGGAGCTGCAATCTGGATATCTTAATTTCTAGGAAGCTCTTACCAGACATAGATTAGTTTCTTATTTTATACCAAAGTATTTAGCATTCCAAATGGGTGAATGATAGCAGAGAACTCAGTGTGATCCAAAGCTCTGATTTCTGGTGTTTCTTCAAGGGTGTTTCTGGCTTTCAATCTGTTAACCATAAGGAATATTGAATTTAGCAAAGTACATCGAAGTTTTCTGTGCAACATGTTAAGAACAGCTGAAACCAATTAAATGCTAATCAATTTTACTCTGTCTGATGCAGAATGGAAAAAATGTTCCAGAGGTCTCTCCACCCAGAGATGTTCTTGGCAATGGGTTTCTGTGCCGTGGGCCCCCTCCCATCTCTCTTAGTCATATACACTCAGAAAGAGGAGACCTGGCCAACTCCCTTCAGAGCTGAGAGGAGAGCAGAACCCAGCTCAGGCTTTTCCCTTGAAATGAAAGTTCATCCTGGGAATAGAAGGCTGCAAACCTGGGACGATGCACATCACAACTATGAGAACAGAAGGGACTGAGGAAGGCAATGAAGTCCAACCACAATTTATCAATTCTCTGTGGCCACCTCCTGGAGTTTACCGAGGTCTCTCTTACCTAATCTCCTGACGCTATTTCCCCCCGGGCACCACCCTCCTCTTCTATGAGAGATAGGGAGCAAATGAAAGATGTCCATATCTGACCAATTGGGGTTTGAATTTGGGATCTGCAGTTATTAGATATAAGGCAAGTTATTTAACCTCCTCAGGCCTTAGTTATTTACTTATTGGTTAAAACAGAGTACTAATACCAACCTTTAAAAATTAAATGAGATAATGTTTAGAGTATCTGATACATAGTGGATGATCAACATGCCTTCTAATTAATTATTCACATACTCTTCTTCTCTATTCAAGCCATTTCAGTCACTTTTCTATTAGCCTAGTTCAGTGTGTCACAGTGTGTGTGTGTCTATCTGGTTATCTGTCTGACTGTCCTGCTCTATCTGTATACATGAGATGAGATGAGAATATGTATATTAGGAAGCCACTAGCCCAAGGGCCCTGATCCATTGCTTGTGTGAATAGGGAACATATTTCTCTTAACTCTGCCCAGAAGTCTGTGTCCAAGGTAACTATCAGCTTCTATCCCCACGGCCTGAAACTCATGGCCTCTGGAAGATGCCCACCGCTCTCCAATTCACATCAGTCTGAATGTATGTATTTTTGAATCTGTTAACTTTCATGTACTATGTGCATAAAAGTATCTACATGGGTAGATAGACAAATGTATCAAATTATATCTTTATTAACTTTTTATTTAGATAACCTCACATCTTGATTAATTAATTATATTTATATTATTAATTTAAAATACTTTACTAACTTGGTGCTTTTACTCTTTTGTATTTGTGTAAAGGGTGGGAGTGGGAATGGAGAAAATGATATTCCTGAATCAAATCACCAAGTGTTTATTAAGACTTGAAAGAGACGTAGTGACTTCTGCTTCCAGAAAGGTGAGGAAATGTGCTCTTACCTATTGCTCCCACTAAGCACAAGTGAAAACTCTGGGCATAAAATATAAAACAAACATAAGAAGCCTCTGAAAGGTGGAGAAAAGACAGGATTTTAGGATCCAAGGAATCGAATGGTGATGAATTCCCTGGGTTTTCTCTTTGCCTCACACATCCCAAATGTGGAGGTGAAGAACATGCAACTCAGAAACACCAACAGAGGCAGACAAAAGAAACCCTCAACAAAAACCTGATCTCTCTAGCCAAAGGACCAGAAAATGAGCATTGTAAAAAGACAGAAAACTTTTAGACAAAACCCACTCTACTCCAGTGAAGCACCAAAGGAGAAACCATGCTTCGACCTCTCCCACACCAGCAAAGTCCTAGTGAGGATCTTAGACATCCACTCGTGGGAGGCTGTAATGAGGCACCCCACACCCTCTGCTGGGGTGGTGCAAGAGTGTCAGTGGAGACCGCACGGGGAGCCTGGAGTTCTATCCCCATCAGCAGTGATGAGCCGTCCTTCAGCCTCCTTGCTGGGATGACATCAGAGGAAGCCTAGTGAAGAGTTAGAACTTCCACCAGCACCCTGTGGAAATCAGGCCACCTCTACCACAGTTCCAGTGCAGACCACTTAGAGAATCAGAATTCCCAACCCTCTCCCACAGTAATGAGAGGCTCTTCACCTTGGGTATCAATGGAAGCTGAGTGAGGAGCCTGGACTTCTACCTCCACTTGGCAGTAGCAAGGTGAATGTCTCCTTCTCCTGCCAGAGCAGTGTCCAAAAAAAGCCAGCTGAAATGAAAAGTTTAAATAAGACCTAGAGTCTCATAACCTAATATGAAAATGTCCAGATATCAATCAGAAACCACTCATCGTAACAAGAGCTAGGAATATCTCAAATTGAATGAAAAAAGACAATCAGCAGACGCCAACACTGAAATAACAGAGATGTTAGAATTATCTGACAATGATTTTAAAGCAGCCATGATTAAAAAAAAAAAAAAAAAGCCTCAACAAGCAATTAGAAACATGTTTGTAACAAATGAAAACCAGAAAGACTCTGCAAAGAAATAGATGACATAAAGAAGAATCAAATAGAATCCTGAGAACTAAAAATACAAAAACCAAAATAAAAATATCAGTAGATGGGCTCAACAGCAGAACAGAGGGGACAAAGAAAAGAAATAGTGAAGCAGAAGATAGAACAATGAAAATTACCCAAACTGCAGCACCTGTAGGGGTCAGCCTCAGGCAGTGACTGCTGATGGGTGGTGATACTTCCCCACCTAGTTAGTTGTTTGGCCTGTGGCATTCCAGCTCTGGAGCCTAAAGGCTGTTGGGTGGGGCCAAGTCTCAGTGCTAATGTCCAAAATGTCAGCCTCCTAGAAGGAGAATTCATTCAGATGAACACCCCTGAATGTCCACCACTGTGTCCACGCCCCCAGGCTGAGCCACAGCCACTCCACGCCTCCCCAGGAGACTCCCAAGCCCAGCAGGTAGGTCCGGTCCAGGCTCTTACGAAATTACTGCTTTTGTCCTTGGTTTCAGTGCGTGTGAGATCTTCTGTGTGACCCTTAAGCATGCAGTCTCTGATTCCCTCAGTCCCCTGGAACTCCAGTAATCAAGCCCCATTGGCTTTCAAAACCAACATTCTGGGTTCTCCTCTTCCCAGGGCCAGACTCCCGGGCTGGGGAGCCTGATATGGGACTCAGAACTTTCACTCCCGTGGGAGAATCTCTACAATATAATTATTCTCCAGTTTGTGGGTTGCCCACCAGGCATGTTTGGGACCTGATTATAACAAGAGTCTGTCCCTCCTACCAGTCTCGTTGTGGTTTCTTCTTCAAGTTTTTAGCTACAGATACTTTCTGGTAGTTTCGAGTCTTTTTTATCACTAGTTGTTCTGCAGTGAGTCATGGTATTGGTGTGTCTGTGAGAGGAGGTGAACTCCAGCTGCTCCTACTCTGCCTCTTCAAAGGCAGTCCCTGATGCGGTTCTAAATGTAGATACTTAAGACAATTATATTATAAATGGGGGAGGGTAAAGATACATAAAGTGGGGTAAGGCCTCTCCAACATTACTCAAACTGATAAAATGACGACACCAAAAGACGGATAACTTAAGTAGTATCATGTAATACTTAGAGCAACTACTAAAAAAGCTATTCAAAGACATACATTCAAAACACTACAGGTAAATCAAAATGGAATTATTAAAAATGTTAAGGTAACCCATAGGAAGGCAAAAAACAAACAAAACAGAAAACAGAAAACAAAAAATAAAATGGAAATAATAAAAAATGCTCAGGAGCTCACAAGTGCACAGGCCAGCACACAAATGCCAGGGTTGCTAAGCCGCCACTGCCACCCGCCTGTGGGCCCAGGCTTGCCACTGCCACACTCACAGGCCTGCTCCTGGCTGCAACCAAGCGCCATCCACCACTGGTGGGGTAGGGGAGGCATATTCTCCAAACTAAACTTGACTTCACAGGCCCATGGTCTCGCTCAACAAGGCTGGAAGCGTCCACTCACCTTTTACCTTCATGGCAATGTCCTTATAGGACCACCACCTGTTGAGTGACTGCAGGCCACCATCCCTAGACTACACCCAGGGAGCTGAGAACAGCCCAGTACCTCAGCAAATATGCAGAGCTGCTGACCATCACTACAGTTGGGAAAAGTGATCAGACCACCTACACTGAGGTATCATCCACACTAAAGGACTGGTTAGGGAGTGCTTGGCTGACACAGAACACAGTGCCAGACCCTAGCTACCATGTTAGTTTTGAAAGGTTTTTCCTTTTTTTTTTTTTTTTTTTTAACAAGAAGTTACAATTGTCTCTTCTGTTCAGATGAAACATGTTTTCAAAATGGTAATGGTTTGGATTTTCCTCCCCTTTCCCTCTCATGGCTTACTAGGCTCTGAACCTATAGAAAAGATTTTACAGTTGGTTAGAATTTGCATTTTAAGTAGTTAGGAACTATTCAGGGTTTTTATTTTAAAGCATTGATTAAAAAGGTGCACATAAAAGTATCTACTCTTGTAGCAAACTATAGTTTGCCTCCAAGATACCAGTGTCCCACTTTAATCTTCTCTGTTGAATACATTTATGTAACCCAAATTGTTCCTTATTCTTTCTCATAAGCCAACACAACTCTAAGGATTTTGTTTTTAATGAATACTAACAGCCCACTTCATGTTTTTAAATTTTTATTTTACTGACAGCTATACAATACAGATTCTACATAATATAACTTTTATTTTGCTTAAGCATTTGCATGACTATTACTGTTTTGAAGTCAGTTTAAAAAACTCACAAGCTATAAATACAGAAAAAAGAGCACTCAACCCAATAACAATTTTCATACTAAGACTGCAGATTTTGGTTTTGTCTTTACTGTAAGTTGATCAAAACGTCCGGAAAAAAAGACTAAAACTGTATTCATCTTTGTGTGTATTTATTATTTGATGTAATAAAGCTTATTTTCATTAACAAAAAATTAAATGGAAGATTAAGGCCCTAACATATTAATAATTACATTAAATGCAAATGGTCTAAATACACCAATCAGAAGACAGAGATTGGCAGGTTAGATTTAAAAACATGACCCAATTTATATGCTGTCTATAAGAGACTCATTGCAAATATGATGATATAGGCCAGTTGAAAGTAAAGGTATGGAGAAAGATATACCATGCAAACATTAATCAAAGGAAATCAGGAATATTAGGAACAAATAAAGTAGACATCAGAGCAAAGAAACTTGCCAGAGACAGACACATTACAGAATAATAGCCAATTCATCAATCTTAAATATGTTTCCACCAAACAACAGCACTGCAAAAACCAACAGAACTGAAAGGAGAAATAGAGGAATTCTGGAAACCAAAGGAAAACAGTAAAAATGGACTTTGCACAGATGGGCCAGGCTGGGTCCAGTGAGAGACAGAGTCAGCTAGGTATGATGGGGCCTGAGGAGTCTGGAAGAGTTTGGTATGCAAGATGATTTCAAGAGGCATACCACTGAACTTTTTTTTTTTCGCTTTATACTTAAGAATTTAATGTTATTAGGGGGGAAAAAATACACTGGGCACAGCAGGTAGAAACACAGTTACACAGACCACCTAGATTAACAGACTTTGCCATGAATTTTCCAGACCTTTGAGTACTAAACATTTCACCATGACATTTAGCAAGAATGACTGATCTTATTGTCTCTCCCACAGTGGTCTTGGTAGGCTATCGTTCCCACACTGAGATTGCCTCCAGATTGGGGGTGGGATGTCAAGGCATCCCAACCATATCACACCACGCACTCTGAACCCAGGAAGCATCTAAGCTTAGTGGCAACATGTCACCAAGTGGCCAGTCTTGAACCTGGACCACAGAGTATTTTCACATATTTAAATTAAGCAGCTCTTTTCTGAATGCATTTGAATTATATTTACTATTTGATTGTGATTGTTTTTTAACTTCATTTTTTTTAAGTGTAATTTTTGTTTTCACAGTGTGTATGTCAGTAGCGTGTTGAACAAGTATGACTGTGACACAAAGTCCAGCTTGATATTTTGTTTCCCAGGTCTCCTTTAAACTTGATCCAGTGGGAAAGCTTCTTTTTTTTTTTTTTTTTAACTAACACTGGATAATATTTCAGCAGGCTCAATGTCTTTTTTTCACTAACTCTTAGGAAAAAGACAGCCTTACAGTCTTTTATGTTCTAACTCAGTCTTAATTTGGTAATTTGAATGTCAAGTCCTGGATATTAGCCAACCAACCTCCTCTCCCTCCCCTGGGCAAGGCTTTTACTTGACAGCTGCCTGCCTTCCAGGAAGGGAGTGTGGTTGGCGTCTGCTCCCTCCACTCACTTCCCCCTTCACTTGTTAGCTGCTGTTTTACTTCTTCCCAAATTAGAAAAGAGGAGGTCAGGGAGAGGAGAGGTAAAGGAGATATGACAGTATTTTCTGGCTAGTGGCTAAGCGCTCTGTTGGCTAAGTAGGTCACACCTGAGTTCTCGCCTGTGCACTTCCACAAAGATTTCTATCACTCCCTCTGGCAGGGCACTTAACTCAAGTATTTCTAGTCCTTTCACAGCCCCTAAAACGCCAGCATTTCACTCCAACTTCTTCTTGCCGGAGTTCCTCCAGGTCACTTAATTGCAAGGACCCTAGGTAACCCAACTTCTCTTTCTCCCAAGTTGGCCACATCTGGTCCATGGGAAACAGTCACACTTTCCTTGTCCCCAAAACACTAAGAATGCAGCCCACTCCTAACATAACCACTTCTGCCTTTTCTTAGGTGGGATTTGGTTGCAATTGCTCTATATCCCCTAACTGCAGGGAACGCACTCCGTAGCACTCTGTGTGGTCCCAGGGAAGCTCGTCACTCTGGGTCTGAAGAGAAGGAAGTACTCCCTTCCCTGGGTCTCTGATATAGCACCAGATCCCTCCTAAGAGTTCCTTCACAAATCCTCCTCTCCCTCCACACTCTGATTCATTTGAAATATCATTTATTTGGCTGAAGGGTACAAAAATTATGGAACCAATTATCCACAATTTCCTGGGTAAACTTGCATATGAGGTGGCACTCCCCACCAAAAAAACCTTTGCATTTGAGGAGTCCATCTTACACTAACTTTCTAATGCATTATATATTGTATATGGCATTGGAACCTCAGTCAAAAACTGTGGTTAGAAACCAATTCTAACATCCTGCTATATTTATTTGTATGATTATTTTCTACTTAAGGAAAGTGAGAGTTTGGTAGAGTATGGTAGAGAGAATTTATTTTTTTTAATAGTCAATAGATTTTATTCTAATAGCTCTAATTACAGTGCTTGTTTGTCAAAATGAAAACTGAAAACAAACATACAAAACAATTGATTACTAATCATGTATTGAAAGCAGTAAGAGGTTCCATGACACCAAATAAACCAGTTCTGAGGTTTTCCCACAAGATAAAATTTAACAGCTCCAGCTTTTTCAGTGTTTATCAAAATACAAAAGAAAAAAGTAGAGGTTCTCATTTTCAATGGCAAATCTGAAGGCTGAGGGAGTGAAAGCACATGTAGACGGGGCTCCGAGGGGCTGGGGCTCTAGGATGACCATCCATGCTCCTGCTGGTGAGACCCCAGAGTGCCCAGAGCAGGCTAGCAAAGGGGGCTGCAGGGCTCCCGCTCCAGCCAGAGTGCCCGTGCTGACCCAAGAGAAGGCTGAGAGAGCGGGGGCTGCAGCCTCCAGCCCATCTCCTGGGCAGCTGTGTGAACACAAACACAGGCACAAATGCTACGGGGGTGTGGGGTGGCCTGAGACAGAGCAGATCACAGGGACCCTATTGTGACCATGCACAATGGATCATGGCTGGTTCTGCCCCGTTTCACGTACCCAATGGGAAATAGACCACTAGTGGGCTGGGCTCAGGCCATTAGTGCTGAACCTACACTAGGCACATTTCTCTCTTCTGTGTGTTCAAGTGCTCTCTTTATCTTGTATCTGTAACTATTTTTTAAAAATGCCCTGAGTTTGGGTTAAAAACCAACCACCAAAATGGATCTCAACACAGATCTAAAGACCAGAGGCTGAGCATCAGGCCTGTCTGAAACAGCAACTCCTGGATGACCCAAGTGCCTAAAATCCCTTCTCAGTACTGAACAGTGGGTTCATTTTCTTTTTACAATAAAAAAAAGCTGAGTAATATTGTATAGGAGTACCAGAAACTGCCCCAGAAACAAAAACTATTTACATTAAAAACCCAGTTGCAGGCTGGGTCTGCACATCTACAGCATGGTGAAGCACACTGTGACCAACCATGGAGACAGCTTCTGGCCCTCACACCACAGGGGCATGTTTGCCAAGTGAGAGTAAAGCCAAGGTAGAAGGAGGGAGTGAGAGGGGAGGAGAGAGGAGTATAGTTCACTTCTGGTTCCAGAGCTGATTGGACAGCCAGTCTAGTCCCTCATAGAGCCCGTCCCCACTGGAGGCACAGGTGGCCTGAATGTGGCACAGAGAATGTAGGCCCAGCTTGTCCGTGATCTCGGCTGCATTCAAGGCCATTGGGGAGGTCCTATTTGTTAGCAAACACAAGCAGAATGGCAACCCTGAGCTCATCTTCTGCCAGCACCCTCATGAGCTCCTTGCAGGCCTCGTTCACACATTCTCTGTCATTGCTGTCAAGCACAAAGCTGAGACCTGTGTGTTCTGAAAGTAGTGGAGCCACAGAGGCCAGATCTTGTCCTGGCCGCCCACGTGCCACACGGTGAAGCTGATGTTCCTGTATTCCACGGTCTTCATGTTGAAATCTATTGTGGGAATGGTGGTCACAATTTCACCCCGCTTCAGTTTGTACAGGATGGTGATCTTTCCTGCAGCATCTAGGCCTGCCATGAGAATGCACATTTCTTTCTTGCCAAAAAGGCCCCTGAAGAGGTTCATGAAGATATTGCCCATTGCTGTAGGTCGGTGGGAGCAACAATGTCCAGAGAAGCCCTCGGCGGCCACGGCACTGCTGCTGCTCAGAGGCAGGCATTGGTTTCGCTCCCTGAGAGTTTATTTTTTTAAATTAATGTGTTACAGAGTGAGTTGATTTTTTTAAAATATTAAGTAATAAAAATACAGGAGGTAACATAGATAAGGCTAAAACACAGAGACAGCATATGTGTAATAGTCATCAGATTATAAGTCTAAGATATTTTATAGAGATTAATATGGTAGAAGTGAGAAGAATACATTGGAGGAAGGAGAAAATGTAGTTTTCCCATGAGTGAATGTATGAATGAATGAATGTAGTTTTCCCCTACACAGTCATGAAGAAGATTTAATAGCTGGTATGGGGCACATTTGGAAATAGAATGCCTTCTGAGAGTTAAAGTATAGCATAGACTGTAGTGGACTGTTGTGCCCTTTGTTTGCCGTATTCTGCGACTTCTGAGGAAACTGCACTATTCCTCCCAAATGAGTATAAAATAAAAGCACTGCGTTCAAAGGGACCTCATTCCCTAGCCACAGCTGATTGTTCCACGACAGGAAATTGACTTGATTGGCTATAATTGGCTAATTATACTCCTTCCTTAGGAATTTGGAATTAGGACCAAGAGATTACAACTCAGTTTGACTGTCCTTCAGAAATGGATTAACCATTAGTATGCTGACATATTATATTTCCGAGCTTGTAAAATGGGCAGCTCTCATCTCAGAGCCTGATGATATGTGTTACCCAAACTCATGGAAACTAATGAGCAAAAAACCAGAACTCTGACTTTTACATTTACATTGAGAAATATAATGATCCAATAAACTAGATATTTCGGTGTACAGATCAGCATATTCTGTCACTGTAGGTTAATCTACATAAGCAGCCAAATTATCAGAAAGATCCTTGAAATCAGAACAAGGGATGCTAGCTGAGTGAGCATAGTGGCTTGTGAAAATCTAGACCAAAATAACACAAGGCATCATCTCCTCCAAGGGGATATGCAACCTTGGGTCACATCCTGTGTTCTTTGTGGTAGGATGCCTTTTCCACCCGGCGCTGAAAAACACTCTTTGTCATTCCATTGCCAGCTAACATCATTTTTAATCGGCATTTTCTTTTTTAAATATCCCAAATATGGTAAGCTATATAATGGTCCCCTGAAAAACATCCACATCCTAATCCCTGAAATCTGTAAATGTTACCTTATATGGCAAAAGGGGTCTTTGCAGATGTGATTACATTAAATATCTTTAGGTGAAGAGTGTCTCGGATTTTCTGGCTGGGCCTAAATGCAATCAGGGTGTCTCTATAAAAGTAGGGAGATTTGATGCACAGACAAAAAATGGGAAGGCAACACGACCCCAGAGGCAGAGATTGAAGTGACTGATGTGGCCACAAGTCAAGGAACTGACAGCCACTAGAAGCTGGAAGATGTAGGACACAGATTCTCTCCTAGAGTGTCTGGAAGGAGTACAGCCCAGGAGTGAGCCTGGCCCTACTGACACCTTGATTTTAGTCCAGTGTTACTGATTTTGGACTTTTGACCTCCTGAACTGTAGGAAAATTAATTTCTGATTTTTAAACCAAGTTTGTGGTAACTTTTTGCAGCAGCCACAAGAATCTAACAAACCAGTGCTTACAGCTTCAGCTTGAGAGTCACCCTTGCTCCTACAAATGACTTTACATGACTAAATTCTGATTCATTATGTGTGTGAAGTAACAGAACTGACTTTAGCAACCTCAAGCAGAAAAGAGAATTTGTAATTAGGGTCCAGAGGAGTCTCATGGAGCCTGAAGGCAGAAGTGCAGCTGGACCTCAAGAACAGATGGAACCAGGCTACCTGAAACCCGCTTTTACAGTCTCTCATCTCTGCTCCTTTCTGAGCATCTCTCTCCTTCGTGGCCTCTCTTGCGGCAGTCAGGCTTTCTCTGTTACTCAGCCCACATCACAGTAATGGCTTCTTCCTCCAAAAGCTCTCAGCCGTAAATGTTGTTTCCTCAGCTGTTAAATGAAAAAGTTGGATAATATGCTTTGGAAGCTCCCTCTGGCTCTGAAATCTGATGGAATTCTATTAAGAGTCCCGCGTGGTGGGTGGAAGGGATCTTAGGAGTGGGAAGCTAACAGCAGTGGGTGTGAGGGAGCAGAAGTGCCACAGGGAAGGTAGCTGCAGGGTGAGGCTCAGAGGGCAGAGCTAGGATCTCTTAAGGCCCAGTGAAGTCATGGGCTTGGCCAGCTGGAGAAGAGAGTTTGACAAGTGGCACGGAGTGGGGGTTCACTGTGACACTGTAAGCAGGCACTATCCGCTTCATTCCTGACGGCTGACAGATTCTCTAGCTAGGTTGTTGCTGACCTCTAATCAGCATCAATTACTTATGGATTCCTTCCCCTCTTTTGGCAGGAAGACACTTTCTTTTTTTAACAGAAATGGGTCATACTGCCACATCCTATACATGTATTAACTCAGCACACTTCCTTCTGGCTCTGGAGGAATGTTCCGACTGGCCTTGGAATCACAGTGTGACAACTAGACACGTGTATGCCCATATCCTTCACCTGGATAATCCCACCTGTCACATGATACCTCCTCTGGGACCCTTTCCCGAAGTGTCATGTGGAGCACCCTTATGTGTACCCACAGCACCCCTTACTTGTCATTAAGCTTATCACCCTGGCTTAGTCATTGATTTTCTTGTCTCCCTCCACCAACCTATGGTTCCAAACTGTGTCTCTTTCACCTACAGCTCCTGTGCCTAGCACAGAGCATTGAACATGGTAGAGACCCCACAAATGTTGAATGTTGAGAGGGTCAAGTGTCCATTTACCTGCCTTCATGATGCTGCTCTTCTGACAGAAACCGCTGGCCCCTTCCATGTTTCCTGCTTCCAAATTGTGATCCCTTTCATGTTAAAATGAAGCATAATTTCATCATGAGCATAGTGAAAATGAGATGCTTACTACCCTAAACAGAGAAGAGTCGATGATTTCTTAAACTAGTTTGATTTTTTTTTTTTTGTCTACCAAAATCTAAATGAGATTTTTTTTTTTTTTAAACATGGCAAATGTCCTGGGAAATATAGGAAGGGAGGATAGAGAGGAAAACCAGCCCTTCCTGCTGCCAGCCTAGACCCTGAAGGGAAGCCCTCCAGGCATCCTCCCAGCATTGTAATGGCATGGCGTACACTCACCCACTCCGAGTTCCCCTGTGGCTTTATTTCTCACGTTCCTATAGTTTGGAAAGCAGAGTGAATTCATTTTGAGACTTCAGCTTATGTGCAGCATTCTAATGATTAAATCCATCTAGAGAAACAGCACTCACTGCCTGACTGAGGTTACTGTTGTGTGGTTAGCTCAGCATATATTTTCCAAGTGTAAAAGGAAAGGGTTGATGTGTGGAACCTCAGAAGAAATATCTTACTTGGCACCTGCTCCAACTACTTCCTCAGAATCACCCCACCCCAGGCCATCTATCTTCTCTCAAGGGTTTCATTTCCTATCCAGGGCCCCAGAAGTTTAGAGGAGCTGTGAATCACCTCAGGGAGGGGCTCCCACTCAGGAAGGAGACACTTTTCTCACATGGAATTTGGCAAGGGAAAGAGACTCAGCTTTACAGAACTGAGAGTATGACTCTCTCCCACTTTTTTTTTTTTTAATTAAGCAGCATAGACATAATTACTTCTGTCAAGGCCACATTGCTACTTCTAAAACCAAACTGAGTGTCTGGGTTGCAGGAAGAGGATGGAGGGTAGATGAGGTCATGAGGCCATGAGGAAGAACCCCTCACTACACTTCACAGAGGCAAGCCTTTGCTGATGTGCACACATTACATGCTGCCCTTCCAATGTTTCTTGTTACTCTAAACCAGTGGTTCTCAACTGGGAATAATTTTGCTCTCTAGGCAACGTCTGACAAAGTCTGGGGACATTTTTAAAGGTTGTCACAACTTGGGAGGTGCTACTGGCATCAAGTGAGTAGAGTTTAGAGAAGCTGCTAAATCCCCTACAATGCACCAGGGCAGCCCCTGCAACAAAGAATTAACCAGCAACAAAGAATTAACCAGCCACAAAAGTTGACAATGCCCCTCTCTAGAAACTTTGACTTCATGACCTCATTCCTGTCCATGGCATCAGCCACCTTCCCTAACTATAGCCCTGAACAACCTCCTGAGCTTCCTACCTTACACAGCCACAAAGATTACCTTAGCAGGTATCTTTACCTGGAGGTCCCAAAGTCTCCTCAAACTCCACATGCCAAAACTCGTCTTTATTCTCATTCAACAAACATGAATACACTTGCTACATGATAGGCACTATACTCATGATGAAAACATGGGGCAAAGAAGATAGACTCTCTGCCACCTTAAAAATTCTGGTTTGTTGGAAATGTCTAAGCAGCCAAATAGGCAATTGTAATGATTGAGTGAGAAGTGATCATAAATCCAACAGAAGACTGGGTTTTAGAATTGGTGAGAGCTGACATCCAAATATAGATTGTATGCAAATTTCACTCTACTGTTGTAGGCTCAACTGTCAGCAAAAGGATAAGAGACACCAACTAGAGATGCTTAATAAGCACAAGTTCTTGGATCTCCTCCAGTCTTTCCTGACACACGTTTTCTGTTGGTGACAATGGCCAATCTAGGATGGCAGTTTGGAGGTGGGCCCCTGTCAGGATATAGGAACTCAGGCCTTTGGGCATGTTACCCTGAAACTGTAGTTTAATTACCTGCATCAGTTGTAATTTCTGTTTTGTTTTGTTTATTCTTTCCCCTTAACATCAAGATTCAATGTATAATTTCTCACTCTGCCACAAATGCCATGTTTTTGCCCATCCAGAGGCTATATAATAATAAATAGACTCTACTCATGGGCTGTGGCACTGTTTTTACATCAGTCACATTTAGCCTGAGGACATGGAGTATTGTTTAACTACCACAACATAGGCCTAGAAGGATTACGTGTGGCAGACTATTAAACGGTACTTTAAAAGGGAGAATCTAACTCAGGCTT
Organism: Camelus dromedarius; assembly: GCF_036321535.1. Taxonomy (NCBI): domain Eukaryota; kingdom Metazoa; phylum Chordata; class Mammalia; order Artiodactyla; family Camelidae; genus Camelus; species Camelus dromedarius. The sequence goes on from NC_087437.1 coordinate 65,981,132, forward strand.
GGAGGTTAAAGAAGGATTCCTGAAGAAGTATCTTTAAGATACGACCTGAAATACCAGGGAAAGTTATACAGATGAAAGTTATGGTGGTGCATGGGTTCCTAGAGACTTTCCCTTGTTTTCTTGGTATGACCTTAGCCAGGTGTGTGAATTCCCCCAGTTTCTCTGGATGCTGTGACTGAGATACCTACCCTTACTTTCATCCCTGGCCCTCAGTAGTCCCAGCTTTCTTCTGTTTGGGGCAGTCATCATTTTCCAATCTGTCAGTTTTCAATTATCTGGAGGTTCTGAGAGCCTAGAAGATGTTACATTGTAACAGAACTTCAGTTTCCAATAAAATGAGAAAGTTGATTTAGACCCACACGGTGGGTGGTGGTGGTAGTAGTGGTAATTTCGCCCCTCAGGAGATATTTGACAATATCTGGAGACATTTTTAGTTGTCACAACTGGTGGGGGCAGAGGGGTGAGAGAGTATGCCAACGGCATCTATCAGGCAAACCAAACATCTTACAATGCAAAGCATAGTCTCCTAAAGCAAGTAATTATCTCAGCCCAGCATTGCAGCAGTGCCAAGGATGAGAAACACTGAATTAGACCATTCCCACTCAGAGTGTGTTCTGTAGACCAGCAGCCTTGATGTGACCTAGAAGCTCTTTAAAAATGCGGAATCTCAAGTACGAGGCTGAGAATCTGCATTTTAATAGGATTCCCAGGTGATTCCTGCACATATTAAAGTTTAAGAAACACTGCAAAAATTCTTTCCAGCCTAAATTAGTCCATGTTCTCCAGAAAAACAGAACCAAATAGGATGTGTACATATATATAGAAAGAGATTTATTGTAAGGAATTGGTTCACATGATTATGGGAGCTGACAAGTCCCAAGATCTGCAGGGCAAGTCCAAAAGCTGGAGACCTGGACAGCCAATGGTGCAGCTCCAGTCTGAAGACCAGCAGCTCAAAACCCAGGAAGAAGATGTGTTAGTTCATGTCTGAATGCAGGAGAAAGCTGATGCCCCTGTTTGAAGGCTGTCAGGCAGCAGGAATTCTCTTATGCAAGGGAAGGTCAGCCTCTTTGGTCTATTCAAGCCTTCAACTAATTGGATGAGGCCCACCTACATTAGGGAGGGCAGTCTTCTTTAATCAGTCTACAGACTCAATTCCTAATCTCACCCAAAAACATCCTCACAGAAACACCCAGAATAATGCTTGACCAAATATTTGGGTACCCATGGCCCAGTCAAGTTGATAGATAAAATTTACCATCATACCACTCTAAAAATTCCCTTTGTTTTCAAAATACTATATAGTCAGTCTTCACTAAGTCCTCTCACTCTATCCCTCCATGGAAGAAACTATTCAAAATCTTGTTTAAACAATGCTCTTCTGTTTCAAACTACTGCATTTTGCATGACTATATTTAGCTGTGCTGCTCATAGGTAAGCATTACATTTTAAGCAACTCACAGCTTGTTAGTTTCCAGGAACAAGGATTTCTAAACAAAGTAGTGTGTGGAAAAGCACTTTCGCACTAGAGGCAGGGGTGTGGTTAGCTGCCAGAAACTTGGCTAAAACTTGTTTGGGAAACTGGGGTCTTTAATAGAGACACACCCAGATCACACCAAAGGGAGAAGAGAAATGAGTTACAGAGCAAAGGAAGGCTGGGAGGCGGCACTGGTGACAGACAAGTTAGATTGAAAGACTGCAGAGAGCTGTTGGTGGAGGTATGAATTTTCAGTGGTCAGTACGGCCCATCAGTCAAGGCTCCAAGTTGGTTGCAAGCAACCAAACTTCATCTTTCCATCTAAACAGGATAAGGATAATGGAGTGAGCAGGGGGGAAGGGGAGCAATATGTTTATCTTCTCCTAGAAAATATAAGGAAGAGAGAAGAATTGGGATTTCTTTATATTATCTAATTTTACCTCTGAAGTAGGAATTACTATATCCGGTTTGTAGAAGATAAAAATTGAGGCTTTGAGATTAAGCTACTTTTCCAGGGACATGGAGCTAAAAGTGGGCTAACGAAAACTTACAACATAGTTTTCTCTAATTGCTGTTCATTACACTGAAGGCAACTGTTATGGGTTGAATTCTGTCCATCTCCCTCACCCCATATGTTGAAGTCCTAACTTCCAGTACCTCAAAATGTAACCTTATTTGGAGATAGGGTCTTTACAGAGGTAACCAAGTTAAAATGAGGTCATTAGGGTGGGCTCTAATCCAGTATGACTGGTGTCCTTGTAAGAAGGGGAAATTTGGAAACAGATGCAAATAGAGGGAAGATTGTGTGAAGAGACAGGGAGAAGATGGCCATTTAAAGCCGAGGATAGAGGCATGGAACAGATTCTTCCCTTACGGCCCTCAGAAGGAACCAACGCCGCCAACATCTTGACTTCAGACTTCCAGGTTCCAGATCTGTGTGGCAAAAAAATGTCTGTTGTTGAAACCACCCAGTTCTTGGTGGTTAACAACAGCAACCCTAGCAAACTAATATGATGACTCTATAGTAAGGATTTAATCAAGAACACAAAAACCACTCAGTTATATTTTACTGAAAGAATTTTTTAAAAACTGATTAAGCAGGTACTGGAGACTGAAAGGCAGGGGAGGAGCACTGAGGTAACAGAGAATTCAGAAAGCAGCCACCATCCCTAGGACAAGGGAAAAGAGAAGAGGTCAGGGTTGTCAGAATCTAGACTCTTGGAGGAGTGGCCCTGCTGAGCTGGGGCCCAGATGTGCGGGCTGCCTGTCAGTGCTGGTGCCTCTGGAGCTCAGAGAAGGGACCCACTAAGTCAGAACTCATCTCTGAAGAAGTGGAGCCAGTGTCTGGGGCTTGTATCTCCAAAGGGACGCTGAGGTTGATTCAAAAGTGTGGGAAAAAATGGAAACAAAAACCCATTGTCACAACAGGGTGAAGAACCTTTCCTGGGGTGACACTGATGGGAAGAGAAAGCGAATTTCCAAGAATCTTCTCCAGCCTTCTAGTCTCCCCTATTGTCAATAGTATCGCCTGTTGTCAGAGTGTCACAGGGAGCCAGCTAGTCAAGGAGAAATGTGGCTTGATGACATCTGTCTTATTATAAAGGTCTAGATGGTTTTCCTTCAAGAGAACCCTGCTCATCATCTCTCCTTTGGTCCCATTACTAGTCAGTCACCTTAGAACTTGGCGAAACTTATCTGCACCATCTGGTATACCAGCACTTTCTAAATTCCCTCAGGAATTCCCTTGCCCCAGGCCTTGCTCTCCTGTCATATGTTTTTATAATCTCACTCTCTCCAAGAGCTACTTCCTCTTTACCAAAAATATATCCAAGTCTTTTTCCATCTGAAAAAAAGGGTTCCCCAAGTCCAACTCCCTTTTCGTACTCTCATCCACATATATCTTCACTTCTTCACTTTTCAGTCACACCTCCACTCATGCACTCTGTCATCTGTCACTATCACTCACTTAAATGCCTTCTGTTAAGCTCAGCAATGACCAAATAATCAAATTTATTGTATACTTCTCTTACCTGACCTCTTGGTAGATCTTATAATGGTTTTGTCTTGGTTTAAAATTAATACACAGTCCTTCTAGACATTTTAGGAAATACAGAAAAGAATGAAATATAGTATAAAATAAAGTTATGAGGGGGTTCTGAGAAGCCATGGGGCATATATTAAAGAACTGGGGTCCTTGGAGGGAATACTAAAAAAGGAGAATAGAAATTTAAAACAGTTCAGAAGACACAAAGTATTCACACTGAAATCTCAACTATTGACAGTCTTTGGAGAATAGTTCCGGATAATCCAGCATTCTGAATACCTAATGCTCATGCCTTTAACCAACAAGACATTTGAATCTTATTACATAAGGCTAAAAAATCTATTTTAAAAATAACATACCCCCCCCTTCTTCGGTGGAAAATAGCATACACAGATTAATCTTTTATCAATGGTTTAAGGTCATCATATGGTGAGTAGAAGTAATAATAGAACTATATTTGTTACCTGCCTGTTATGTGCCAGGCCTGTGCTAGATGTTTTGCACCTGTAACCTGAATGTAATCTCATCTAATTTGCACACCTCATCTGCATGTTATAAATGAGCAAACTGAGGCTCAGAGAAGTGAAGGAGATTATAAACTTCAGCCCATCTTCTAAGTGGCAGAGCCTAGATTTGGACTTGAAGCCTGATGTTCTTTCTATTACCCCAAAGCTGCTGCCTCTTTGAGGGGGTACGGGGAGCACTAGGTTCAATTGTGTGTCTTCTGAGAGACCTTGTGAAACCCCTTGGACTGCTCTGTGACTAAATTATGAAGCCTCAAGCAGACTTTTTTCAGTAGAATGCTGACAACAAAGAATTTGGATCTTGGCCTTCTTGTGTTTCAAAATAATCCTCATTATACTTTGCTAGGGCTGCCATAACAGGGTACCATAGCCTGGATGGCTTAAGCCACAGGATGTTATTTTCTCGCAGTTCTGGAAGCTGGAAATCCAAGATCAAGGTGTTGGCAAGTTTGGTTTCTTTTGAAGCCTCTCTCCCTTGCTTTCAGGTGGCTGCCTTCTCTCCATGTCCTTACGTGGCCTTTTCTCTGTGTGTGCACATCACTGGCTCTTCCTGTGTGTCCTAACCTCTTCTTATAAGGACATCAGTCAGATTGGATTAGGGCCTACCCTAATAAGCCTCATTTTAACCTAATCATCTCTCTAAAGGCCCTTTCTCCAAAGACAGTTACATCTAAGATACTAGAGGTTGGGGCTTCAACATATGAGTTTGGGGGGAGACATAATTCAGACCATAATAGTCTTTGCCAAAGAAGAAAAGAGTTTTGAGATCTAAAAGCTTCAGTTTTAGTTATCAAAAGCTAATGCCCAAAAAGACTCAGGGCATAAAAATCATGTCATACTATTAGTATTATGTCATATTATTAAATTATGAATCCCATATTTCATACTTGGATTAGATTCCTCTGAATTTCCACTGAGCTCTAAGACACTGATCAATTACAGTTCTGGTTACAGAAACAAAAGAGAAATTTAAGACATGTTATCTTTACACTGATGTCCCTAGACAGCACTGATGTTTTAAATGTTTATACCTGATTTTTGTTGTACTTCTGACTCCTCTGTTGCTATCATGCTATCAGCAATTTTTATTACTGTTTGCGGTATACAACCAGATCCTCCTGTCACTTACCAACCCGTCTAGCCTAGATACTTGATAACTTGAGTGTGTTTGAATATGTAACAAAACAAATAAGCTTTATTGGAGGATTTCAGGGGCTTGCCTATGAATGAACTCTTTGGTGTATGGCTTCTATGAAACCTGTCTTGGTGACTCAGAGACTGTTTGTTACTTCCTATCCCCAGCTGTGTTTAGATTGGTGAAGCCCAACCCAAGTTGCAAGTAGATGACATGTCATTATATAGCAGAATCTTGGTGAGGGTAAATCTTTTACCTTTTCACAGAGGAAAACCTTGACATTGGCCAGGGGAATGCTGGGGTCTATTTAAATCTCCCAGTTCATGAATACTGCATTGGCATTTAGGGTGGATAATATGACCCGCCATCTTCTCCTGCCCGCCCCCACACTTCCTACTATTCCTTGACCAATCTGCATTTGATCTAGACCTGAAGTTGTCATTGTCTTAGGGTAGATTTGGTACAACAAAATGCAAATAATAAAGAAGTCAGTTCTTAGTTCTAGGATTTCAAAATAGGCTTTGCAAGAAAAAATGTTTTGAGATCCAAAAGCTTGGCTTTTAGCTATCAAAAGCTAATACCCCCCAAAATTCAGGGCATAAAATCATACCAAATTATATATTACTAAATTGTGAGTCCCATGTTCTAAAAGAAAAATAAAGAAGCCTCTCTTTGTTAGTTCTGGTTATTTTGTAATTAAAGAAAACAAAATAAGTTATTTCTGTGTAGGTACTCTAATAGGAATAAAACACATTTTAAAAGAAAATGCACCATAAACAGTAGATTGAGAAGACTTCCAGGAGGACCTATGATCCAGTCCCCCATTCCAGGGTTGCACAAGAGGCAAGAGAGAGGAAGTCAACCAGTAACTTTAGAAAAGCCCTGTGTCCTACCACAAGCTAAGTCAGGGATAAAGGTGAACAGAATGCTCAGAATCTGTTGGGGAAATCTGAACCCAGGGAGTGATAAGATTCTACTTTTGTGGGCAGGGGAGCAGTTGCAGGGTCTGGCCCTAGAGAAGGTGTGGGCTTAGAGGCCAAAAGCTGACTCAGAGAGTCCCCATGCACCAAGGCAGCAGGTCTGGACCCCAAGAGCAGGTGGGCCAGGAGGACCAGAGGGTGAGGGGTCTCTTTGCAGATGCCAGGAGTGTGTCAGTGGTGATGACCCAGGGTTATAGCCCATCCTCACCAACACGCTTCCCCAGGGGAAAAGAGGAAAAATACTGAACCCAGGGGGCAAACTCAGACTCTGCTACCAGGTAGAAGGAAGGCTGCAGATAGGACTTAAGTTCAGCATCAAAAAGGGACAAATGTTAAACCCCCACCCGCTAGTCCACACCTGAGTTTGTGGTCTGAAAAGTATGTTCCCACTACACATGTGATTTATCCTTACAAAAGCTGTTAAGTACAATTGCAAGTTATGCTTCCAGTGAATACTTCTATTCCATGTCGACCCCATTGAGATGCAGATACTAGCAGTCTGTGAGGCACACTCTCTCCAGCTGAGTCACTCATCCCAATTGAAGGTCAGAGGAAAAGGCTCATACACACCTCACGGCACCTGTTACCACAGACCGGCCGGGGGCTTTATCAGAGCCCATTTGTTCACAAGGACCACAACCACTTTAGTTATCTTGAGCAAAAAATTAAATAACATAAAATAAGAATTTATTGGAAGGATACCAGGATACCTCATGGACCTCAGAAACAGAAAGAGGTAGACCTTGCACCAGAACCAGGCCTCTAGAACCAGAAGCAAGGGACCAGGACTGCAGCCTGTGCTTCCCATTTCCCAGGGATCTCAGGCTCTCTCCTCTCTGTGTTTCTGCAGTTCTGCTGCTCTTGTCTCTCCCTGAAGTACAGCTTTCTCTTCTGTGTGTGCTTGGCCCCTCCACCCAAGATTTACGTGCAGTTTCTCTTCTCAAAGCCTGGAAGAGATGGCTAAAGGCCCTGGAGCCTGTTCTAACTCAAGGAGTTCTGTTTTGCTTTAATCTTTTAATTTTTTTTAATTAAAAAAAATTTTTTTGAAGTGCAGTCAGTTACAATGTGTCAATTTCTGGTATACAGCACAATTTGATTTAATCTTTTTAAAAGGGCTTTTTATTTTCCATTAAAATCTTTTCCAACTTTTAAAGTTTTAAACTAAAGAAAAACTGAAATAGTACAGTGAACATTTGTTTACCCTTTAGTTAGATTTATTAATTGTTATAACTGTGATGTTTGCGTTCTTTTTCTGTATAATGTATATATACATAATATACTTTTTCCTGAACCATTTGAAAATAAATTGTATATATCATAAGATGTGATCCCTAATTTCTTCTTCATGTAGCTCCAGAAAACAGGAACAATCCAGGAGAGAAAACTGGGTTGATCCAAACACCAAACTGGCTCTCCCTGGGTCAGGTGTCCCATTAGCTGTGGTGAGGAATCACAGGGCACAAAGCCAGCTCTGGGGGTTCATCTCTTTGTGGGGGGCAATTCTCAGAGAAGAGCATGATGGATGGGTACTAAAAATGATTCTACTGCATCCTGACTACTTCTTACCCTTTCCAGTTTAAAGTGACATATATATTACATATAAAACTTATACTATGTCATGGACCCTTGAGATTATCTGTGAATAGCTAAAACCACAAAAGTGAAGTCCACAAATGCCGAAGTTCTACTACATTTTACAAATGGCCCAAATCTACTCCTGCTAAGTGTCTATAAAACATTCTGCTCTTGACCACTTCCAGTGACGGAATTCTGATAATGGAAGGTTCTGGAATAAAGTAATCATATGCAGGATTCACTACCTATGAAAAAATAAAATAGTTAAATAAATGGCTAGTAATTGAGCACTCACTTTGTGCTGGGCACTATGCTAAATGTTTTACATATATTATCCAATTCCATCCTCACAAAAACCCTGTGTGGTATTACAATTACATACATTTTTACAGAAGAAACTAAAGAGCAAAGAGCTTAGGTAACTGGCCCAAGCAACTGGTAAGTTGCAGGTCTCCTTACGCTGGAATCTGTAATCTTGACACTACCCTGTATTCAAAAACTTAACTGTGCCCTGAATACTTAAGGATGCAATTAATTTTCCCCTACCCCTACAGAGACAGAAAACTTGAGCCTATTTTTAATAACAAAGGATGGAAATGACCCCAGTACTAAAACTGAATACTCTCGGATAACCCTTATCATTTTTACTGCAGGAAGCTCACTGGGAAACAATCATCACAGAGTAAATATTCTTGTGCCATTTAGCACTATCTCTGAACAGCCCCAAATACTCCAAGTTCAACTGGTAGGTCACATGCTAGATAAAGAGAGGTTAGCCTTTCCTTGAGAAGGGGATGGTGTTGGAATGAAACCATCCTTTCTAATCACAGTCCTGCCTCAGCCCACAGCATGTCAATGGGAGTCTCTGAAGTGCTTGGCCAGATGGCAGACACTGTGTTCCCCACACTAGCTGCGTGCTTTGAGGGGCCTTTCACAAGAACATCCTGGGCTAGGCATGTCCATGGAGTATACTTCTAATCACCCTCATCCTTGCAGAGTCCCAAAATGCTGACTCAAGAAATATTTAATCCACAGACAAGTGGATACATACACTGTATTCCTGCCTCTAAGCCTGATTTGGATGCAGAGGTTGAAGGATATCTCCCACTGAGCCTCCCAGAATGCTTCAGCTCATTCTTGGTCTGGTTCAGGGCTTCTGGGGCTCAAATCCTCAGGGGCTAGTCTCAGCTTCACAGCCCCTGCTGGCAGCCTTATCAAGAGCTTCAGGCCATTCTGGGTTGGTTCTGCCCAGGACATCAGAGCTATGCCATAGGAGATCACCGTCTCTTTCCTGACACCCATCTCATAGGAGAGGAAATAGTCCCAACATACTGAGTTTTTCCCAATAAATCCTTATGACTCAACCACACAGATAAATTTTAAAGCTTATCTTAAGCTTACTTATGTTTTCTGTTTTTGAAGGAGTGGAATGTGTTCTGAAACTTCCTTTTTGCAGTGTAAGGTACTACTTCCTGTTATTGACCTAAATTGTATTCTTTCAAGTTTTCTTGGGTGTTCTCCAGTACAACTCTTCTCATTTTAGTTGCCAAATCCCTTTGTAAAGGGAATGTTTACCCCTGTGTCTGCTAGACTCTTTCAGGCTGCTTGGAAAAGACATACCCCTATTAGTGAAGGAATTCATTGCAAGGATACATGAGAATGTGAGCCAGGAGACATCCTCTCCATCGTGACCATAGACTTCCAAGACTGAGGAGCACACCAGGCTTTTCAAAGACCTAGAACAACAACTCAACGTTGCTCTCACTCAGTATGAGCTTTAGTCACCCACTTTCTCTTTCTCTATCTAGCATTTATTCTTCCGAAGACCGTGGATGGGATCAGTTTGTCACACCCCAGTATGGTGCTCCCCTTATTCATCAGACTCTGTGGCTTTGTACCTCTTAGCTTTTGACTCAAGGAGAAATCTGGTGTTTCATCGTTTATGGCCAGGATAGCAGGATAAACACATGACATATAAATTCAATTTGAAAGAAAAGTAGGAGCATAAGAGACATTTGAGGCTGCATGGTGTATCTCCCAGTTTATATTTAACAAGTTCTGTTTTATATCCTCAAGTTTTCCTTAATGCAGGAAATGATATAGCCACTGGCAAATTGTGCAGATTAAAGGGTCTGAGACTGCTATCCTTAGAAAGTCCCAATCGCAAGGCTGGCTTCTGGCTGGCATCAGGAAACTTGGATTTCAGGAGGGTCCCACAATTCCCAGAAATGAGAGTGGTTCATTGTGCAAACAGTATGGTTATGCTAAGCACTTGCTTTCCTCTAAGAGTCTGGAATTCTGGTACATACTAGGCACAGTGTGCCTATATGACCAGCTCCCAATAAAAACCCTGGTCGCTGAGTCTTAATGAGCTTCCCTGGGAGACAACTTTTCACACATGTTGTCCCAGTTTGTGGCTGGAAGAACTCGGTACATGACTCCAATGGCAACAGACTCTCGGAAGCCCGTACCTGGTTTCCTCTGGTCTTTACCCCGTGTGCCTTTTCCCTTTGCTGATTTTGCTTTGTATCCTTCCATGATACTACATCATAGCTGTGAACACAACTATGTGCCCAGTCCTGTTAGTCCTCCCAGTGAATCATGGAACTGGGAGTGGTCTTGGGGATCCCCAACATATGGTCAATCTGGTCCATCGATTTCCAGTCGTATTAAAGTAGCATCATTTCCTCACATTTAAAACAAAAACTGTAAGTCTCTTCCTTACAGAGATATTACATCCTCCTCCCCCAAACATCCATTACAGCTATTTAAGACAATAACTTGAAAGAGCCATCTTTCTTTGAAAGAAGCCATAAGTGGCTAAAACTTTAATGAAGGCAAAGAGGAAACATCACGGGGGCAGACCCAGCTGGAGGGGGCTTCCAGGCAGCAGCCCTGGGAGGCTCACTCTGAGTGATGTTCAGCATGTTAATAATAACATTTCTCTTCACTGTGAAAAGCCAGTAAAAATGAGCATTTTCTGCCACATTCACATATTCTAAATGAGCCAAATTCTTCTACTACATGACCTTCATGTGCAGGTCAGTTACTTTAACCAGCTGCATTTATTCACTTTCATTTTTAGGTTTTGCTGGTACACTGAAAATAATACCTAAGGGTCTGAAAAAAGCCCTGTCATTGCTCAAAAGTGCCTGATTTATTCCTGGGGAGTAGCTGGGGCCCTGGAAGAATCTCAGTCCATGAAGTTTTATGATAAATATCAGTGATTACGCTGATAATAGAGTGTTCCACCAAAATTAGGCAGGGGAAGGCATTGCTTTTCAGTGGGGAAAAAAAAAATCATAAACTGCTTTCTTCAAAGCCCATGGCTAGTGCGTTAGCATCCTGCTTCTTCTCCCAAGGGTGGGAGTTAGGAGAGAAGAAGAGAGAAGGAAGAAGGTGGGAGGGGTATTGAGAGAGGGAGACTAAAGAGGGAAAAGAGAAGGAAATGAAGCCACCAGAGAATGAGGAAGGGCTCTCTTCAGCCTTGGGCTCTGGCCGTGAGAAAACCCTACTCTCAGGGATCCTCTCAGGAGAGCCCCAACCTACCCATAACCAATTAACTTCATGGCACCCCTGAGGCCACCCTCTCATCCAGCCTAGGCCAGTCCCACTCGGACTAGAAACTATAGGAGAGTGGGCCTATCACTTTGATCAAAGATGCAGCTTTTCCAATCTCCACATAAATTCCAAAGGCAGTTGTTTACTCCTACATCTGGATTACAGGAGGGAATATCCAGTGTCCCATGGCCCTGGGACAAGTCTGTTGTTTCTCGGCCCACAACCCTACATGTCCTCATGGTGTCCCAAGCTGGGAAGGAGCCCAGGAGTCCGGCAGACTGCCATGCAGTGGGTATTTGTTGTTTGAGTCTGCTCAGTGTCCCTTCTTGGGAAAAACCTCCTCCCCATACCATGTGTTTTGGGAAGCTATCAGTCAGAGTGTGCTGCCTGCTATAGGGATGGTATCATGACCCAAACACAGCTAAGCACGGGTCCACCCCCTTGGCAATATGCTTTGTCCATGCACATGGTGGGGGGAGGGGGGATGAGACAAACAGGACCAATCAGAATCCCTCCCTGGGTTGGATATATGGACCTTGGGAAAATAAACACTCTTTTCTTGCCATGGTACCAAAGCTGGGAGGATGCAACTTGGGGACTTGCACTAGCCATCTTCTCAGCTATACGGAGAAACTAAAGCTGCAGAAAAAGCTGAGAGTCTGAAGACAGAGAGAGAGAGAGCAAGTCCTTACAGCATTGAGTACTGTATTCATTACCTGGGGCTACTGTAAAAAAATTACCACAACCTTGGTGGCTTATAACAACAGAAATTTATTCTCTCCCAATTCAGGAAACCAGAAGACTGATAGCTAGGTGTTGGCTAGGAAGTGCTCCCTCTGTAGGCTCTAGAGGAGAATCTGTTCCTTGCCTCTTCCAGCTGGAATCACTCCTTGGTGTTCCTTGACCTTGGCCACACCACTCCAATCTCTGCCTCCATCCTCACATCCCCTTCTCTGTGTGTCTCTTCTCCTCCTTTGTCTCTGTCGAATATCCCTCTGCTTCTCTCTTATAAGAATGCATGTGATTGCATTTAGGCCCACCTGGAAAATCTAGGATAAGCTCCTCCTCTCAAAATCTTCAACTTAATATATCTTTGCCATATAAGTAATATTCACTCTTTTGCATAAAAGGTAACATTTGCAGATTCCAGAGATTAGAAAGTAAATATATCTTGGCAGGAGTTGGAGGAGCATTTTTTAGCCTACTGTAAGTCCCATTCAAGTCCCTGAGACCTTACTTCCTGCAGCCCTTCCTTCAACCCCATATATCCTCACCAGCCAATAAATTCCTTCTTGGCTTAGGCTAGTATAGGTTGAGTTTAATCACTTGTATTAAACATGTCTTAAATAATTCCCCATGTCTGCAGCAGGCTGGGATATGGAAAAGGCAGCATAGTGCAGCAGACAGAACATCTGCTCTTCTGCAAGTGTTCAAGAAAATCATTTCCTTTTCTCAGCTTTGATGTTTCACAACTCTTACAAAGATTAGGCTTAAAGGACTGTTGCATTTGTTTATGGTAACTATTTTATTGTTTTAAACACTCTGTAATTATATTTATGGCCTGATGATCAGTTGGGACTTTTTTCAATTGTGATCAAAAAACTCAACCTAAGAGGCTTGAACAAAACCAAGCAGACAACAAAGCTAAAAAGTCTGGAGCTAATCAAGTACAGCTCAGTTTGAGGCTCTGATGATATCATTGGGATCCATCTCTTGGCTCTGTCTCTTTAAGGCTGGCAGTGTTTTAGGTCTCAGGAAGTGGCCCCTTGCAGCTTCAAACCCACATTATCTTGTACTCTGGCCGGTGGAAGAGAACATATGTTACCCTGATGGGTAGAACAAAAATCTTAAAATTGGATTTCATTGGTCCTATTGGTCTGACTTCTGTCTGATGCCTGTGGCTGAACTGTGGCCAGGGGAATGAAAGGCAGTGATTTGCTTGCCCTAGAGATCACTGCTTTACCTCTAGAGTGGAGTGGGACACAATGATGAAGAGTGGAAGAGGAATGGTACTCTAGAGGGAAACACCATACAGTTACTTGAAGTGAGGTGAAAGTATGCTGGCTGCAAAAGGAATAGATGTGTACTGAATATCAGAGGATTTCGTGATATAACTTCCTTTATTTATTCAAATGAATAGTACTGCCAAACTCATGATAAGCAGATTGATTGTCATAAATCATACTTTTGTGAATATAATATGATCATTTATACTACTAATTTACAGACTTTTCAGAAACTAACTTGGAGGAGATTGTGTGGATGTAGCACCTTTAGGCAGAGCAGAGTAGGCATATATATAAATTATGTGTTGCTCTGTGTATGTAAATAAACACATAAATATGTAATAAATATTTCTCCAAGTTGCTGATTAAAGCATCTTGTCACAGGTACTCTCAATGATTAAATAAAATGTCACAATGAATTTGATTAATGTAATTAACAATAATAAATATTGTACTCAATTCTAGAAGTGTTCTTTTGGCCTAAGTGTGAGATTTAGTTTTCTGTAGCAGTGGTCTTCAAACTTTATGATAACATACCTCCACCAATAACAGTGGACTAATATATACATTATAACATACACAAAATATAAAATGAGATGAGTTAAAGATAAAATAATCAACATTTTACTTATTAATTGTCAAAACCTTTTGTGCTCTCACTGGAAAAATAATAAATTTAGGGAGAGTGATGCTTTTATTTCATTCAGAAGATATTTGCTTAACATTTTGTGACAGGGAATGTTAAAGATCTGATCCTAAGTCCAGTTTACTTTGGTATTTGGTTTCATGATTGTGAAAGGTGAAAAAGATAACTCATTTTTATAGGTAGAATTGTGTCCCCAAAACTCATATGTTGAAACCCTAACCCCCAGTGTGGCTGGATTTGTAAATAGGGCCTTTAAGGAGGTAATAAGATTTAAAAAGTTCAGAAGGGTAGAGTCCTCATCCAATAGGACTGCCCCTATAAGAAGAGGAAGACACCAAGGATGCAATCATACAGAAAGAAGATGAGGACACAGTGAGGAGGTGGCCATCTGCAAGCAAAGAAGAGAGACCTCACCAGAAACCAATCCTGCCAGTATCTTGATCTTGCACTTCCAGCATCTAGAACTATGAGAAAATGAATTGCTGTTGGATAAGCCACCCAGTTTGAAGTATTCTGAGTACAGCCCTAGGAGACTAATACACTCCAAATATACATAGATCCAGATGGAAGATGTGCATCAATGGCCCACTCACAAAATTATGACACTCATTTTTCAGTCCTGTAAACAAATCATGCAAAAGTTTTTGTCGAAATTTAGCTGGTAAATTTCCATCTGTTCTAGAAATAATTTGTTCTTCAAACTAATTGAAAGTTGTTACATTTTTAAACTTTCCACAAACTATTAGTTGGAAGAGTTTTAAACAGATTAGAAAATTTTGTTAAAGTTTTTGTCTAAGTTTACAACTTAAAATCTAACTAAAGAATCAAAACCAACAACTACATGAACAAGTGTTTAGACATTGTATAACATTATGCAATAAAATGCCAAGTTGTAAGTCTACATCATCAACTATTAACCTTGGAAAAGTACCCAAATTTTTCTGAGCTTCAGTTTCCTTCCTTGGAAAGTGGAAGCAATTTTAAAAAATACCTTTCAGTTTGTTGTGATAATTAAGTAAAATAAGACATGGCTTCTGTAGTTAGTACCTGGCGCATAATACCAACTGCAATTCAGATGCAAAGATCAATGAAATAATAATGGCTATCATTTATGCAGGTCTGCTACATGCCTGGCACTTTCTATAAGACACTATATTTAAATTTTGCAACCCCCTGCAAGGCATTATTGCTGTCATTTGTCAGATGCAGAAACCTAGGTTCAGAGAGCTTAAGTAATTTGACAAAGTCGCACAGCTAGTAAATGGTGGCAACAAGACTGAAAGCCAGGTTTGTTTGACCTCGAACCTCATGTGCTTTCCACTATGCCAAGTTATTGCCAGAAAAGGTGCTAGAAAAAGCAATGAAGTTTTACTTGGGTCCTGGAAAAAAGGACAGAATTTGAATAGACAAAAGGAGGAAGGAGGAAAGGAGACCATGACTAATTCTGAGAAGGTACAGTGTATGGTCAGGGATGAAAAGTATTGTGAGTTATTAGAGGACAGAAACAAAACCTGTACAACATAGGGCCCTTCAGTCCTAGCACAGAGACTGGGATGCGATAGCTGGTGGGGGGATGTCTATTCCCTAATTCTCTTATGTCCATAACAAGGAAGTAGGAGTGCATTGTCTGACTGGTAAGCTTGAGGGAGGATCTAGGGATGTGTCCCTCTAACCCCTCAAGTTTGGGGATCTGGCCTGCCACAGGAAGCATGTGTCTTCTGCTTTTCCAGAAACTGTAAAACTTCAGTCAGTTTTATACAAGCAGATTTTCCAACTCTGCTTGTGACTGAGGGGGTATGTTCAATTCTGGGGTGAAGTACAAGCAGGTCCTTGTCCCTGCAGATCTAGAGCCACGGCCACCATTCTAGCTTTTACCAGGGACAAAGCTGATGTTTTGCTCTCCACCAGTCTGACTCCTGCAGCTATCTCAATGGATTCTGAACTTGCACGGCAATGAGGGTGTTATTGGAAGCCCCCTAAGACTGCAACAGTAGGCACTCAAGAAACCATGGTAAATGAGTGAATATGACAAGTTCAGAGGACAATGAGAAGATGGCCTGATCTGAGAAGAGGTTGTATGAGTAGTTTAAGTAAGGTTAGATGGATAACTTACAAGAAAAGCGTTTGAATTTGATGTGGGAAGAGAGTGCTGAAAGTTTCAGAGCAGGGGAAGAACATGAGGAGGACAGTGTTTAAATCAGGTGGTGAGAATCTGGCAATGGGCTGCAGGGGAGACTGGGGGAGGAGAGCCTGGAGCTGAAGGGCAACCATAGATGGTTTCTAGAATTCCTGAGGGAAGATGAAGGTCTGGCTTAGGGAAGTGGAAATGTGAATGAGGGTGAAAGGCTGAACAACAGATCTCAAAGAGAAAACCGCCAGGATATGGTAACAACTGGGGTCTCAGAAGTGGAGATACCTTCTTGTTGGAGGTTTCCAGTGGAGATCCATTTCCACTCTGAATGACACAGAGGAGCAGGCACAGGACCTGGTGGGAAGCTGGGCTCAGCCTTGGGCATGTTAAATCTGAGGTGTCCAGTGGATTTGTTCTTGACACCAGGGACACGGGATGCACAGTAGGGAAAAAGCCACAGTTGGGAGCAGTCTGGGGAGTCAACACCATGAAAGAGGCAGCACACATTTAAAGTGCTCTGGAAAGAAGTTGGTGGAGATGTGACGTGTGAACAGGGAGAGTACCTGGTACATGGGTACCAGGAAGTGGGGTAGGGACACAGGCGAAGGGTCGGCGGAGGAGGGCAGGGGGATACCGGTCGCTCCTGGACTGAAGGGAAGGACGGGATGAGGCTGCCGGCAAACGCTGGAATCAGGCTCTTCTCAGCAGAGGAGGACGGCCTCCACCTTTCCTGCCCCCCTGTCCCCCGAAAATCCACAGTTGAACCCGACAGCTTTCCTCATGCTGACCGGTGTTCCGGGCCCTGCGCCCCGTTCCTCGCGCCCTGGCGACAGTGACGCCCTGGACCTCATACTGTACGGGTCCCTCTACCTCCGGCCTTCTCTCTATCAGCTGTAGGGGGCGGCTCCGGCTCCCCAGGCCGCAGGGCCTCTTCCCCTAGTGTCCTGCTCCAGTCTGGACCGGGGGTGCCCCCGCAGGACCGTCCCACCTGGCCACCGCCGCAGCCCACGCCCGCAGCCCGCCGGAGCTGCCGCAAGCCAGCGGCCCCTCCCGGGGGTGGGATTTCGGTCTCCCCCAACCCCCACCAACAGACACACACACACACACACACACACACACACACACACACACACACACACACACACACACACACACAGACACACACACACACACACACACACACACACACACACACACACACACACACACACACACTCTCTCTCTCTCTCTCTCTCTCTCTCTCTCTCTCTCTCTCTCCGCCTTTGTTGCAGTGTCCCCCAGGACAGCCCCCTCTCTGGCTCGGCATCCACGTCCTGGGGGCCGGAGGGGTGCTCAGCTAGAGGCCAGGCAGAAAAAGGGGTTCTGGCGGCGCCAGGACGCTCGCGGATAGCGAGAGTCTGGGAGGAGGGAGCGGAGCTCCGAGCCGCGGGGACGGTGCTGCAGAAGGGGGAGGAGAATGGGGAGGAGCTGGGGGGCAGGCAATCGGGGAAGGAGGGGTCTTAAGGGGCGGCGAGCCCAGGTCGGATTTCCTCTGAGGCTGGCGATCCGCGAAGCTCCCACCTTCCCTTAGAGCTCGCTGCAGCCGCGTTGCCCCACGCCCTCCGGAGACCGGGACCGGACCATGGTGAGAGCGGAGTGCGGCGCGGAGCCGAGTGCACTGGCCCGACCCCTCTGGGCGGCCGAGGGTGGCCGGGCGGAGGGGGCGAGCCTCCGGGACCTGAAGAAGTTTCCGGGGTCGGCGCGGGGCCCGGTGCCTTCAATCTTGCTCTTCTCTCTTCCGCAGATGTGGACACGCTGGCTCGCGCTCGCGCTGGTGGCGGTCGCCTGGGTCCACGCCGAGGTAGGTGAGCCTCTGAGGAGGTCCGAACTCAGGCTCCGGGGCCACTGGGGTCTGTGCGTCGCGCGGGTGGTACGTGCGTCCTGGGGATGCTCTCCCCGGGTGGGACTGGGAGTTTCCATCGCTGGGTGAGGGGGGCGCTCCGTGCAGAAATGCTACTTACGAAACTTAAACCTTAAAATCGGGAAAAGTAGTTTGGGCCGTAAGCGGGAGCCTCACCGCGACTAATATGGAGGGGGGGGGGGGACGAGCTGGGCCGATTGGGACGCAGGCGGCGACAAGAGCAGGAGCTGAGTTCAAAAAGGCTCCTGAGTTCTTTCCTTCACTTAAGAGGAAATTGAGAATAGTTGGAGACTTTTTCCTTCCGAGTCGGTCGAGGGGGAGGGCAGTCTCAAGAGATTCTTCTTTCGGGGAGGAATATATTTTTCTCTTTTATAAAGTGAGATTATGATTCCCTGATTTTTTCCCTTTCTTTGTAAAGTGCCCTCGGATTTTGTGTTATTATCAGAGCCATATAACGGCCTTTAAAACATCTCAGTTTTTTCTTAAACTAGTGTTGCGCAAGTATGAGCGATCCATTGCTCTGCTCTTTTGAGGGCTCTGCGTTTCCAGTCAAAGTATTTCAGCGCTTTTTTGGTAATGTTTTCTTTTCAACTCCAGTGACCTTCCTGAGACACTACAAACAAACCAACAAACCCTTTACACACAAGCCCCTCCATTAACTCAAAGGTTTATGGACAGAAAATAAACAATTCTAAATTCCCTGAGCTCTAGTCTCCAGAAAAGTGAGGTCAGAAACCAAACATTTGATAATTATGGCAGGAAATGTGGAAGGAATTAAAAAGCATGAGGGAGAAGAAATGGAATGTACATTACAAAAGAAATAGCTCCCTAGTGGGTGGTTATTCTCCCTCTTTGAATTTTTTTCTTCATATTACAGTTTAGCCCCACCCTTAGCATCACAGCTTGACTCTGCCCAGAAAAGTCATAAAAGCCTGCAAGGCCTTCACGATTAAAAAAAAATACACTTTATACTGAACTTTCATTTAATTCACTACTACATTGTTGGTTGAACTGGAAACAAAATCTGTTTTTACTCGCAATGAAATAAAAAATAGCTAATATTTTTTGAGTATCTACTTTGTATTGTAATAAAACTCCATTTGAATGATGCGAAAACTGAGTCAGAAAGGTCACATAGTCTATCCTATGTTGTTAAATGGTAGGAGTGGGATTTGAACACAGGTCTGGCTCTTAACCAGGGTCTTCACCACTGCCTCATACTAGGACTTCATACTGGCTGTGTACTTCTTACATAGCAGACATTGGCTGGGCTGCATGCATCATTTCTTTTAAAGCTTCCCAAACCTTGTAGGGTCAGTTTTATTAGCCACATTTTATAGAGGAAGAAACAGGTCTAGGAAGATTAGGTAACCTGCCTAGTGCCCAAGGTCACACATCTAGTTATTTCTGAAGAAGGATCTGAACCCAGCTCCCTCCGCTGGTGGAGCTCATCTCCAACTCCAGGGCTTGTATTTGAGGGAGGATCCCTCTTCACTGGCTGATTTTGTCCTGGCTAAGAAATACCCTTCCATCCCTGCTGTGGGCCTCAAAAGGCAGCTGCAGTCCACTGATGAATGAGGTGAATCCCTGGGTGGTTTTACTGCAGGCTTAAGAATTGCCAGCTAGCTGGTGTGTGAAATCGCTCTGTGAACTAGACCACAAATGTGAGGGGTGAGGTGGCTGTTGGTTCACTCTCGCCACAAGGCTATGTGGCCTGAGGTCTGGGATCTGTTCTCCCAAGCTGTTTGCAGTGCACTCCCTGCCCCCAGTGCATTGCAGGGAAAAGCTTAGCCCTCATAGGAAGTTCCTCCATCAGCAATTTCCTGCTTGAGGTGGAAGAGCAGAGAGCACTGACAGAATTCCCAGGCAAAACCCATGGGGAAAGAGGCAAAATCAAGAAGTGCTGAGGCATGAAAACCGAGGGAGTTGGTGCAGAAAGAAGGCTATAAACTCAGGGTATGTGAAGGGAAGTTTTCATTTTATGACTCCAGATTATCATTTAGTCAATCCAATTTCTGGGTGCCTGGCCCTGGTAACATTTTGTAAACTTTTAATCCATGTTTTAATAATAATAAAATTTTAATTATTAGTGAAAGGGTAAATTAGCCCTAAAATTTGAGTATTACTTTAAAGCATTTTATTGTGTAGTTAATGGTGCTTGCAGTAGAAATTTTTTTCCTTGTTACCTATAACAACATATAGCAAACAAAGGCAAACAATGATACTGTCTTTATTAAATGGACTTCACTTTAGTAGACGTTAGAACTAAAATTATACAAATATGGTTGAGCTTTCAAAATGAAATTTAAAAAACAGTTTTCTTGGTACTTTTTTGGTTTCATAGAAGCACAAGGATTCAATTCAGCGTATTTTATTATTACTATTTTTTAATAGATTTTATTCTTTTAGAGCAGTTTCAGGTTCACAACAGAACTGAGCAGAAAATACAGAGTGTTCACACATAGCCCTCCCCACCCACACATATATACTCCCCTACCCTCAATATCCCTCATCAGTGTGGCATATTTGGTATAATCAATGAACCAACATGGGCACATTTTTATCACCCAAAGTCCATAGTTTACATTAGGGTTCACTCTTGATGTTGTACATTCTATGGGTTTTGACAAATGCACAATGACATGTAGCCACCACTATAGTATCATACAGAGTAATTTCATTGCCTTAAAAATCCCTTGTGCTCCATCTATTCATTCCTCCCTCCCTCTAATTCAGCATATTTTAAAAGAATGTGATTGCACAACAAATTATGTTGATCTCTGAAGAAGGCAAGCCTTTGGAATACTAGACCTTCAGAATCAGAGGTGTCCCAAGCTTGAGAAAAGGTGGTTGTTGTCATTATTAATGCCAGTTTGTTTGGTTAGATTCTGTTGGTTAGATTCGAGAAACTATTAACAAATCATATTAAGGAAAGTGTTATATTTTGAAAGTTCTCCATGGTCTCTTACTTACTTGGCACCTCAGAGTTGCTTTTTTGATTGCTTCCTATCTTTCTTTCTTTTGGTCTTAATACTTCAGGCAGCTCCTTCAAAACTCTGCCCCATCCACCTGAGCTCACACCCATGTTCACTTTAGAGTCTCTGCTTGAAAGGGGGTGTTGGCACATGTCTCTTAATGAGCATATATTAACATCTGGTATGGATGAGAAATGGGGCGGGTGGCAGGTGGCAACAGCAGAGCAAGCCACCTCTTCTCAGATTGTATTGGGAGGAGGCTTTGTGGGCCTGCTCGGTCTCCCTCACCCATCCCCCTCCCATTGAGAATTACTGCTGTTCACTGAGAGGTGTGGATAATGGAGGCTGGGAGAGGTTGAGAACCCAGGCTTTAGTGCATGTGCCTTTGAGTCTCAGTAGGTGAGTCTGAGTCTACACTAACACTGCAGGCTGGAGGGGACCCTGTAGCCCAACTGCCTGCTTCCAAAAGACAGCCTTGGCAAGTGCCCAAGCACACCCACTCTCCCTTGGCAGTTGTCTCTGCTGGCACTCTGATTTCCAACATTCCAAGTCTATAAATTCATCATGATAAGTTACACGTACAGGAGACTGATTCACAAATCAGAGCACTCATTCCAGTAAGGGAATACTTAACCCACAAACTGTGAGTGCCTCATTTAAGATAATAGTAGCAAAAACTATAACGATTATACAAATGGGCAAGAAGATTATTAAGGCATTGTCCTTCTGAAGCCAGATTTCTTAACCTCATTTATACCCTATTATCAACGTACAGTTAATCAACCACTAGGGTATTATTGGCCGATGTGGGATCTCCTCTGTATTCTTTAGAATTATTCTAATAGTGAATTCAGGCAGGCCTAGAGTGCGATTTTCCCCCACATTTCCCCTTGGTTTTCCCCACATCCTCTGACTGCTTCTTGAAGCTACAACATAACTGAAATTTTAATATCCATCTTATACATTAACCACTAAAATAACCTGTTTGTTTATCCTTTGGCAAATAAACTCCTTGCTGTGATTCTGGAGACCATTATTAGAAATTGGGGTGTTAAAACATAGCAGAGACTCTGCTGAATAGCCAAAACAGATGGACAAGCACCCTGCAAATTGAGGTCCTGGATATTGAAAATGTCTTTAGAAGGGGGCATGTCACAATTCCCATAGAAGTCTCTGAATCTGGTAATGGAAAGCAGGAGTCCGTCCCCAGGCTCAGAGGAATAAGTTTGGAAGGAGCTGTGAGATGGGGGCATGGGCTGCTATGGATGTAATGTACCAAAGAAGAAAGTAAAGTCTTCAAAGTCAGTGAGACAGGAAGAATCATGTTTCCAGGAGAACAGAGAAAGTAAAGAATGAGCTGTAAATGCCAGTGGTCACACATAGAGGATTGAAAATGTCACGGTATCTTTTTCCTACTCCTCTTCAAATAATTGGACATAGTAAGAAATTTCTAGTAGCCACAAATAGTATTAGCTTAAGGATACCAGATATCATAGAATTGAAAAATGACTTACACTTAGATGCGTTCATTTCATAAACTAGGTGACTGATGTCCTGCAGGTCAAATGCATGCCTTCTCTAAGGTGCTCTGTTTTCTGTCGCCTGTGACTTTGGCATGGGGTGTTTTCTCCAGGAATGAGTTAATAACAGCATGGGCCTTCCCTTCATGGTGCCCATCAGACAGTATTCCCTGCTTCAGGCTGAGCATGCCCTACACACAGGGCAGAGTCATGGATGAAGTGCAAGACATGGTCTCTGCCCTCAGGTTGCTTACAATCTAACAGTGGGCCGTTAGATTTAAACTGTGCAGCTATAATGTATAATATTATAGCTATATAATGAACATGTATTATTATTGCTTTTTTTTTTACATTAACATAGGACTTCCCTTGATTTTTAAAGTTCTTTTACATTAGTACAAAACACAAATCTTTAATGTATAGCCTGGTGAGCCTTTACATTTGGATATACCCGTGTAGCCACCACCCAGTCAAGACAGAGGAAGTTGGTGCAGTAAGAAGGCTATGAACTCAGGGTGTGTGTGGAAACAGTTACAATTGAAAAAGTGAGGAACAGATATAACCAAAGTTACATTTCATCACTTGAAGATCACTATCATTTAACTAGTCCAGTCTCTTGATGTCTGGCCCTAACATTTGGCAAGCTTTTAATTCATGCTTTAACAATAGTGAACTGTTAATAATTAATGAAAAGATAAATGAACCCTCACTGTATGAGACTTGAAATTTGGATATTATTTTAAGCGTTTTAACTTGTAGTTAACAGTGCTTGCAGTAGAAAATTGTTTCCCTTGTTAGCTACAAAAACATAACAAACATAATTTAATTCAGTCTTTATTGACATGAATTCATTTTAGCAAACTTTGGATCAGCTTTGGGGAAGATGACTTTACTGTTTCACAGATGGATATTACAGGACTCAATGTAATCCACATTGAGAAACTAAATCAAGGAAAGAAACTCAAATAATTCTATTTGACCACTTTGCCCTGGTCATAATTATTTTTAAGGGAACTCTACATAAGATGTCTGTCATGTTATTTATGAAAGCTAAAAACAAAACCTATATATCTAACAATGAAAGAGTTAAAGTTAGCAGCAATATATGCCACTAAAAATATGCTTACAAAAAATTTAAAGCTCTGGCAAATGATTATGATTCAATTTAAAAAGCAGAACCTTCCACCACCACTCTAATGCCCTATCCCCATAACTGTAAAAATTTATAGAGAAGTATGACAAAATGTCTTAAAATCCATCATGAGGATTCTTGTGACACCTCACCTTTTTCAAGAGGATCTATCCTAATAGATGCTATTTTATCTAAATAAAAAGTGTTATTTTCTGATAGAATGTGGAATTAAAAAGCTTAGAGAATGTAGAAAAAATGAGAGCAAAAAATAAAATTACCCATAATTCCACTACCTAAAGATAAACTAGCCCTTCTTCCCTCCTTTCAGAGAAATTATCAAAATCAATTAACAGATGTATGTTGTGTGCCTACTAGATACTGCAGGCAATGAAAATTAGTACCTCCCAACACTGAAATAAATTGCCTGCAGGAACAAACATGGCATGCACGTCACAACTACCCTCTCCCTTACCCATGATAGCATTGCTAATCAATCATAGAATTTCTTCCTTCTCATCCTGGAGGAGGTTAGAAAATCCTTCTCAGCAAGGTTCTAGGTAGCCACTGGCAACCAGTTAGTGTGTGTGAGGTAAAAAACATTTGCCTTTTCTGCTGGAAAAGTCAATCCAATTTGATCAAACGTTTGGTATATCTTTAGCCAAAATTAAGACAATTAGATGGCAGAGTTCGGGACTATGTGAAACAAAGACAATGTGGGGTAACAGGTGATAGAACTAGAGTAGGAAATGGATGAAAATATCAAGAAAACACTTGGTAACTGGCTCAAGCGTCCAAGTTCTCTAAGTTCTTCAGATGAATTCAAACACCTTAAAAAGTAAGCCAAACTCTCTAATGCTGGCCATCATAAAAGTATGAGAATTTTCTTGGCTCTTTTGATGGCATGAAGAGTTACTCTTGCTGAGGCTCTAAGAGCTGCTGCTGTCATAGATAATCGCGTCTGCATCAGCAGCCATCTGGCAATAACCTGCTAATGGAAAGCTCTTTGGGTAGCTGGAGTACAAAATGTCTCCTGTAAATCTGCATTTTCTGCTGTGGTTGGAGGATTTCCATGTAATCTCTTCATTGAGTTTTTATGTGCTCATTTGGAAGCCATCACCAATAAGGTATTCCCAGGATTGTCTGAATTTATGACCTTTAAAATGTTTCCTATATAATCCAGACACTTTGTGACCAACTAAGCTGTTGCCAAAACAAGTCATGTAACACATGGCAAAAGCATGACATGTTGCAGACCCAGGTTTATACATATATGTGGCATGGGATATTAGGTTGAATTGGCTTGAGGTAGGGAAAATGTCCCTTTTTACTTTTTGTTGTTTTCAAGATTGAAAATCCTGTGTCTGAGGCAAAATTTGTCTTTTTCCCCACAGTCTGTCATTCTGTCCTTCAATGATAGTAAGTGAATATATCTTATTGATCTCTTACAGCAGTGCCAGGTGCTATGCCAGTCACTCTGCACTTACGCTGCTATTAAGAACAGTATGGAACCAAAAGGCAATACCGTACAGGTCCCTATTCTGAAGGAGCTGCTACCACTGTAGCATCTGTCCAGCTCAAATGGACCTGGCCATTAGGGGGCCAGATCTACAGCATTCACAAAAATTACCACCCTCTTCCTTGCCCACCCACTTCCTTGCCACTAGTGCAGAAGTCCCTGCGATGCACTGTGGGACAGATGTCTTCTCAGAATTTGAGAGGCTCCACTTGAGCTGCTGGGGTCATTTTCAGCCTGTTCACCTTGACCACTTGACCAGTCTGTCCAGTAGGTGGCAGCTGTTTGCGTGGAACCTCATCTGAAATTGTTCCAGTTCCAAGAATGCTGGCGTTTGTCTCTTATTCCCCACTTTCGTGTCACTCAAGCCTTCCCCTGAATCCCTTTCTCCAGTCTCTCTTGTTCTCACATCTGGGTGTTTCAAGTCTTATCTTTTACATGGACCCTGTTACAGAACCTTCTTATTATTGAGAAGAACATTATAAAATAATGAAAGAGTCCTTGACTTAGAAGTCCCACTCTGCCCCTTTCTGGTTGATGTTAACCTTTTTAAAGCCAATTAATGTCTCTGGCTTGCAGCCTCAGTTAAGGGCAAGGGCTTAGAGGTAGTGAACCAGGTTTGAATTCTCGCCTTGTCTAGCTGTGAACCCTTGAGCAAGTTACTTAACCTCCCTGAGCTCACTCTCCTCATTTGTAAAATGGGAATAATGGCCATCTCTCTTGCCTGACAGTCCAATTAGATAATGGAAAATGTTTCTTCTGCTCATGACACAGTCAACACCAAACACCTGAAGAAATGAAGTGCCTCTTACCGGTGCCTACTGGGCACTGGCAAAGAATGTTTTTGACTCTGTAATGATCTCAACAAGAGAATTCTCAGTTTACACATTAACATTCTCTAGGCATTGTCTGTATTTGTACATCCTGTGTGCTGGCTCAGGTGGTTATCTGTTGACGAATTTATCTTTGAGAGGAAGTATAGCATAATGGTTTAGCGCCCAGGCCTTGAAGCTAGATTACCTGATTTTAAATACTAGCATGGCCCTTATTAGCCCTGTGATCTTGGGGAAGTTACTTAACCTCTCTGGTCTGTTTCCTCACCTATAAAATAGGCTTAGTATGGAATGTTTACCCTTTAGGTTAGCCATGAGAATCAAATAAGCTATTCCATGTAAAGCAGTTAAAAGAGTGATTTGACACATGGAGTGCAGTAAATGTTAGCTGTTATTACATTCTTGCGGCATCTCTATTTATTGGAAGAGCTCCAAAAGCTATGGTGTGTGTGTGTGCGTGCATGTGTGCGTACGCACACTTGCATTGCTCATGGCTGGCAGAACTCCCCTTGCCTCTTTCACTCTCTCCAGGGATTAAAGATCACCTTTTAAAAGACAAGTAGAATATTTATTTCATTGGATACTTTGATGCCCAGAATTCATATCAGAACCCTTGCCTCTACTGAGCCAGTCTTGCCCTCCAGCATTTCCTCTGTGAAGCCACAACTCTATCATTCCTCCAGGAAAAGAATTAAGGACTCATTGAGACCTCCCGAGCGCAGCAGTGGACTGTGTAAGCCAGCAGAGTTTCTCCCTAAGGACTGAGTGAGCCAGGCAGAGAACTGGAAAGGGAAGAAGAGTGAGAAAAGGCAAAAAAGAGAGGTGGTAAAACTCCTCTGGAACTTCTCCAGATTCAGTTGTTCTCCTGTGTCGTCGTGCCCCCCCCCTGCCCTTTTTACACATGGAAGTAGCCACCAGATATCTTGGATTTTTTGTGGGATAGTCATTTTCATATGTTCTTGCTATAGCCCCCATAGCACGGCCTGTTCCCGGGCCACGGATTCTAAATTTGGAGTTTAGAAAATAACCAGGTCGGGCAAAGGAATAGAACCCTTTGCTTTCACTGTCTGAAAAATAAATACTTTTTCTCAAAGACAGGGTAGGAAGTATTCCTGGATCAGGCTGATTTATCTGCTTGGGAACCAAGGCAACGCTTCAGGTGTTTTGCACACAAACTTGAGTCCTCTGCTGGGCACTGCTGTGTCTGGCAGCCAGCCCTGACTGCAGCCTCATGTGGCCACCCATTCCCAGGCCCCAGAGCTGGGTCTCTTCATTGCTCCTCGTGTTGCTCTCTTCATCTTTCCCCTCTATCTTCTTGTCTCCCCTTTTCTTTCTCATCTCCCTCCTCCACCTTTACAGAGACGTCATCCTGGAGTGTTTGGGCTGCATTAGGAGCTCAAGTTCAAATTTCATGCAGTGAGAAAGCTGCACAAAGTCTTGATGCATTATTTTGCTTCACCCATCTGGGACAAAGTAACATTTCTCAAAGTAAGCTCAAGGAGGGAAAGTAAAAAGTATCGCAAACTTGTTCTCTGCCAGGCACTGAGTTAGTGCTGGTGACTAGGACACAGATCTTGTCCCCAGGGGTCCAGTGGGAGAGGCAGGTAGGGTAAGGGCTCAGAATGATCTGGCATGGTAAGTGCTGGGACACGGCTGACAACCTAACCCAGCACTGGGGTTGTGGGAAGGCCTCTGAGAGAGAGTGCCCCCAAGCTGAGCCCCAGATATGAGTGGTGGTAGCCCGACAACAGAGGGGAGGAGAGGAAAAGGGCCTTGTCTTATCCAATTCTCACAACCTGACACTGCAGTTCCTCTAATCTTTATTTATCAGTTAAAAAAAAAAATGGCTCAGAGGATCCAGTTAGTTACCCCCAAAAAGGTCACCTAGTAAATAGTAAAGCCGGGATGCAAACCCAAGACTTCAACTCTCAACTCAAAATGCCTTGTGTTCAAGACTGCTTAAGGTCCACTGAGTCTTATTTCTGAAAGTGACTTTGAAAACAAAGCAAAAACCCTTTCTCTAGGTAACATGGACTTAAAAACAACTGCACAGGCTCTGTTATTTAACTTCATGGTCTATCAGCTGCAAGTGCCTGGATCATTCTGGCCGTGTCGACACGGGCATGGCCTCAAACAGGTTCAGGTCCAGGTGCATCTTTGACTCACACTGAAGTATAGTTGTTCCATCAGAGCACCTGCTGCATGATGGTCAGTAACTCAGGAGATGCTTTAAAGCAGTCTTTGTCCTTGACATGTATTCAAACTGTTCCACATCAAATAGGACCAAATTGCAAGAGAGCTCTAAGACTCCAGCTGAGAGTCTGGGTATGGTTGTTCAGATTGTCCACTGTACAAGAGTGGCTGGCCAAGGGGGCAAATTAGGCTGACTTCATCCTACACTCTGCTTACCAGTCTCTGTGCCCTGTCCTGGGGCTTGTCTGCCCTCCCAGAGGGGGGCCATCTTTTTCCTAACTAATGTGCAGAGCTCCCCAGACCCACCATTTTCTTTCAGAAATGGAAGATGGCTTATTGGACTATAGTGGCCATTTCTCCTCTGTACATTTTGTAAATTGATATCATTCAGAGTCTTAGAAAGCTTTCATAACAGGCCTCCATCAAAAGGCAGTTCTGTATTATTATGGATTTTCCTCATGGATTACCTAAAATGATACAAATGGAAATTTTAAAAATCTGTTCTTTTGCAACCAAAAATGTGCCACTTTTGGCTCTTGCCCAACTCAGTCTAGTTTGGGAACTCTGATTCCCCAGGACTTGAGAAACACATTCCTAGCTTCCCCCTGATTGCTGGATTAGCACAACTTCCTTCAGCCCACAGCTGAATTCCAGCCCCAAGGAAGAAACATCTTAGACAGAGTGAACTCCCAGCCTGGAGCCTGTCAGAGGTTGTGTCATGTGTTTGCATTAGCTGAACAAAAAGCAAGCAGGCTTTCCGGCCTTGCTCCCCCTCCTCCCCACGCCCCTCTCTGGAGAGGCCAGTTAAAGTCTAGACAGTGTCTGCTTGGCAATGAGCCTTTTCAGCACAATCTGCACAGTTCTGCAGCTCTGACTTGGGTTGCCTCTCCTCACTCGTCCCCTCTTCCTCGCCTCCATTTTCTTAGTTAGCCTTAAACTGTCTCAGGGGACTGGCATGAGCCACACATAGAAGAAGCAGGTGAATGAATTTATAATACTGTTAGGATTCAGCTGTCTTGAGAGGTTCAGAGTTGAGAAAATACCAGTTGTGCTGGCTGAAGCTATGGCTGAGTTTACAGAGGTCCCTGAGGTGAGCTGGCTTCCAACAAGCCTCCGTTTATTGGCAAGAGATGGGCTGGAGCAAACCCAGGACAGGCAGTGCACCCAGGTAATGAGCCTCATGCTGTCCATGGTGGAGTGAACTTGGGCAAGTCACTGGACCCCTCATCTGCAAAATATGAGGGTTAGAGTAGGTGAGCTCTCAAACCCAGTTCTGAAATCCTATCCATATAAAAGGAGGCAGACATTTTAGGTTGGATTGTCAGAGTATCCTACTTATGGAGTCAGGATATTTGATTAACTCTTGTCTTAATTGATGGCCCAAGAAAGAGCAGTTTGAAAGAGAAGCTGACTCAGGAGCGGGAGAAGAGAATGAGTAAAAGCAGGAGGCATTTTGTGCCCCTTACTTGCTCCTGCGTGTATGGAGTGAAATATAAACAGTACATCATGTAGCACCCAAACACTCTTCCTGCCCAGGAATCCCAATTGCTATTTATTCTACAGAAAGAAGTCACTTGATTTTCCACTTTAGAAAGCAGCTACTCCACAACACCAGGCAAAAAATAATAATAATAAAGAAGGATGCTGGGTCCTCTTGGGGTTGGGCAAGGAATCTTTAAAAAAAAAAAAAGAAAACCAAAATTCCACAGTGTGCAGTCTGAACTTTTATTGAACCTACTGAAAAACGAAAACTTTGTTCTAACCTTTGTAAATGTTCACATTTTCTTTTAAAAATAATGATGCAGTATTGAAACAGCTTACAGAAATAGTTGTCTGAAAATATTGCACGAACCCTAATGTTTTCCGGAACCCTTCTTGCCTTCTTACCATGTTGCCTGGCCCATGACCAGGATCCTGGGTTTCTTCAACAGGAATTGGTGAAGTTCTTGCCCTGGTCCCCATGCCTTCTCTCTAAATCAGTTCAGGGCTCTTGTTACAGCTGAGGGCACTGCTCTTTGGCCTTGACTTCAGTGTTTAAATCAAGTGTCTTGAGAGGATGAACACAGTAAGGAAGCAGAGGCCAATGCATGTGTTTCAGTCCTGCTTAAATGCTTGGTACCTGAACTGCACTCAAGCTCCCGAATCCCACTAGACAATCCCAGTATGCTAAATTGTGCTGACTGTTGGTCCTGAATGGGGGGCTAGCCCAATGTTGTCTGTGGCTTTCCTAACAAGGCCACTTGTACAGTGTCAGAACTGACTTCACATTGACTGTGCTCCAGGGTAGACTATATACACATACACACACATACATTTTACTACTTAATTGACTTAGGTCTCACTACTTGAAGAGTATGACTGTCTACCTAAAGCTCAAATACACTCGCCTCACAAAAACTAATGAAGAGAATCATGTATGTTATTAATCATATGTTAGTTTGATTGTTGTGTTTAATCTAGTTTGGTACTTTAACTTCTGTTATACTGTCTCAGTTTCTTTCTAGCCTAGGGATACAGATGAGTGCTTATTTTTGTGGTTGTAAAGTTTGCTTGTTAATAAACATTTACTTAATAAGTGTATGTCATTCATTCATTCATTCATTCCCTATCTTACTCCAAAAATAAGAATTATTTTTTCTTCTCAAATTCCATGACTGGTATATCCTACTAGTTTCTGTCAGGGTTAGGCTAACTAAGCATATTTTCAGTGATGGAGAAGGACCCAAGTTTATGGCATATCATTTGCAACAGAGAAAAATAAAATGGATGACGCACTTAAAAAGAGTACTGGTGACTCACCAGGATGCCTGGATCACTCAAACTTTTGTGTGAAATTGACACATGTGGAATTACTATTAGAGCAACTAAAGCTTTTGAAGCAGAATTCCAGATGCCCACACTGAGCCCAGACTCAGACATACAGGAGTTCCCTTCACTGTCAGGGTCCCTGTCAGGAGGACCCAGAGGTGGCTTCTGGGTGGCCCAGCCCAGCTCACAAAACCTGCTTTGGAATGGAGGCAGAATTCACAAATGCTCAGAACACTCAGCTTCACTTTTCCAAGGGCATTCTCATGCTTGGGTCTTCAACATATGCTATAACTACAATGCTAAGTTAATTGGGGCAGGCTGAGGTCTACATCAGAAGCAGGAAATTCACCTGGCTTCTCCTTAGAGCCCTAAGGATCTTTCAGGAATCTGTTCATTGTGCTTTGTTCCCCCCCCACCCCCTCCTCTAGTCTTCTTTCTCTCCTTGGCATTTTCTATTTTCTTTCCTTTCTTATCCTGTGTGGCCTTGGCCTTGCCAACAGCCACATACAGAGAAACAGACTTCCTGGTTTAGCTATTTATTTTAAGGGTAAAGCCTTTCGCTTTATGCATTAATTGGTGTCAGTATCACGTTCAACAGAAGAGTAATTTTCTGCATGGCACCAAGGGCTGGCTAATGATCAAAGAAAACCCCAGCACAAGGAGATCCACTTCAGGTGTGAGTTTGTTTGGGGTTTCTCAGTTTCCTTTCCTGGGGGATGGGAAGAGAGGGGAAAATGGGATTGGGATGTGTTTTGAGCAGAGGCCAGACATTCAAGGCCAGACATTCTTTGCTAAAATGTTGGATGTAGTAAATTCAGTACTCACTGCAGATTTACTTCTTAATAAAATTTGCTAAGCTACTTGTGGGCCATATTGTTTAAAGGACAGTTACAAAGTGAACAGCTTTCTCTCTGAGAAATACAACTGAAAAAGTCTGTGTTTTCTTTTATTTTCTATGAAAGAACATGTATATTATAACCTGGCTGATAAGAAACTATAGGAGTTGGCTTTTTGTGTGTTTGTTACATGCCCTATCTAGGCAAGCTCTCTCTCTCTCTCTCTCTTTTTTTAACATAAAAATAAAATCCTGTAAGAATAACCAATGCTTGAGGATTGTTACCCTCGCTGTTAGTCAGTTGACAGCTTAGGTAATTGCATTTTCCCTCTAAATTCCCTTTACACATCTAATCAGAAGGCTCTTCATTTCCTGCTGAAGTTGCTTTATTGAATTGCTGTGTGGATTAGAGAGCAAACTAGGTTCCTCCCCAGTGGCTATATTTCAGTTGGTGATTGGGTTATTTTTCTAGGTAATGCTATCAATATTTTGCCTGTTGTAAAT
This sequence comes from Camelus dromedarius, assembly GCF_036321535.1. NCBI lineage: Eukaryota > Metazoa > Chordata > Mammalia > Artiodactyla > Camelidae > Camelus > Camelus dromedarius. The sequence continues at coordinate 66,013,424 of NC_087437.1, forward strand.
GGCATTCTCGTTCAGTGACCATAATTACTCAAGTTACAGTGGCCTAGAGTGTAAAGACTTCCTCATTCCCCAGTCATCTGTTAACTCCAGGGAAGTCTTCTCTCTACCCAGGTTGGTGAAGTGTGTGTGTGTGTCTGTGTGTGTCTGTGGCAGCTGAGGCAGCTGAGGACTATTAGGGCCCTAGATTAACAACTTGTGGATTCAGGTGTGACAGCAGCCATATTCAGAAAGTCTTGATATTCTCTTTGAGGCAGAGACAAAGGATTCTAAGCCCAAGGGTGTTCAAATCATGGGAACTGTCCTAAAACAGTTTCTTGTTTAGAAATGGGTAGAGAAAATAGGAAGAAGGAAAATGGTGATGGGGAGGACTATAGGAAGAGGGGGGAGGACTATAGGAAGAGGGGGAGGACTATAGGAAGAGGAGGGAGGCAGTGGTGGGGGCAGGAAATGTTCACTGTTAGCTCTAGTGGGGTAAGTAAGTGAAGAATGTCTGGTCTTTATCTTACAAGCTTCATGAGGAAATACTGTGAGTGATCACTGCTGATATATTGGGTCAGAAAAATGGGTGACAGTTTTTGCTAAGTGAATGCATGGTCTGTAAGCAAGACTCATGGCAGCAAATGATAATGTACAAGCTATAAATTAAAATGGTACCTGTATATAATGTGTATAGCAAGGGAAATACTGACATAAAGTTCCTTACATAGGATAAGTGCTCAATAAATAGTAGCTGCTATTCTTCTTGTTGTTTTTGCTTAAATTCCAGGGGAGAGAAGAACTACCAGGAGAGACATACTGAGCCTAGACCCATGTTTGTCACACTGCACTGAGTGATGTTAATACACATGCTACCTAGAAGAGAACATAGGCAATACATTCTCTGATATAAATCATAACTATGTTCTCCTAGGTCAGTCTACCAAGGCAATAGAAATAAAAGCAAAAAATAAATAAATGGGACCTAATTAAACTAATAAATGTACTAGGTTTAATGGCTTTTTAGTTGCAAGACTTCAGAGCTTTACAATGTTCATGTGCATTATTTATTTTCCTCTCTGAGAGAAAATTATTATAAGCAATGTTTACCAGACATTTCACCACAGAAAGCCGTTTCAAAGAAATACTATAAATATTTAAAGACTAATATTCCATGGAACAGTTTGGAATGGGTCAACTCCAGAGAGATTTCCGTAAGCAGATTCTATTTACATCTTGCTGAACTCACTTCCTAAACTAATTCCATTCCATGAAGAAAGCATGGGACTTGACTGGACCATTGGCATGGTCATGTCTATACTTATCTAGAACTGGCTGGGGGTTTTTTTGTTATCAACTTGGAGTATCCAGGAGTCTTCTTTTTGATTTTTCATTTTCTCTATCCATACCCAGTCAGTCCATCAGAGCTCTGTTGGCTCTACTATCAGAATATATCACCTCTCCATTGACTGTTCTGTCTCCATCACCACCACCCTAGTCCAAGCCACCATGATTTTGTGCTTGGACTATTGCAGTAGCATCCTAGCTGCTCTCCCCTCTAGCCGCTCTCCATCTACTTCTCTACACAACAGCCTGAGTATAATCTTCATAAAACACATACATGTTCACATCATTCTCCTGTGTAAAACCCTCCAGCAGCCCTTGTTTCATTAAGAATAAAATACAGACTTTTTACCAGCACCTACAGGGCCCTACATGCACCAGCCCTGGCCTGCTTTTCCCAGCTTATCTCTCACTGCTCTCCCTGTTGGGCCCTGTGTCACAGCCACACTGGCCTCTTTCCTATTCCAGGAACATGATGAATTCCACCCTGCTTCAGAACCTTCGCACTTTTCTTCTCTCCGTCTGAACTGCTCCTTTCATTCTTCAGGCCTCAGCCCAAGAGAGCATTTCCCAACCACTCGATCTAGGTGGTGCCCCCCTCTCCCAGATTTCTTTGTCAAACATACTCTGTATTCAACTTTCATCACAATCTGAAGTGATCGTGTTATTTTTGTTTATTCACTGTCCTCCCTCTTGAATGTGTACTCCTTCAGGACAGAGCCCTTCTCTTTCTCGTTCACCAGTGAATCCCCAGCACTTCAAACTGAGCTTAACATATAGTTGGTGCTCAGTGAATAATTTGCTGAATTAATCAACTGGCCAAATGGATTGACCAGTGCACCCAAATATTTCATCTGCAATATGAGAAGATGCATTGTACCCTGCCTGTAGTCTTTGTACCTCAGTCATCTCTGTGCCAGATTCTGCAAGTAGAATGTGCACCTGCGAAGGTGGTTGATAGCACATGCCCACCAACACTTTGCTTAACCCTAGACTTGGTAGACATGCTGGGCTTGCTTAGTCTGGCACGTGGATTTTCTCAGCTCCAGATGAAGTTGGAATTTACGCAGACACTAGCTGAATAGTAAATATTTTTATTCTTTCTTTCCGTGATCAACAATTCTGATTTCACTGGGCATCATTCCCAGAGTAAGTGAAAGTCCCAAAGAATGTAGAATAAAGCATTAAATTCTACTATTGGTGTGATTCTTTGCCCCAAAGCCTCTGACCACTTTGTCTTCTGACCTCATCATTTGCTGAGACCTGTACTTTTCAGGATCATTTCTGCTTTTGTTCTTTCTCCTTTTCATTTGAATGGTACCTGTGATGTCCCCAGTATGGGTAAAATAATGTCTCTGGATTTACAGATTAGCTCTCAGAGAAGTCTTCTATCCTGGGGAAGTTTCCACTAAAGACCCAGTGATCAGTAGTGGGTTCCCAGGAAACAGATCACCCCACTTCTCTGCAGTCCTACTCTCCAAACCCTCCTACAGTTGACCTGCAGACCAGGTTCCTGACTTCGTAGCATACTGCACCACTTTTTAGTGGAGTCAGTTCAATGTGTGGCATTTCTCTAGTATCTAGTCAGTTACAAATGGAAGAGAACAGAGCTTTGAGAACTGTACTGCCACATAACACTTGGGAATGTTTTTACCACAAATGATAATCTGTAGCTACGAAGCTAGTGGGTTTGGGGGTGGAGTTTCTAATGCAGTCCTCGGGGAAAATAAAATGAACAGAAGAGGAGGTCTTTGTGCATTGTTGGTACAGGTTAAGGGTCTCACAGGATTTTAATCTCTGCAAAAATAGGGAGTTTTGCTACGATGGAGCAGGATACCTGGCAATCTCTCATTGGTGGGCCTCCTGTCAGCTGAGACCTGATTGGCCAGCACAAGTAGGCTTTACAGCTCCTTCCCCCCAGCTGTGACTTCCCGACTGCTCCAAGGAAAGAATGCAAGGCAGGAATGTCTCAAGAAGAATAGAATGTGCATGTTTTCATTGACTTTAATATCAAGGCACTAAAAGCACGCACGCACGCACGCACGCGACTGTGTGTGTGTGTGTGTGTGTGTGTGTGTGTGTGTGTGTGTGGGCGCGCGCGCGCGTAATATTATTAAAAGCTGGCAGGAACAGAGTATTTTCAGTTGAGCTGAAAAATGAAAAAAATGGTTTTGAGAAATATCCACCTCATTGCCAAAGTTGTCCATGGACTTTTACCCACAAAAAAATTACATTTCAAAAATTAAGAGAAGGCTCCAAGTAGGTAGTTTAATTAGCCCCTTATCATTGTTTCATGAGATAAGCCATACAGAGTCCTAAAGACAGGAGGTGGCAAACATTTTATCTTCCTTATGGAGGAGACCAGAAGGGTGAAGTGACTTGTCCACAGGCATTGAAATCTGAGCCAGAATTAGGCTTAAGTACCCATGACACCTGCCCATTTTCAAAGCACCAAGTGTTTCAGTTTCCTGGTCGCAGATGCAGCCCAGCATGCTGCTTTCCCCCACGTGACCAGCCAGACCTGTTGACTTCAGTTACACACACCACTTCTAAAATATTCCAAGTTAAAGTCTTACTCTTTCTGCCTAAACTCCCCCTCCTCGATTCAGCTCTCAGTAATGTGTCGGAACTCAGAACTTACTGTTCAGAGCTGTGCGGTTCAGGAGGAAAAACCACTAGCCATAAGTGGCTCTTGAGCATTTGAAATGTGGCCAGTCCCATTAAGATGTGCTGTAAGTGTAAAACACATGCCAGGTTTCAAAGACTTAGTATGAGAAAAAGAATGTAAAAGATCTCAACAATAACATTGATTACATGCTGAAATGGTAATCTTTTGGCTATATTGCCTTGAGTAAAGCAAACTATTAAAATAATTGTATCTATTTCTTTTGACTTTTTAAAATATGGCTACTGGAAAATTTTAAATCGTCTGTAAGACTGATGTTATATTTCTATTGGACAGCACTAGACACTTGTCACTTCACTATATGTTGCACTTAGCCACACATGTCTTGAGTTAGCTCTTACTAGATTGTGTTGTCATGCTATTTAAAATTCCATGTATATATGTCCTATCTCCTCATCTAAACTGTCAGCAGCTTAGGGACACAGACGATGCTTTGTTTTTCCTTAAGTCCCCAGCATCTAGCATGATGTTTGGTATTTTGTTGCTTGATTGCCTCATATTTTGCTTACTTTCTCCAGAATAGATTTTGTCCATTTCTACTTTGGACAATGATAAGGAAATGCAGGTAAAGTTGTTTGGAGTTTAGTTTTTTTCAAAAGGATTGGTTTTTATATAATTCTAATTTGTTCCAGAAAGATTAACATTCCTCTAAACTGGACTGTTAAAACCAAGGGAGCCTGCAGTGGGTGCTGGAACTTCCTGACGTGCCTGCCCAGCAGAGAGCAACAGTGTTAACTGGTGATTACAGGTTGTAATTGCCATCCCAAAGTCTTGAGGAAGCTCCACATTACACTCAGAGATTTGTGCCCCATTTTCCAGGACCTGACGGGGTATAGGTCCAGGTAAATAAGGCACATTGGCCCCAGTGGCTCCCAACCTTGAGCCAGGGTTGGGAGAAGAGGGCCACTACCAACCATGGTTGCCAAGTAACTGCCAGGAACCCTGACCACAGGGCTGTGATTCCCAGAGTCCCTGAAAAAATACCAGAGGATGCGCCCTGGGTGGGCCTTACCCTTTAAACATCCTACAATTTTGTAACTGAGCTTGTGGCTAAACCACATGCTCATAATTTCTAGGCTGGCTATATTATGCCTAAAATACAGTCATTTCTGCTGGTTCCCTGGGAGAGTCTGACCTTTCCCTGGGTTTTGTGACCACAGGATCCCTGAGCCGCTGTTAAGGAATGTGTAAGAATACACCTCTGGAAACCTCCCCTCTTCAGGGGAGATTTATTAAGTCTCAGTGCTGTGGAATGATCCCACTCCAATGACCACATTATTGCCATGAATTCTATGACAGCCATCTCCCTTTGGCAACAATGGATGAAGTGAACAATTGTCTCTCTCTTTTTTTTTTTTTAATAGACTTTATGCTTTTAGAGCAGTTTCAGGTTCACAACAGAATTGAGCAGAAAATACAGAGTTCACACATAGCCCTCCCCACCCACACATATATACTCCCTTACCCTCAATATCCCTCATCAGTGTGACATATTTGGTACAATCGATGAACCAACATGAGCACATTATTATCAACCAAAGTCCATAGTTTACATTAGGGTTCACTCTTGATGTTGTACATTCTAAGGGTTTAAAAAATGCATAATGACATGTAGCCATCATTATAGCATCATACAGAATAATTTCATTGCCCTAAAAAATCCCTTGTGCTCCATCTATTCATTCCTCCCTCCTTCCCTCTCCCAAAACCCCTGGAAATCACGATCTTTTTATTGTTTCTGTAGCTGTGCCTTTTCCAGAATGTCATTTGGTTGGAATCATACAGTTTGTAGCCTTTTCAGACTGGCTTCTTTCATTTAGTAATATGTCTTTTAAATTTCTTCCATGTCTTCCATGGCTTGATAGATCTGTTTTGGTTTTTTTTACTGCACATATACTTTTTAATTTACATATATGTACCATTCATTGTTTCTAAGAACGTTTAGAGCTTTAGCTTTTTAAACTTACACAGTTATCAAAGGAATAAAGCCAACCACAAAATAAGAATTAAATCAAAAAGATACATACACCCTGCTATTAACAGCAACATTATTATAATTGCCAAGATAAACAGTTGTCTCTTTAAAGAAGTAGTTAGAAGGATTTGTAATGACCAAGATTTTAAAGTAACAGTGGTCTCGTCTGCCCAGGTTCCTCAGCTTTGCAGCCCATGAATATCCTCATTTGGTTGTTGAATCAAGGGAGATGAAAGCTACAAGAGGCAGTTCATGTCCGAAGTGGTACTTGCTTTCGGTTTCTCATCTTTCCTAGGCTATGCCCTAGGAAAACTGAGTCCTGGGTTTCTGTGGGCTCATAGACACCAGGTTAGAATTTCCTCATTATAAAATGAAAATAAGCATTTTTCTACTTAGGCAGACTAGTGATTAAGGTGACCGTTTGTCACAGCTTATGCCTGTTGTCCAAGGCTATCTATTTAAAAGTTCCCCTTTGACTCTCAAAAGTGTCCCAGTTTGGTTGTCGGTGTCCTACTGCCAGCAGGTGCTCCCCCGCTCAAGCTCACATACCCCTGCTTGCTCAGCACTCATCCAGCATCCCCCTCACAGAGGAGCTGGGCTCCACAGTGATGTATAAATTAAGTCTTCAGCTTCCCTCAGTGATCCTCAGACTCAGATCCAGAAAGCTCCTGTGGCTAGGTAATAATATCACCTGTACAAACTCTTCTCCAAAAATTGACTTCCTTTGGATACTACCTGAATGGAGCCCTTCACTTGCATTTGGACTTGCTCTGGGTGTGTATCTGGGTCGTGGGAAGTGAGGATGAGGAACACTGGGTGGGGAGGGTCCTCAAGGGTCTGGAAATGAATAGGCTGGAGAACAAACCCTGCTTGTGGAGTCTGAGGGTGATGACCACCACCACCTCTGGCATTTCCTTGGAAGACTGTATTCCTCGGACTCTAGGTTTTCCCCCCACTTTTCTCTCGATAGGTAGTTTCTGTGGCAACACAGTGTCTGAGAACTTCTAATTACATCTGTCTGCTTCTCCTAGAACCATGCTGAGCCACACATATGGGGACTTCATTTAGCCCAGAGTTTCTTGCTGGGTTTTAACCCCTTCTGCATTCCTTGGGCTGGAGAATAATTGCCAGGATGCTGAAAACTTGACAGATGCTTTGCAGCTAAACTACCCCAAAAGATTCCCAGGGCTTTGTCCATGTCTTTAAAGAAGAGACTCCTGTGGCTCTGCTGTGCTGGGTCTCTGGGTCGCTCTGTTCCATTTTGTTCCAGTCAACCCTGACTCCTGACTTCCTTGTTTTCGCTTCAACCTCTTGCCCCCTCCATTCTGTCAAATGGTCTCAGCTCTTATTTGGACATCACAGTTCCTTTCAAGGTACCTAAGCGCCAGGGGAAATGAACCACTTGGGCACAACTAAGTCTTTGCCCTTCCCTGGCAACTCACATTTCACTATAGTCCAGCCCACTGCAAGGTCAGCCTAGTGGATGAGCCAGAAAGGAGTGGCTGGAGACCTCTGGAACCTTCTGGGATAGAGGAAGGGTAGAACATCTTTTTTGTCATCTAGGGAGACCGATCATCTTGCCTCCCTTCTGCCTCATCGGGCAGTGTCAGGACGGGGTCCTGAGAAGAAGTAACACAAAATAGCTGCCTTGATAATACGCCCATTTTCACAATTTGACCTCTTCCCACTTGTTTCTCTTCATCTCTGCTTCTCCCTTTTATAAAGGCCACCAAATTGTCGGGCTGCTCTTTGATGGCCTCTGCTCTACACTCAGATGTCCCACCCAGTTTTGCCTTCCTCTGAGGTACCTCACATTCCCACGTTACCTCTTCCACTTTCCTTCCTGCCACCAAATTATTCCCTCAGCATGGCAGCTAGGTCATACATTAATTGTGGACAAAGGACATGACTGAAAGCCATTTTAGTCCCCCACTATTCTCCTGTCCACTTCATTAACACACACATACCCCAGTGTCTTTCTGTGGGTCTAAGACAATCTCTGATTAGTGAAATTCCAGGCTGAATACTTATGGCCTGGTGGAGAAGGGTAGGGTCTTTAGGCTTTTCCCCCAGAAAGACTGGTACTGGAAGGAGGCAGCTCCAGGAGAGGAGCTGGCACAGAGGGGCTGTCTTTCTGCCCCTGCTCCAAGGTGCTGGGGTTTAGTCACTCTTTCATACTTTCAACAAAAGTTGCCTGAATGTCACAGAGTACTGTGCCAGGACCTATGACAGAACTCTAAAACAGAGTCCTTGTCCTCTAGGAACTTACAGTTCAGCTGGGAAGACAAAAATCTGCACAATCAATTAAAAAATTATTTTTAATTAAAAAAAAATTTAAGTGATCAGAAGGAGTTCCTACAGAGAGGAATGAAAGTTCAGAGAAGGAAGGAGGAATTCATACCAATCAAAAGGGAAAAGTCACTAAAGATGGAGGCGTGTAACTTGAGTTAAGCCTTGAAGGACAGGAAGGATTGTGACAATCCAGACAATAAACCAGACTTCCCAGATGGTGACATTATTTTTTTAGCTGGTCTTGTGGGACATTCTCTGCCCGCCTGAAGGTTAAGGAAGTAGCTGACAGTACCTCACAGTGCTGATATCTTCAAAGGGTAATGAGTTCTCATGTCAAAATGCAGAACCTCCGGAGCCCCCATCCTCCTCATTTTAATCTGCTGAGATCACCTGCTCTACTTACAGACACCTTCTGAAGTGCCTGTGGCCGGAGGACCCGAGAAGTGAGGGTTCCTGGAGGTGAGGAGGCCAAGTAAACAATGTAGTCACCCAGGAGAGAGGAAGACTGAGCCACGTGCCAAAACCAGGTTAAATGTGGCCAAGTAGATGACAGTGTCAGGCATCGGTGCCAGGTCATGTGAACCACCTTGGAGAGTGGTGGCTTACGTTTCAGTTTTAGGGGATCCATGTTCAAACTGGGATGATGAAAAGGAGCGGCAGATTGGGGGGGGCGATATTCTCCAGCTCAAGGAAGATACCCAAGTTCTCTACCTCAGTGGATTCTTTCCCTTGGAGGAATGTATTTCAGGGGCTATCTAAATTCAGAAGAGCCCAGGCCAAAAGGGGTGGAGAGGAGAACCCACAGCTCTTAGCCTGTATCCATATCTTTTTTGCCTTCCACCACCAAAGCAGGGGAATAAATCCTACATTCCACTCAGAAGTCCAAAGAATGTGAATTCTACTTGGTTCGGAGCTTGGGGAGCCTAGGGAGGTGGAGGGCTGGCTTGCTCAGGATGGAGTGCCGGGAATGTGTGGGGATGTTGGTCCAGATGTGGCCGGCACTGCAGGGGACATTTCTAAAACTGGCTCTCGGAATTCTCCCACAGCTGCCCTAGAGCTGTCTCCCCTCGTTAGTTGAGGGAATTGGGATTTAGGTGTGTGGGTTGTTTTGTTTTTTTTTTTTAACTTTTAATCAACCGTTTTCCTTGAACTACATGTGGAAATAATTAGAGCATGAATGCTGAGTAAATGTGAGTCCTGGCAGTCGCAGACATACTTCAGTGACAGGTTCTTGGCAGGAATGAAGAATTGTGAATCTCGTGTGAAGCTCCTTTAGCCACTCTCTCCCTTCTTTTCTTCCCCTTTTTTCTTATAAGGCAAACACAAATAGAAATAAAAACATTATTAATGGCATTTGAGGGGAGTAGAGGGTTCCAACCAGTTAACTAAGAGTGAAATCAGGCCACTCAGTTGGGGTCCCATTACTGCTCCCCTGATTTCCTCTGCTATGATCCAGGAGGGAATGAAAAAGCATTGGTTATGAAAATCCTTTGACTATGGAAGCCAATTTTTATTCCCCTACCAAAGCCCAGCAAAAACCCTGAAACACCCTCAAGAGGGTCTATACATAACCGGTATCTTTAGTTTGGGCATGTGGGTTTGTTTCCTTGGGAGATTAAAGTTTGATATTCAGAAACATCAGAAATGGTAAATTTCTATGCTTACTAGTTAAGAGAATTCTAACAAATTAAGGGAATTTGAGATCATCAAGAACCTTTTCGTTTTATAGGTGGAGAAACTGAGGCCCAGAGAGGTCAAGCACCTTGCCCTGTCACACAGTGTGTTAAAGGCAGAGATATGTCCAGGGCCTGTCTCCAGGATTCTGCATCAGTTCTCTTTACATGGGAACCTCACTGCCTCTGCCTGGTCTGCCCGCTGGGTTACTGGTTCACATTTTAGCAGAGATTTAAAAGCTCTTTTTTTTTTGGAGGGTGGGGTCTGTTTCTTCCCAACATTTGCCAAAGCATTTCTCATACAGTGCCATTCATCATCCATTCCTTGGAACTCTCTAGACTTCTTGGTTTTGCTCCCAGTTTTCTGAATACGCCTGCTCTGCTTTTTTGGCTGCTTTGCCATCAGAGTCCTCATAGGGTTGTACAGGCTGTTCACTGCACAAGGAGGTGAGGGGGGCACTAAAATCCAGCCTGCACTCTGCTTGCCAAGCCCTGTAACCCGGCCTGGTCTTGCATCTGCCCAGAGAAAAAGACGCGTTTTCAGATTTGCACAAGGACCCCTTGTGCAACCTGCTCTCCTTCCTGCTCCTCTGTGACCATCTTGTCCCTTTCTCTCAGTTGCCCTCAGCCCTCCATTCCCACCCTTCCCTCCTGAGCTCATTTGTCCTCATCATCTACACAGATGATGTCCAGGTGTGCATCTCTAGTCCTTTATTTTCAACTGTCAGTGGGATGTTTTACTGTCTCTTTAGACTTATGTCCATAACAGAGTCATCATCGCCTGCCCCTCTTTCATTCAGCCCCTTCCCATGGCTCCATCTCTGACAGACGCACCAGCAGCCTTCCAGACCCTCAAAGCCAAAGAAAGATCTTGGCAGCTCCCTGGATTCCCTCCTTCCTCTCCTCTGTCCAATGTGTTGCCAGATCTCCTTGTTCTTTAGAAGTTTCTCTTGGATTCCTTCCTTTCTCTGTATCCATGTCACCACTTTCCATGAGACTCTCATCACCCTAGACTCTTCTAGCTGGTTTCCTTGTGACCCCAGTTCCTCCTCACCTATCTCTTCCCATGTTCCACAGCCAAACTGTTCTTAAAACCCTCCTGCTCAAAAACCTGCAAGTTTTCTGTCCAGGTCCTACCATTGTTCAGGGCTCAGCTCAAGTCCCATCTCGTCCAGGAAGCGCATCTCCTAGAGTCAGCCGCGTTTACTTCAGGACTACATTGGACTGTGTGTGTTAGTTTCACCTCCTGCACTAGGCTAGAAGTTCCTGTGAGGGCAGAGGCCACAACCCATATTCAAGAGTGTATGCCATGGGGCTTGTACCGTGTTGGTCACAGGCTGCTATCCTTCTTGTTTGTTGTTCTGGGCATTATGAAATATGCTTTCTGATGAGTTTAAACCCCTTGCCTTGGCCTTCACTGAAGAAGACTGGAGGACTGTTCATACCCTCTACTTTGTCCTTTAAAGTGGACAAGTCTCAGGCAGATGGTGGGAAAACAGAAAATGAGTACCATGCTCAAGCCTAACAGACTAATTCAGAATGGAAAGCAGTCTGGCTTCAAAGTTTCCATTCAGGGTTCTGAAGAAACTGAAGGGTGAAATTGTGAAACTAGAAGACTTACAGCATTCTTTAGGAAGACTGACAGGCTATCTCAGGAATTCCCAGGGATCACTCTGAGGACTGTAGACAGAGAGTGGGGAGCTGATAGCCTCTGTCAGTCAGAGTGAAGTCTTCAGATGTGCCTGAGTCGGGGAGACAGCATGGCACGCCGGGTAGACACCCCAACTCACTGCTGTGGACCCATGACCTGAAGATATAAGAGCAGAAGTGCTTTCTCAGGGGCTGCAGGCAGAGCCCACTGGCTTGACTCTAACCTCAGTCACAGTACTTGGAGTCACAGTCTCCTCGCTGCCAGCAGGGATGAGTTCTCCGGCCTCATAGACCCTTCTGAGATTATTTTCAGTCCTATGTGAAGGGGTCTAATATATTTCTGACTCTACGTGCATACTAAATGCTGCTATTTACTTATGCTATGATTGCACAAGACCATTGCAGGAAACTGAACCTACGATTACATAGAAACCAAGCATCCAGTCTGCAGTGCTGTATCTGGGTCACCTCAAGAAAGACCTAACGTGGAGAGGGAGGCATCTGAAAGATGGCAGATGAGCAACTGAGAAGGTGAAATGGCTTCCATATGAAGATGGCAGTGTAGATCCTTCAGTCTGACAAGGCAAACACCTAGAGAATATAACAGAATCTGTAAAATAATAAAGACAGTGATTAAGGTAAACAGCCATGTCTCATTTGAAATTTGGAAGTAGTCACTTCCCAGCACACAATACATTATCACATAATGAGTAGAAAAATGTGTTATCCCATACACTGTGGTAGAGGCTGAACACAGAGAAATTAATACAGTGAAAAATTAGATAATTCTTGAATGACAGGTCCTTAATAGTTTTTTTTAATCTTAAGGCCTATCCTCTTGGGGTGATGCAGCCTTTATGTTAATATCATAAAGCTCTGCCACACCTTCCCCCAAGCATCCTGGTGCCTTGTCACTGGCCACTGACACTGACACTAACCTGAATGAACCCCAGATGACACAATGTAAAAAACATTTATTGAGCATTTTTTTCAGGCAGGACAACGTGGTGGGTCTGTGGGAAGGCAAAGTGTGCAGGCACTTAGTCTACCTGAGATGAGCTATATGTGCATAAAATATTAAATAGGACTCTGAATAATAGACTAAAGGCCCCAAAGCCTGCTTGTTTTTAAAGAAAATGTATGTAAGATGGAGCGTTAGATTGACTGAGAAGCTAATTTAGCTTCAGTTTCAGACCTTTTACTTGCAAGTCCCCTTCCAAAGCCCTGTGCCCTATTTTGCAGTCATAGGTATATGTTCTTTTTCTTCAGGAGGGCGCCTCCAATTGTTTAAGCTTCAGGCCCCACAAAACCTGGATCTGGCCCTGGTGCCTAAACCTTGAGATGAAAGATTGGTCGTGAGCACACAAGAGGGAGGGACACTGTCCCTGCAAATGCAGTGCCTACTGCCAAGCACATCAGAGCAACTGTTAGAAGTCACGACTTCTTCCTTCTTTCCTAGAATATATAGGACACAGCAACACATTTTTTTCAAAGAAAGAGAATCAGAGAGAATCGAGCAAGGTCATGTGATGCTCCAGTTAGTGGCTTTGCCTCCTCCCTGATTTTCTCAGGCCTGTGCTACTGGGTTCCATTCCAGAACAGCCACTTGGGAGCAGCCAGCCTCCCACCCTGCACTCCTCCCTGGTCTCCTCCTGCTCTCCCCAGTTCTGTGAATTCCTTTGTCCCCAACTCTATGGTGCTCTGCATATCTGAGGGGCCCTGGTGTTCCTGTGAAGTTTCCATGACTAATTCTGGTGAAGCAAGGAGAGCCTTTCTCACGTCAACAAAGCTGCTCTGTCACAGAATAGTGGAAAGTGGAGCCAAAATTCCACCTTGGCGTATGCAGGGCTGTTTTTTTTTCCGAAAAGAAAGTTGGGAAGGAGGAAAAGGATGGAGGGGACAGAGCCGACCCAGTTCCCATTAGTGAAATGATGGTATATTAAGCTGACAGTTTTATGGCTTTGCTTATAAGCTTCCTCCCCTGCCAAAGCACACTGTTCTTCCAGAAATTGTTTTACTTCAGAAGACTTTTTTTAAACATTCAAAGCATATTTTATGTTCAGACTTAATGCTGGTCAGCCCAGACACGCTATCACCTCTACTGGTGGTTTTGCAAATAACTTGCTTTTCCCTTTGCTTGCAAAGGATCTCTTTCAATTGCAAAAATACTTTCTGGTTTTTTTAGATCTTGGATCCAAGACAACACCTTTTTTAGCTTTGATTTATAAAGAGGCAAAGTGATTTACTGGAAAGAGGGCTGGAATTAAAGTCTGGAGACCTTGGGCCAGGACCCAGCTCTGTACCCATAAGGTCTTGAACCAGTCAATACAGCTATGAGCCTTCATTTCTTTCTCATTACAGGGTGTTAGATCTGGAGGGGCCTTAGAGGTAACCCCTGCCTGCCTATCCTAAAACGTTTTGAGAATAAAAATGATAGTAAAAATTACAGACTAATCAAAATTGCTGTACAAATGGAAAGTATCATTATCACTATGCAATGGCTCAGAGAGGAAGTTTTTCCCTGGTAAAAGTCAGCAGTGTTCCCGGTCATCTTTTACCAAGAGGAATTTGCATTGCGAAAATTAATCATGAGACCAAACCCCTGAGCGTGGCTTGCAACACATAATGAAAACAACATAAAAGCAAGTCAAGGATACAGAAGGATAAAGCTTCTCCATAGGGAGCAAGTATTTTGTCTATTTGTCTCAATATATCAGAGTGTCCACACTTCCAGAACACACTCCCTCTCCCCACTCAACCACACTCTCACAGGTACATTCATACTTACGGGTTCATATACTTGTAACCACATACTCCTAGAGAATATTCATATGCCAGTGTGGGTCTATGCATGGATAAAATTCTTATACAGCCTTGGGACCTAATTCCTAAAATTGTTATGATGGTAAAGCAAACAGTTCTGTTTCAATTGCAAGAACTGCACTGCATCTGTGACCTCCCCCTGTGCCAGTCCTTGTAGCTGTAACACCCCCCCCCCCAGCTCATTCCCTTGACTCTTCCCCAGAAGGCACTGTCGAGGCTCTGGGGTCAGGCTGACCTGTGTTCTAATCATGGCTCAGCTTTTGCTAGCTATGTGGCCTCTGCACATCACAGAGCTTTTCTGAATCTTAAATTCCTCCTTATCTGTTACATGGGACTAAAAATATGGAAAGCTACACAGACATGAGGACAGAGATATCTGTGAAGAGCCTCACTCAGTTGTAGGTGCTCTGATTAATATTAGCCCTAGGCCCTGGTCACCCCCTTCCCCACAAGATCGCTGCCTTACACCTGGCAGGTTTCTCTGCCTTCAGCCCCTCTCCATCCAGGCTGTCCTGCACTTTGAATCAGTATTTCCAAGCTGGAAGGGACCAGACACAGTATTCCAAAGCATCACCTTCATCGTGTCACCTGCCCCATCCCAAACTTCCCAAGGTTTTCACTGCCCGTCAGATCCACGGAGAGCCTCCTGAATCACTTGGCAAGACCCATGCCCTCCTCCCTGGCCACCTGCCACTCCACCTCATCTTTCTCTTCCTCACCATGCCCCCCTCCACTCACACACCAGGCAGTCATTGCCCTGTCCCATGAGCATATTCATGTCATGTTTACCCCCTCATGCAATGTTCTCCATGGGGCTTGGAGAAGACTTTCAGTGACACAAAGAGGCCCCCCTCTGTAGAAAATTTTCTTCATTATTGATTTCTGTGTTACAGCATGCTGCAAACGGGCAGAATCGCACAGGGAGAGGAGGGGTGCTCTGAGGGCTTCAGGTTAGACATTTTTCCCCAAGTCAGCAAATCTCTGGTTCCTGGTGCCCTGATGCCTGCAGGGCACCTGCCCCTTCTACCACTCCACCCCACCTTCACCATATCTCACTGAGAGGACAGAGCTGGGAGGAGCTGCAGGAGCCAAAGATGTGCTTCTGCATTGCAGCTCTGGGCTTCACAAGACGAAGAGAGGGATTGCCACCTATTGACAGATGTGCCGCCTGCAAAGAGGAATGCTTGTGTATGTAGCATTTCTCTGTGGTCTTCAAACAGGATAACCCGGTTGTTAGGCACTTGGGTTTTTTTCCATTCAGTCAGTCCTGCTCTCAGTATTATCATTCCAGTGTAAGGAAGGATGGGTGGGGACTTGACAGCCCAAGTTGATAACGGCATCTCAGGGGGTAAATTGTCTGAAAATCAGTTGCCCACTGTAATAATGGCCACTTTCTGTTGTGAGGCAGACCCTCTGTTGCATGCAGTCCGTCTCATGTAACTCTCACGCAGACCATGCAGGGATCAGTGTTCCTATTTTACACACTAGAAAACTGAGGTTTAAAGTGAGTACCCTGCCCACATGGCAAGGAAGAAGCAGAGGTGGGAGGTGGGAGTCAAGTCTGTCTGTCATACTCTTAAGTACTATCTCCCAACATTTGCTGATTATGCAAGTCAAATCCCTATCATAATTTCCTTAACCCTCAATCTTCTATATGTGAAAATAAGTCAAGTATAAAAGAATACTTTCCCCTTTGGTCAGGCAGAGTCCCAGCTCTGCTGCTTTCTGCTAAGTAACCTCTTAGGCTCAGTTCCCTCGTCGGTAGAAACGAGAGATGGCTCTGATGTCTCGTTTCTGGTTGTCCTTGAGCTTAAGCGCATGTATAATGAAAACCACTTTGCAGGGTTCCACATATTTATAAACAGGAGCTTAATCATCTATTGTCTGAAGATCTGGGGAATCCTAGCCCCTCACTTTTAGCCGTCGGACCTTGGGCAGTTTACTTGACCTTCCCATCTTCGGTTTCCTCGTCTATAAAAAGGGGTTAATAATATGCATGTTTTTGCAGGGTTGTCCGAAGTAAGATGAAACTGTGTGTGTGAAAACACTTTGTAAATGTTAATAGTGCTGTTCAAACATTAGTCCCTATATTTTAAGTAAAGAGTATCTGTTCCTTCAAATGAATTTTTGAGAATTGTTTCTGAAAAGTGACTTGGGTTGAATTCGACCTATAAATAAAATCTTTTATTTTTAATACTCAGTAAAAACAAACGTTAACTGAAAAAGAAGTTCTGTAAATGCCATAGGTTATTCTGCAGGGAACCCTATAAACGTTAACATGAATAACACTTCACAGGCAGCTTGCTTATAGTTTATGACACAATTCCAAAGACATTATCTCATTTCTCCTTCACAAGGCAGGGCTGATATTTACTCATATTTTACAGATGAGGAAACCAAGGCTCAGAGAATTAAAGTGATTAATTACAGACACACAGCTAATAAGTAGTAAAGGTTTGTGGGTATCTGTCCATGGGGCTGTGTGTTGGTGTGTCTCTGAGGGTAGGCATTCTGAGCATGTTTTTTTAATGCATTAGTGTATCTTTTACTCATGTGATACATTCATGAGGGGTATATGTTTGCCTGTATCCCTCAGTTAGCATGTGTTTTCATGAAGGGAAGAGAAGAAGGTAGTCTTACCTGAGATTTTTTTTTTTACACTGGTCAGCAATAGCCTTTTTCTCTTCATTTTTAGAACAGCTTGCCATTCCCAGGGACAGTTTCCAAGAGAGCCCTGCCTGGAGAATATGCTCAATTTTTATCTCCACTCCTGGTTTAGGAAACAACAGCTCTCTAGTACCCCTGGCCTCTGGGAATTACTTCCTCTTTTATTTGCTGCCTGCCAGCTTTATTGAATTCCCCATAGCAACATCCAAAAAAGAATGGGTTTAGCAACAGCCTGTGAACCAATGAAATGTGAGCATGGCAAGGGTTTCTAGACCAATGGGAGCCCTGCATGAAGGGCAAGCTGGCTCAGAGAGAAAATAATAACCTGGAGTTTGCAAAGCAGCCTCCAGGTGGCAGCAGACCAGCTATATTGGACACAGACCCTCAGCTCAGCTCTCAACATCTACTTTGGTTTTTTGGGGTTTTTTTCGTTTTTGTTTTTGTTTTTGTTTTTGTTTTGCTTTCTTTGACCTATTCTTGGGTATAAAACATTTACCAACTATAAGAATTTTACAGTTACAAGCTCTGTGGGTGTGAGTTCTCTGCATGACGTGGTAGACATGGCCTGAAGGATAGAATCTAAGATAGCCAGCCCTATGACCCCATCCCAGCCCCAACCATCTCTGTTGGTTCTGTCACAGCAGTGACAGTGACAGTGCTACCCCAGTGGGCGGGAGCCTGGAGGCCATGGTGACTGCCTGCCCAGCCAGTTAGGAAAAGGGCTAGAGGAATCACATTCTCCTTCATTCAACCACCACTACTGCTGGCCAGAGTGGCAGATGAGGTGGGGCTGGCTTTCTGCCACCAATGAACGAGGGAAGGACTGTGTCACTGACAGATTAGTGCCCATAAACACCCACATTCTCAGTGGCATAGACTGGGACCATTCCCTGCCTTGCCAGTTCTGCCGCATACATCTGAACACAAATGTCTGACCGCAAGTGGTTTCAGAACAGTTCTGTCTGTCAGGTGCTTTGGCCCCCTTGGTCTTGGAGCCAAAGGCAGATATGGACAGGGGCTGAATAAGACCATGTCAAATAATAGCAGATTCATGTTTCCGATGGTTTAGCCATCTTTCTTTTGCCTTTTAAGATAATAGTGCCTTGAATACTACTTGGTGAGATTTTGTCCATTTCTGCCTGGCTCACCCTTCTCATCCTTTGAGATTCAGTCAAGGCATCCTACCTTTAGAAAGTCTCATTTGATTCTCATCCTCCAGCTCGACGGTGCTCCTGTCGTCACACTTCCATATTGCTTTCTAAACATCTCTTCACTGTGTTTCCTCGGAGAGTCTTGGAGCTCCTTGTGGACTGGGACTGTGTCTTTCTGTCTCCAGTCCTTAGCCAAGAGTTGACATTTAATGGGTGCTCAATAAACATTTTTAGAAGAAGGGAAGCATGCAGGAAAGAAGCTCTTGCTCTTGAAGAAACAAACTTAGGGACCACTAGGTAGTGGGCCTAAGCAGGAGCAGTGCTGGCCGTCAGGGACAGCTTCTGGCTATTCAGGACCCTTCAGGACATAAGCCACATCTCCAGAACACCACCATTGGCTCATCCGGAGATGGGCTCATCTCAGTGACAAGGTTTCCTTTATGATTTTGTGTTTTAGGAAGAACTAAGGAGCAAATCCAAGATCTGTGCCAATGTGTTTTGTGGAGCCGGCCGGGAATGTGCAGTCACAGAGAAGGGAGAGCCCACCTGCCTGTGCATCGAGGTAAGTCCTGAAGTCACAAGCCAGAGGACAGTGGCCAAGGCCCATATGGTTACCTTGCTGGAGCTACCAGTCAGCAGAGCAGAACCAACGATTTCACCATCTTTATAAAAGCACACCTTGTCTATCTAAAAGAAGTAAAATTTTTATCTCAGGAATGAAAAATCAGATGTGAATGTAAGGATATTTTTCCTTTAAAATTTTTTTTTCTTTAGATGAGACTGACAAGGGCTTGATTTCCAGAAAATATAAATAGCTCATATGACTTAATAAGAAAAAAAAAAACCCAATCCAAAAATGGGCAGAAGACCTAATTAAGGAATTCTCCAATGAAGACATACGCATGACCAATAGGCACATGAAAAAATGCTCAATATCACTAATTATCAGAGAAATGCAAATCAAAACTACAATGAGGTATCATCTCACACCAGTCAGTATGGCCATCATTCAAAAATCCACAAATGATATATGCTGGAGAGGCTATGGAGAAAAGGGAACCCTCCTACACTGTTGGTGGGAATGCAGTTTGGTGCAGCCATCGTGGAAAACAGTATGGAGGTTCCTCAAAAGACTAAAAATAGACTTACCATATGACCTAGCAATCCCACTCCTGGGCATATATCCAGAGGGAACCTTAATTCAAAAAGACACCTGCACCCCAGTGTTCATAGCAGCACTATTTACAATAGCCAAGACATGGAAACAACCTAAATGTCCATCGACAGATGACTGGATAAAGAAGTTGTGTTATATTTATACAACGGAATACTACTCAGCCATAAAAAATGATAAAATAATGCCATTTGCAGCAACATGGATGACCCTGGAGAATGTCATTCTAAGTGATATGAGCCAGAAAGAGAAGGAAAAATACCATATGGTATCACTCATATGTGGCATCTAAAAAAAAAAAAGACAAGTGAACTTATATACAAAACAGAAACAGACTCACAGACATAGAATACAGACTTGTGGTTGCCACAGGGGAGCGGGGTGGGAAGGGATAAACTGGGAGTTCTAGATTTGCAGATACTGACTGATATATGTATAAAACAGATAAACAAGTTTATACTGTATAGCACAGGGAAATATATTCAATCTTGCAGTAGCTTATGGTGAAAAAGAATATGAAAATGAATATATGTATATTCATGTATGACTGAAGCACTGTGCTGTACACCAGAAACTGACACAAGATTGTAAACTGACTATACCTCAATTAAAAAAATTTTTTTAATTTTTTTGCTTTATAAGATTTTTAAATTACAAAATTAACAATTGCTTTATAAAAGTCAAGTAGTACAGACATTTATACAAACATAAAGTTAATGATCTTCCCCATAAGCCTCAAATCCCATGAGTCTGAGATAATCAGTGTTAACAGTTTGGTATATGTATTTGTTCCACGTGTTTTCTTTTTTTCTATGCTACTATGAACATACAAGGTTTCCCCCTATTTTATGTAAAAATTGGATTGGGGTTGGAGTATAGCTCAGTCATGCACGAGGTCCTAGGTTCAATCCTCAGTATCTCAATTTTAAAAAATCATCTGTAAAAATGGGATTATATATACAGACAGACCTAGATAAATGCATCTTGGATTTTGTACTCATTAATATATTACGGGTAATCCTCTAGGTCAGCACATATAGTTCTAATTTATTTTTTAATAGTTCAATAATATTGATATAAAAGCACCAGATTTATGTAATCATTTTCCTATCAATGGGCCTTTAGGTTGTTTCATGGGTTGTTTACCACTACAAACAAAAATATCCTTGTGCAAATATTCTTACATGCTGCTGCCTTTATTTCTGCAGGACTGAGTCCCACTGGGGCTTGCTAGGTCAAAGGATATGCACATTTTAAAATACTAGATGGAATACAGATTTTTTCAGGTTTTTTTTTTTTAATGAAATTTAAAAAGCAAAGTGAGTTTTTGAGAAATAATTCTTTTATAGGTTCTCCCTCTTGACAAATATAAATAGCCTGGGTATGTGCCCTTTCTTCCTCTTTCTGTGAAACCAACTCAAGACTAGAAATTCATCTGTATTTCTACAAATAAATATACCCAGCTTAGTCCCTAGGTGAAGGATCCTGGCCCATTGTCCCAAAAAGGAAGTCCCTCAACTCAGAAGCCTGCAAACCAGATCTGCTGGGGACTCTGGGAGTTCCTCATCAGAGGTGTGCCTGGCCACTATGTGGCCACTTAGTGGGTGGAAACCTGGCATCTAACCTCAGCTCGGCCACCTATCGTTGCGGGATTTTGAGCAAGTTAGTTGTTGCTGGATGCCATGTAGGCAGACCATGTTTGGCTTTTCTCAGGGCCCAGCACATACCAAGAACCCAGTGGTAAGTATTGGTTAAGTGAAGTTCATCTTTCTGGGATTTGGTTTTCTGGTTGGTAAACTGGAAAGGTTGGGCTGCCTTCCTGTTCCAGGGTTCTGTATTCTTTTACCACATCTACTGTTTGTTTTGTTTTGTTTTGTTTTTTTGCTTTAGTGCCTTTATTCGGTCTGAGCAGAACTTGCTTTCCCTTTCCCCCTTTCAAAAACCACGGAAGTCTAAAGAAACTGAGCTTGCCTGTGGCCATGGCACTTTAAATAGCCAAAGTAGAACCAAGTTGCCAAGTGAACTTTAGTCCAGTTCCATGTCCAGAATGATTCTCTGTAGTACTTCACAAAGACCCAGGCACAACAGGTGTTGTGAGGTTAGGAGGAAAACAAAATACTAAACAAAGCAGGAGAGCAAAGATTCTTACAGTTAGACTGTGGAATAATTGAAGCATTGGGGTGATGAGGGTGGGAGGCTGTGTGTTTGCCTTTCAGTCACTCCACATTCCCAGCTCTCACTTCTGGATGTTGTGTCATAGAATGTTGAAATTTTAATGGATCTTAGGTCATCCAAAAACATTGAGTAACTTTCTACAAAGTAATGAAGTGACAGAGAATTCGGATTCCTGACTTCTAATAAAATGCCCTTCCTGCTAATTTGATAGGGTGGGGGAAGGGAGGCTGTTTCTTTTTGCTGAATAAAAAAGATGACCCTGGGCCAGAATCAGCACAAAGGGCCCTGCAGGGCTGCAAGGTGATGTGGTGGTCCGTCCAACACTGAGTGGGGTAGGATCACTGATGCCAGGGCCAAGGCTCCCTATACCCTGGTGGGATAGAGGCTATCTCTGCTGGTAGGGACTCCCCTCACAAGATGGCTCCGTGTGTGTGTACGTGTGTGTGCACGCACACACACTCAGCCTTGACTGCACCAACATCCTCCGCGGTCTGTTTCAGCAATGCAAACCTCACAAGAGGCCTGTGTGTGGCAGCAACGGCAAGACCTACCTCAATCACTGTGAGCTGCATCGAGATGCCTGCCTCACTGGATCCAAAATCCAGGTTGATTATGATGGACACTGCAAAGGTAAGGAGAGCTCTGACTACCACACTGCAGCTCCAGCTGGGGAGCCAGGGAACGGAGCAGTGTGGCCTGGTTTCCTGGAGTCCTTTCCACCCTGAGCACAGCGCCCAAAGCTGTGGAGACCACCCAGTTGCTTGGAGAGGCATCCCCTTGGTGCTCAAGAGCCTGCTAGGTTTGCCCTGGATTGCCCAGGTTTCTACCCTGCATTTCTTGCATCAGATCCCTAACGTGGCTTCCCAGCACTGTCTGGAGCTAGATAGTAGATAAGGGACCACATGAACAATCAATAATATGGGAGTATTTAAATGAATTCGCTACCTTTTTAGAAGGCAGATAAATTTCACGTTTCCTGTTCTTCTAAAATTTTAGGTATCTCTCATCCCTGATAGTACTATATTTCCTCTAATTTATACTGAAACCGTTGTTACTAGGGTAAGAAGGAAAGGGGTCCCAAGCTTGTTGCTAATTAAACACCAGCCTCCTGCCCAGCCTTGAACTTCCCTGGAGAAAAAAGAACTCTTTCCCTCATATCGGTCTCCACTCCATTTCCTTTTCCATAATGATTCCAGACAAATTCTCAAAGTACCGGCAGCCACCCCCCACCCCCAACCCTTCAAGCTAACAGTAGAAAGTGTGAGATCCGGAGGGCAATTCAGTAGCCTCAGAATGTCAAACAAAGCAGGAAAGAAAAGATCCCCATACTGGGGGCCTGGAGGAAGGAGAGGATACAAGGTTTCAAGACAAAATGATGAAAAGGCTGTAAGTGGCCCCCTTAACGTGGGCAGTTTTAATCCTAGCAATACACAGAAATTTTGTTTTCTTCACTTTGCATTATGCACTTTCTCCTTTTTCTTGCAGAGAAGAAATCTGTAAGTCCATCTGCCAGCCCAGGTGAGTGCCTGTTTTTTCTATAGTATACATCTTAGGGAGGAAATTCTTTTCATGTCAGAAATTCCTTGTTCCACAATCCTGGCGGAAGCTCACAAGATTTTCAGTGTGTCAGAACTTGTGACCCACAACTGTCGCTCCTCAACACAGCTCAGAAAAGCTGCAAAACCGCTTTTGTGTGTGTGTGTGTGTGTGTGTGTGCTTGTCACTGGAAGCAGCTGGTTGGGTCAGTATGTTGGCTGTGTTTTCCATTTTTGCTGAGTAGTGATTAAACTGCAAGGACAGGAAAGCCACTGAGCCCCTCCTTCAGCACTCTGTGAGACCTGCTGGACTCACAGAATCAGAAGGCACTGTTTTTGAAAGAGGGTAATAGGAAATTTTAGTAAGACTTCTTCCATAGTTTTCTATGAATACAACTTAAAAATTTCATCATGATTTATAGTTACAGACCCCTTTAGTATACACTTTTCCTTAGATCCTCACAATAACCTTGTGAAGTAGATCTTACTATAATTACCTTTAGATGAGGAAATTGAAGCTCAGAAAGGTTAAGTGAATTTCTCTGAGTCACACAGCTAGGAAGTGGCAGAGTGGGGGAAAGCACCCACAGTTTCATTCCCCTTGGCTTAGTGCCCTTTTCACATCCCAATATGTGTTGTCTTCCAGAAATTCCCTTTTGCCCAGGCTTTCCCTTCTCTGCTTCCCCATCCACTGGCTTCTCAGCCCCACCTGTTGTTACCACGTGGTTTACAACAGCTGTCCAGAACAGGGCTTCAACATGCCTTTCCTTGGCCTCATTTTCTGTTGTTTATAATAAAGGACAGTGCAGTTGGTATAAAGTTTTAAGTGGGAGAAAGTTTTGATAGACCCTGTTGGTGAGAGGGAAAAGCCATACAGGAAGAATCAGCAATCCAGTGGCATAAGGAATTGTAATGTTCTCATTTATTCATTTATTATTTCAGCTCATCTTTGAGCCAAGAGCTATTCTATTGATTGACTGATATTTTTTACCCCTCAGCTTCCTAACGTTAATGAAAATGTCCTTTACTTCTCTGCTCTACTTTTTTTTTCACCAAAGCAACATAATGTCTCTCTTTCAATATTCTCAATCTTTATGAATTTTTTAGAGACAAGAGCTTGAATCCTGGACTGTATACTTTCCAGTGTGTACCCTGGGTTGACTCTGTAATCTATGTTTCCTGGATTACTGTGAAAGTTCAATGAGATGACACATGCAGATTCCAGGCACTGAGCCTCCCACGTAGGGGTCCTGGGTGACAGTGGGGTCCTCTCTACTCAGCTGACCTCCCTCCCTTTTCCTGCAGTCGTTTGCTATCAGTCCAACCGCGATGAACTCCGGCGTCGCATCATCCAGTGGCTGGAAGCGGAGATCATTCCAGATGGCTGGTTCTCTAAAGGCAGCAACTACAGTGAGATCCTAGACAAGTACTTTAAGGTAATCCAGAGTTGGGGTCAAAGTTCATCCCCAGGGGCAGAGAGACTTCCTTTCCCATTGCCTGATCACATCTTCCCAGACCATGAGGAAACAGAAACCTGCATAGAGTTCCTGAGTGTTTGCTCACAGATTATTCCATGAAACTGTGACAGCTGCCTCCTGACCAGCTTGATCAGTGGGAGTCCAGGAGTCAGGCCTTGGGCTCTGACACACATGGGCTGCTCCCTTTGGGCAGTTAAAACCACAGAGGTCTTAGAAAGCCTGTATATGAAAAATACGGCGAGGCTCTATCCCCTCCCCAGGATGACAGAGCTTGTAGAGCTGGCTGCTGGTACACACCACCTTCTGCCTCATCCAGTTTGACTCTTCTCTAAGTCATTAACTTGACCATCCATGTCCTGCAGAGTTCCTCTTCATCTGAGGAGAGTCAATGGACTGATACTTCATGGGTGCAGGGTTCTACATGAACCATGATATTGCTGTTCCCATCATGTTTAGTTGAAGAGACAGATCGTTCCAACTGTGGGCAGGAGAAATGCTGCTTTCAAAAAGGAAAAGGAGGGAGGAAATTGTATTTCACAATGAGTAGGACTACCATGACATGGAGTTCTGTCAGAGAGCTTGAGACAGTTGCTGGAAAAAGCAACTAAGGGCCCTCTTCCAGGTGATTGGCAAGAACACAGGTGCACACATGTACATCACACTCAGAAATAAACATACCACACACGGAAACATGGACACGCACTCATATCACATACAAAGATGCGCACACCACACAGAGACACATCCTCTACACAGACACACACACTCAGATACCCACATTCCCACATAAACACAAAGCCCCCATCACCCACAGACACACACGTCTCTGGGAAGACGCCCTCCGGGCTCATCCCTAGACGTACATGCCCTCACATACCTCCAGGGCGTGTCCCAGAGCCTACCCAGCCCAGACTCAGGAGCAACCCCCACACATGAGGGGATTCTTGGCAGCTCTGTGGCCACCAAATGTGGTCAACACCAGCCTAGTCTGTGGATTCCTTCCTAACTGATGTTACGGACCCTACAGATAGAGAAATACTGGGTTGGATTGAAATAGGATATTTGGTCATTTAGGACTTTATTTGTGTTATTATCTTTAGGCAAACATTTCTCTCTGTGGCAGAAAGTAAATCTCTGGATTCCAAGTGTTTGAGAAGAGAAAGCACGGCCCTCTCACTCCGTCCCCTGTCTCAGCGGCTCCCACATTAGGGAGCCCTGGGGGCAGGAGTTGTTTCTTTGTCTACAGAAAACACATTATTGCTGAGCCAGGAGAGTCAGATAGGAGCAGAAAGTAACATAAAGAAAATGACTTTTCAGAAGCCAGGTGAGCAGCACCTGCAGGGTCTGTCGTGAGCAGTGACTGTCACGGTCATTACGGCACAGGAGCCATGGGGTCACGGACACTCTTTCCAGGAGGCCTCTCGGGACCTTGTAACCATTTGTAGTGGCCCCTTGATGGTACCTGCCTTGGGCATCTTTGGCAGCTGCTATTAATTTGATTCCCAAGGACCAGGGCCCCACACCTCCCTCCACAGATCTCCACCTCCTCTGTCAGTGACCATCTCTAACAGGCTCCCATCTGGAAACCGCAGGGCCCTTTGAGAAAGTAGCTTTTCTCTAGGGCATTCTCATCCCAACCAAGAAAGCTTGCTCGTGACCCACGAACTCAATGCTCACTCTCTCCGTGTCCTCCGAGAAAATAGGGTTTTCACTATCTACTTTTTTGATGATTATCAAAGAACCAAGTGGTGCAATCTTCAAAGGGAGGCTTCTCCCCACTAGGCAAACAGCTGCCTGTTGCTGAGAGATCTGTATCTCACAGAGACTGGTTTCTGAACCAGTGACTTGCCCTCCAGCCCAGCTGGCATTCCTTGCATCAGAATTAGTTGAAAAATAAATCGAATCAGAATTTGGATAAGACCAAAATCAGACTGTCATCTCAACTGGTGATTCAGTCACAGTTTCTTAGATGAAGGCGTAACAGGATGAAGAGGGGAAGACCCAGATAGCGAGCCTTTAATGGCCATGTTGCATGCACACCCTGAAGTCCTGGTGACCAGGGCTGAAACTGGAGCCAGGGTGAAAGCAGAAGGACTAGAGAACCTCTGAGACCTTTCCTTAAGAATTAGGACAAGAGTGATAAATAGATATGAAGCCAGGGCCTATGCAGTTGTTTCATGCCTGCTTGTCATACATACCATGGAAAGATTTACAACCTTAGGATGCAATACACGTGACACACAGAAGGAGAGTCAGTAGCTGTATCTTTCCCTTCTACCTGGAAACCTGGACAGACTTTTCCTCCAGAATCCCTTACACCATCTGGGAGCCACCTTGAAAGTAACTTGAGGGTGCTAATGATGTCCCAGGACAGCAGTAGGAGGCAGACTACACAAGAAGTTTGAAAAAAAAAATTCCATTGGAAATATTTAGTAGAGCAACAGTACCCAACTTGGAATTTGATCAGTGCCTTGAAATTGCCACCCTCTGCCTGGACTGAGGGCTTGAGCATCCTGAACGGTCCCAGATGGCTACAGTGTCGGTGTAGCATCTTGCCAAGAGGGGACAATGCTGAGTGCACTATACCCTTGCCTTGTGCTCATGGGATGTGATCTGGATCATAAGGACAGCCAGCACCCTCTACAGTGGGGCCCACCAGTCAGGGAGCAGGGGTGGGGAACTTTGCACCACCTCTGAGGGCAGGTTATCGATGCAGATAACCTGCAGGGGTCTTTGCCTTTGATTTCTCACTGATGAGGTCTACTAGGAGTACCAGTGTGAGAGGTGAGCACTGAGAATGGGCCAGGGAGGCTGGAAATCAAGCAGCAAGAAATGGTCTTTTGATTCCCCAAGTGAGCTCAGAGGGGCACCTGTGTCATTGTTCCCAAGCAGCTTGTTAGAAATACACACCCTGAGCTCTGTTACAGAGAGTCTGACTCACAACTTTGTTGTTCCATGATCATTAAGGTTTGAAAACGTGGTGTGGCAGAGTAAATTTGAGAATATCTGGAGAACAGTGTCAGGGAGAGCTCTCAGCGCCCCCAGGCTTCTTGGACAGCACAGGCCTAGGTTCAGGCTGCCCTCCTGAGCAGGGGCTGGGATTGAAAGGCCTTCAGTGGCCTCTGCCCAGGTACTTTCATTCTCTCATCTTGGCGTGCAGGTGCCTTCTCTGGGTGCCCCAGAGCTTCAAGCCTTTGTTGCTGTAACTCTGAGGCCAGTGCAGGGCTGGATAGGAATGTGTCTAGAACAAGATGAACCAGAGGGGGTCAAGCTGAATAGGAGAATGATGGAACTGGGGTTCTATGAAACATTCCTGAAAGATCTCTTCCTCCCCCTTCTAGAACTTTGATAATGGTGACTCTCGTTTGGACTCCAGCGAATTTCTGAAATTTGTGGAGCAGAATGAAACCGCCATCAACATTACCACCTATGCAGACCAGGAGAACAACAAGCTGCTTAGGTGAGTGGAGTGAGGGGGTCAGGGAGTGGTCCATGAGAGGAAGATGGATAAGAGAGGGGATTTGAACCCTTTCCTACCTGCAAAGGAGCCACCAGGGTCAGTATCAATGGGAAGTAAAAAGCAAAATAGGAATTCTGTCCTGGTCTCTTCTGTGAACATTATGAACTAATATATTGAGCACCACTGATATCTGATCAAGTAGTTACTGGTTTTGGCCAGAACTTGAAATGAATAGAAGAATGTAATTTTAAAATAAATCATCAAATCAGAGCAAAGTTGTTACTGAGTGTTATGGGTCATGTTTAATGGTTAATTTTCTGAAGGAATTTCTTTAGTGTTCTACTTAACTGTAGGTCTAAAATAGCTTTAGTTCTGATTTTTAAGATAATCAATGCTATTTCATGTAGAGAACCCTAATTGTTACGAATGTGAGCACATTCGTCTCCTTTTCTGGTATTTTTCCAGAGTAAATTTTAATAAAAATTAACCCTTGAGAAGCTTCTGGTATGGTCCCAGTATATTGGTAAGAATTAAAAACAGGAAAAGAACCTTTTGAGGTTCTTAACCCCCTTTTGTTCAAAAGAAGTGCAAATTGTGAAGCCCAGATTCTAGAAGGATTCTTCCTTAATAATAGCCCATGGCCTTAAAGCATATCTGCAAATCCTTCTTATTTTGATGACCAGAAATTAAATAATATTTTACAAGTTCAACATTTGATCCTTATAGCATCCCATTGAAGGAGGGCTCCCTGTCCCCATTTCACAGATGAGGGAACAGGTGCAGGCAGATTGAGTAACTAGCTCAAGGCTATTTGGGTAGCAAGTGGCTGAGCCAGGGCTCAAACCCAGGCCCGGGGGAGAAGGAGGGGGCTGGGGTTCTGGAAAACTTTTCTGAAAGAGCTCTTTGTAGAAGGGTGATAGTGGTGATGGTGGCTTGAACTCCATATTCTTTAAAATCACACATTCTTTTCATATCATCTGCTGCTGCCACTTCTGTTTGACCTTCCTAATTGGGTTGACATGACACTTACACCATGGGGAAAGGCAATTGCTAGTGGAAGGTGTGCAGGTAGTAAAATATTTGTCAATCCAAGTGGACAGAACCATTCAGGAAACTTTAATCATCTTGGGAAGAGCATTTGAACAGCTTGAGTGACCCAGCATTCAGTAAAACAAACTGAAGGTTTCATGCTTATAGGAGTCACGTTGCATAATGGTTATGGGAGATCAGTGTAGAAGCTTTCTTTTTAAATAGTCCCCTTCTTGGCCACCTATGGAGGCCCAGGTGTATGTAGTCCTGATGCTTAATTCCTTTCTTTGGGAGTGAAGCTGAGGTCTTGCTGACGCGCTTCTCCTGTGTTTTGTTTCAGAGGACTCTGTGTTGATGCTCTTATTGAACTGTCTGATGAGAATGCTGACTGGAAACTCAGCTTCCAAGAATTCCTCAAGTGCCTCAACCCCTCCTTCAACCCTCCAGAGAAGAGTATGCCTACCCTAAGAAATTGGGATTGTAGGGAGTGGAGGGGGGGCATTTTGAGGGGGCCAAGATAGAGGGGATTGGTAGAACTCTCCAGAGCTTACTAAGAAAATTCCCTTCCATGATTCTAGACTGAGCCCCAGCCTATCATCTCCATGCTGAGGTTCGGGTCCAAAAATCTTTGGGTTGGTGGTGGCATTTGCTCAGATATGGTGCCTCTGAGGGACAGGCAGTTCATGTCAGAAAGGGGAAAGGTGCACAGACAATAATAGCCAAGGCGTCTTATTCTGCCCTCACTCTAAACTGTTCCCCTAATTCTGGTCCCACAGAGTGTGCCCTGGAGGACGAAACATATGCCGATGGAGCTGAGACCGAAGTGGACTGTAACCGTTGCGTGTGTGCCTGCGGGAACTGGGTCTGCACAGCCATGACCTGTGATGGTGAGCTGTGCCTGGCACAGGAAGAAGGAACAGCAGGGAGAGAGCTTCCTTTGGATAATCACCAGGAGAGGAGTCAGGGAGGGGATGGTGGAGACTAGTACAGTGGCTGGGAGCAAGGAAACTGAGGAAGGAGCAAGAGACAGACTCAGACTTGAGGTGTCAGAGCTCCCGGAGAGGGGCAGTGAGGGCAAAACACTTAGGCCAGATGCATTACTTTCAAAAACCACTCCAGAGGCTTGGGAGCAAGAGAGGTTCAAGACCCAGGGCAAGATCAATGTTGATACGGGGTTAGAATAGTAGTAATGATAGTGTAAGTGAACACTCATTTTGTGAGAGCTGTGTACCAGGCACTCTTTTAAGCACTTTACATATTAACCCACTTAATCCTTATGACAGCTTGGGAAATCCTGTATGTCAAAGACTCAGGTGTTTGGAAGACAAAATGACCCTTCCTTGCCATCCATGCCCAGCAGTAAAAGAAGAAATGTTCATAGACCCTCTTTGAATTAACAATATTGGCTAATTCTTTTAAAAAAGAGAGAGAGAGAAAGTTGAGATAGACAGGGTGGATTGGGAGACAGAGATGTCAGGGAGAGTTGTTGGAGTTTGTTGAGGGCAGTGCACAAGCCAGCATCACCACCTCCACCCTTTTACGAAGAGCTCTTTCAGAAGAGTTTTCTAGAACCTCAGCTCCCTTCCTCTCCCCTTGGCCTGGATTTGAGCCCTGGCCCAATCACTTACTACCCAAGCACGTTACTTTGGAGGTGTCCATTGCACTGGGATATATTGAGAGAAATGTGGGTAATTCACCTATCCTTATGTAAGCTAAACAGGAGATGAAATTGAGAGCCTAAAAGGTAGACATTGGTGGGATCCCTGGCTGGCTTTCCTCAGCCACCACTGCTCTGAGCCTTGGTTCTTCTTGCAGGAAAGAATCAGAAGGGGGCTCAGACCCAGACAGAGGAAGAAATGACCAGATATATCCAGGAGCAACAAAAGCACCAGGTGAGTTGCAGCCTCCATGCTGGTTCAGGTCTCCCACCACCAGGCCCTTCCACCACTCAGACACTGCCTAATGCCCCAGGAGACCAAGGAGATCTGTGCTCTGTTCCATACATTAGGTTCTGAATGTTATACCTGTATAGCTGTATCATGCAAACCATGATACAGACAGCTCCCTGATGGAATCATTGTGGGGCCAGCAGGTCCCAGCCAGCGTAGGTTACAGCTTGGTAAATTGCCTTATGAGTTAGAATTAGCGAGGCGGTGATTTACAAATGAGTTGGAAGTAGTTTGCAAAGGAGCATGGTCTAAAGAAGTGTTCCTGTGTCATGTCATGACCAGCGCCCAGACCCAAAGACTATGAGCTTCTTGAGGGCAGGCTCTGTAACCTGCTCACCACTGCTGTCTTGCATTTAGCACAGGGCCTGGTGTATAACTGGTTCTCAATGAGCATGAAGTTAGTGGATTTGGACCACAGCAGGAAGAATTTAAGTTAAAGAGCCTGGGATCCTAGAGGTTCTGCTTCCTAGAGACTTGAGAAGATAAGAATTCTATTCAGGTTCTATGTCATTAAGTGGAAGGCCTTCTTGGGAAAAATGTTCTTAGCAGAATAGTGATCCACTGATATATTTTGCTGAGAGTCTAGAGAGAAAACATGGATATGCTGGACTGCTAGGCCTGTGTTTTTACCTCCTCTAAAAAAAGTAAATAAATGAGTAAACTTAACTACCTCCGTCCCCTTCTCAAAAAAAAAAAAAGAAAAACTTCAGAGAAGAACAATTAAGATGAAATATTTGACTTGAAAATCAAGAATTATTAATACTAATAATAATTGCTCATATTTATTGATAGTTTTCACATGCGTTTTGTCATTTTTGTCACTGATAGTGTAGAAACCTCATGTCAGTTTTTTAAACAAAAGCAGAAGCTCCTAGCTTTTTTCCGTATTTCGGTAGCCTTGAGTCTCCAGATAAGTACAAACCCATAAAAGCAAAAAGAACTTAGTAAGAATTCCTTTCATCTAGGGTGGAGAAGTGATCAGAGTAGACAGTGGGGAGTGAATTATAATAGCTAACATTTTTTTAGCGTCCCTGTTTTGTGTGAGTTTCCTCGGAAGCAGACTCTAAGGCAAGGACTCAAGTACAAATAGTTTATTTGGGAAGCAGTCCCAGGAAACACCAGAAGGGGAGTTGGGAAGTGAGCCCAGCAAGGGAAGGAAGCAATAAAGAGTGTGTATCCAGGCACTTACCACTGGGGCAAGTGCAGCTTAGTCCTGTTGCAGATCTCTGGGAACAGTAATCCTCCCAAGGGGGCAGGAGCTGGGCTGTGCCTACGCAATCTTCCATCAGCCATTGGCTGGGAGCTACCACCAGCAAACATGAATTCCCTGGCATTTCTGGCCTGCCAGCATGTGTGGGCAGAGCAGGCTCTGCCAGCCAGAGAAAGCCTCAGGCAAAGAGACGCAGGTGCCGGCAGTAAGAAGCCATGCCCGTGTACTGAAACGTTAAAGACAAGGGGCTGTGGACGGGCACCGACAGTGTCTGCTAGATGTCGGGCACTGCTGTTGTTTTTTTATTCCCTATTTAATTTTTTTATTGAAATATAATTCACGTACTATAAAACTCACGCTTTTAAAGTAAACAATCCAATAGGTTTTAATATATTCACAAGATTGTCAACCATCCACACTGTCTAATTCCAGAGCATTTTCATCATCCCGGAAAGACAACCAATACCCACTGGAAGTCACTTACATTCTCTCCTCCCCAAGTCCCTGGCAACCACTAGTCTACTTTCTAATTCTATAGATTTGCCTATTCTGGACACATACAAATGGAATCATACAATATATGGCATTTTCTGTCTGACTTCTTTCATTTATCATAATGTTTTCAAGGTTTATCCTTGCAGCGTGAATCAGTGCTTCATTCCTTTGTGTGGCTAAATAACACTTCCTGGTGTGGATACACCACATTTTGTATATCCATTCATCAATTGATTTGTATTTAGGTTGTTTCCACCTTTTGGCTGTGATGAATAACACTGCTGTGAACATTCTTCTATGCATTTCTGGGTGGACATGTTTTCAGTTCTCTTAGGTATATACCCTGGAGTGAAACTGCTGGATCATATGGTAACTCTGTTTAATCTTTTGAGGAGCTGCCAGATTGTTTTCCAAAGTGGCTGTACCATTTTACATCCTCACCAGCAGTATTCTAGTTTCTCCACAAACTCACCAACATTTGTCATTGTCATGATTTTCTTTTTTTAGCCATCCTAATGGGAGTGAAGCGGCATCTCATTGTAGTATTGATTTGCATTTCCCTAATGACTAATGGTGTTGAGCATCTTGTCATGTGCTTTTTGGCTGTAAGTAAGAATGTCTTCTTTGGAGAAGTGTGCCACAGTTATGAGGTAGTACTTTACTACCCTCATTTTGTAGTTGAGGCCCAGAAGACTTCATAATATGGCCAAAATCCCCCAGAAAGTAGCTTGGCCATGATTCAAGCTCAGAGCCTATTGCTCTCAATGCTTCTCTGGACTTGGACTTAGAACATTTTGTAGCACTTCCATTTAGTAGCTTTTTCTTCATTTTTAAAATGAATATAATGTCTGACCTGATCGTTTCAAAGGAATCTAAATAGAGTTAGCTCTTAATTTAACAGCAGTCCCCTGTACAACTAAGTTGTGGGTAAGACTTGAGCCTTGCCCTCAAGTCATTCATCATCCGCCGAGGAGACAGGTAAACAGAACTAAAACTCAGCATAAGCATGTATCTGTCAACGCTATATAAAGTCCTGAGGACTAGATAAATGCCAGCACTTCTTAAAAATATTTCCTAATGCTTATTATTTTCTCTTTCTTCTCAAAGGAAACAGCTGAAAAGACCAAGAGAGTGAGCACCAAAGAAATCTAATGAGGAGGCATCTGGGAATGGTGTGCAGAGCCTGGCACCTTCTCTTCCACTTCAGCGCTGAGTCCAGTATACGCAAGTGTCTGCTACAATCGCCAAATCACCAGTATTTGCTTGTATAGCAACAAGTTTTATTTTGTCTATTTGTTTTGCAATAAAGGAAATGGGGTGGCTGGCTAGGAGGGGAAGGGCCAGAGCCTTCATTTCTAGGAGAGCTTTGAGAGAAACTGTAAAGGGTGCTCAGGGGCTGGAGACAAGTAAGGAAACTGCATCAGGGTTGGGAGAGAAGTGGACCCAGATCTGAACCACTTCTGAGTCTACCACAGCTATGAACATGCTGCAGGGAGTGCAGGCAGTGAGAGAGACCTCAGCAGGCTATCCTCACAGGAGGGTTTTGGGAAGCTCAGTGGAAAAGACTGCATTCTGCTTCCAGCCCTTCCTGCTGCCATCAGTGTATCAGACCTCCAGCATCTGTGCTTCTCCTCATGGCTCCCACCACTGGCTCTAGATACACGGCCATCCTGCTAGTTACCCAGTGTCCCTCAGACTTGATGAACTTTATGGAAGGATACACCCAAATGATGCAGATACTTGCAGACTTTGAGCCCCTTAGAGACCTAACCAAATTTTTAAAATACTTTTTACCAAAGGTGCTATTTTTCTGTAAACTTTTTTTGGCAAGTTGATTTCATTCTTCAATTATTATCATTATATTATTGTTGTTGTTTTTTAATATTTTATTTTCTTGACTAGAAATTAAGCTTTTGTAATTATTTTTCATTTGTCCTACCATTTCAGAGGTGGAAGAGTTTGGGGTTCTTCCTGGTGCAGGGACTGACTGCTAAAACCCAGACTCCTTCTACCCTGTCACATACTAGATGCAGCCCAGAGTTTGCGCCCTGGCTTCTAGTGGGTCAGCAGTCTGCCAGAGGAGCAGGGAGTGCCTCAGACAGAAGCCAGGAGAAGAAGTGTCTCCATACAAAGCTTTTAAGATCCAAAAAGCTAATTTGCTTTCATTTATTCTGATAGATTCATGCAAATCAGTATTCCAAAGGATGGAAGCAAGTGCAGCTAAGCAAGACTTAGATATCCCAGCCTATCAGTATGCTCAGCGATTTTCCACTAACCAGGAGAGTTGACTTTGGCCCTGTCTCTTCCTATTTCTGGGCCTCAGCTTCCTCAGTGAGCAGGTAGGAATGCATTAAACTTTTGATTTGATAAATTATAAATTCTGTGTTTCTGAGAAGTGGTCCAGAAGGATACAGGTTCTTGTGATTTTCCTTCTTCTCCTTAGGATAAATGAAACCTTGTTGTTATAACAAGAAGAGTCAGGCAGGCAAAAACAAGATGTCCAAATCTGACCTCAGTCTGAATGGCCCCACAGGTTGTGCTGTGATGTAGAGCCCTCGGGTAAGGCTTGCCTGGGAAAAGAGTGGGAAAAAGGACCATTCCACTTTGTCTTCACTTTTGCTTTTCATCTTGAACCTTCTTGGAAACAGCATGGTTTTCCCTTTAGAGATGAGGACAAAAGAAGGTTTCACATTTCAAGAAGGGGAAAAATGGAAATTTTATCTTAAAATTGTGATTGGGGTGAAGTCAGTTGTTCCTCTGTATTTTGGCCTCTGATACTTAACTCCACTTAATACCATGTTTAAGATGCATTTGGAATAACAAAATTAGAAACTTGACATAAGATCTCATTTTCAGAAAGCAGATTACAAATGACCAGAGGGAAATTATGTAAGCTATACTGCACAGACAGCTCAGAAAGTTATGCTGAAAATGGAATTCCTTCTAAACAAGTTTCCTTGTTCTCCTTTGAAAGGAGAACATTCCACTGTGTTTCGAATTCTGAGCTTTTATACATCATCCCACTTAAAAGTTCTCTTTGAATCCCACTTGTGTGGTCTGAAATGCACCTCCCTGTCAAAGTGCCTTGGAGAACTCCCAACAGCACGCTTTGATCAAGCTTTGCCAGGCCTTGGGCACTATGAAAGAGAGGTCCGGAGTAGCAGTCTGTTTAGAACAAGAAGGCAGAGTGTCTCCTCACCAGTTAAATTTAGGTCAGTAGTTGCCATCCACGACAACCCTACCCTGCAACATGGAATTCCCAAGAGCAAATCTGCATTCCTCCTGTAAATAGGGAAGCTACTGTCTGCACCACAGAATCACATTATCTGGCGATCATTCATGGGAAGCTGCTAAATAGCCTTAGTTTGGGAGTCTTGCATGGAGCTTTGCATGGAGCAAATAAACAGGATTAAATCGGGTTCAGTTCCTCCAGCTCTCTGAAAGCACAGGGATTAGACTGCAAGCTTCCTCGGGCTTTCTCTGTGTGTATATGGCTTTATAAACATATTACAGCATCTGTTAAGATTCAGTGTCCATGGAAACCTACTCACATGCCATGACTCTGAACTCCATCACTGTTGGAAAGCAGGGCTCCTCTACCTACTCATAAGCCCATGTGGACCAGTTTGAATGTCTTTCCTTTATACTTAATGTTTTTAAATAGTCAAATTTCAAGAA
Source organism: Camelus dromedarius (assembly GCF_036321535.1). Lineage (NCBI taxonomy): Eukaryota > Metazoa > Chordata > Mammalia > Artiodactyla > Camelidae > Camelus > Camelus dromedarius. The sequence goes on from NC_087437.1 coordinate 66,049,844, forward strand.
GCAATTTGGACAGGTTTCTGTTGCCTGTGTGTTTGTGAAATGTATTTGTATTTAGTAGGCTTCCATATTGCATTTAACTTGTTTTTGTAACTCCTGATTCTTTTTTTTTTTTTTTGGATACTATTGATAAATAAAGAAATTAAAATAATAGTCATTTTTTTCCTTCCCCCCAGTTAAGGCCAAATAAGTTTCTGAAAACATTAACCATTTACCTCATAAAAGTGGATTTGAGTTTCAGGAGTCTTAAACGAGACCTGAAGAGTTTCTCCTAATAAAATCTTGGGGCTGCAGCTGGGCGGGAAGTTTTACTCAAGGACTGATAGAACAAGTTTATTTAAAAGAATCATTGATGTGGGTCTGGAGTAGGAAATGATGAAAAGTCAGGGAGCATTCCTGTACTGGGAAGAGGTTAAATTAAATGACTCCCAAAGCCTCCATGAATTCTGTGAGACTGGAATGGCTTTGAGTGAGACAGGCTGCAGGTTAACCTGTATGAGAAGCCAAACAAACCTGGGAAGGTGGCACAGGGAGCATGCCAAGGTCTGGTTGGATAACCTTAGTGGCTTTTATCTGAAAACACATGTATCTCACAGTGATAAACATTTCCAAATGGACTGAGTGTTGGCTGGTTAAGACCTGTTCAGCTTCATCTTGGAGACACAAGACCAGTATCTGGTTTCTATCTCCCTGTCCAAGTGATTTTTATAGGTATCACACACTCCCCACCCCCAATAGTTCTGTTTTCCAAAAGAGCTCATTACAGTTGATGAGGTTTAAGCTTTCTTGACTTTAGTCATAATGTGTAGAAGTCTTGCCTCTCTAAAATTATAGCCAGGTCACCTTGATTGAATTTGGGGTATTACTCAAATGCTAATCAGATATTAAGATGCCATCTCTGATTGTGTTATTGCTACATATTACTGATATCATTAATCACAGGTCGATTCTTTAAACTTTCGTGCTCAGAAGGGAATCTTAAATCCAATTTGAAGGGCACCTTGTCTACAACCATTTTTAAGTACTGACTGGCTTCTCCCAACTTTCTTCCATGCTCTGGAAGCGTTTTTCCTGCTATTACAGTGTGTTTGTGTTCAAGAAGGGAAAATGAATTAAAATAGCCTAAAAGAAGCATAATTCAGAAGGTAAGTTTCCTATCATCAAAGTGTAACATTATGAGTTGTGTCAATTAGTACAAATTAATTTGACTAGCTTTAGTTTTGGAGCACCTGTGTCAAGTTCCCATCAGTCTTCTTGAATTATTTCTGAAATAAGGGGAAGGAAGTAGTAAAAAAATTTTGAATGAGTAGATAGATCTAAGCAAAAGCCCTCAGAGCCCTTTAGTACATCTAGCATGAATGGGGAACATGAAAAGAGTTGGTGCTAAGGGCTAATTCATGATGCAACAAGAAACATCCTATTGCCATCTGAATGAGAGATCTCCCTGTCAACAGAAATTGAGTTTTTAAATTAACACTTATTTCTTATTGAAAACTAATATATGCACATGGTAAAAGAAAAAAATTTGAATTGTATGAAAGAAAATACAGTGAAAAAATTAATCCCCTTAGAGAATGTGTTCATTTATAAATGTACTTTTGATTGCCAATTATCCTTCAAAGAAGTTGCATGCATTTACATTTGCACCAAAAATACATACACTGAGCATGTCTACTTTGCTACATTTTTGCAAGCACTGTGTCAAAACTTGGGCTTCTGAAGGAAGAGAAATGGTAATTCATTGCTTCGTTTTTAATTTATTTATTTTATTATTCCTTTTGTGAGATTGAACATGTTTCTATGAATTACTGGTCCTTGTCCTTTTCTTTCATTCCTTTTGCTCACTCTTCTATTGATTGTTGGCCTTTTTCCTATTGGCTTTTAACACTTCTTCACATACTGTTATTAGTTGTTTGTCATGAGGATGGCAAGACCTGGTAGTAGTAGATCCATTAGAAGGCTATTTCAGGAATGAGGTGAGAAATAATGGTGATTTGAATTAAGGTAATGGCAGTGGGGATAAATAGAAGGTTAAGGAGATAGCATTGATAAGGAGTTGGCTATTGACCAGCTATGGAGGTTAAGGAGGAGGTGATGGTCAAGAATGACTTCAAGGTTCCAGCTTGGACAATTGGTAGATAGTGGTGCCATTTCCTGAGGTTGGTAAGAGAACAGGAAAAGCCATTTGGCTGGGGGAGGGAGGAGGGAATGGGAAATAATAAATTCAGTTTCACATACATTGAATCTGAGTTTCCTTAAGACAACCAAATGAAGATACCTTGTGAGCAGCTGGATAGGAAATTTCTTGAAGAGACCTAGGCTGGAGATACAGCTATTGGAATAGACAGTATAGAGATAGTGTTCCTTTGTGTAGACAAGATGGCCATGGAGAATATATCAAGTGAGGAAAAAAATACATAGAGTTGAGAGGGTCCATCATAAAGACAGAGAACCCTTTTGAGAAACTCTGGGTATGTGTATTTCTCCTACTTCCTCATGGCATCACTAACAAAAAGTATACACAGTTGGAAAAATAGTACAATGGGTTGAATTCATATATGAGAGCATAGCATGTAGAGAATTCAGATGGGAAGTGTTATTATGTCTATAGAGAGGTCAAAACTGAGAAGGAACCACCATGCATGTATGGAATAGAGTAACACAACTTGCTGGAAAATGGGTGAAATGAATTTAGGTGAAAGGAGCAGGAAACGTACCCTGATGAGGACCACTGGAATGCACAGGTCTTATCTGACCTATGGTGGTCAAATAAGAAACTTAGAGAAACTTGATAATGTTAGGGCCTGTAAAAAGAATGCATTGCCAGGAAAATAAAAGACAAGACTGTTCATGGATAAGAATAAAATATTTAACCAGGAAACTTGTATAAAATTGTCAAGAAGACGAACATTTTTAAAAGGACATTTTTCCCTGTAAAAAAGAAGGGATTTTGCCCTTCTGGTGCCTAGCCTCATTTTTAATTATACAAGTTAAAAGAACTTGTCATTTTCCAAAGGGCAGTGACAACTCAAAACAAAATGCTTGCTCCAGAATTTTTCTGAGAGACTCCGTAGTTAAATCTGGTAGTCAGTAATATTTATAACTTCACATATTCTTCGTCTTTCATAAATGCCAATCATCCAAGAATTTTCACCTTTCAACTTCTTTCTAATTGGCTTGTATCATAACATCGTTCTTACTGCGATTGATACCTTAGAGAAACAATATAATGTAATGTTTAACAACCAGGTTTATGTCCTGGCTCTGCCCCTGCCCTTTATACTTCTGGAAGTTATTTAACCTATGTCTCAGTTTCCTCTTTAAAGTGGCATAATAACAGTACCTACCTCTTTTTCTTTTTCTTTTTCTTTTTCTTTTTCTTTTTCTTTTTCTTTTTCTTTTTCTTTTTCTTTTTTTTTTTTTTTGAGGATTCAATGAGCTAATGTATATAATTTTTTTGAATAGTCCCTGGCACATAGAAAGTGTGTAAGTGTCAAATATTACCAATTATTTTCACCTATTGTACATTCTAATAACTCTCACAGTGACCTTGTGAAAAAGTTATTTTACAGATAAGGAACATACAGCTCATAAAATTTAAGGAATTTACTTAAGACCACACAATTAGCAAAGAACAGAGTCAGGATTCAAACCTGGTCTGGGTCCTTCTCATACTCATTCTACATTGCCACAATGTTTCATTTTATTTTAAAAATTATATGAATATGAACCATTAATTTCTAATTAGTGTTCTCTAATTATGTAATTGCTGATCACATACAAGTAATTCATTAATTTTTTCATTCAGTTCTAATGACTGTCTGCCTGTCCTCTCATTTTGGTTTCTTTTAAGTAGATATGTGAGTGCAGTTCAGGCCAGGCCTCTGAAGTTCCCTGAAGCATGATCCCCAATCCAACTTGGTCTCCCCAGAGATGGATCCCCAGCCAGGAGTCATGCCAGCCAGTGTGGGACCCCAGCATCTCCAGCACACACCTCAAAGGTTTGGCCTGTTGAAAACTTAGGAATGCAGGTGTAAAATCTACGATTGCACAAATCTCCCTGATGTGCCTTCTTTGGGTGACATTCTATGTGGAGGTTTTAGAAGCAGACATAATCTTATCTCCAGTGGAATTATTTTATCATCTGAATCCAACAATTCAAAAAACATGGGTTTTAAGCCAATGAAAACCTCTGGTTCCTGGATGATTTTCTCTATTTTCTTTGCTCTGTCATGCCTTTTCCTCCTTTCATAGCCTAAGCTTAATTCCTACAAGAACCAGGAAAGGTATTACTCCTACCCCCTTTCAAAAGGAACAAAGAAGGAGAATCTGTACAAAAAGCACAGAGAAAGGATAGATTTGGAAGGTGAAGTTTAAGAATAATAAAGACTCTGAAATCAATTGGGCAAGTCAGAAAAGTTCAAGAGTTAGTCTCACCTTCTCTGACTTTGCAGGATTTCCATAGCCTTTGTCAAGTTATGCCAGAGAAGCCTTTTACAAATGTACTCATTCCCATTCATAATCAGTTTTAGGAAGATACCTCTTTCTCAACTTGCTGTCAGCAAAGTGCCCATGTAACTTCAATACCAAAACCCAAAATATCTAGCTTAGAGAAAACCTGCTCTGCCCTCAAGTTTCCAAAAATCGTTTGTCACTGCAGCACCATGTCGATGAAATAGACAGAGTAGACAGTTCATCAGACTTTAAATCATCTTTCATTTTACAGTTAGATTTTTAAATTTTATTTAAACTTGACATGTGAGAAGCATAAGGTCAAATAAAATTAAATCTTATCAGTAAGAGAATTAAGGATAAAGAAGCAAGGCTTTATCAATATATAGACATAAGAGAGACAAAATGGGGAGCTTCTGTAGCTTTAGTCAACATTCAACACACTAGAGCTGTTCCCTCCTTTTTTTTTTTCCGTTTATGACAGATAGGTGCCTCAGACAAAGATAATAAAATGCACAACAGAAAACTATGAGCTCCACTGGCTACAGGCAAGACAGTTTGGTTCTCTGGCAGATGTTACCCAGGTGTCCTAACAGGAGTCTTATGTACGGGGATGTGTTCTCCCTGTAAAAAAGAAAAAAACCAAGGCAGGCTAGAGTGCTGTGCTACAGACAAACCCTGCATTCAGCTACAGTGCATCCCTGAGAGTCACACAGGAGAGAGTGGTCAGGAAAAGTGAGTTCTCTCTGTTCCTCCTAAGAGCAGCGGCCCTCAAATCACTCGCTCGCCGCTAGCAGCTCTCCCTCGTGTACAAGGCAGAGTTCTGGTTTACTCAGTCAGTAACTCAGCTGTATTGTTTGGGGAACAATATTGTTTGGAGAAGCAAAAAGAGAAAAGGGAAGTGAATGGGCTCTTTCCTACCAACTTTCAGAGAGAGTGGAGAAGCAGAAGCAAAAGAGGCCCAGGGCCTTGGAGTAGCACTGGTGCATCTGTTAGGTTTGTGGAGCTGAAGCACATGTAAGAGGAGCTGATGCCATCAGTCGGCAGATCCCACCACATTCCAGTGTACTCTGCAGGGAACTCATCCCAGGCCAAGGGGCAACTGCAGAGTCTGCTTATTAGCTTGTGAGCCCACGGGTGAGAAGGGGAGAGGATGCTCCTGATGTATCCTGAGAAAAGCAACAAAGATCATGCATTTCCATTTCAAGATTCCAAGTTATTTTCATCTCTGGGGCCATGATGATAAGATTCAGGAGTTAAGAGCTCACAACACCTATTCCAAGAGCCTACCGTGTATCAGGAGCCAGAAAGAAGGTAGAGGAACATGTTCCTGCTCGTGAGGGATTCACAGTCCTATGACAAGATATGTGATAATGAATTTCAGCAATGCAACAAGTTTGAAAATACCATGTGTTTGAGGTGCTATAAAGAGTGTTTTTCCAGGGCAGTCACATTGCCCTTTTCCAGGGGTGCCAGTCTCATTAGAGTCTATGTCAGCGGAGCACTCTTGAGTTGTATTGCACACAACTTGAGCAGTCTTGCTTCTCTTTCTCCAGCTTCCACACCATCACCCACAAAAGTCAAAAGGGAGTCCCAGAGTTCCACGTGCTCCACATAAATCCATGCCACCCTGGCCTCCACCTCCATCACGGAAAGTGAAGAGGGGACCTCAAAAACTCTGTGTGCTCCTGACAGCACCCTCACCCTCTTTCCCCTCAACATTCACAGCTTTGCCGGCAGGGTGTGCCTCGAGACCACCATATCCAATCTTATCATGTCTGTTTCCCACTTCGTGTTTAACACCACCAGAAGCCCAAGACCCTCAGTGTATTCTTCACCCCATGGACTCTGAGTGCCATATGGCTCTGTACCCTCCTTTATTGACCCCATTTCCAACCCATTCCCAGCTTCTGAAACCCTTCTACTGTGCTCTCTGGAACTTGCTATCAATCATCAGCAAACCCCATCTGTTCTCAACTTCTGTTCATTTCCCTCAGTTTCTGGCTGTAACTGAAGTTTGGCTCTCCAGTGAGGACACTTCTTGTCCTATATACATCCTTTTCAAGTGGTACTGGTTTTCTTTCCAGCATTCTCCATACACTTGAGTAAGTGAATTCCTTTATTCTCAGTATTCTCCCACATCATTTCCCCTTCACCCACTCTGTATATCTCTAGCTTAAAATCTCATCCCATTAGACTTTTTCATTCACCACCCTTCCATGTTACAGTCTTCTGCTGCTCCCCACCGCCACTCCTTGATTTTAGCCACTGGCTCTGTCAGTCTGCCAGCATAACTCTGGTGTCACTATCTCATGTATGATGCATCCATTGACCACCTGTGGACCTGAACCTCATTTCCTCCAAGGCTCTTTTCTTCTATCTTATCGCAGCCACCCTCCCCATGGTTAGAACTTAGATTTTGTCATTAGCAAAAACCACAATGACTCCAGTACCTCAATTTCAAGCACCGAAACTCTCCAACCACTATCTCTAGCCTTCCAGATCACTCACCATCTCCAGTGCCCAAATCTAAAAATTCTTTGGCTGCCATCAGGAGCTAAAACCCAATGATCCTACCCCGTTTCACTGTCCTTCTCCATGCTTCACATCCTTCATCCTCTAATATAGCTTAGATCCCATAATTAATTATTATCCTCACTTTCTAGTACACATCTGTCTTCCTTCATCACAGTTGTGTGGCAAAATCCCAACACATGGTTAACCTGACTCTTCTCCCATTCTGTGCCCACGCACAAGCAACTGGATGTGGCTGGAGAAAAACAAACACGTTGAGTGTTCTCACTTTAAATTTATAGCCACAAACCTCAAAAGTCCCTTTAGTACTGCCCAGGAAGCCTCTTATGTCTCTTTAGTTATTCTCTTCTACTCTCCTAGGTGACTGTTTCATTCTTTCTCCTCAACCTTCAACACCACTCACAGCCTCACACTCAGCTGATGATTTGCCTCCTGTTTTGCTGAGAAAATTAGAAACAAGCAGAAGAGAACATCCACAAGCTCCCCTACTACACCCCTCACCTTTTCACATCTTGCCCATGTATTCTGTCTGCCCTTTTACATTATCTTACCTAAGGCAAGTTCTTCTACCCATGCATTATACCATGTCCCCTCTGCCTACTGAGAGATGTTACTCAGTAATTCCTTCTCCTTTCCTGCGTCATCAACTTTACCCTCCCTCTTTGTTCATTATCAGCATTCAAACACACTTTTTCTCTCATCTAAAAAAAGAAAAATGAGGCCCTCTAACTTTCTCAGTTAATATACACTTCTCTGCTGCTTCCCTTTGAGGCAAACTGTCTTCTGTGTTACCTCTCCAGTGATCTATTCTCAGTCCCCAAAAGTTGCCCATGCTCCTTCTCTCAGATGATATATTCTCAGTCCTCTTCTTACTTGACCCATCAGCAGCTTTTGACACAGGTCAAAAATTCCTTCCTCCCTGAAACATTTTCTTCATTTGGCTTCCAGTCCATGGCACTTTCCAAGTTTCCCTTCTACCTTACTGTCCACTTTTTCTCATTTTCCTATGCTGGTTTCTCCTCATCTTCCTGACCTATAAATGTTGGAAGGTCCCAGGATTCAGTCCCTGGACCTCTACTCGTCTCTATGACTCCTTTGTTGAGTCCATCTAATCTCATGATTTGGTGAAATACCATCTATTTGTTGACAACTCCCAGGTTTATGTTTCAAGCCTGGACCCCTCTCCTAACCTCAAATTTCTTATCAACCACCTACTCAACATGACCCTTCAAATGTCTGAAATGGGCATCTCTAATGTAACACATCCCAAAACAAACTCCAGACTTCCTGATCAGAAAAAAAATGGTGACACTACTCTTCCAGTTACTCAGGGCAAAAACCTTAGTCATCATTGACTCCCCTCTTTCCCTCATGCCCATTATCTAATTAATCTGTCAGCAAATCCTCTCTGTGCTATCCAAATATATATACATAATTCATTCATTTCTCACCACTTCCACCACTACCCACTTGGACCAAGTCATCATCTTCTCTCACCTGGATTATGGATAACAATCTCCCTACTGGTCACCCTTCTCCCATGCCTGCCTCTCTTGGGTCTTTTCTCAAAATCAGCCAGAAAGATACTTTTAAAATATAAGTCAGATCATTTTACTCCTTTGTTCAAAATTTTCCAGTAGCTTTCTATCTCTTCCCATAGTATGGGCAAAAGCCAAAACCCTTACAATGGCCTATAAAGCACCTTACAATCCAGCCTTCTGTTATCTTTCTGATATTATCTCTTACGCCTTCCCATGCATTCTCTCCATTCCAACTGCTGGCCTCCTGGCTGTCCCTCAAATCCTCCAGCCCTCACCTACCTCATGGCCTGGCTCCCTCATCTCCTACAAAGCTTTTATTAAAATTTAACCTGTCAATAAGGCTTTCTCCGGACAGCCTATTTAAAATTGCAACCTTCCTCCTCCACCCCCTAAACACTCCCCTCTTCCCAATCTGCCCTCCCTGCTTTATTTTTCTCTAACTTCGCCTCTGATATACTTCATATTTACTTTACATTGAAATATAATGTACATACAGAAAAGAGCATGTTAAGTGTCCAGCTCGATTAATTTTCACAAACTGAATACAACCACGTAACCAGCATCCAGATCAAGAAACAGAATGTTACTAACTGGTCCAGATTCTCCCATGCTCTCCTCTAGCTACCATCCCCCTTTTATACCCCAAGGGTAACCATTATCCTGACTTCTGACAGCACAGACTAATTTTGCTTGCTTTTGTATTTCATATAAATGGATTCATACAGTGACATACCACATATTTTTATGACCTATTTATTTACTGCCTGTTTTACCCCACTACCAGCATGTAAGCTCCATGAGGGCAAGGGTTTGTTTCTTTCACTGCTGCATCCCAAAGCCTAAGAGGGTATCTGACACAGAATGTAGTCCACATATACGATAGATGAATGAAATATTGAACAAACAAATGAGAGGAGGAGAGTTAAGAAGGGCTTAAAGTCTGAACAAAATCTTGAAGGAGAAGCCGAGTCCATGAGGCAGTCCAAGAAAAGAAAGGCATTCCAAGCACAGGCAGAGTCTCTACAGAGCCTTGGCAGAATTGAAAAACTTACCAAATCTAGAAACCACAAGGAGTCAGTAAGCTGAGAGCAATGAGCAATAGCCATGTGCTGAAAAATAGAGATCTAGGAAACTGGGAAAACAGGCAGATGCCAGATCTGAGAGGGCCTTGTACAAGTAAGTCCATGAAAGGTGATGAATAAAAGTAAACTATAGGGGCCTTTTAGCTATTTCCGGGAACTTTTTTAAGTGTTGAAATTTAGGGGGACATAAAACAACAAATTCCTTAAAGTCAGCTCATTAATAACTTATCCTAGTGTCTCAGAATAGAGTCTGTGGCCCACTGTGATAGTCAAAGAACTCTAACTGCTCCTGAGTATGTGGGAAAGGCTTAATAGTCCAGGGAATAAGTAACTCTTTCTATTCTTTCCTTTAAAGGAAAGGACAACTCAAAATAGGACATTTAAATCTCTGAGTCTCTGAGTCTGTCTAGTCTTGTTTTACAGGCAAGGGGCAAAAAGCCAGGACCTCTGCTCTCCTCACCTGCTTTGAAAGGATGGTACCCCAGCCTCACAGTGGGGGACAGGCCAGAGATGCTCTGGGCATCTTCACCTCCCCTAAGGGCCAATCATCTGCATCAGTGGTTCGTGAACTCCAGAGTGAGATAAAATCATGGGGAGGCCTTATTAAAGCACAGATTGTTAGGCCTACCCTAACAATTTGTGTTTTAAGAGTTTTTGATCAGTAGATTATGAGTGGTGCCTGAAAATCTGCATTTCCAGCAAGCTCCCAGGTGGTGCCAATGTTGCTGGTCTTGGGCGCTGCTCTGAGAACCACTACCCTAACCCAACACTAGCCTCCTAAGCCAGGTTGGAAGGCCTTCTGCTGCACCCAGTTTCCCCCCATCACAAGTCCCCTCACTCTGCAGTGTTCACTCACTTAATCTGTGTCTTCTCCCTAACCTGTCCACTTCATGAGGGGAGGAGCTATGTGTATCTTGTTTAGGTTCATGGTGCAGTGCCTATGTCTGGTCCTGAGTAAGCATCCTACTGGTATTTGTTGAATTAATAGATGAATAACTCCAACTGGCTTCCCAAAGACAAAGAAAAATAGGTGAGGATGGGGCTCCAAAAATCATGGTTCTAGCCCCCTGTCTTCTACAGAGAAGCACAGAAAGCACAAAAGAGTGGCAGTTGTTTAGTTTCTTCTTTCTGTTCTTCCATGTCTGAGCTTCAGCTTCCCCATCGATTAAAGGGTGGCCAGAGGAAACAGGACGCCCAGTTTAATTTGCATTTCAGGTAAATAACGAATCATTTTTTGGCATCTATATGTGGCAGTATTTGTTGTTTGTCTGAAATTCACATTTAACTAGGCATCCTATTTTTATTTACTAAATCTGCCAAACCTACTTATATATGGATAATACTATTTCTTACCTCATAGGGTTTCCACAAAGATTAATTAAAAAACAATCTGTAAACCCTTAAAACAGCAGCTAAAGCCAAATAAGAGCTCTTTTTAAGAATTTGCTGTTTTCTTTATTGTACCCATAAACACACACACACACACACACACACACACACACACACACACACACACACACATGTGCCCAGAGATTCAACACTCTTCTTCAGTCACCTAGTCCAGTTTTGACAAATTTTAAATGATATTTTGAAGTCTTCATGTTTTAATTTATAACTATTCCATTTTATTATATGCTCCACAAATCTCATCAACAGCAAATCAGCAGTTTCATAAAAGTCCTTTAAATATTTGAGGCCAAAATAACATAATCTCTTAATCTTTTCTTTGTAAGATTAGGTTTAATTATTTGATCTTTTATTATATGAACCTGTTTCTCTTCTCTAAAGCCTGTGTAGTTCCTCCCCATTTTTTTAAGTTAGAAAAATATGTGTTTATTATAATAAACTCATAGGAAGGAAAAAGATTATTCTTTCCTCTTGCAATATTGTCTGAATTTTCCATAATTGATACATATATACAATAAAATAAGCACCTGCTTTTTTAAAATTTGGAGTCTCCTTTTCTTGTTTTTGGCTTTTTATACTCAATTATGCCTGATCAGCTTATTTAAACAGATGTCGCGATTTTTATCTTAAATTTTGCCCATTATTAGTCAGCAATTTTATGACTCAGGAACAATGCGTAAAGGACACAGTCTATAGCCCTACCCTCTTCCAGACAAGCACACTTAATATGTTGAAATAATAAAAATGGTAACAAGATCATTATTAATGACAGTAACACTTAACATTTATTGTTAGGGTACTATGTACCAGGAACTATTCTAGGAGCCTTTAGCTTTACTAAATCTTTTCATTCTCATAGTAATCCCATGAGAAAGATACCGTTATTATCAATTCTCAATCTTTTCTGCTCTAGTTGCTGGACGATTGCTCCATGAGCACCTCTTGCTAAGGTCAGGAAAGAGCTGCAAGGCACTAAATGAGATAAACATTTTCTGTCTTTGTCTAGCTTGCCAGTAAGTGTTGCGTTCTCTCCCTGCTCCATACCTCTGTCCCTCTCTATTGTCTTCCCTCCCTTCCTTTCTCTCTCTTCCTCATTTTTTCCCCTTCTCTTTATCTTTCTTGCAGTAGGGTGGATTTGAGTCATTATACCCTTCAACAATATAACAGTAGCAAAATTATTATTAAAGTTGATTTTACTTCTTTAATATGTCTCATATCAGTTTTTTTCCTCTCCAAATTCATTTAACCTCAGGGCTTCTACATTTTATTTTATATATTTTTTAACATGTACCTTTAAATAAATGGAAAGACATCACATATTCATGGATCTTAAAAGACTTAATATTGTTAGATGGCAATGCTATCCAAATTGATCTACAGATTCAACACCATCTCTATCAAAAACCCAGCTTTCTTTGTAACAGAAGTTGACACGCTGATCAGAAAATTTATATGGAAATGCAAGAAAATGCAAAGAGAGATATAGAATAGCCGAAACAATTTTGAAAAAGAAGAACAAAGCTGGAGAACTCACACTTAAAAAAAAGCTTATTAAAATGGGATGAAATTAGAATGCAATAACAATGAAATTTAGGAAATAAAAAAATATGTAGAAATTAAACAACACAATTCTGAATAACCGATGGGTCAAAGAAGAAATCTCAAAGGAAATTAGAGAATACTTTGAGATGAATAAAAAATAAAAACATAACATATCAGTTCTTATGGGATGCAGCTAAATCAGTGCTGAGAGAGAAATTTACTGCTGTAAATGCCTATATTAAAAAAAGAAGAAAGATCTCAAATCAATAACCTAACTTTCTACCTTAAGTTACTAGAAAAACAAAATCAGACCAAACTCAAAGCAAGCAGAAGGAAAGAAATAATAAAGACTAGAGTGGAAGTAAATGAATTAGAGAATAGAAAAACAATAGAGGGAATAAAACTGAAATGTGAAGAATTAACACCAATCCTTCAGAAACCCTTCCAAAAAACAGAAGATAAGGGAACACATTTCAACTTACTTTATGAGGCCAGTATTACCCTGATACCAAAACCAGACAAAGAAATCACAAGAAGAGAAAACTACAGACCAATAGCTCTTAGGACTATAGATGCAAAAATCCTCAACAAAATGCCTATAAATGGTATCCAGCAACATATAAAAAGGGTTGTATACCATAACCGAGCATGATCTATCCCAGGAATACAAGATCAGTTTAATATACTAAAATCAATCAGTGTAATATACCATATTGTAGAATAAGGGACAAAGACCACATGAGCACCTAAACAGATACAGAAAAAGCATTTGACAAGGAATGAGTATTCAAAATATATAAAGAACACTTCCAACTCAATAATAAAAGATAAATAACCCATTTTTAAATGGGCAAAATTGAATATATATTTCTCCAAAGAAATCACCAATAAGCACATGAAAAAGATGCTCAACATCATTAGCCACCAAGGAAATGCAAATCAAACCCACAATAAGATACCACCCACACCCACTAGGATGACTGAAAAAAAATACAGATAATCGTGAGTGCTGACAACCATGCTGAGAAATTAGAACCCTCATAGACTGCTGGTGGAAATGTAAAGTGGTGCAGCCACTTTGGAAAACAGTCTGGCAATTCCTCAAGGGGTTACAAAATAGTTACCGTATGATCCAGCAATTTCACTTCCAGTATTTACCAAGATAAGTGAAAACATAGATTCACACAAAATTTTGCACAAATATTCATAGCAGCATCATTCACTATAGTCAAAAAGTGGAAACAATCCAATTTCTATTAACTGGTGAATGGACAAATAAAATGTGGTCTATCCACACAATGGAATATCATGCAGCATTAAAAATAAATGAAGTGCTGAGATACGTTGCAACATGTTGCACCTTGAAAACAATATCCTGAGTGAAAGAAGCCAGTTACCACACCTTGTATGATTCCATTTATATGAAAGGTCCAAATAGGCAATCCATACAGTCAGAAATTAGATTAATGTTTTCCTGGGACTGAGGGACACAGTGGGAGGAATGGAGAGTGAGTGCTGTTGGGTATGAGCTTTCTTCTTAGGGTAATAAAAATATTCTAAAATTAGATGGTGGTGATGGTTGCACAGTTCTGTGAATATACTAAAACAATTGAAAGTACACTTCAAAACAGATGGATTTTATGGTATGTGAAGCATATCTCATGAAAATGTTTTTAAAGTATAGCTTTTTTGGACTATAAAAATAATATCTGTTCATTGTAGAATGTTGCATAAGACAGAAGTACAAAGAAGAAAATAAAAGTTGCCTATAATCCCATCATGCAGAGGTAGCCAGTAATTGTTGTTAACTATTATTATTATTATTATTGTACTTCCTATCTTTTTAATCTGCATACAGTTAAACAACTGGGGCTCATGCTACACATACAAGCTTACATCTTGCTTTTTAAAATTTGACAGCATATTGTAAGCCTTTCCCCATGTCATTAAAAATGTTAGTGAATAGTTTTTAACAGTTGTATAATGTTCACAGCTAGTTACTGGGAGATCCAGGGTTTAAAAAAAGTGTCTTGAATGTTTGATTAATTGCCAGGCCCATATAGACTAAACCTAAAGGTGGCCATCCAACTTTTGCATGAAGCCAGACTCCATTGTCACTCCTTGTATAGAGGCTGTTCACCCTTGGACAACTACGCCACCTCTTTGGACTTCTGTTTCCTCACTGCCACATGCTGTGGTTAGTAGAAGATGACAGCCAAAGTCCTTGCCAGATCTAACCCTCCAAGGAAGTCTGAGTTGGAGCCACAGGAAAGTAGAAGGAATTAGCTCACGTGCAAGTTTACTCATCACCATCCCCTTTCTCCTTGAAGGAGAGCAGGTGGGACGCAGGTAGCAGCCTAGATCAGTCACTGCCTAAGGCTCCGGAACTGAATGCCCCTGAGTCAGCCATGGTAGGGCAGAAAGTACCCAGGCCTTTGTTAATAGTTAAACCTGGGTTCAAATCCTGGGTTCTAACACTTCCAGCTCTGTAGCCTTCAGTAATTTACCTTCTCCTCAGCCTCAGTTCCCTCCTCTGTTAAATGGGGGCATCTACCTCAGAAGTCACTGTGGTGTTAAATATGGCATGTGAAGGTACCTAGGTACCACTCTAACACACAGTAGGTGTTCAATAAATACATGTTCCTTTTCCTAAATGCTTTTTCAAGTTCTTGAATCCTTCCTTGAAGAATGCAGGCACAGTTTAGAAGTAACAGAACAGACATATAAAAAATAATCCATCAAATTTTCTCCCAAGGAACTACAGAGTTCTGCAGAGTGTAGTTAGACAGCAATGTTAGGGCTTTCCAAGATTTATGAATGGTGCAGTGACTTCACTCCTAGTCTCATTACTTATCACACAGGAGCTCCCCTTCTCCAAGCCTAGATGATTTAGACCTCTTCATGCAGTCTACAATCTTAGATATATAAATGCCTGGTGTAAGAAAATAAAGTGCATGAATTCTGGGTTCAGATAAGAAAGGGTTTGAATTCTAATTTATGTACTTATTAGCCATGTCCTTGATCAAATGATTTGCCTTCTGGGTTTCCTCACACAGGAGAGGGGCAGCAATAACAATTACCTTGCAGGGTCGAGGCAAGCACTTAAAATGACGTGTGAAGTGCCAGGCACGAGGTGAGAGGCTGATAGACGGCAGCTATGATTACTTGGCCTGTCACATCATAAAGCCGATGTCCTCAGCAGAGGGAGAAAATCCTCATCAATAGTAACAGCCACATCAACAGGGTGAAAGCTGTCAGCCTCTGAAGTGTGATCTTTTTTCAAACCCAAAGAGACTCCACCTCACCACCTTCTCCTGCCCCAGGCTACAAGCTTCTGTTCCTGAGTTTCTTTAAGTCTCCAAAGGGCCCAGGAGCACCTGCCACATTTGGCACTGGGTCAGTATTACTGAATGATGACTTCTTTGTGGTGAAATACACCCTTCTTTAACTCACTTACTCGGGTACCTGTGGACGACTCTGAAGGGCTGGTTGTTCACATCTGTCTCTGTTATGCGGTAGACATAGTTCTCACTTAACCTGACAGGGTATTTCAGGACAGAGAACACCCTGAAGAAGCCATTCATCTGCTCCTCCAGGACCTCCATGGTGCTGTGGTTGCTCAGGTCCCTCTCCGCCTGGTCCAGCCAGATCACATTGGGCGTGAGGTACCAGCCCTTAGAGATGCACGTGGCCACATCCTCATCATCAATCTTATCAAGCAGCACCTGGCATTTCAGAGTCTGGTTGGAAAAACTAACAAAGCAATTAGTTCCTTTTTTAATTCCAGCCCCGGAGGATGAGGCTAGCAGAAATCTTGCCCTGAGTTTTTACATTAACCCTTATGTAAGCCTCACATCTTGAGGTTCATGGTGGCTAAAATTCAGATCAAGGCACAGTGAGAGAATATCAGGATACACACATGCTCCTGCCCTCCAGGTCTCATCTACCACTGCTGCCTTTATTTTTGGCATCTTCCCCTTCTTGGCGGGGAGGGTTCATTTCAGATTCTGCTAACCTCAGACAAGCCTGCTGAGAATCACAGAAGATAACACATGATTCTCAGCTGTACCTTCCTATCTCTTCCAACCCTTACCCTGAGGAACTCTGCCATGCCTCTCTCCACCTTCATGAGTTCTCTGATGAGGAGCAGACCACTCTCCATGTAATCCTGAAAAGGGTGAGTATCCTTGGGGCACTATGGCAATCCACTGGTCCAGCGCACTCTTACATTTTAATAGTAAAAGAATGAAACCTGGAAAAGCTAAATGATTTACCCGATTCATAGAATGAGATCTTGGGCCTCCTGACTCCCAGCACAGGGCTCTTCTCACTAAACCACACATCATATCTCAGAGCTTTCATGTAGGAGTCTTATGTAACATTTTGGTTTTCCATGTGACAATTTGTTTGGTGCGTTTGGGATAGGACCAGTGTCGCTTTTTTTTTTTTATGTTTTGTTTGCTTGTTTGAATTAATGAATGATGTAGTCAGGTGCAGATGTAACACCTTTGGTTCTGAGCAATGTTTTTAGCTAAAATGAACTGACATTCCAAATACCTGACTCTCATGATGGGATTAAGAAGTATCTATAATAACTTGAGTAGAAGAGAAAAATTGAGAATACCGGGAAAGAAAACTTACAGTTTATCTTTGTGAACAGAGACAGAGCTTAAAACCAAGTTAATCCAACCCTCACCTTCTACTATTAGTCTAACTGTACTTTCGCATCTTCTGCTTGGTGTGATGGCTGAGCACTTGTAGATAGCTTCATCCAGGAAATCCACACTTCTTAGTAAAAGCGATAGGGTCTCCTCAGAAAATTTCATCCCGATCCACGGAGACTCCCCTCATACAAGGAGTTTTGGTCCTCTAGTTGCTCTGTGTTATTGTGAAACTGGTAAACCAACTTTGAGAAAACT
The DNA here is from genome assembly GCF_036321535.1 of Camelus dromedarius. Lineage (NCBI taxonomy): Eukaryota > Metazoa > Chordata > Mammalia > Artiodactyla > Camelidae > Camelus > Camelus dromedarius. The sequence goes on from NC_087437.1 coordinate 66,067,319, forward strand.
TCAAAAAAATCATAGTACCTGAAAAAGCGGTAATATTCTTTATCATCCTCTACCTTATATTCCTCTTTGATGTCTTCTCTTTCCCAAGAAAACTCCAGATTTTCTGTGCCCTCCACAAAGGAGAAATGACAGGAAAGGGTAACGTCAGTGAAAGGGTGGGCCCGTATCTCTTCTGTAGACACTGAGGACGTAGAAGAAGAAATGAAGTTAGCAAGGCAATTATAAAGACCAGTGAACACTGCATCAGATAAGGTTTAACAAGATGAAAAAAATCACTGTAGCTATTTCAAGCAGAAAGGGATTTAGTACAGTGAATTAGACATTTACAAAATCGTTGGAATGCTGGAGGAAAGAGCCCAAAGAAAGGCATAGAAGGTGAAACATGCAATGTATGTGTTCTGTCCTTTCCTGAATGATGCTAGGCTCAGAACAGAATGCTAAGCTTGTCTGCCAGTGGAGCCACTGCCTCTGTCACATCAGGGAGCTGGTAGGTGAGGGAGCTGTCACTGCAGGAACTGGCTGGCTCCAGAGCCACACTGCATCTGCTGGATTCACACTGAAAAAAAAGAAAGGATGCCTCTGCACTATATCCTTTCTCCTCACTTAAATTTGTATCAGTTAGCAAATGTATCTGATTGGCAGAGCCTACGTCATTTTCAGAACCTAAACTGCAAAGAAATCTTGGAAATGTTTTTTCACTCTCTAGTCTCAGTAGCCCAGGAAAGCACATCAAAAAGATAAGAATAGATTTTCAGTAAGTCAGTCTACTCTACCTGCCATAAATATCTACTGGTCTGGGCAGAGTTATGAACAGAAGGGGCTGAGGGCCAAGGGGAATACAGCTATGCACTATGTACTATTCATAGTATCATGACCTGGAATAGAATCTGATTATGTTAGAGCTGGGAGAAAGCTTAGAGATCATCTGATTCAATCTTTTCAAATTATTTTCCCCACATCCCACCCCATTGACAGCCAGGTGAAAGATCAAATCAGTGAGACCTCCATTCTTTTACCACTTCAATCAGAACAATCCATCTCTAATTTACTTTATGAATTGGGTTTCCATGTCAGAATACTTCTGTCAAATGTCTCTGCTACTAAAAGACAAAACTGAAACCCAAGGAGCAAAGTTGCTCGGGGCCACGAAGTAAGAGACTGGTAGTACCACAGAAAGAAACGAGATCTCAGAATTGAAAAAAATTTTGGGTCATAGTCACCGAACTTTTGAGCCTAAAAGACTAATTCCCAACTCGAGTAACACAGATAGTGAAATTTTTTCTTTTTCTCCTAGGAACACTATGCAAGCAACAAGCACCAGAAAGGAGGAAGAACTAAGTCATCATGAGCCTAAGTAAGGATATTGTTTGATATAATGTAGTGAGATTAAATAGAAGAAAGAAATAGGTAAGGCCCTACGGAAAACTCAAATGGTGGATGTTAATAGGCAAGGAAGCTTCTAAGCCATCAGCCCAGCAAAGAGCAGTCAGAGAGACATCCGGCTGGGGACAGTCCAGCTGAATAATAGATGCAATCTGCTCATTTCAGCAGTAGCAGCCACGTGGCTATTGATGGGGTTGGGCATAGACTGTCCACAGAGGACAGAGACCATATCTTAACCCTGTTTCACCAGTGCCTAGCACAGAACTTGACACAGTAAAAAGTGTATGGTCTGGTGGTTAATTTTATGTGTCAATTTGACCGGGTCACAGGGTCCACAGATATTTGGTCAAACATTACTCTGGGCACGTCTGTGAGGGTGTTTTTAGATAAGATTAACATTTGAATCGGTAGACTGAGTATAGCTGATTGCTCTCTCTAATGTGGGTGGCCTCAATCAGTTGAAGTCCTGAATAGAACAAAAAGACCAACCCTCCCTTGAGGAGCAGGGAACTCCTCTTGCCCAGCTGTTTGAGCTAAGAATTTGGTCTTTTCCCGCCTTCAGACTGGAACTGAAACATAGGCTCTTCTTGGGTTGTGAGCTTCAGACTTGAAAAAGAACTACACCATAGGCTCTCCTGGGTCTCCAGCTTGCCCAGTGCAGATCCAGGGACTTCTCACCTCCATAATCACTTGAACCCCTTATATAGATTTTGTTTGTTCCATTTCTCTGGAGAACCCTAACTAATGTATCAGGTAACATTTATTAAATTTTACAATGCACTAGACATATTCTAAGAGCTTTTCCTGAACTAATTCATTTAATCTGCATACTAACACCGAGGTAGGTACTATTGAGAAAACCAAGGCACAGTGAGGTGAAGTTGTTCAGGGACACTTGGCTAGTAAGAAGTAGGGCTATGATTCAAACCCAGGCTAAGTCTGGCTCCATCTGAACCGGGTTCTTTCTTCTAACAGTAGGCACTCGTTCTAAGTTGATGAATGAAAAAATGACTAATTAAACAAATGACTGAATGAATATAAAGGAAGACAGAGAATGGAAAAAAGGAGGCAGGATGAAACAACTTGTCTAAATTTCAGAAGGAAGGAATTGCATATTAAAAAAACCAAGCACTCTCCTGCTCAAATTGTTATGTGTCTGACATGGTTATAATCAAGAAGCAGTCGATTACAGGTATGAAAAATCTTGGTAGATTTGTAAATGCAAGTTATAAGTCCTCTTCCTAGTCATTTGAAATTGGGCAAGTCACTGAATCTCATTTATGTTAGTTTCCTTATGTATAATTAGGGCAAAAACACCTGCCCCAGGGTTGTTATGAAATACTTTGGGAATCTTAGGGACTGTTTTTATGTGACATGGTTCAGTCATTTTCCAGAGGGACAGAAGGAGTAGACCAAATGGGTGGATAAGTTAGTAAGCTGCCCTTTTTCCCAATCTCTTTCATAGAAATATGTGGCTCACTCATGAAAGGTCCTTGATTCTAGATTCTCAGTTTATATCCAGGAGGTCTTGCTCAGGTCTGAGACTCAGGAATCCAAAGGCTCTGGCAAGTAAATCTGAAACAGGATCTGCCGATGATGTAATTGGTGATATTAAAGCCAACTTTTGACTTTAATATCTGCAGATGTGTCTGCAGATGGCCCTACTTGAAGCTGAATAACTCTTTTGTCTATTTCAATCTGTATTATTTCTAAACCTTTGTTTCTTTAGCTTCCCAAAGCCCGAGAAGCTGAGGCAAAAGGCCAGCGAAAAGCTAATATGGGAAAACACTCTGAAAACTGTAAAAAGATACTGTATCTAAAACACCTAATATAGTCCCTAGCACCTAGTATTAGGTTGTCACTACTGCTATAAAATGTAAGGTATTAGAACTAACACACATTTTTCTTTCTCACATATATACACATTCTTTTAATTTATTTGGTTGGGTTGTTCCTGACTATGACTAGATTACTAGTTCACTTTGCCTTTCTGCTCCTTTCTGCACACACACACACGCACACACACACACACAGACTTACTAAGCATCAAAAGAAAAAAGTCAGCAAAGGTAACCTGGGTGGACCAGGCCTTGCACTAACTCCTGAATAGAACTCTGGGGCCTGAGGATGCCTTCCAGCTGCTGCCACCTTTAAGAGACTGGCAGGACTGCTGTAGGTGCCTGAGAGACTACATACACGTGAAAACTATAAATGTGTTTGATCACTTTTAGAGTAGTTATAGTGCAGGTTTTGGATATATGGTTTTTAAAAGAAATTTTTGCAGGGGAGGGTATAGCTCAGTGGTAGAGTACATACTTAGCATGCGCGAGGTCCTGGGTTCAATCCTCAGTACATCCACTTTACATGTATGCCCCTACCTCGAGCTCGTTCGTAGTCTTCTCGTAGTTTTCCTGTAGACAAGAGGTGAAAAGGGTGTAAGCCCTGGAGACGATACCTGGGTGCACTGCTGGAATTTTTTGTTTTGGTGGAGTTGATACTCATCTTTAGTAGTTTATGAATTGTAAATCCACTAAAAAATTAATAATAATAATAATAATTTAAAGATACATAAATAAACCTAATTACCTCCCTCCCAAAAATTTTTAAAATTTTGCATATATACTTTCAGTTAGCTAAATGACATTAACATTTTCAATATCTATATACTATTCATCTCCATGTTTTTGAAGAATTGAGTAGAAAAAGTTACACAAACCCTGTGTTGACTGCCCATCCAGATTTTTTAGGCAGACCTGATCACAAATATTCTGTGATACTATTCCCTAAACTGGCACTTACCACTTTAAGTGCGGATGCCTGTCTAGTTTTTTTTTTAATGGTAGGAGTTCAAATTATAGATGTGAATAAGTGTAGTTACCCAGATATGGCCTCAAGCGGACAAATCAGATTGGGGGTGGGGATGGGGAGGCTTTTCTCATTTAAAAAAAATGGAAATAGAATAAACAATAATGCTTTACAATTTGGGTCTGTTATATTTTCCCATCTGTTCTTCACCATTTCCCGTGAAACAAATACAGCATTGTTACTCACATCTAAAGAATGAAAAGACTAAGTAAGGTTCAGAGAGATGAAGTCATGTGCTTGTTTTTTTCTAATCTCCAAACCACTATTTACCTCACTATCTCCAAAGTTGTTTCAGCAATACCCACAAAGATTTTTTGAAAAGTGACTCACCTATATCATGGACAAGTAGATGTATGTTGATAATCACCAAAAAGAAAGACAATCTGGAAGGAAAAAAGAGAAAGGCAGGAAATACGCTTCAGCTAAAAAAGAGTGTGAGCCAGCATAACCCAGCCCCAACCCTGCTGGATCCAAGGAAGGTCCCCCAGGTCCCACCTCCAGGCTCCATGCCCACCAGATGCACCCTTAGCAGACAGGCTTCCAGCACTTCGACATTCCATGTGGGATTGTCCACTGAGTCAAGTTCACCCAAGCTGATCCTATGCAGATTTGTTTGATTTGCTGTATGAATCTGGAACTCTATTACTATAAAATGCAAATAGATCTCTATAGGTGAGTCACATTTGAATTCATTTGGATCAGAGTGGGCCTTAAGATGATGTTTGAGGGGGTTAATGACAACTTCCCAAGCAATTGTTGCTGGCCTTTCTGGATGTTGCTGGGGGAAAGTCAGCAGTAGGGGAGGCATAACCAGTAGATTACAGGTGTATCTGAGAAGTTATGGAGCAATGTTTCCCAAAAGGAGAACATAACCAAGAGACAGTACTAAACATATCTGCCCAGCCAGGGACACACTTTAATGGGAAGGGTATTAACAAGCCTGGGACGGCTCTGGACAGGGTGGGAGAAAGGACTTAGGGAACACTCAGCCCCTTCAAGAAGCTCTGATATAAATGCACAGCTACAGCAGGTAAAGGCAACCCTACTGACAGTCTGGATTCAGTCCCTCTCTCTGGTCTCATCTCTCACTACTCTCTCATACCTCGAGTTCCACCAGTACCATCCTGAAGTTATATAGTGCTGTTCATACCCTCTTTTCCTGGCACAATCCCCGTCACACCACCCTCATCTGCCCCCCCCCCCCCCCACTACTCACTTATCAACCAAAACTCTGCCTCTTCTTATAATCTATTAAGGAGCAAAAATAACCCCACAACCTACCAGGTCTGTGATACATCAGAATAATAGCAGCTATATATCAAATGTTAACAAATGCTAATTTTAATCATCAAAATAAGCCTAGGAAATGGTTAGTATTATTAATTCCATTTTTTTCTTTTTCATTATATCCATTTTCTAAGTAAGGAAACTAAGACATAGAGAGGGTAAATAATTCAGCAAGGTCACACAGAACCAAGACTCTCACCTTTCAGGTTAGCTGAAGCCTGTGCATGTCACCTAAATTCTGTCCTGACCAACCCCTACAACTTCATCACACACCGTGGGAAGTCGGGTCAACCAGGATGTCCACCAGAAGAACAGGAAGCTCATTGCTGATGAAGCAGATGGCTTGTGGAATATTACAAAAAGTCTTTTTCCTAGAGGCCTATTGGACCCTGGAGAATATGTGCTCTGTGGGTTGAATATTAACAGACACAGATTTCTTCAAAAGAACAAGAGGATAAACGAGCAGCCCTTGCCAGCAAATGTCCAAATAAAGCATTTCTGGGGTTAGTGGGACAAATGGAAAGATTCATTGCCAAGACTATATACTCTGATTAGGAATATGACTAGTGATTGCCAGCAACTGCTAACTTAGAAAATATCTCTGTGGTATATGTAGCAAAAAAATTTTTAAGATATCTAAAATAATATAAAATATAAAAGGCAGTATGCCAGATAACAGCTATTAGAACTATAGATAGTTAACAGAGAGAGACTGTAGTCAAATGTCATAGAGGAAAAAAGTTGTAGGAATATAAAATGCCTTTTCAACTCAATGAAATTTCATTATCTATTTCCAAGATTAAAAGCTTTTCATCATCATAAAAGACATAAATCCTAAAGCCTTCCCGTTTCCTCCAACCCCAGTCAGAGATAAAATTTGCTCCTCTGCACTTCTATTGTATTTTGTATTTTTATATAATACTCTCACACATTTAATAGAGCTTATTTTTTATGATTCTAATAGTAACACATATTCAGTTTTAAAATACTAGAAAAATAGAAAAGAATAAAGAATATTATCATTACTTTTAAGTCCATCACCCAGACAACCACGATTTCCATTTTGGAGTATTGTTTCTCAGTCTCCTGTATGTGTACTTTTTAAGGTAACTAAATTTGTATACAGTTTAGGGTCCAGCTGCTTAAACTGTTTTGTGAGCGCTTCTTTGTCATTAAAAATAACCCTATAACCTGGTCTGCACTTTGATAGTTATTTGTTTGCATAGCTTATCACCCCTACTAGACTGTAAATTCCCTAAGGGTCTGCCTACGTCCTCTTGTCTTTCATATGTCCGTCATTGTGTTCCACGTGTTGTACAGCCCCAATACGTGTTTATTGCATTAACAAAATTAAATTTAATCTAGTGTAACATTTTAACAAATTTTCACTGTATAACAGGAAAAAGACAAAAAGAAGGAAAAACAGAAAAATAAAATTCATAAACTACGAAAGATGAGTATGAACTCCACCAAAACAGAAAATTCCAGCAGTGCACCCAGGTATTGTCTCCAGGCCTTACACCCTTTTCACCTCTCATCTACAGGAAAACTACGAGGAGACTATGAACTAGCTCGATGTAAAGGCATACATGTAAAGGGACCACATGCAGTTGGAGGAGATACCCAAACACTTCAGTCACATTTGGCTCTCTGGTTCACAATCATGGCCAACAATTTCTCCCAAATAAATAGTCTCTTCATTGTAAGAGCTTACCTGTATCACTGCTGGTCCTTCTGATCAGCCTGTGCGAAGCAAGGTGGTGAGGCGGAGTCAGCATGTCTTCAAAGGGATGGCTGTGTGGCAGTGCCCAGGGGGAGGGCTTGGTGCTGCTGTGATTACCACACTGTTGCAGCAAAAGCTCAGCAAAGAGCTCTGCGAGTGTTCATGTTTCTAATAGCTGTATTTGTTGGCTAAAAAAAGTGTTTGCAAGGCATTGTGGCTGAAAAGTGGAACTAAAAGAACACCATCATGTCTAATATTGGAGAATTAGCAAAAAAAATCAAAATACAAAACTTAATGTATGTTTACACATATATATGATTCCAACTCTGTGGGGGGAAATTATATGTACATAGAAAAGGAAGGAAATACACCAAAATGTTAGCAGTGATTATTATGATGTGTGATTTTGGTTGTTTTTATTACATTTCTCTGAATTTTCTGTAGTGACCTTTTCCATTTACATTATGATAAATACTTCATAACTGGAAAAATAAAGAAATGTACAGACAGATCTTACACATATAATGTGGTACAGAGAGTGAGGGTACAGGAAGGAGAGCAAATGAGATTTATTCTCTATTCTCTTCCTCTTAGGGATAAGTATGGTTTGTGTCTCCTGTTCAAAGTCTTTCTGATTAACTTTTAAACTCAAGTTCAGTGGTGGCCTTTCCCTCACCCACCACCACTGCAAATGGATGACTGGGTCTGGGGCTGAACCAGGTTGCCCTAGTCCTTACACTCCACACGCAGCCCAGGTGGACTATAGATGATAACACCACAGAGGGTTTTAATGAAAAAGTATATGAAAACGAATATAGGTATGTATATGTATGACTGAGACATTGTGCTGTACACCAGAAATTGACACATTATAACTTACTGTACTTCAATTGAAAAAAAGAAAAAAAAGACAAGAACAGGAGGCTTTCTGCTGGGGGTCTGCCAGAGGCAGCTATACTCTGGATCCCTGGCCCCATTTGACTGTGAGTGAAGTAGTTCCTCCCTTTGCATCTCTAGAACCTCTCAGGAAGGTTGGAAGAAGGAAACACCTACGAAGTTTCAAAATAAACTTAGAGCTACATCTACAAACATGAACTGTTGAGCTCCTGCAACATCCAACATAGATCTTTTACACAGCTGCTCAATAAAATAACTGTGGAATGGAATATAATGGAATGAAATAATTGCAGTCAATTCATATCACTTCTGTAATTCCTGCCATAGGGCTTGATGCAGAAGAGAAACATCGTGATATTACCACAGTCCGGAGAAACTGGGAAGGATACTTTGTACTCAGATATAAGGCTTTTCTACAGGTGCCACATTCCATAGGCTCCCCTAAGCCTGGCAGTCTTTTCATCAATGTCTAGATGAGCTAATAAGGAAACGGGATTTTGAGCTTTCAGTAAGGAAAGAATCAGAGATGTTCTCCTGACCTAGTATTCATACCTCTCCCTCCATGATCTAGGCCAACTTACCATTTCAAGCTTTACCGCTCCTTTATACGATACCATAACAGTACACCTTACATTTAGGGGGCAAAGTTACAATTTAAAATATTTTCTGCTATTATTCTCTAAAGTGCGCCAACACTTGGCTATTGTAACCACCACTCCAAGCACACCAGCCAAACTAGACCCTTCATCATTACCCAGGCATATGCTTTCCTTCTTGTTGTTGACATTCTTTCTCAAGAAATAACCTTCTTCATTTCTTTTCCTCCAATTTCACATGCCTCATCCCATCTCTACCAAAACCCCACTACCCAATGAAGGCTTTCCTAATTGCAGCAGCCTGAAACGGTCTCTTCTTTCTGAATTTTCATAGTATTTGGTTATGAATCTATATGACAGTTAATATTTTAATTACTTGGTTTATAACAGCTTTATTGAGATAAAGTTCACATATCACACACTTCATCTAGTTAAAGTGTATAGTTCAATGGTTTTAGTATATTCACAGAGCTGTACAAACATCATCACAATCAGCTTAAAAATGTTTTCATCACCCCCAAAAGAAATTCTGCCCATTAGCAGTCATTCCCCATTCCCCCTTCTCTCCAGCCCCTGGAAACCATTAATCTATTTTTTATTTCCACAGATTTGCCTGTTTTGGATGGTTCATGTAAATGGACTCATATGTCCTGTGGTATGTATGTAACTGGTTTCTTCCTTTTATGTGTTTTCATGTTTTCAAGAATGACCCATATTGTAACATATATCAGTACTTCATTTTTATTGCTAAATAATATTCCATTTATGGATAAACACATTTTATTTATCAATTCATCAGCTTATAGAAATTCGGGTTGTTTCCACTTTCTGGCTATGATAATAATGTGGCTATGAACATCTGTGCACAAATTTTTGTTGGATATGTCTTTTCAGTTCTCTTGGATATATACCTAGGAGTGGAATTGCTGGGTCACGTGGTAATTCTATTTTTTAACCTTTTGAGGAACTACCAAGACTATTTTCCAAAGTGGCTGCACCATTTTACATCCCCACCAGCAGTATATGAGGATTCCAATTTCTCCATATCCTCCTGAGCAGTCATTGTCTATCTTTTAGCTATCCTAGTGGGTGTGAGCAGTATCTCTTCGTGGTTTTGATTTGCATTTGCTAATGATACTGAGCATCTTTTCGTTTACTTATTGGTTATTCCTAGATCTTCTTTGGAGAAATGTCTATCAGACCTTTTGTCCACTTTTATATTGGACTATTTGGGAGTTTATGGGTTCATGTTTAATCTCCGTTATTTTTATTATACTATAAACCTCTATGTGTACTTTTTAAGATAACTAAATTTGTATACAGTTTAGGGTCCAGCTGCTTAAACTGTTTTGTGAGCACTTTTTGTCATTAAAAATATACTCTTGAAGGCAGTGATTGCATTTCGACAGAATCATAAACTTTGAAGCCATATTCTGTTATGTTCATATCCAGCCCCTTCATAACTGTAAAGTGGCAAGTTACTTAATTTTCTCATACTTCAGTTTTCTTGTCTGTAAAACGAGGATAACCTTATAGAATGGGGATGAGGATTAAATAAAATAATAACTACAAAGCCCTTAGGATAGTGTCTGGCACTGAGAAAACAATAAATGTTAGCCATTGGTTTTGGTTATCTCTATACATCTCCAACGCATAGTTCAGTTTCTTCCACATAAGAGGTGCTCAGTAAGTATTTCTGAATGAATAAATTGGGGGCTAAAAGTATTTTAGCTTGTTATAGTCGTTGTTATGACTAGCTATCTATAAAAAAGTAAAACAACCCAATTATGGAACATAGGCTGAACAAGTGGAAAAAATTTTAAAGATTAAAAGCCACTTAAATTCCCAAGACAATCACCAAGGAAAGCACCTAACCAGGTGTGAGAAAATCCCTAAATGAAGTGAATTCAATGGAAGGAGTGATGAGGATGCTTTCACAGCTCTTACAAATGCTTAGTAAAAAACACCCATGTCCAAAAATGTCGTGTCATTATTTGAATCTGCAAAATAAACAGAGCCCATACTTCAAAAGAGACTGGGTGCAGGGGAAAGGTATTCAGGAAAGCTTAGTCTACCAATTAATATAAATCTATCAATTCCATGGCAAAGAATACACTGAGGCAGAGGAAGGAACTGCTAATAACAAAATCGTAGACCTTAAATTACAAAACTGGCTGCAGACTCACTCTACGCTCCTATAAACATAAAGGCTAACTCCTTCTCATGGTGGCTTGAAAGACTACAGCTCCCTCTGCCTTCAATGCTGCCTTGAACAGAGAGTAACTGTTGTTTGAGATTTGGACTACAGTTTGTGTAAGAAGATGGCAGAACTTTAAACCACCTCAGGCCAAATTGGATAAATCAATCTGAGAGGGACTCAGCAATGGAAATAATCCAAAACCCTGCATGCTAGGCTAAGCCATTGACCTTCATCTGATAATGAATGAAGAGACTCAGGGTTAGGAGGGGAGGAAGAGAGAGAGATAGCTTGAAATAATGAAAGCAGTAGTTCAGAAAAGTTATCTGAATCCAAGGTAGCTGGAATGGAGGTAAGAGTTCAGTTTAGGAGGTACAAGGTCCTGATACAATCTGGAAATAGAGAGGACAATAAGCATAAATCTCAAGTGTCAAGACCAAGGGCAAGGAGAGTTCAGACAAACCTTTCAAATTATAATCTGGAAAACATGGTCTGGCCCAGAACAGAAAAGCACAGTTTATGTAAGAAATTGTGTCATCATGAGTAAAGGTTGTTCTCAACTTTGTTTCTCTTTACGCTGATGATGATCTATAAAGCGGGAAACAGTAATAGTTATAACAATAACTATTACTACTATTACTGCTAATAATAATAATTGCCACTACTTATGGATTATTTACTTCAAACTGACCCTATGAAACAGACAATATTCATCATAATCAAATGAGATCAAGGCTTAAAGAGAGTAAGTCACAAAATCAAGATTAAGTAAGAGAAATCTCATTTGCAGAGGTGGGATTTGAAACCTGTCTCTGATAAAAGCCAAAGCCCACTTTTTCTCTACTTTAGTATGTTGCCTCCCAGCTAGTTTATGAAAGGATTCTCCACTCAGCTTTGTTTTTTTCTGTACTCACTACTTACTTAGTGCTTGCTGTATCTCACGGAGGGCTGTAGTAAATACATTCAGTTCCCCCCCTCAGGAAACATGGACAGGATGGCTGAAGGAGGAAGTGCCCTTCACTTGGTCTCTGTTCTTTTTTCAGTAACATTCTAGTCAGGAGACCTATCTTGAAACAGTCAATTTGACCTAAAACTGACTTAACGGTGAAGTTCCTGTAAGTGGGCAAGTACACCATGTATTTCCCCAGTTCCCTGTAATCCATCTTCCTTTCCCTAGACGTCGCATCACGTTGTCTCCTTTTCCCTTCACGCTCTCCGGTGCCCCCACGGCCTCTCTGCCCTCTCCTTCAGCTGGCCCCAAGACAGACCCCATCACTGTGAGGTTCACTAGCCACCAAAGCTCCTTCAGTTCCCAGAGGGTTTTCAGAACTCTCTAAGCAGACTGGGTAGTTTCAAGGCCCACTGCAGTGTTGAGGGATGCTGCTTTATTTAGACCCATCTCATTTCAGCAAAGAGATGCATCCATGGTAGCTGAGGTAGAGAGGGTTATAAATGAGCCGAAAGGGGATTCTCACATTACTTTCAGTCTATCTTCAAAACTGTCTACCAGGTAGCTTCATTCTCTACTATTGAGGCTAATTCCATCTTTTCCCCTCTAACTTCACTGATTTGTGAACCTAACTCTATTTCTGAATCATAATTTGAATTATTTTTTCTCATTTCACATTACATTCCTGTCAGTTTATTTTATCACAAACACACACACATTTTTAAAAGCATAAGACTGTACTATTTTAAATATTTGCAATTTTCACATATTAGGTTTCTGCCAGAATGTAATCTTGATCCAAAGCAAGATATAATTTTTTAAAGGACCCTTTCAAAACAAGTTTCAAATTCAGAACACTCCATGGGTTTTAAAAACATTCCATCTCTAGTTTAAACTCACAATGTGTATCCTCCCATAACTATAACTCAAAAAGAAATTAAGTTAAAGTTTGGCAGAGGGTAAGAAGCATAAAGTTTCCCACACCAACGACTGGCAAGAAAAAAGTTACTTTATTTCCCTTTTTAGGAAGAAAGCAATTTAATGGCACTGGTTATGAACAATCTTTGAATATTTTATGCATTAGCTTTGTAAAAATACGCTAAATATTTTCCTCATTTCTATTCATGATTTTCAAAATTGTAAAAAGTAATTTCAGGAAAGACTGAGTTTAAGGCAAGGGAAAAAATATGTTAATTGGAAGTCCTAAATTAAAGCCAGTCAGGATTTTCCCAATTAAATTGTAGTTTCAACTTGAAGTAAAATCTCAATGCTTTCTGTGTTCTTAAACCGATCAATAAAATTGAGCTATTTCAAATTAACAAAAAAATCTTCCGTGGCTCCCAAATTCATTTCTAGCCACTACAACTTAAACTAAAAAAAACCCGCAGAAGTACTTCTACAGCTAAAATGGCGAAACGTCCTTATTTGACAGACATTCCTTTTAAAACGCTTTTTTTTTTTTTAAATCCTGTAGGGCAAGCAAGGCAAGGATGTTTTATGGATAGAGATACAGAAATCAAATCCCTTGTCGGAGGAAACAAGGCTGACCCGAGGTAAGATCAAGAGTTCTGATTTCTAGTTCAGCTGTCTTCGCACTTCAAAGTCGGCTTGGTTAATCCTGGGACTTTAAAATTCCTGGGGCTTGCTGTCATGGAGCTGAACCACCACTGAATTCCTGTGTTCTCGCCGACCCCGCAGACTAGGGGCCCCACTCCTAAACCGGGAACCAAGTGGGCGGTGCATCATGACGCGCGAACCCTCAAAGCCAAATAACCAAACTGTCCTCGGCTGTTTACTGGGGGCGGTCCTTGACTCCGGGGACAGGTCACCAGACTGCAAGGACTATAAAGCGCGGCCGCCCAAACTCAGCAGGCCGCGCAGAGTAATCCCTGGGACCGCCGGGTGTCCGACCCCGCCCGGCGCACCCTCTCTGCGCTGCGCGCCGCGGGAGGCGGAGCCCGGTCCCGGTCCCGGAGCGGCGCGCGCACCCGGCCGCCTCGCGTCGCGTCCCGTGACTCGTCGGGGGCGCGCGAGGTTAGCGCCCGCCGGCGCCACTTCCGACGCAGCGCTCGGTTCAGGTTCCGGGGCGCCGCGGAGCTCCCGGCCTGTGGGTCGCGCGCGGCCCGGTGAGGCGGCTGGGATGGAGGAGGCCGGAGCCGCGGTGATCGCGGCCGGAGAGGCGGAACTGAATCTGTCCCGGTTCAGCGTGTCCCCCGAGACCCTGGAGTCGGAGCTGGAGGCGCGGGGCGAGGAGCGGCGCGGCGCGCGGGAGGCTCTGCTGCGGCTGCTGCTGCCGCACAACCGTCTGGTGTCGCTGCCGCGGGCTCTGGGCAACGGTTTCCCGCATCTCCAGCTGTTGGACGTGAGCGGCAACGCGCTGACCGCGCTGGGGCCGGAGCTGCTGGCGCTGCGCGGCCTGCGTACGCTGCTGGCCAAGAACAACCGGCTTGGCGGGCCCGGCGCGCTGCCCAAGGGCCTGGCCCAGTCGCCGCTCTGCCGCAGCCTCCAGGTGCTCAACCTCAGCGGAAACTGCTTCCAGGAGGTGCCCGCCTCTCTGCTGGAGCTGCGCGCGCTGCAGACCCTCAGCTTGGGCGGCAACCAACTTCAGAGCATCCCGGCCGAGATCGAGAACTTGAGGAGGTGAGCTGGTGCCTGCCTGAGAGCAGGGAGGCCCGGGGCCCCGCGCCTGCTCTTGGCGCCTTCGGTTGTCACGATTGTGACGGACCTGTCTTCGTCCAGGCTCTTTCTTGAACTCTGACTGTGGTCACTACCCTGCCAACTCTGCGAGTAGTGAAGATCTAATAAGACCGTGGGTGTGACCCCGTTTGGGTTGTTGTGTTTGCCCTATGCAGAATTTCGAGGCAGTTTTTCTGTCGTCTTTCTAGGGTGTGGGAAGTGATCCGAACTGAGTACATACTCAAACAAATGTAAATCTGAAGTTGTCACTTACTTGCCCCTAGGTCTCATGTGGTTTTCCATGCCTGTAGATCAAAGTTTATGTCTTTCAGCGTGACATACAAGGTACTCTGATCTCACCCTTCTTTTCCACTCCATTTCCTGCTCTGTCTTGTATGTAACAATGCCAGCAATACTCTGTGGAATTCACTGAGCGTACCAGCACCTTGTAGGCACTCACCAAATGTGTGTAGAATGGATACAATGCCTCTGGTACATGTGCTGTTCTTTTGCCCAGAATATTGTCTGCACCTGGCAAGATCTATTCATCTTTCAAAATCTGTTTCAAGGGTTATGTCTTGTTTCCTTTACTGCTTCCTGGACAACAATTAATTAATGCTTAAACTGTACTTGTTCAGTATCTCATTCATCCTGCCATTGCACTTGGCTTATTGATTATAATTTCTTGTTTACAGATCTGCCTCATCTACTAGATTATTCAGTGAATATATGCTGAGTTAAATGAAAGGAGGAAGCAGAGAAGCAGGATAACAAAAGTCCCCTAAAGGTGCCCTGCCGGGGAGTGAGGAGTAAAGCAAGAGCAAGTGTATTGTCCAAAATGAAAAAAAAAAGTATCTTCCACCTGCAAAATATTTTCATTCTTTATTGCATTTTCTGAGATACCAGAATATCAGGGCTGAAAGAGACTTCAAAATTGAAGAGTAGTAAAAGAACACTGCCCTGAGAATAAGAACTCTTGGTGTCCCAGCCTTGGGCAAGTCACTTAACATATCCTATAGCTTCCTAATCAGCAAAATGAAGCATTCAGACAAGATGTTCCTTTGTTTACTCACTAACAGATTTTTATCAAGCACTTACCCTGTGTCAGGTACTGTCGTAGGTGCTGGGGAACAGTGGTGTATGTGATCCTGCCTTCATGGAGCATACTGACAGAGGAGACGTTAAACACGTAACTGTAAACTTCATTATTTAATTTCAGTTGTCATAAGTTCTATGAAGAAGTACAGAGTGCCTTGAAATGCAATTAACTTAGTTTGGTCTTTGAGCAAGTACATTAGAATTGAGCTTTTAAAGGAAGAGTAAGAGTTAACCAGAGAGGGTGGGATGGTATCAGTCCAGGTGGAAGGAACAGCATGTGTGAAAGAAAGCCCAGAGGCAGGAATGACTGAAGGCCAAAATTTTGAAAGGAGGACATTGTACTAGAGCATAATGAGGAAGTGACCAAGAGGGAAAGTGGCAAATATAAATTTGGTAGTGTCTTGAAGGCCATGATAAGTACTTATTCTAAGTACTCATGAAAGAGTTTTTGAAAAGCACATCTGTCTCGTTGCTTTGCAGGAATGGAGTGGGAAGAGGGTGGGGAGAGAAGAGATTTTGAGGGCTAGTTGGAAGGTGGAGAATAGAACTTCTATTCTAGTAGAATGAGAGATAATGGTAGCTTATACCAGGGTAATGGTAGGAGAGATAGTAAGAAATAGAAGGGTTGGAGAGAGATTTAGATACAAAATTGACAGTCTTGGTTTCTTCTAATTTTGATGTTATGTAATTTCAACATTCTCATTTGAATTTTCTTAAGAAAAACCCAGAGAAAATATTATTTCCATCCCACGGAGGGAAAGGTAGGCAAAAATCCCACTTATTGAGTACTTACAATGCAGTTAGCCCTGCTGTAGATGCTCTAAATAGGCTTTTTAAGGCTCACAATGACTCTGTGAGATGTGAGGAAGGAACTCAGGTGCTGAGATATAAAGTAGTAAGATCACAAAATCAGTGAGTGGTAGAACTGGATTTGACTTTTGGAATCTCTGACTTCAAAGTCATGAATTTTCCTCAGTGACAGAGTAGGGCTAGAACCTAATTCTCAACTTCTGTTGTATATGTGATCAGGAGGATTGGCCAAAGCCATTTGCCTGATTGACCTGATTTTCTGGGCTACCAGCTATGGTTTTTGATCATAGTACCTTTGTCTCCAGTTGTGTGTAGGCTCTTTTATGTTAGTGTTTTTATTTTTCAGTTCTATGTTCCATTTCTCTTTACTGGTAAGAATTAGTTTAAGTTTTAGATTATATGCTCCAAATGTAAACTCTGGTTGAATGTAGGCAAAATAGTTATGTAGAAATATACTCTTAGAAAAATAGAAACAGCTGGCAACTGGCCTGATTCACCCCCTTCTTTTTCCAGATGAAGAAACTGAGATTTAGTATCAGTGGCTTGCTTGAGGCCAGATAGTGACAGATTCATGTGGTTCAACCCTCAAATGCTCCTTATTACTGACTACTCAAATAATACATTAAAGCTTCAGAAGTGTAGAGATGGAGGTTCAGTCACTCAAACCCTAAGGGACCTACCCAAGAACACCATCTTCTTCTTAGAATATATGTGAACTCCCTAGACCTCATTGATAACCTTGATGTATGCCGTGTGGCTTATAACACCAAGTCAGGTGTTTTGGACATTAAGAATATATCTACCCTCTTTAACAACAATTTAAAAAATAATTCGGAGTGTATAATCCATGTAAAGGTCCCCTTTCTCCCCACCCTCCATCATTCCAGGAAGGAATAACAAATTAATACTCCTAACTTAATTGGTGTAGTTGACCTCTCCAGATTTAGCAGGGTGTCTTCATGTATGTTTTCTGTACTCTGTTCATCATTTTCCCTACTGGCGAAATTTTTAAAAAGTGGTTTCTGAAAGATAATTTTGAAGTATAACAAATAAGTAGGTGGTGAAAATCTTATTTTTATGATTAACTTCATTCCCTTAGAGTAAATTAGGCTTGATGTGAATCATGAGGATGTGGATTAGATTCTTCCCATCAAAATATGAGGTTATTCTTCAACAAGTAGATATAGTAACTGTTTGGCTAGTATGTGGACAAACTTGTTTTTGTTTTTATAATGTTAAAAAAATAGGTGTAATTCATATTTTGACCTGTTTCTTTTTTTTTTTTTTTTTTGAATTCTTACCTTTTATTCCCCTTAACTAGCTCAGCCATTAATTGAGGACAAGTTTAATAACTTATCACCCAATGGGTAATAGACTTTATTTAAGAAAACAAAAGCTTCAGGGTTGTTTGGCATCCAGGATGCTAAACATTTGGAGAGTAGGTTTGAGCACAAGTGAGTTTCATTGCTACTATTCCCCACAATCTTTTCTTCTCAAGTAATGCCTGCCTTTTTCTTTTCATGACCCCTCTCTCACTGTCTGCCTGATATGGTTTTAGAAATTAAAGATACAAGAATTGTGATAGAAATAAAAGCTAAATGTTAATGTCCTAGAATGTTTTGAAGCTAGTGTAATATCTTACACTAGGTTGATATCTTACAAAAGAGGTGACTCAGCTAAATGATAAGTAGAATGCAGTAGAGTTTAATAAAAACTCTTTCCCCATTTAGAATCACATACTGAGTTTTTCTCTGGCTCTCAGCTTCTTCCTGCTGACTTCTTTCTTTCATTGCCTAGTTTGGGGCAAGTACCGAGAGATGATTCCTCCATTTGTGCTTCTACTTTTGAGTATATAATGTATTTTAAAAACCTGTGGTGAGTATTTGAAAATCACTTAATACGGGGATACTACCTCAAGAAAACAACTTACTTTAATTACAGTGTATAGTTCTTATGTTTGTTTCTCTTATTTGCTGTTTTCTGCCTCTTTGTGTACAAACCTGTTTCTTTTTAAATTCCATCTCTCTTCAACCAACCATAGTATAGGACTCATGTGTATTTTTGTTACATTTAATGTCATTTTTATTTGGGTGGAGAAGCAAAACATTTCCTACTTATACCTGTGGTTAAAGTTGATTGGCACTGAGGGAACCTAGTGTATTTTTTCAGGGTGTCATTGGCCCTTGCTAGAGGAAAGGCATCCACTTCAGCATGCCTAAGGATTGGAGAGGTGAGATACTCTTCAGGGAAATAAAATCTGAAGGTGGTCTGTTAACCCTAAACAAAAAAGAAATGAAAAATTCTTCAATAAATTTTTCTGAATGATTTTCCTGCTTTTCGTATTTGTCAGACACCGAAAGAATTGAGTTGTTCCAAGCTTGATTAACAGAGGTGCAGTTTTCACATACATAAGAACTTTTAAACACTAGTTTTAAACACTATAGCTTTAAACTCAACAGTAATTTCCTCTCTTCTTATAGAAAAGCATGTTTGGAAATGGTAGTGTTCTAGAAATCCCCGCAAATCACTGAAAGGCTTTGAGTCCAAGAACTTTGGAAATTATTTGAGTTTGTGAGAAATTAGCCTTAAAATGTAAATTTAATATGCTGATTGTGTACTCTATTGATGATACCTAACAGTTGCAAAAGAGATTTATATGATTTTGAAATCATGGGCTTGGTTATATTTTAGAACATTGGATCTTTCTCTGCCAAAGTCACAGTAATTACTAAGGTTTGGCTTCTTTTCTGTCTGTGTACCTTCTCACACATTCCAAAACATTAGAGAAGACATTGGGTAGTAACTGACCGGTTTATTGACTAGTTTCTCTTAGTTCTTGACTTAAACAAATAGGACAATGTCTATATTTGCTCTCAGACTCACTCTTCCCTTTGCTTACTTTATCTTCTTTTCTCCCTCACTGGACTAAATTGCAAGTTGTTATTTAACAATTGAATCCTTTATAAGAGGACTTCCAAATTTGCTAAATTTTTTCCCCCAATGGTCTCACTAAAATAGTTGTTTTTCCAGGATAGTTTCTGTGTTTGGACTCCAAATATTCTACTCTACTCTGTTCCCATTCTAGGAGCTCTCATCATTGAAAAACAAATTTCTAAGTAACTGAGCAGTAACATACCATAAGATCCAAAAATCTGCCTAGAAACATTTTGCACCAGTGCTTAAATACATGTATAGGGGAATTCAGTTTTGTATCAGACCATTGATTTTTTATACAAAGAAATCCTTAAAAGAAAAAAAATACCCAATTGGGATTAAAGTTTTCTGCTTACTTTTACTAAGCATTATAAACCTAAAGAGAGAAATGCGATTTTGAAAAGATGTACACAATAAGAAATAGAAAAAAAGTGTCATTAATGTATTTTTTAAATGACAAAGCTTCAGATTAAAATTGGCTTTTTGAATCACCACACATCAAGGAAGGCTGAGATTGTGAAATTCAGATAAGAAGTTCAACAAATGGAAGAAATTGTACCTGAGAAAATACATATAAGGCAATCTGTTAAGGACTTTAAAGTAAGTATGTTTCCCAACTTCAGAGAGGGAAAAGAAGGAACTTCAGCAGTGAAACAAGAATAAGAAGTTTTACATCTGACATCTGTGAAAAACCCTAATCGGAATTTCTAGAAATAAAAATATACAATTCTGAATTCAATAGGCTGAGTGATAGATTGAAGTCAGCTGATGAGTGAATTAGTAAGCTAGATCTTACTGAGGTATTCTCCTGGAATGCAGCACAAAAAGATAAAGAAATGGAAAGTATGAAAGAAATGTTAAGAGACATGGAAACTAGATCCTAAAGTTCAAACTGCTGGGAATTCTAGGAGAATAGAGAGAACATAGGAAAGGCAATTCTGGAAGTAATCGTAGCTAAGTTGCCCACAATTAAAGAAAGAGTGCACTCCAAACTGATATCTTAACACATCATCATAAAACTTTAGAACCATAAGGATTAAAAAAAAAGGATCCTAGAAAGTCCTGATAAGAAAAAAAAAAAGCAGATTACCTACAAAGGGATAACAGTAATATGGGCTATAAAAAGTTAACAGAACAGTGTCTTCCTAGTGCTAAGGAAAAGTAACTGTCAACCTAGAATTTTATGCTCAGCCAAGCTATTATTTCTAATGTGAGGGGGGAAGATATAAAAACATCAGAGATAAAGGACTCAAAAATTAACAACTGTGAGTCCTTACTGAAAGAAATTCTGAAGGATGAGCTCTAAGAAAAATGAATTTGTAAAGAAATTGCAAGTGCCAAAAACAGTGATGAACAAAGAAATTTGTAAAATATATTGATGAATCTGAATAATTATTGATTGGGAAAAAATAAATTTAAATTTATTTTCAAATCAAGGCGGAACTAATTCTAGATGATGATATGAAGATGACAGAAGGGAGCATGGATGTGTGTTTGGGAGTGAGGGAGAGCAAAGGAAACTGAAGGGGTAACTTCAAGCAAAATAGAAATAGCATATACAGTTCAAAACAACAGCAGGAGAGGGGGGCAAAAGGAAACTTGGTGAACACAACAAGAGGCAGAAATGAAGAGAAAAAGATGTTGAGATACACCATGATAATAGAAAACACAAGTGTAAACATATCAACAATCAAGTTGTACACTGTTTCTAAGAGTTACACTTAAAATAGAAACACCCCAATATGTTAAAAGGTAAGGGATAAAAGAAGATGTACCAGGCAAGTCTCTTATCATTTCACATCTGGGCTGACTGCATTAGGCGCCAGTCTGGCCTTTCTGACCCCACCTCTCCCATCGCACTGCCTCTCCCTGCCACTCCCCCAGTCAGTTTTCCATACGATAACCAAAGTGATCCTTCCAAAGTGTAAGTCAAATTACACAACCAGCCTTCGTTAAGAACCCTTCCTACCTAGGATAAAATTCAAAATCCTTGCTGAGGCCTGAAGGGTCTTCTGTGATCTGGCCTTCCCGGGCTACCTATGACCTCTCCGACCACCACTCTCCCACCTCTGTCACCCTGATGTACCCACGCTGGCTGTGTTGCTCTTTCTCAGCACACCCAGCGTTTCCCACCTCAATGATTGTACTTACTCCATCATTTGATTCAGATCTATGTTCAAGTGTCATCTCCTAAGAGAAACCTTTTCTGACCACCGTATTTACAATATCACTTCCATTACCATCTGATTATTACCTTCCTTTTTCTTTATAGCACTTAAAGCTATCTGCCATGATATATATACGTTCTTTGGTTTACTGTCTGTCTCTTTCACTAAATGAAAGCCTCTTAAGGTCAAGAACTTACTTACACGCTGTGTTCCCTAGAATGCTGGCTGGCACGTGGTAGGTGCCTAGTGCCACTAGACACTTTATAGGATATATGATAATGTTATTCCATTAAAGAAGAGGAAGCTGGGGCACAGTGAGATTAGGTAGCTGGCCCAACTTCTCCACACTGGTAGGTAGTGGAGCTAGGATTAAATGAAATCAATACTAACAAGAATAAAACCAGTAGGCAGTATTCGTAATCAGAGGAAACAGATTTTAAGGCAAAATGGATTAGAAGGAAGAAAGAGGAATGCTTCATGTGATTTAAGGAACAATGCAACATGAAGTTTTAATAGTCATGAACTTGAATGTATCTTCAGTATAGCTTCCGTATTTTGAGAGGAAAGAGCAAAAATTGACAGAACTATAAAGGGAAGAAGGAACACCATGGTTCTGGTGGGAGACTAACCACCAGAGTAAAAGGGCAAAATAAGACAGACTATAAAAAATTTGAATTGCACAGTTAACAAGCTCAGTCCTAGTAGCTGTACATTGTTTTCCACATAAAAATGTGAACAAAAATAGACCATGCTCTAGGCCACAGAGGAACAAAGTTATGTAGATCATGTATTTAACAACAACAAAGCTCTCAACAAATTAATAAGAGAAAGCCATATAATCCACAGGAAAAATGGGTAAAGGATAGGAATAAGAAATTCTCCGAAGATGTACAAATGGCCCAAAACATAAAAAGATGCTAAACTTCACTGACAATTAGGGAAGATTAAAATAACAGAATGATACCATTTTTACACCAGCAAGTAGTACAAAGTAGGAAAAAAAGTTAAAGCAGGTGATAATGGTAAGTGTTGGCAGGGTTGTAGAGTCAGGAGTGCTCTTAAATGCTGATTATAGATTGTAATTAGCTATAACTTTGCAGGGTAATTTGACTTTTTCTTTTAACATTACACCATACACCTTAAAATCTGACACTTCTCAGGCCCTTCCCTTGGAACTCTTGATTTAGTGGATCTGGATGGAGCCTGGATTTTGTAGGTTTAAAAGTATCCCAGGTAATTCTTTTTTTTTTTTCCAGGTAATTCTTAATGGTGAAGGAAGTGTAGGTAATAATTTAGCAGGCTGTTTTTCCCTACATTTAAAGGTGTCTTAAAAGAATGAGAGTATCTACTGAGTTAGCAGATTTAACAGGAAGACAAAGGTAAAATAGTAATGGAAAAGGTCTGTGTGTATACATTTTATTTGTATTTATATAGTAAGAACTGATTCTGCCACCCCCCTGCAGAAATCTTGGAGAGAGCCTTCCTATAGTCATCACCACAAGGAGTTAGCAGTACATTTTGGTACAGTATATACTATGTCTAAAATGTTGTCAACTTATTGGAAAACAGGATTATTATCTGGAACTTTAATTTCATGATAGTGGTCAGTTTTTGTTTTGGCTTTTTTTAAAAAAATAAAAGTAGATTTATTCAGGGAGGTGTACACTCCATAGACAAAGTGTAGGCCATCTCAGAAGGCAAGAGAAAGGCCATAAGGCATGAGGAGCGGGGGTTGGTTAAAGTAGAAGTAGGTCACACTCCGTAGAAAGAGTACCGGCTGTCTCAGAAGGCAGAGAGCAAGCTACTGATAGTGCTCGGTTTTGCATAATTTATCTAGTTAGCCTCTGAAGACTGCATTTGCTATACTAAGGGCAAAGAAGAAGTAGACTTCAGCCATGGTTTTCCAGTCTTCAAAAAAAAAGGCTAGTGATTTTCCCGTTGCCCACCAGCATGGAATTCAGGGTTCCTGAATCTGGCCTTTCTCCAGCTGTATCTCTGGGTTTCTCAACATGAATTCTCCTCTTACATGTTAAAAGATGTACCCATTATCCCATAAAAGCCCTCTCTTCCAACCTGAAGTGTTCTCTTTCCTCCTACCTTAAAAGGGCCAAATTCAGGGTCCTGCTGAAGTCACAGCACTTTGAGGAAGCCTTTCAATCAGAGCTACTTTGTCCTTTTTTTATTTCTCTACTTTCTAAACTCCTGTATCATTTACGGGTTGTCCTGCTTATTTTGGTATTTTAATCACATTATGCTTATCTGGGGGCTTGTTCTGCATGTAATTATAATGTTGTCTACCATTGATGTGTCTTGTCTGCTTACCTATAATATAAGCTCCCTGAAGATTACATTATTTCTCCAGAAACTGTATAGAACATAGAAATCCTAAGTAAAACATCTGCATGAATAAACAATATGTGTTCATTATAATAAGACAACAGGGTACTTGTCCAACTTCTATTTATTTTTTTGTTTTTGTTCATTCATTTTTGCAGTTTAGAGTGTTTGTATCTTGGAGGAAACTTCATCAAAGAAATTCCACCAGAATTAGGAAATGTGTCTTCTCTAAATTATTTGGTATTATGTGATAATAAAATCCAAAGTGTGCCTCCTCAGCTTTCACAGTGAGTATTTTCAGGCAGTATATGTATACACAGAGATCCATACTTAGGAATTATTGTCCTGCATTCATCCACATGATTTATATGTGAAAACGAATTAAGTGTTCTCAAAGTAAATGATACGTGAGAATTAAAATTCTGACGTTCGCTATGGACTGGGTTGCTTATTTAAAATTTTACTTTTAAAGGCTCTGATACTCTAAAAATGTGGATTGAGCCTTTTTTCTATAATCAAAAATAGAGTATTACTTTGGCATAGATTTCCCCAGGTTTTATGATTTTATATTTGATGCAAAGCATTCCTATCCTAGATAGGATAATGTGAAGGATTTTAATTCCTGTTACATTTGAAATCTTTCCTTTTTTAGGTATCTGAATGATAAAACACGTGTAGGAAAAAAAACCCTTTCAATCTAGCATATATATCAGCACATCAGAATATTCTCTAAATATTTTAAGCTCTCTAGGATTCCATGGACAAAAGTCCTTCATGGCAATACAAATCTGGGCTCTGATTTAGTTTCGGCACTTTTTAATTTTGTTTCCATTGACCTTAATCTTAATTGCTGTTCTTATGGGGAAATTGAGTTTTTCACTTAACTTGCTCAGCAGTTGTCTTGCTTTCTGCTGTTGACTTTGTACTCTGTTCATTCTAGGTTACATTCACTTCGTTCCCTCAGTCTTCACAATAACTTGCTGACATACCTGCCTCGAGAGATCCTCAACCTTATTCATTTGGAAGAATTGAGTTTACGAGGAAATCCATTGGTTGTTCGTTTCGTTAGAGATTTAACCTATGACCCTCCAACTCTCCTGGAGTTAGCTGCACGGACCATTAAAATTCGAAATATTTCCTACACTCCCTATGATCTTCCTGGGAATCTTCTTAGGTACTTGAGTTCAGCCAGCAATTGCCCAAACCCAAAGTGCGGAGGTAAGTTAATTCAGTGTCTTTGTTTCCTATTCATTTAGCTACTTTTAAATTGATGATCTGTGTCGTTTTAATTAGCTATCTTTCAGAGAAAGGCAGTTTGCTTCTGTTTCCCTTATCCTTTTTACCCTTTTATCAGAAAGTAAGACATTTTACCCTCTCTTGGTTCCTTCCTTTCTTCCTCCCTCCTTCCCTACCTTCCTTCGTTCCTTCCTTTCATGGTACTTTAGGATTCATACACAAGGAAAATACCCAGAAATACCAGAAAGTCTCCTCCTGTCTTGTAATTGTCATAGGATAGGTTAAGTTGGTAACGTGAGAGAAAACACAAGAAGAAGCATAAACAGTCCTGATTCCCTTAAAAAAAGTCTCTAAAATGCTTGGCCACCTTTCATATTTAGTTTAAGGACATTTTCTTAGACTCACCACTCTGAGTATCAGGTACCTTTGGAGAGTACGATTTAGGATGTATGAGAACAGGCTGAATGTGTGCCAGTTTCAGAATGTGCCCTGGAATTTATATTCTTTTAAATTCATGGTTCAAAATTTCTTGAGTTTAGAGCATTTGGAGAAAATTAAGTGATATAATGTGATACAGAATAAAGTAGGAATCCAAAACCCTATTGGAAATCAGAGGAGGGAGAAAGTACATTTAATTAGATCTGGAAAAGATGAGAGAATTCTTGACATGTGAGTTGAATTTTGATAGGGTAAGATTGAGGATAGGAAACTTTTCAGATGGAGAGTAAAATTGGAGGCAAAACAGTGTGGGACAGAATGTTGGAAGAGTAATGATTTGGCTCAAATGTACAGTGAGGGAAGTAATGAGAGACAAGTAAAAGATACATTGAGGCCACTTTACGAAGGGCCTAAAGTGCCAGGGTGTGTGGTGGTGGGTTGGTAAATGATAGTAGGTCACTTTATTTTGGCTCCCTCATAAAAGACTACTTTTTGAAAAATCCAAGTAACAGGAGTACAGAAAGGTTTTTACTGTTGTAGGATAAACGTAGGTGCTGAGGAAATGCTGCATAATAATCAACAGAGCCAGCTGAGGTTTTCCCTGTATGTCCCATCATGCCTTGAAAACTGCTATAAAAGAGGCGATTTAAGTTTCTCAAAGAGTATTAAAAGATAAAAAAGACACTGGTGATTTAAAAAAGAAAAAATGACACTATTCTGGGCCATTTCTGGCCACTTACTCTTAGAAGTAGAGGCTGCTGTGCTGTGCCACATAAGACGTGCTTAAGATTTTCTCTGTGATTGTCCTTTCTGAAGTTGTCGTTAATAGTGGTGAGACAACACTCACACCAGGCCTTCAAGTAGTCCATATCTAATCTCTGCTTTGAACCTATCTTTTCTAGAAATGGACCTCTACAAAAATTCTGTTTTCTCTCTTTAATGGTTTCTTAATGACTTCTTTCGTATACTGATACGTTATTTATCTTAGGAACAAAAATACTTAAAATTATGAGCTTAAAATTTGAGATATCTGAAATAAACCATTGCCATTTTCCCCCTCAGACTCCTTAGTTATTGAACTCAAAGTTAAACAACAGTAATTTTATGTTTTGTGAGATATTTTGTCTTTGTATAGTCTATGTTACAAATGACAAGATAGTATTGTACTATTTTAGCTCATGGTAACTCTATAATGTTTCATTTATTACTTCCGTTTTCAGGAAACTAATACATTTTCAGGGATTGTCAGTATTGATTAACTAGTGTTATTGAATTTGTCTACTTTCCTGAATTGCTCAAAATAATACACCATGAATTTTCCTTTTTAAACTATGAGTTATACTAGCTTACTACAGGATCAGAAAATTACACAGTTAATGGAGAAGTAACAGGAAAAAAATAAATAGGAATCATTGTTTCTCCTTTACTTGGATCACATCTTTTTATTTTGGTCCCTTATCTGATATACACAGAGTAGCTTGTGCCAGAGGCACCTTAGGTAGAGTGAAGAGGTTGAGATTCCTCTCCAGAGAGGTGATGGGACCCCACTGCTGTGACAGCCTTCGTGGGTTAGAAATGTGCCGTATCTAGCAGTAGGAGCAGCTTGAAGCCCACAACACAGCAACCTCTGCTTTCCTCTCATCTCTAGCTGTATTTTTACTTGATTGAAGGACCACTGTTCAGGAGCATTAAATTAGGAATCAGAAGAGATGAATACTAGTTTCAGTCTACCTAGCAATATATATATTGCATAAAAGCCAAGTGGGATCATTAGTGAAACAGCTTTGAAGCTGTAGATTTAGAGCCTGTGGAAATGTAAGTTGGCATTTTGTTACTTTTACTTTTTCCTTCTCAGTATATAAGATCAGGGGTATCAAAAGTCATCTCCTTTCTGCAACTTTTGGGTATGACAACTAATTCTTTATGATCATTATTGAAGGAGTTTTGCTTTTTGTTTGTTTGTTTCTTGACTGTAGGATAGAACCAAGGGTGAACCAAGGGATGGAGAAAGGGCACTTTAGGCATCCTGTAATCTCCATCAGCCACTGTTCACCAAGTCACCCAGAGAAAACCAGCTAAGTCAACAGTGTCCTTTTAACGCTAGCTCCCTGTAAGATCAATCTCCTTGCTTTCTCTTTGCAGTCAAATTGCCATTCTTAAGATCTTCCAGTGTTTCTATAAACAGCTATGGAAGCAACTACTACTTCTGCTTAAGATTCTCAAAAGATTCTTGAAAGACATTTCTTCAGAATGCTGGAGGAAGGGTTGAAAAGAAATCTGTGGCTCTTTGCTTTGTAATTACTTTGTACCCATTCCTTCTTCTCTCCAGGAGTCTACTTTGATTGCTGCGTCAGACAAATTAAATTTGTGGACTTCTGTGGGAAGTACCGCCTCCCCCTGATGCACTACTTGTGTTCGCCAGAGTGCTCTTCCCCTTGCAGTTCTGCCTCTCACAGCTCCACCTCCCAGAGCGAGTCTGACTCAGAAGATGAAGCTAGTGTGGCTGCACACAGAATGCAGAAAGTTCTTCTTGGTTGAAAAGGGTGCAGGGTGGTATGAAACTCTAGAAGACTGAGAAAGGTAGTTATAAAAGACAATAGACTTTGAGGGTTGCTAAAAGCCTTATCATCATTTGAATGTCCACGACAAGAGTGGGAAGTGGTGTAAAAGATTTTGTTTCTAGCCATTCAGCAGGAGTGAGTCCAGTTCCATGTTTTGGATTCTTTGAATGTAATTCACTCTGAATGGCAGTTTCAAATTTGGCTAACTGTTTGCAATTTTCACTCAGATTTTGCATGAATCATATCACAGAATGGAACGTTCTGAAGAGCAGTGCTATAATAAACCATGAGTGGTATAACTTGTGGCAGTTGAGATGAAGAAAGAAATGATCAATGCTGTAATTTTTACCAGAGTTGTCCTTGAGTTTAAGTTGAACACTATACCATAACAGGATTAGTTGCCCTTTTTTGTGTTACCCATATGTCTAGATTAGAGTTATTCAGATAAGCTCACAGATGGTTACATAGGACCTAAACCTTTCTCACCTGACTGGTAAAATAAGGTATGTAACTTTTATATGGGGTTTTAAATTCTTCAGTCTGCTTCTTTGTTCTAAATGATTATTTTTGTTACCCTTGTACAATCCAGCAATGACTGTTACAGTGCCTTAATTATAACAAGGATTTAGAATTTTATTCAAGAAATGATACCAGAGCAGCCTATAACCTGACATACTATGCAGAACACTTCAAAATATGCTTTAACAGAAGTAGGTGAACAGCTGTATATCTGACATCTGAGCTCATGGTCACTGTAACTTCATTTTTTGTTTAAACGTGAAGTGAATCTCTATAAGCACATCACTTTTATACTTAATGGGAGGCCACAATCCTGATAATCTGTTCATCATAAGACAGAATAATAGTTTATAATGGAAAAATCTTTCAGATTTCTTTTAACAGAAAGAAACTAAGATAGGAAAGTATCTTTATATCTTGCATTAAAGAAGTGGGAAAATGATTTTAAAAGTTTTAAAGGTCGACTGTGACTCCTTTGCCTATGTGTACCAAATTGTAACTTCCTCTACTTTTTAAAGGAAAACTAGAGAAATACTGCAACAGGTGAAATAAAGTTGGGCATAGCAGTCATTCTGTTGAACAATTTCCAAAACAAATTTAACCATGGAGGACTTTTTGAAAATAATACACTGATAAAATATTTTAAATGTATTAAAAATACCCTTAGAGTATAGCAGAAAAATGTTTTCACAAATTGCTGGTAGAAACGACCAAATTTTTAACTAGTTTAGTATACAATAAAAATTGAGTAATAGTACAACTATAAGTTGATGTTATAAAAGAAAATATACAATGCGTATTAGCAACCATTAGATAACTAATCTATAGTAACATTAACAGTTGGTAAATATTACCTATATAGTAATATGCAAGTCAGAAACACATTGGAACATCCCGATGATCTGCCCTCTGACTTTGGCATTCATGACAGGGGCACACTATTTCTTAAAAGCAGATTGCTGTATAGTAATAATATGTACATATGTTAGGTTTTTGTCATATATGTATTTTTTATTTTAGAAGAAAATATATTGTAGGATAGTTTGTTTATTTTATGTTAATTAATTCATGAAACATCATGAGAGTTTCATGACTGCAGTTGTGAAACGCTGCTGTAGACTGAATCCCTTCACCTTGTAGTAAGAGTCTTTTTTTCCTTCTGATCCAGAAATTTTCTGTGCCTGTAGAAGTAATCTAGTATCTTTCTACTGCCTAGCAAAGTAGTAGGTGGGTAATTGTATTATAAAATAGAAGTAACAAAACGTCTTTGTTTACTCCTCCATTTGAGCCACAGCAAGCTACATACCACAGATTCGTGAAAGACTTAGGCAGTGCCTAAGTGGAAGCCCAAAATGTTTTGTAAGTAAGTGACTTAGTTAAGATACATAAAGTATTTTCATAGAAAGTAAATAATGTATTCAGAGTAAAATACTCAAATTGATAGGACCAAATTTTTCTGGCTTAAATGCCTCAGTTTACTTCCTACTTCATTCCCAGTTTGATCTAAGTAGCAGCTTGGGTAATGTTCTATGAGTTAGCCTTTATGAAATAAAGGGGAAGCTATGTAAATACAGTACTAAACCTTGCCAGCTTCCCAGAAAGAAGGTATACTGATTGATCTTTTACGGATGTAAATAGGTCCAACTGGAAGCAGTTTTTAGTCTTTGCTGTGTGATGTAGATGTATATAGCATAGTATACAGCAAAATATCTTTCATCAAAATGTTTGTCATGCTCTTCTATATGTTCATTTGAAAATCTCTCATCAGTAAGCAACTGTCTTTGGTGACTTTTACTGAAATCTACATTTTATCTGTTAGTTTTATCTTTTTTTTAATCTTTGACTTAACCTTTTACAAGAGCTGCTAATAATTTGTAAGCTTTTCCCTGTTTCTTTTCCCTACCTTCCCTGTTTAACTGGTGACTGTAGAAATTGACTTGGTAATCTAGAAACTAGATAATCAGTTCCAGAGTCATACAGCTGATTATGTATTTTAAATGATAGTCTCTCTAGTTGCTAAGTCACTTGTTTGTAAGTTTTTGATATTGCTACACTTGGACAATTTTAATGACCAAAACTTCTGTGGATAAAACTACTTAACCAAAGCATTAGTGTGTTTAGAATGAAAGTCTTCAGTGCTAATATTTGGAATTGAAATGGATACACTGAACATTCTTAGTAATCTTATTCCTAGAATCCATTTCTCTCAGAGTCACCAAACTGAGTTGGTGAAATAGTCCTAGGAGTTTAGAAAATAGAAAGATTAACTAATATAATACTTTGCTTCCATGGTGCCAGGGATTGGCTGACCTAAGGACAAGCTGTAACAGTATTGCCTATGTTTGTGTGTGGAGGTAGATCTGAGGGTTACTGTTTGTATTTTACTTCTAGATTCATGCTGGAGGGATCTCTTATTCTAAAATTCTTGATATTTGGAACTTTAAGTTAACAAACTTATAAGTAGAAACTTGCATTAGAAGCTGTACCTCCAATTTGAGAAATCTTTGTGCTAATGTAAAGTTAAAAGCAGTCCGCACTAGTTCAGTGTAATACTACAGGCCAATTCTATTAAACATTGTAAATACCAATTTTAAACAAAAGAAGGCAAGGAAAGAGCTGATTGCTAGAGTGTTAAATGAAAGAAATCTCTAAAGACAACACAGGGCAGGGAAAGACACTCAGGGAGATCCCTGAGCCAAGAAAAATTTTTTAAGTTATATTGAATTGTTTTAAAATTAAGTGGCCCACTAATTACCATCTGAGTCTTTATCACTAAATTTCTTCAGTATCTGCTACTGGGCAATTATCCACATCCCTCCGTAGTGAAGGGCCAGCATGTAATAGGATTTTCTTACAGCCAACCTTGCTCTTTCCAAAGGGAGAAAGTAATACCTCATTAACCTGGAATTTGTGGTACACCCTTGGTTAATGTTTACCTTTTCACTGTGTAAAAAAGAAAAAATACTAAACAAATAATTAGTGCAGATAAAATTTGATCTTGTAAAAAAAAAGCATTTTAGCAGTAGCTATTTATATAAAAAGTTATTCTAAATAATAAGGCCTTTTGTAGGCAGAACTTTTTATCAAATATAGTATGTGTATATAAAATGAGTTTAAGGTGCATTTATTTAGAAATACGTAATACCCTGTTTCTTCTCATCCAAAGTAGTGATTTTGTTATGTCAGTGTAAGTATCACTTCCTATTTAGTCCAAACTAGCTTTGAAGTTATGCTGAGCATTTAACAACAGCAGAGGCTGCTGCGTAGGTTTCAGGCAACATGGTCTGTAATCCCTAGTTGTGATTTCCCTCTGTGTAGAAAAGAGGTGTTTGACCTTCACTGTTCCTGAACTAACCAGCATATTCTGTAGAATATTAATCTGATGAGTTTAATAGCATCCAATTTTGTATTTTTATTATAGTCATGACCTTTTTAAAGGTAGCAGTGCCTTCAGTTGTGCTTAGAAAGTATATGCCTTAAATCTTCCACTCTGGACCCAAGTTTGGGGAACTGTGTCATTTAACAGGTTGTATGTGACAGCCTCGTGACCCTTTACATTTGACTTGAGGGAAAATGACTGTGATTGTGAGAGACTCCTTTCCTTAAAACTAGGCCTAATGTCTGTGAGTTTAGGACTTCTAGAGAGGGAATTTGAGTCATGCATACTGTCACAGAAGGTCAAAGCCATAAGGGTTAGGGTCCCTGAAATAAAGTCAGTGAACAGGTATTATTCTCTTTCATACTATTTTATAAAGAAAATATATTTGCTACCACTGAAGGATGGCAGAGGTCCCTAACCAGCTTCATATTAATAGCATCGTGTAAAGACATTATTGCCATGAGGCCTAGCATATTTTGTGAGGGCTTTCTTTGTAATACCAGATTAAAACGGGGGTATGTTTTAAATTTTTTGTATGTAAATATCTCCATTCTTTTTCTGTCTCTACTTGGTTCGTACTTGCTAAGAATTGATGCAGAAAATAGCAGTTCAGTAACAAACATTACACATTATTGAATACTCACAGGGTAATACTGATTTGGGTGCTACTAGACTTTTACCTAGCAGTTAACTTGTCAGTCTCAATTTATCGTAAGAGACAGTATTCTGTCTAGTAAATTCTGTCTAGTTAAAGTTTATAAGTAATGAAAGTTATTTATATACTATTAAACCAGAAAGCCGTGGCTGGAGAGACTATGTGCATTCACCAGAAGTTACTTTCTTCCTTTGACTGTGAATAAATTGGATAAAACTTATTTTATTCTTAATTCCAGTTTGGGGAAGAAACTGGGATAACGTTGACATCACTTTTGCTGGTACTACAAAAACATTGCTAAATTGGTTAATTCTTCTGTCTGCAACTGCTGTTTTAAGAGACTCTTTTCACTAATTTAAATGATTGACATTAATGTGTTATTGAAAAGGAATATTAACCTCAGCAGTTACTTTATAACAGTCATGGAGAGATCTGTGTGCCTGCAATTGGTGTTTGTTGCATTTCTGAGCCCACTTTGTATTCATGAGAAATAAAAATATAATAGGAGAAACACTTTAAATAACCATTATTTTAATTTTTTGCAAAGTTTGGGACTTTATCAACAAAGGATATTTGAAAATATATGAAATTTTACTTTAGTCAAATTACCTTTTATTATCTGATTTCTTAATTTTCTATATTTGAAATATTGTGAATTAGGAATATAGGCATATAGATATTTAAAACAATGGTAACAATAAATGTAATTCAGCAACATGACTCAATAATTAAATTTTATTTTCAAGGCAAGATAAAGTTTATTGAATCAAATTTATATATTACCTTGCAATGGTAAATGCTCTAAAAAGAATATTTAAGCTACTTCAATTCTATACCGCCTTTTTTTTTCCCCAGGACACACCAAAAAATGTGATCTAATATGAACCCTTTGTGTGAATTTTGCCTTATCAAACATTGTGCCTTATTTTATTAAAAATGTTTTGTGGGAATCTAACTCTGTATTCTGGAAGGGTAAAAGTGTTTTAGTTTTAATTGACAAGCATTTACTTTAAAAAAAAAATCTAAAATCCTTATACTGTTGGTTTTTGCCTGATTACTTGCTCTATACCATTGCTTATCCGTTCATTGAATGTTTTCAATACATGAATAATACAGTAAACGTGTATTGGCATTTGCTCTCCGTACTACATGCAAAGGATAAAAGATGAACTAGACCAGGTTCTTTCTACTAGAGTTCCTTCTGCTTTCACAATCTTAACAGACCCATGGATGCATACTCTAAAAAGAAATTGGTGAAATGATTTGCTAATGAAGGTCAGTTAACTTCCTGCATTTAGTCCAGAATCAAACAGAGTGGTATAGGATTAACTGAGCACATTGATATTACAGTATTTTTTATTGTTTAGTACCATTATTTTGGTGACCCTAGAACACCTGACATTTTTCTAGATTCCAGAATTTGGAAGAGTATTGTGGTTGATCATGAGTTGAGGTAAACAGAGTGGGTAAGAAAGAAACACTCTTTATAAAACAACAGATGTTTCAAATTTGCTGAAATGGAAAAAGCTCAGCTCAGAGAAAGAACACTGGATGTAGTTGATCTTCCTTTTCCTGAGGATAAAACTGCCCCCTAACCTGTCCAGTTGGGGATGTTCTTAGAACAAGTGTCAGAATAAAATTTTCTTCTTTAGTGGCTTGTCTGACTTCGTTGATACCAATTAGGAAGCCAGAACATTTCAGGGAGTATGAGACTTGGAACTGTCATCCATAACATCAATCATTCATTGCCAGCTTCATGAGCAATTCCATCAGCATGCCCTAGAATGTTAGGGCTTGAAGAAATCTTAAAAGCCTGAAACTGACTCACTCACTTGTTGGAGAGATTAAAAAAATTTAAACCCAGAGAGACTTGTCCAAGACTTGCATGTCTGAATCTTGAATCCAAGCCTCTGGATTCCCAGGTCAATGCTGTCTCCACTAGAGTATGCTACTTTCTTTAGTTAATACTCTATTGTATGATAGGAAATCAATAACAGTATTGGTATGATATTGTAATTGGCCAACCAGCATCAAAGTGATGCTGTCTGCACTATATCTCACAGTGTATTCAGAATTTAGATCTGGTGGGAAATATTAGATAAGAGTAAATATCAGGATAACTTGTTATGTTTACAAAGCACAATCAAGAACCTACCTTATTTAATTGTCATGATGCTGTGAGGTAGGACTAGATGTGGTGAAGTTTGTTGGTGTGATTTATTTTATCACACCTTTTCCCTCCTCTGAGTTTGAAATCAACTAAGAAATTGACATAGATTTGAGAAAGGGACCTTAATATCAGCTTTATCAAATCAGAATGAGCATCTTCTATTCTCTTTAAATTGAGTTTAACCAACCAAAATCAGACGCCCCCTGCAGGGTCTGTCTACCCCTAGATAAGCATTTCAAGACTGACCAGAACACACCACAGATCCAAAGGAGGTCAAGTCAAATCTTAAACCTTGTAGTGCTGCCCAATTAGTCTTTCTCCCACAGGGAGAAAAACGATGGTAGAAAGATTTCTCCTGGGAAGCTGTTTTCAACCCTGGTTGCGCATTAGAATCACCATGGGAGCTTTCAAAATATACAAATGCATAGGTCCCAACCCCAGAGTAATTGAGACTTGGTCTTTAGAGGTGGAGTCTGGGTATCAGTAGTTGTAGAAGCTCTCCTACGTGACTCAGTTACTCAGCAAGTGTGATAATTCTTTGGTGAAAGTCACTTCATTATAACTTGAGGTCGGTGAGCTAGGGTTTTCACAGATAAAGAAATGGGCCCAAAGTGATGAAGTGACTTGCCCAAGTTCTCTTAAGAGAAATAGTGACAAAGCTGGGACTAGAATCCATTCATCTATTTTTAAAAAATTGTTTTAATTGAATGCCTACTTTAGACCAGGCACTGATTACTAATCCAGTGTTCTTTGCTTCCCTGTCCTGAACTGAAAGTATTTTGGGGATTAAGGTGGTATGTAAGTGAATTGGCATATTGAAGCCAGCTTCAAGTAAGAGTATCTGCCAAATCATGGAGCACAAAAGCGGCAAACAGTTCAGCTTGACCAGAAACATTCATGAAAGGATGGCTTGGTCAAATATTTCAGGTTAAGCCAAAGCAGGAGGTAGCCTTTCCATGAGGGAGAAAAACTGTCAAGTTATACACTCGTTCTTTTGACCACAGGTAAACAAATGGCTAACCTCCTAAGCAGCAGTGATGAGCAAGTTGATGTTACTAAGAAAGAAGAAAATGCAGACATCTGCCTAGAAGAAAACACTAGTTCACTCAGAAACGTAGATTCCCATGATGGAAACAGTAAGAAAAGTTCAACTCAGCTATACATTTTCATAAGCACTATGTATAATTTCTACCCTAGTTCCTTTTTGATCTAACTATGAAATTATATGATTATTTTACTGCTTAAATCTGAATAATAAGGCAATCTTAAGACCTCTGTAAATATATGGAAGATTTAAATGGAAAAGTAAACTTGCTCATGATGCCATGAAAACTCATAGAAAACTTTATTAAAATGTTACTAGGGGTATTTTTTTCCTATGAGTAAAGACTAGATTTAATGTTACTTGTGGGATTTGTGAAATAAGTAACTTCGTGGGAATTAAGCTCATTACAAATTACAGCTAAAAAGCTACTATTTTAGAATTTTGCCATTGTTAATTTTAAGCTATTTGTAACTTTGACATTGATCTCTGAGGTTCTTCCTGACTTTGAACCTACAGTTATCTGTGTTCAAAACTCCTTTCTATTTTTGCAGCTCTCAAACATTTGTAAGTTCTTGCATCACTCACCACACCCTTTTTAGTCACATGCAGCCAGGGGCAATGTTAGTGGAGTAATGAGAATTTTGCCCCTGGATCTGCAATTAAAATTCTACCCTTTATTTCACTTCCAAGGGTTTGTTGTAGGGAATGACAAGTCAGTAGCCAGCTTTGAAACAAACAATCTGTTTTTTATTTCTGCTGAGGGCAGCAACTCATAAAAGAAAGGCATGTGTGTAGTTGACCAATGGATAAAAATGAATCAGATGATTGCTAGTAGATGCCTATGACTTAAGCTATGGCATAATGGTAATTACATTTTTAACTGTGGCCTGCTATCTGAATTTCTCTCTGGTTCCAAGTGATTGCACAATCAAAGATTTGGCAGTGAGAGTTTGAAAAGTCATCATCAGACCACTTTATGCAAGAGGACAACTCAACCATCAGGGTGAGAACTTCTATTTTTAAATACCATAGAGAAGATTTTACTTCTTTAGCAATTCTGAAGTTTAACAACTGTCACTAGAGGAAGTCTTTCTTAAGGTTCTGGTAATCCGTGCTAGCCAGATTGATATGAAGGCAACTTTTAAACTATTTATGTCAGCAGACAGGCACAATGATACTAGTAAGACAAAAGTATATTGCATGAGTGTGTATGCATTATATTGTTTTAGTACCTTTGTCTCCCAAATGTTGCTGCTCCCTTCCTCCGAGAACTTTCTGTCCTTTCTCTTGATCCCAAACTCCTCCCACCACCATAAAAGTCAGTGCACAAAGGAGTCATGTACTTCCAACAGTTCTTACCTTATAAGTGTGTGTGCAACATCTATTAAGAAGAGGAAAATGAGAGGACAACAAGATCACTGTTCTCTGCAGTTGGGACACAAATACAGTAATAAAAGAACTGGACATCAAGCTGTGATGAGTTGAGGAAAGAGGATTCTTGACAGTGAAGTTTTCAAGAAGCTTCTTGACTAGTGTTCCTGACTCAGAAGCAGCCTGACTGGTGTGGTTACAGGAGTTGATGTATCCAGGAGGAGGAAGGAAGGACACTTGGCTGAGTGTTACTCTCAGGTAATATAATCTCTTCAAGATACCACTGAGGAGAGGAACTTGAGTTGGGTCAAATCAGTGTATACATTCAGGTAAGCCCAAATCCTTCTGCAGCTCCCTCTGCCTGCCACATACACAGATACCCCATGCAAAGATATACATATGCCCACACGCAGGCTGAAGTTCAGTCACTGGACACGGATCACAGAATGGCCTGTCACTTTCATCTGACCGTATGGCCTAGAGAGGAATAAATGAGCTTCTAGGTGACCCTGCAGACAGCACTGGGCCCCCTGGGTGATAGGACTGATATTTTTCTCCTTTGAGAGATGCAGTGCCAAAGCCATCTTAGAGCAAAGGCCAAGTACTTGATCTGACATAAAGCAGATGTCTCTTTTCTCAGATCAAGATTTAGAGGGATCTGCTTATTATTAATGAGCCTATTACCCTGGTGAGGGTGATTTTCCTATATGTGCCCTTTAGCCCCAGGTAGCCAGCATCTAATTTGTTTTTTTTATTTAACTATGAACATCAACTCAGGATTAGGCAATCATTCATATATTAGCAGATCCAAGAAAACAGGCCCCATGGGTGTATACCCTCATAAAATCAGGCAGTGAGGAAGGTAAGAAGGTCATGCAGATGCAAATGCCAATTTAAGAAAGCCCCTTAGCACTAAGAACCAATCTTCACAAGACAGCTGCATCGCTAAAGATTTTTGGCACTGGCACCTTGCTTTCCTTCCTTTTCTTCCTCCTCAGTCTCTCATTTTCCTCCCCTTCTTTTTCTTCCTCTTCTTCCTTCTCCTTCATCTTGATGATAGTAATGATGTGTAGGTCACAGAATTAGACATGGAAGACACAAGAAGTAGTCGTGCCTTCCAAGGGCTTAGTAGTTAGGAATTAGAACACTGGGAAGATGGCAATCTGAATACAGCTGTGCTCTCTTTTAACTAGCAACTCCAATTTTTGTCAAATGGCAGCTAAGACTATGAGTGTATAAATGGAAGTGAGGCGGTGTATGAGTCCTGGAGGAAAGGAAGAGTGCCAGGATCCCCCTACCAAAGGCTACAAGAGGGGCCACCATTGGAAATGCCCAGGGAAAGAGTGAACCAATAAATCTAGGGAAAACTTGTCTCTGAGTGATCTTGTGGATCCTAAAAGTGAAAATTGATTTCAGCCCTGCATGAATGTGCTGCTTTTTTCGGATCCCAAGAAGACAGGAAGGAACTGCCTTCCCTACCTCTGAGGCTGAGAGAATCTACTAAGGGTAGGGAAGAGGGCATCTTCTTCCCTGCTTCAGTAGAAGTCTTGTGGACAGCTTATCTCCACGCAATGAGCTCAAAGAGAGGAGACCACCTTGCCTTCCACCATACGGAACTGCGGCCTCGTAGGATACTCAACACCAGCCCTGAGCCCCGTTGGGTAAACAAAGGAAATAATAACATATGTAAAGGAGCTCAGTAGCAGAGAGTAAGGCCAGTCAGAATAGACAAAGCATATACCAGAAAGATACAAGTGCAGGAAAAAAGAAAGGCTTCTGGAGAAGGAAGGAAGGAAGGAAGGAAAGGGGGAAGGGAGAAAAAAGAGAAGGAAGGAAGGAAATAAAAAGAGACCGAGAGAGGAAGGAAGGAAAAGAAAAGAGGGAGAAAAAGAGAATGAGAAGGAGGGAAGGAGAAAGAGAAAGGTAAGAAAAAGGAAAAAAGATTTTCCAACCTAATTGTGTGCATGAATGAAAGGAGAAAAACATCACAGTTGAGACTAAACTAGTGGGCTAAAAGATCAAATGGAGCAAGTACCTCAGAGCATAGGGTAAAGATAAAAGGTGACTGAAATCATGATAGAAAAGACAAGAGACTTGAGGATAGACCCAAGAGGCTTAGCATACAATATTAGGAAAGCTGGATGAAGAAAAAGGCACATATGAAGGAAAGGAAATAATTAAGCATATAAAGGAGAAGTTTTCCTTGGATCAGGAAATACTTAAGTCTACACATCGAATAGGCTGTCCAGATTCCAAGCTGAAATGATGCGCGCACGCGCACACACACACACACACACATCCTAGTAAGATTCCTGGACACTTAAGGAAGAAAAGAAAATTTTACCAGCTTTCTCATAAAAAGAATAGTTGCCTTATTGTAAAGAAAACAGCATCAGACATCTTACCTGCATCACCAGTAGCTGGAATTCAGTGGAATAATCCACAGATTTCTGACAGAAAAAGACTGTAACTCAAGAATACCATGACCAGCCAAGACAACATTCAGTCGTCACCATGAAAGAATGATACCTGCAGATATGTGAGGAGTCAGAGACTAACACCTATATTTTCCCACTAAAGGGGAAACTTCAGAAGAGGCTCTAGTCATAAAACAGATTAACCATAACAGAGGGTGCGAGGTGATAAATAAGGATGAAGATGCGAGTGAGCAACAAAACTTAGAATAAATGGATCAAAATAAAGACAGAGAGATACACGTAGATAAAAAGGAGAGGGATAGAATCAGACTGAAAATGTGTAAGTGGATATACCAAACAACATAATAGCTAAATATATAAGATGTAAAAGTAATGGAGAGAAGTACTGTCTGGTTCCCTCATCCATGACTTATGATCTTGTGAGAAATGGTAAGACATATAAAAACAATTTGATAAAATACGATTATAGCAGAGACTTTAATACTTTATTCCAGAATTAAGCAAATCTGGTATAGAACAAATACGGATGACACAGGAATTGAATACTACAATCAATAAACTTGATGTAACATTTGTGTACAGAATCTAATATCCCTCAAACAAACAACCATAAAACATTTTGGGGGTAGTCATAGAAAATTTACAAAAGTCACTCATATTTGACCACAAAGAAAACCTTGACAGAGTACCAGAATCACATTCTCTGATAGTAATTTAATAAAGCTGGAAAGAAAGAATGTAAGGATGACCAAAAGCCATACACAGAGGAGCTCCAAACAAAACTAAAAGATGCCTATAAAGCAATGAGAAAAGAGTGCTTTACACCAAAGCCCAAATGTCACAGTGGAAACTGTATTCAGAAGAAAAGATATGCCTTAAATGCTTTTATCATTAAAGAAAATAATATAAGAAATAAAGTTAGTTTTTATCTTAAGAAATTAGAAAAAAAGAGCAACAAGATAGACCAAAAGAAACTAGGAAGAAGGAATTAATATTACAGCTAAAATGAACATACAGGAAATGAGGTAGAAAGTAAAAATAAATCTGGCAAAAGATCTGGCTTAAGAAAAAAACCCTGAGCAAAAATGGATAAAACTAAGAATTCTGTAGAAAATGACAGGCAGAGGAGAAATTAAAAGTATGAGAGAAACCTATGACAGCAAACTGAAATCCTAAGAAAATGGACAATTCCCTAGTAAAAATACACATTACCAAAATCAATCCTAAAATACGATAAATATAAGTAGACCAGTTAGCACAGAAAATCTTGCTATGTACTTTAAAAACTTGCGTTGGAAAGACCCCAGGATTACATGGATTCATAGCTGAGCCTTAGTTGACATTTAGTTAATTCTCATGTTATTTTTAAATAGCCAAAACCTAGAGCAAAAAAAAAGGGGGGGGGGACCCTCTTCATTTTCATGTTTAATATCAAAGCTTGATATATAGTTGGCATATTTCATGTAATCCAAGATGCCAATGATTGCAAAATTCACGTTATTCTACGTACCAGGACAAAAACACTTTGTTAGCACTTAGAATTTTTACTTTAAATTTACTCAAATTTAGGCTTATTTTAAAAGATTATCTTCTGTCACTCTTGTGCATCATAAAAAAGAAAATGTTTTCATACTAAGAGTCAAGCCCTTCTGAATCACTTTGCAATTCAAAGCTACTGATGTCTGTGTTTTTGCATAAAATACTGTCCTCTACTGCATCAAAATCATAGGTAATACCGCCTTTCCCAACAGAAGGGCCCATTGTCTCCAGCTTTTTTCCCCCAAACTACTGACGCTCACTTGGCAAGTTTAGACACTGCATCTCTCTTGTTCTTGCTCTGGGTGTCAGTGGAAGGTTTCAGACAAGTTCACACAGGCACCGGCAAAGACAACTATGTCACAACTTAGGCCTGGCCTAAGGCAATCCTCAGTGGCACCTTGATTTCAGAGATACAGTGAAACAATCTGCATCACAAAATTGATGAAACAGTACAAAACCGTAACCTCACACATGGAATACAGGTGCAAACATTCTAGGTAAGGTATCGGCAACCAGAGTCCTGCAATACTTCAAAGAAATAATGACCAAACACCAGACCCTCAAATCCGAGGAGCAGTTGGGCCATCAACAGGAAGAGAATTTGAGTAAAGATGATCAAGCCTTGACTAGAAGAGTGCTAGTATCACTTTTTCAGAAGAACAGTACTTGACCAGGGGCCCAGAGACTCAGGTTATAATCTTAGCTCAGTCACTGAGCTTCTGTGTGACTTGGACCTGTATGTGTCACTCCCTGGTCTCAGTGTCCTCAAGAAAAAGAAGGGCATACCCAAGGTCTTTTCCAGCTCTGATATTCTGAAAGCCTGTGAATCTAGGACAGTGTCTCATCCATGAAGAATTCAGCCCGGCTTTTGTACAGAACTTGGTGAAAGTCAAACCCTCAGTTATTCAGGTAGAAAACTGGTCACACTGCCCAATAAATTCTCCTGCTCTTTAATTTCACACAACAGTGCAGGGTCTAACCACAAATACAGTGAAAACAAAAAATTGCCAAGTTCCCCTCCCCAACTTATTCCAGACAAATGTTCATGTCCTGGCTTCTTTCTGACCCCCTATTAAAGCCTCAGGAAGCCTCCTGTGCAAAGCCCTTGGTGCGTCCAGGACAAGGCACTGAGCCTGCTTTTACTGCTGCCTCAGAGATTTCTCACACGCTCACTCTCTCTTCCTGCAGCTCCTTATTCTCCTCTTGATACTTCTTTTATTTAAAATGAATTTACATATATTTATTTACTTTTTTATTGTGGAAAAATATACTTAACATAAAACTTACCATTTTAACCACTTTTGAGTATACAATTCAGTAGCATTAGGAGCATTCACATTGTTGTATAACCTATCTATCTAATTTTTACATTAAAAAAAATAACCACATGACCTTAGTGACAAATTCAAATAGCACCTGAAGGCATCAGTGAAAAATTAGTCTCCTAGCCATTTGTTCCAAAGGAAATCACTCTTAAACATTTCTTGTGGCTCTTTCCAGAATTATTTTTAATTTATTTATCAGTATATACAGTACATACAGTACATATTTTAAAAATACTTATACAAGCAGTTTTTTTATTTTTAAAGATTTATGCACATTGTGCTGTCATTCCCTTTTCATTTATCTTGGAGCTGTTTCTGTGTCAACACATACAGCTCTACCTCAATCTTTTTGTTATTTTTAAATGTGTGATTATAAGATAATTGATTTAACCAGTATCCTATTTATAGCATTATATTGTCTCTAGTTTTTTGTTGCTATTGTTTTTTTTTCTTTTTGTAACTGCTATTTTTGCGACGACAAATAATGTTGCAGTAAGCATCCTTGTACACATAACTTCTCATACATTAGCTACTCATATCTGGAGTCTCAGTTCTTAACGGTAGAATTCCAGGATCAAAAGGGATATGCATGTAACTACTTTATTTTAAAGACTCTCTTCTTTGTAAAGTCTAAACGTGAAATGGTTTTGTTTCTCAAACCATCACTTTCAACTGTGTTATTCTGAATACCCTTCGGGCTTTTAAGGGCATCTTGAGCAGATTCCATACCTTTCTAGTCCATTTAAAACTTCAAAGCTGAGTCAGAGCTCTCCCTTTCCCTTGAGAGGCTTGGAAGGGCTCCTTCAATGATTGAAACAGTGGAGGAATGGAAGTGAGGGAAAAGGCAAACCCTTCTTGACTTTAAACATCTCTTGTTGGCTATGCTGCTTCTCTGGCTAACCAGGTAGATGGTTGATGTTATCTGTGTGGCAGGCATCAAGATTGTTTGTTCTTTAGCAGGACCTTGTGAGGCCTCCTTCTCTGTTGCACAGTTCTCTGATGTGAGCAACATGGCTTTAGCTCACCCTCTTCCATTCCATCTTAGCTCTCACCACTGGACCACTGGAGTCCACTTCACAGCTGTTGCTCCCTGAATGGGTAACCATCTTGGATGGAGCGCTGGCAAGATAATTCTGTAGGGTCTTCTCAGTCCATTAAACAACGAAGTGTCCTTGCCACACTTGGAGTCTGCATTCACTGGACTTTGGGAGGAGGGGAGGGGAAAGCATCCCTCCTTCCCTTTCCCAAAGAAGAAAGGAAAATCCTCTCAAGGAGATTGTAGTAGCCTTTTCTCACAAGACCACCACCATTCCTCCCATTCTTCCCAGTTTTCTTAAATTGACTCAGCCTGAAGTTGAGGTGTGGTGACGGTAGTTGTGCCGGGTTTGCTTCCTTCCAGACACCCTGGGGAGGTATTTGCCCCATCTGAAAGTGATCAGTTGATGCCTCTCTTGAAAATGTATGCATATCTAGTTTTTCTTACTCGTGTCTAATAGTATGAGCTTTGGTTTTAAATGCAATTTAAGAAGAGAAAAAGTCCCTCTCAATTTCTTGTTACATGCATTTATCTATTTACAAATTACTCTCCAAAAAGGTTATATGATGTACACTATCATCAACAGCAAATGGGAATGCCTGTTTACCTAAACCCTCCCTAACACTCGCCTCAACATTTCTGAAGATCAAAGCTCCTGGCAGAACCAAACTTCTCAATTTACTTTGTCTTCTACAGGAGCAGGAAGAAAAAGAAACCAGACTGTGAATACAGAGTCCCAATCCCCTGCACCACCAGACTTGACACACTGCCAATCCATTGCAATTTTTTGGAGGGAGTTGCAGTCAAGGACTCAGCTTTCCTTCCCCGATCCCAACCAGCCATGCTCATACACACATCTACATTTCTATGCCAGATGCCTCCATTCAGAGTCCTTCTTGTTGGGGGCCTTGGATGAGGCGCTCTTCTCTACTTTGACTCAGTATATTTCCACTACTAGCCCTTCTCTCTCTCTCCTTCTCCCTGGCCCTCAGGTCCATAAATAGAAGCGTTTTGCTCAGGGCTTTTTGACAGTGAGATGATTGCTCTCATATGTACTGCATTCACCTGAAAAGTTTTCAAAATATGTACATTAAGAACCTAAATGCCCAGCAATAAGGATGGTACAAATAAATTTTGGTGCATTTATAATGTAGAATACTATGCAGATATTAAAAGTG
Source organism: Camelus dromedarius (assembly GCF_036321535.1). Classification (NCBI taxonomy): domain Eukaryota; kingdom Metazoa; phylum Chordata; class Mammalia; order Artiodactyla; family Camelidae; genus Camelus; species Camelus dromedarius. Next base: position 66,112,129 of record NC_087437.1, read on the forward strand.
ATAATGGAGATAAAAGAAAAGATGCTTATCACTGGTGGTTCAAAGCAGCATGTACACTATATTTGCAATTATGTAAAGAAAAAGTATGCAGACAGGAGAGTTACCAATGGTTGCCTCTGGGTGGTGAGGTAATGCATGTTTGATTTTCTCGCCTATCTGTATTTTCTTATCTAGGATGACCACGTATTATTTCTGTAATAAGAAAAAACAATGAAAGTTATTATTTTTAATGTGCATACTCTTTGAATGAGTGATTCTATATCAAGAACTCATCTTAAGAGTACAATTTTAAGCATGCATGAAAAAATTTAGCTAAAGTAATGTTTATTGCAAAGTTGTTTACTATGAAGCAATCTAGTAAAAATCTAGAAATAACTTAATTTCCAGTGTTCAGAGATTGGGAAAACAAATTTTAATACATCCATAAGTTATATTAGGCAGCTAAATTAAATATTTAATTACCTGAAAAGAGGCTCATAGTATAGCAATGGTTTTTTTTAAAAACAGCAGGTTAACACAACACTGTATTTCCATAATCTATGACCCAGAAATTCCACTTCTAGGAAATACTAGCACAAAGAATCAAGTGTAAATATCTTGACTGTGTCATTTCAGTGAAAAAGTAGAAGCTACACAAATTTTATCAAAGGAGAATGCTGAAACAAATGATAGTCCACACTCATATAGTGGACTACTGATAACCATGAAGATGTAAAATAGGACATCAAAATCATGAAATGTAGGGGAGAGGAGTAAGAAAGTGTAGACTTTTAAAGAGTGTGTTTGAGCTTATATGACTACCAGGCTAAAACAGGTAGATATAGTAATGGTTTAGCATACTTGAAAACCAGAGTAACCACAAATCAAAAACATATAATAGATTCACAAAAATCAAAAAGAAGAGAACTCAAGCATATTACAAAAGAAAACCATCAAACCACAAAAGGAAAAACAGAAAAGAAAGGAACAAAGAAGAAATGTAAAATCAACTGGAAAACAAGGTTTAAAATGGCAATAAATACATATGTATCAATAATTACATTAAATGTCAGTGGACTAAATGCTCCAATCAAAAGACATGGAGTGGCAGACTGGATAATAAGACAGAAAGCTACAATATGCTGCCTATAAAAGACCCACTTTATGGTGAAGGACACACACAGATTGAAAGTGAAGTAATGAAAAAAGATACTTCACGCAAATGGAAATGACAAGAAAGCAGGAGTAGCAATACTCTTATCAGACAAAATAGACTTTAAAACAAGTCATTAAAAAAAATAAAGAAGGACATATAGCAGACTACTCAGAAACTTAAAAACAGTTAAATTCCTATCAGCTCATACAAAAAATGTCATGATATTCTTAGGTGAAGATATACCCACATGGAGGAATTGTGAAATACATTCTAAAACTTTTATTTCCATACTGTTTCAGTAGCTTTACCACAAGCATCTATCATCATTCTACTTCTGTCTTAATGAATTTGACTATTCTAGATCCTGCATACAAATGAAATTTATACAATATTTGTCATTTTGTGACTGGTTTATTACATTTGGCATAACATTTTCAAGGTTCATCTTTATTGTAGCATGTGTCAGACGTTTATGCTTTTTTAAGGCTGAATAAAATTCTATTATATGTATATACAGTATTTTGTTTATCCATTCATCTATTGATGAACATTTAGTTTGCTTCTACCTTTTGACTCATGTGAATAATGCTGCTGTGAACACAAGTACGCAAATATCTGTTCGAGTCCCTGCTTTCAATTCGTTTGGGTATATACACAATTGGAATTACTCGATCATATAGTAACTCTACATTTCATTCTCATCAACAAGGGTTTTTTTGGTTTTTTGAGGTAATAAAATTACTTTAAAATTGACCATCATGATGGTTGCACATATCTGTGAATATACTAAAAGCTATTGAATTGTAAAGTTTAAATGGGTGAATTGTATGTTGTGTCAGTAAATAAATTTGTTTTTTAAAAAAGAAAAAAAGAAAAAGGACATTTGCTTAAGAGCACTAGGGCTGAGCCCTTCTTAACTTCTATCCTCAAGAAGGGCTCGATAACCAGAAAGCTTCTCAACCTCAAAGGACTTACCAGCATCAGCTGTGTTGGATTCTGGACATCTAGTTTCAGGGAGTCTTGTGCTCATGAAAATTCTCCCTCTGGCTGTGTGGGGCCACAATGCATTAAACATTTGGTGACGAAAGTGGGTTGGAGAATGTCCATTTTATTATCTTAATTATTTTTAATATACTGTTTACTTCTGTTTCCCACAGGTGTTCCCCTCTGTATCTTGTTCCTGCCCATCCCATGGAGCTTACTGTTGACAAGTGAAGCCTAGGAGACAGGTTCCCTGCTAAGACTCATAATGGCAACTCTTTCCAAAGGCCTCCCATCATCGCAGCCAGCACCAGCAGAAGATGTCTCTCACCTTTTAAAGGCTTGCTGAGGGTTGAAAAGTTAACCTGAAAGTCATTTAGGGGCATGACTGTAACATGAAAAAAAAAAAAAAACTAACAGTAATCTACTAATTACTCAGTCCCTCTGGTTCACACAAAACGAGCATCCATACATGTAAGGACCAGAAATCTTCCAACTTGCTTTATAGGAAATAATTTAATTTGTGTTCCTGCAACAATCCTTACCTGTTGTGTTATTAGAATTCTGGAAGGCATCTGCCTTTCCTGTTCAAAGATGATGCTGTTGCTGCCCTTATTTCTTGCGATAGATTTCTCACATTAGCATCATCTGTAAGTTTTTTAGGTATGCACCTAGTGTTCCTATGAGTATTCACTTCATCTCTCTAGGCTTCTTTCTTCATTTTAAAAATGAGAATGTTGAACTAGAGTATTTCTAAAGTCTTTGCTAGTTTTGATATTCTATAACTTATACCTAAATAAGTTACAGAGGAAAATATTTATTTGGGGGACATTTTTCTTCTTTTAAGACATTTAGTCTCTGTTGGCACCCCTTTTTTTCTATCTAGGACCACCGACATATTAGGCTCTCCTGCCTCTGATTAAGCCAGAAATCAAGAAACCACACAATCTAGTTCCAATCTACCTGTCCAGTTATCTTCCATTACTTTTCTCAAAGATCCCTCCAGTTCTATCAAAAATGGACTGCTTGCCTTGATTTCTGCCTCTGAGTTCATGCTCATGCTATTTCCTCTACGTGGAATATCTTCTCCCATCTCTGCCCTTTGAAATCATAGCTATCTTAAACCAAGTCAAGTTCCCTTTTCCCTGTGAAGATTTCTCTGTGTGGTCCTTGAGAGTAGAATGCATAACGTATCTGTATCCTTAGTACCTGTCACAACACCTTAAACCAGCAAATGATTCCAGAATATTTGATGCTTATATTATCATTTGAATTGTTACTCCTTGTTTAAATATCTTAGCTCTACTACAAAACTACAGGGACCACGTACATGATTCTTTGCTTCTAGCAACATATTGCACAAAATGAACACCAATAAGAAGGAGAATCATATCCCTTTTGCCTCTAGGTTCTGAACAATAGAAATATAAATCCAAGAAATTTACGCACTAATCTAAATATCAGCTTTTTAATGGTAATGTTAGATTGGAGTACAGCCTCTATTAGAAGTCAAAATGAGTTTCATACTCTTTCCTCCCAAATTGAACTTAACCACCCAAGCTTAGGCAGAACTTGTACAAACACAGGCCATCTATAGAAGCAGGGTCAGTTCTAGTTAGTCTGCCATATGAAGAAGAGAAGAATGCATATCTTCTGTGGGCAGGATCATTCCACAGAAAGCCAAGAAAGGGCTTGGCTATGTAAATGCAATGATACTTTTTCTAAAACAATAATCACACAAGTCATTCTATTTCCCGCAAGAAACAAGTGGGAGGTGAAAGAACAAAGGACTGAAGCTTTCTCCCTAACACTTCCGAGAAAGCAGAACTATGTTTTGGACCATGGCAAGAAATCATGGAAAGGGACAAGTTATCTCCTACACTTGACAAATATTTGTGGAAAAAACAGCAAAAGATAATAAAATAAAAGATAATGTCACTCCGATAATAGTTCATTCTTAGAATGTGCCATTCACAAACCAACCACAGCCCTCTATATAGTAGTGCAAACTGGAACTAGCCTTTGTAGGTCAGTTTGAGGTCAGGCAGGGAGCATCTTAGGAAACTGAGCTGGGTCTGAATTTCAATGCCTGCTGTTACTAGTTGGTTAAAGACTGAGAGGCCTGGGAATTCTAGTGGCTTTCAAGTCAATTTCAAGGTAAAAACTCTGGGGCCTTATTTTAAATTCCAAGTGGATCAAAATTAAAAGGGAGTCAAGGTGATGAGCCAAGAAGCCAAGAGGGTGGAGTGTAGAGGTTACCTTTTTCTTAAGAAGGATTGGCATGAGTGACAGGAAGAGGGGACCTTTAGGGCTGAACCTGATCAGAGTGCCAGTACTAATGTCAATCCATTGATTCAAGGTTCTAGGTCTCAGATAGTATCATGGGAGATTCTACAGCAAGAACAATGGCTCTCCCCATCCTAAAACATCACACCTGCCAATGTGACACAGGGGTGCCCTTCCATTTGATTTACCTTGAACTCCCCCACCCTACTTAAGTAGACTCATTAATGTCACAAACAATTCAGGCAGAAATTTTGTCTTCAGAAAGTTTCTGTTAAAATGTGTGTTTTCTCTAGTTCCCTATAGTAATATCTCAATTTATAATTCAGCTGGCTACCTGAGTAATTCCATATTATGAGACACTTCACAAGTTACCTTCAAGTAATGGCCCAGAGTAATATTAAGACCTAAATTAAAAAGCTTACCAAAAGCTTGTGAACCAAAAGGTCAATTCAATTCAACATGCATTATTGGAAGAAAAGGAGTATTATATATGACAAATTTATTCAGTAAAAAGCAACATCAATTATTCTGAAGATGGAACCCATTAAGCCATTTCTGCTAAAATCAGGCACGAAACAGGAAATTTCCAACATCGTTGTTGACCATTACTTTGTAGATTCTGGCAAACACACTATGATGAGGGAAAAAAAGTTTTTCATTGTTATAAATACTAAGAAGATACTAAATTATTCATTTTTTATAATATAATTGTTTATCCAGAATTTTTTAAAGATTCTCTTAAAAAATTTAATGGAGTTAAAATTAAATTAGGTAAGGTGGCTGGATATAAGATAAAATTTAAAGCCTAATTGTTTTTCTTTACGTAAGTCTGCTATGTAAATGGGGAAAATATTTCCTTCAAAATAGTGACAAAAACCAAAAAATGTTTAGTAATAAATTAACTAGAAAGGGAGAAGTACTTCCACAATAGCAGAATAAGGACCTCCAAAGACTTACACCTTCTTGAAAGCAACAAGAACACTCACAAAGTTGTCAAAATCAACTTTTTCAGAACTGTGAAAATTAAAGCCCGCAAAACCTGAGGAGCATTTATTCAAATAAAATGGCTGAATCTCAATAAGAACAACAAGCTTTGTGGCATTTTAACCTGCTCTAGTCCCATTTGCCTCACCCTAGTGCTGCAGTAGTCTGAAAAACCAACAGCCTCACAACTATGACAGTTGTGAAAAACAGCAGTCTAGCAGCCACTGGAGAGAACATAAGCCCCATCCAGAGAAAACTGTCATTATTTGACCTGTCAGGCAGCTCCCTGGAAAAGTCACATAAACAGGGCTTGTCTTTATTTGACCTGACTCAGGTCTTCATCAGAGGAATACTCTATCCCAGAGGGTTTGACAAAGACAATCAGTGACAACTTTTTAATATCACAGTTGCCTAAGGTAGTAATTCCAGTTGGAACAAATAAGAAGCTGGCCAAAAAGACTTAAAAGAAAACCTGGAGAATGAGATGTCCAGATTTGAAAATTTCTGACACATTCCTGGGAATGTAGAAAGCCAAGTGCACTTGCAGGGCTGTGTGAATATCCAGAAAAGACCTAAGAAGTCCATAATCTCTCACCTCTGGCTGACTTGGAGGCACTGAAAAGCAGGAGGTGAAGGCTAAGGCAGAGCTGTAAACTTCTGGAGCATTGAATTCTTGCCTCAAGACACATATACACAGAGGTCTTCAGCAAAGGGTGGGAAATTTATTGGTTCAAGTCATTTAATAAAATCTCTGTTCCATCATTAACTACTAAGCTAAGTGGGCAGAAACTTTAGTGGCTACACAGGACAAAAGATACAGATTTCACAAAATAAGTCCAGGAGAGTCACTAAACAAGCAAACCATAGCAGCAGCTACAACAACAATTACAAAAAGAAACAAAAACAGACCCTGAGGGTGGGTGAAATATGATTTACAGATTTGCCACATTATACAATTTAAAATGTCCTTTTTTTAACAAACAAAAAAAAAAATTATGAGACAAAAAAATAGGAAAGTATGGCCTAATACACAGAGGGCAAAAAGCAGTCAGTGGAAACTGTCCCTGAAGAAGCCTAGATTTTGGACTTACTAGACAAAATAATTAAGTCAGCTATTATAAATATGTTCAAAGAATTTTAAACAATCACATATAAAGAGTTAAAAGAAAGAAAATGATGTCTCATCAAAGAATATCTATAAAGACATAAATTATTTTTAAAACAAACAAAGTTAAAATTCTGAAGTTGAGAATTACAATAAGTGAAATCACAAATCTGCTAGAGGATTTATAGCAGGTTTAACAGGTAGAAAAAAGAATCAGCACACTTGAAAATAAGTCAATTGCAATAATTCAGTCTGGAGAACAGGAAGAAAAAAAAAATGAAGAAAGCCTCAAAGACTCGTGTGACACCATCAAATGTACCAATACAAGCATAATAGGAGTACCAGAGGAGAGAAGAGGGATAAAAGGGCAAAAACAGTAATTTAAGAAATAATGCCTTAAAACTTCCCAAATTTGATGAAAAACATTAATGTACACATCCAAGAAGATCAACACACTGTAAGTATGATAAACACAAAGAGACCCATACCTGGTCATATCATAGTCAAATTGTAGATAACCAAAGACAGAATCTGTAAAGCAAAAATAGAAAAATGGCTCTTCACATACAAAGGATCCTCAATAAAAATTAACAGCTGACTTTTCATCAGAAAGTATGGAGACCAGAAGGAAATGGGATAACATATTCAAAATACTAGAAGGAATAAAAAAAAACTTGTCAACTAAGAAAGTTTTCCTATATTCAGGAAAACTGTCCTTCAAAAATGAAGGAGAAATTCAGACATTTCAAGGGAACAGGAACTGAGTTTGTGGCCAGCAGATCTGCCCTACAGTAAATGCTAATGGAAGTCCTTCTGGCTGAAATAAAAGGACACTAGACAGTAACTCAAATTCACATGAAGAAATAAAAAGGACAAGTAAACATACTACACAGGTAAATATAAAAGACAGTATAAATGTATTTTTTTGTTTGTAACTTTTTCTCCTAATTTTAAAATAAACTGTATTACAAAGTAATTCATCATAAAACTGTATTAATGAACTTATAATGTAAAAAAGGGTACAAATAATATTTGTGCAAAAATAATAGCACAAAGAAAGAGGAGGGAATGGAGCTATATTGGAGCAAAACTTTTGTATACTATTGAAATTAAGTTGGTATTACTCCAAAGAAGATTATTTGAGTACAGATGTTAATCAAAATGCCCAAGGCAACCACTAAGAAAACAAACAAACAAATAAATAAATACATGTGTGTGTGCATGTGTGTGTATAATCAAAAGAAACACAGTAGATCTGAGGATTTAGTAGATAGAATTAAGGACAATCATTTTAAACCAGTGTCAATATAAAATTCAAGATTCAAATTCCTGGGACATAAAGTCTATTTGCTATAGTGTGGGTCATGTCCACTATTGTGGTCAAAAGAGTGAGGTTCCAAAATTGGCAGATCTCTAGAATTGCACAGGAGAAATTTTCCCAAAGAAGTGTATTTGGAAAAGAAATAAATAAATTATGACTACTAAATGTTTTAACACTTTGTTAACTAGAATTTTAATAAATCAAAATGGTCTATTTAATGTGACTCTGCCAGATAATAATATACAGAAAATTTGTATTATACTATAAATGCACGTATATTTGTGAATGGAGCAATGTGGATTAATAGTGACTGGGTAGGAGATTAGAGAGTAGAATGCTATGTCAAATTTTTGAAATATTGAAAGAGGAGATTGGTTTCCTAAGGAAGTTTGAAACAGCAAGATCTATTTTCATTACCTAAGTGCAATATTGACTCTAGTTATAACTCATGTGAAATTAAATTGACATAAACCTGAATAAACTGTAGTTGGTTTAAAAATTCCAAACAAAGTTAAAAGATAAATGAGAGATTGGGGAAAGTACTTGCAACACATACAACATATTAACACACAACATATATAGAGTTACTATCTATAATATATAAGAAATTCTTACATTTCAAAAAGAAAAAGACCAGTAACTCAAAAAGAAAAATGAACTAATTATATGAATAAGCAATTTATAGAACAGAAAATCCAAAAGGGGCAAAAAGAGAAAACATGAGCAGCTTCACTAGTAATCAGTGAAATGCAAATTAAAGGAACAACTATTCATTTATCAGAATGGCTAAAATTATACAAAGCAAATTGGTATAGCCTTTTAGAAGGTGCTCTATTAACATTTTAAAAAGATCAATCTCATACCTGGGAGTCAACACCTCGGAAATTAAAGTACCAGGGCATTTGGATATACATATAAGGATGTTTATTAAAACACTGGTGGCAGTGGCAATTGTTTAAAAAGAATTTGAATGTCATGAGTAGGGACACTCTTGAATAAATTTTGGTACATCCATACTGGGGAACATTATGCAGCCTCTAAAATAAAAGAATGAATTAGAGCTATACCTGTTGAATTGGAAGGATTTTTGTGAGATTGTTTAATGAGAAAAGCAAGAAGCATGGAAATGTTTACACTATGATTCCTCATTTTGTAAAATAAAGATATATAGATAAGATACAGATCTAAATATATATCTATAAGATATATATTTATATCTATCTATCTATCTATCTATCTATCTATCTATCTATCTATCTATCTATCTATCTTAGCATGCTTAACTTTTAAGAAGTTGAGAGTAATGAGGGGAGAATCAGGTAAGAAAAGACTGAAAAAGAGGGTGTCCAAAAGAGAACACAGCCTACACGAAATAATTCCATGTGTGCATATATGGATGGACAGATGCATAAAAATATGCATGAAATATGATCATCAAAACATTAACAGTAGTTATTTCAGGGTTTGGGGGGTTTATTTCCTTCCTTATACGTTACGAATTTGAATTTTTATAGTAAGTAAAGTTTATATACAATGAAAGAAGGGTTATTTATTTTAAAATATGTATGTGGCCATTGCCATGGAGGATGAAGTTGAGTCAGAAATATTTTCTGCCTTGCAGAAATACCCTACCTTGCAGACCCTGACCATTAACAGAGAGACAAGAGGATACAGTCAGCTGTCACATGAAGACCAACTTCGTTAATGCTGTAACAGAAGCACAGGGTGCTGGGAAAGAGACATCAGTTGATCTTACAGATCTGACTGAGAAGATCTGGAAGAACTTCGGTAAAGGAGAAGCAATATGCGTTGGATCTTGAAGGCTTGGGAGCAATTCAACAGGTAAAGATGGGAATAAAGAGAAATCCAGGATAAGGGAACAGAGTGAGCAAAACACGGGGGGGGGGGGGGCATTAAAAACCCAGGGTATATTCAAAGAACGGCACTTGGCCCAACTCAGTACAGCTGGAACACAGGTGTTGAGTGGACAGAAAATTTAAAAGGTAAGCTGGTTTCCAATTGTGAAAGCAGTTTAGACCGTACCCCAAGTGCAGAGAGGAGTTACTGCAGTCTGTGTGTAGGGTGGGTGGGAGGTGGGGGAAATGCTTTGTTTTGTTAAGAGAATGACATTCTTCGTTCTGCTTCTGCTTTCGAGGTGGGGAGAGACAGGGGATAAGAAAACCAGTTAGGAAACTATTAAAATGATTCAGGCCTAGGTAATCAACAGCTAACAAGGGCAGAAATGTGGGAATACAGAGGAGGGGAAGGATTCCAGAAACATTTCTGAGGTAAACAGGGCAGGACTTGGTGGAAGATGGAAAACCTGTGCATGGCAAGTGAGGACTTGGGGATACTCCAACTGGAAAAAGAACATTGGGATTGAAGGTAGGAACTATGTCGGGAGAAAGATTCCAGTATCTTGCAGAATATAGGAGGACTGTTGAGAATAATGGGCTAAGAGTAAGGAGAAATTCTGAGATGAAACAAAAGCCCTATAAAGTTCAGAAGGACAAATCCTCAATCTACAATCACAGAACTGAGGAGCTGTTTCTGGTCTCTGGACTCAGCTGCCCTGAGGAGACGTTAAACCCACGTGCCTTCTTAACTAAAGCAACTCCCAAGAAAGAGGATCAAATCTGTCTCCCTCACTTTCTGTCTGTTCCAAATGCACAGGTCAGGCTGTACAGAAAGAACGAGAGATCTGGAAGAGACCTGGGTAGAATCTCAGGCATAATTCCTGCACTCGGGAAATCCAGCTTTTTGCTCACTGCCTTGAGGAAACCCTTGGCTATCCTTTCTTCCTCTAATGTCCCCCTTCATTAGTACCCTTTCTGTGAAAAAAAACCTCTTGGGTAGCATAGTGCATAAGACATCTAAGAATGTCACTACCCAGCTTCCCTCCCTTCCCTCCTCGCCAGCCAAGGGTTTCCTCCACGCAGTGGAGAAAATGTGGGGCTTCCCAACGAGCACAACACGTCTGAGGTTTTAAAGTAAATGAAAATATGGAAAGTCTCTCCAAGACCATCTCCATCTCTCTCACCCTGTGACTTTTTAAGGATGTCTTAAACACAAAGCTCATGCATATTTTTCATGGGTAAACATCTTGTTTGGGTTTCCTTTTAACAATCCTGGGAAAAGCAACGTTCTCATCTGATAATAAAGTGAATACAAACTCAACGTAAAGCATTTGGAAAACCTAGAGAGGATAAAATAAGAATATGAATTGGTAACTCCATCTTAGAAATAAAAATGGGTATTTGGGACCCAAGCTTGAGGCTCCACGGCCCCGGGGCCAGGTCCTCCGGCAGCCGCAAGCCCAGGCTGAAGGAAGGCGCCCACGGAGGGGGTCTGGGAGCCCAGCGGCCGGAGGCCGGGCTGCCCCAGGGGACCGGACGCAGGAGCGGGCAGGAGGGCGCGGCGCGCAGGGTTCCCGGGGCTCCGAGCCGTCCTAGCCTGCGGGCGCTCCCGGCCGAGCGCTCGGTCTGGCGCCGCGTGCGGGGCGGTGCCAAGGGAGGGGCTGGACGCGCGGCCCCGCCAGGGCCCGCCGGCGGCAGCCCCGCAGGCACCGCGCGCCCCGCGCAGACCGCAGAGCCCGGCGCCGCCGTCCCGCCGCCTCCGCGCTCTGCTCCCCGCGCGGCGATGGGCGCGGCGCTCCGCTGTGCTGCCGCCGCCCCTCCCCGTCCCTTCCGGCCCCGCGCACCCGCGAGAGACCCGGGCACCGCGGCGTTGGCGCTCCTCGGCGGTTCCGGACCTGGTGAGGTGAGCAGCGCGCCCTTGAGGGTCCCAAATTCGGGATTTTGTGGGGACCTCTCTGTGGACACGATATGTCTACAAAACATCAAACACTAAGGTACAAAGTGGAAAGGAATGGGAGCACTTAGTCTCCTCTTCAGAATCTGGGCTGCTTCTTCGGAAACGGTAAAGAAACTACCTTCGAAACTGGAAGCGAGCCCGAGGTCACTGAGCAGGGATGCCCGTGGCAGCTTCCTGAGGAGAGGGAGGAGAGCACTGGTGTTTGTTGGGAAGAGGGGCTGCGGCTGTTGTGTTTGCTTGAATGAGCGACAGACTGTTCAGACGGAACTGCAGGGAGAGAGCCTCCTCGCCAGGCTGGTCCCATCTGCCTGGCAGGGGCGCGTTCACCCAGGGGTGCAGGGCGGTAGATAGGGTGGACTTCCTCACGGAGATTGTGAAGTCCTGACGAGAGTTTTATTGCACCGCGGTCTGTCGAATTGCCTTGTTCTGGGCCAAGGAGAGTCTCCCGGGAGCTGCAGCATCCTTGTACCCTGGCGAGCACTCGTCTCCTACTTGGCTCTATCCGGAAACTTGAGGCCACTTGTTTGAACTTGGCGTCTGAATAGTGTGTGTCTAGGTATATATGCGACACTGCAGAATCCGAACCTTGAGGTTTTTTTTTAATCGAGTTTTGTTGTTAACATTTTAGAATAGAAATCTGTGGGGCGAGAAGTCTTGGCATGCTCTTACTCTTCCCTTTGTTGGTTTCTTAGGTACATGCCTGCATGAATAATAGGCAAATTATGTCCTAGCCTATAATGAAATGTCTTTTCTGGTGTAGTCCTTTGAACCAGGATATGGAGGGTAACATTAAATTATGGCATCTCCACGTAAAAGTGAAAGATTTTGAGGTGGGGATTAAAAGCTGGAAAAATTGTTGATGCAATTGTATGAGGCAGCAAGGCCTGCAAAGGAAAACTGATTTTTCTCCACCAACGGCTAAATGCAGCATAGAAGGCCTCCCTGCAGGCTGAGTAGCAGCCAGGCTTGCAAAACAGCAGCTTCTTCCTTTGCTGCAGTTGGAGCAAAAGGGTGTGGAGACAAATGGCTGAGGAAGTGATTTGTATGTATTGTTAAGGTAGTTTGAGTCTGGAGAAGAAAATGCCTTGGCAGGCTTTGCTTGAGTTAAGAATCCTTTGGGAGGGGAATGGTGGCGCTCTGGTCCCTATTTTGCCAGCCTAATTCCACTTCAGGGCTGCCCCTTCTCTTTTGCCTCCAGCTTTTAGCTTCTCCCTGTTCCCCAGTAAAGTCTAGCATTAAGCCTGGTCAGAGGCAGAGTTATGATAGCCTGGGGATAGAGAATTTCCAAGTCTAGTGAAGCAGAATTGTGGCCCAAAGGTAGGTGGGATGAAGCAACTTCCAGCCTAGACTTCCCGCCCAGGAGGCACTCAGAAGAGTAGGAGAGTAATGATGAAGGGAAAGAGGTTCTCTGGGGAGGACAGTAGACGCTTAACAGTTTGTTTCCTGCTGAAGGTTTTAATCTTTCCTTATTTGTTGTTTGATCATAGGGCCATTTCCAGATGGGGTTGATGTTGTAGAGAACATCTCTGAAAAGTCTCCCCTTCTCCCGAATTTGCATTTCTTTCTACTCACAGAGAGTAAGTGGGGGCTGAGGGAGAGAGGAGAAAGGCACTGAGGCTCTGACCTTCCACAGAGACGGTGGAAGGTGAACTGACTTGGGGCCCACAAGTTGGATTTGAAAGCTGAAAAGAATGTTCCACATTTAGTTAAAAATTAGACCGTTTATTTTGCAGAAAGGTGTTGAGAACCCTAACATTCATATGCAGTTACTGATGAATTTTACCTTGATAAATGATGCACATTCCTACCTCTTTTTATAACATGTTGAAGGACATGTTATTATGAAAAATTTCAGACGTACAGAAAAGTTACCTACCTCTCTTATAAACTTATAATCATCTTCAGACGTTAACTGTTAATAAAAATCAGATTTTGCAATCCAGGCATATGTTATCTGGTCCTGGACAGAGCTTGAATTAGAAGGTGGTTAAGAAATAGATGTGTGAAGGAAATTAACATTTCTGAGGGCGGGGGTGGCGGGGATAGGATTTTACTCTTCTGACTCTTCCTGAAGAATCTTAGGCAAATCTCTTAATTGCTTCCTTTTTTCCATTGTTAAAACATCAGTTGGATTATATCAATCCCCTGCTTAACATCCTCCAATGGAATAAAATCCCTCACACTTGTAATAAAATCCAGTTCTCTACCAGGACCTACCAAAGCCCTATGCGATCTGGCCTCTTTGACGTATTCTGTCACTCTCCCCTCACTTTACCGCCTTCCCTGCTCTTCTCTGCCTGCACACTCTTCCCTCAGATATGTGCACTGCTTCTTTCCTTAGTTCATTCAGGGCTTTTTTCGAGTGTTACTTTCTCCATCCTTGACCACCTGATCCAAAACAGTGCTTTGTCACTCCCTGTTCTCTGACCCTGCTTCAGCTGTCTTCACTGCACTCATCATTACCTGGCATTTTATAGTATGTCCGTTTCTATGTTAATCATCCACATGTCCCCCACTCAAATGTAAGTTTCATAAAGACAAGAATTTTTTTTTTTATCCATGGCTCTGTTTATGTTTGGCATATTGTAAGCAATTTATAAATAATTATTGAATTAACTAGATAATTAAATGACACAAACAAGACCTTGCCTGCCATGAGGGTTGCAGAATGCTTGGTAAAATACTAGAAGTCTTTGTAAGTAATTCAGGTTAATCAATGTTTTATAGGTGAGTGATGATCCTGGAGCTCAGTAGCCACTTGTATCCTCACAGTGCTTTGAAGCTGAGTCCTGTGCCAGAAGCTGGGTTATTTTTGACAAACCCTCATCCCAAACAAGATATAGACCTTTCAGTCCCAGAAATTTCCCTCATGCCCCTTGCTAGTCACCCCCACCTCCCAGGAGCAACTTTTGTTATGATTTCTATTATCATAGATTAGTTTTGCTGGTTCCTGAACATCATATAAACAACATTCACACAGGATATATTTTTGTGTCTGGCTTCTTTTTGCTGGACACAGTGTCTATGAAATTCATCCACGTGGGTGAGTCTATCAGTTTGTTCATTTCCTTTTATTCCAAGATAGTATTCCACCATATGAATATCTACCATCTATTTCTCCATTCTCTTATTGATGGACACTTGGGTTGATTCCAATTTGGGGCTATTTTGAATAAAGCTGCCATGAGCATTCCTATAGATTCTGCCTCATTTTAAGTCCTGTGTACTTTATCTGGAAGTCTTCTTTGTGCCACCAGTGCTGAGAGAAGTCTGGCAGGTTATGGGGGTGGTGACTGATGTGGCAGTCCGCCTGCAGCCCCACAGTGCCTTCCGTAGACAGCCCCACTGAGCGCTGACCTCCTCCCGCTGCCGAGAGAGGGCACTTGGAAAATGAGTGTCCATCCCAATCGGGCAGCCCCCGAGTGCACTTTCAGTGCTTCTTATCCGTAAAGGAGACTGTAGAGTGCCTGCTGCCACCGCTGCTGTGTCCCCCTCCTCCTCCCTGCTCCCCATCCCAGCACAAGTTGACTCTGATCAGCCACTGAGCATGCTGCCATCGAAGGGTTGAAATATTTATGAACAAGAGTCTTGTTCAGAGCCTGATAAAATATTTATGTGTTTCCATGGGGCATTGGTTTCCATCCAGACTTCTCAAGGTGTTTCTCAGAGACACTTGTCATAATCATGAGCTGCTCCAACAGAGACAGATGATACGGCCAGAGAACATTGGTGATATTGAACCCACCTTGCAGAGCACCTTGCTTTCTAGGGATAGGGGAGAGTGAGCACACAGAAGAATGGGTATCAGTAGTGTCTGGGTCAGGAGAAAGACGCCTGTGCTGACAAAAATGATTCCAGAAGAGCAGGGACAGTTAATGTAGTATCCCTGAAGGTGTGAGTCCAGAGGGGCTGGGGCAAAAGAGCTTGTCATCGTGAGGAGGGATTAATTAAGATGGCGTGCGTTCATTCCGAATAGATGAATGAAATAATCAGCCTTGTAAAGGACACAGTTCCTTCAACACCGATGTAGACAAGGCCTACATAAGACAACTCTGCCGACTGCTATAATTAAGTTATCACACCTGCTATGAAACTATGGGGGAAGGAGTGGAGGCTAGCCAGAGTTTCCAGGTGGAGGGTAGAGAACTAGCTATTTCAAGAGGGATCATTATTTTCTTCCAAGGAAGAAGCGCCTTTTGAGTCAAGGTCTGAAGGAGATGTGGCTGTTTGACTGGCAGCTGTGGTGTGGAAGGGCATTTCCAGAGAGACAAGTAAGTTGAGCAGACATTCGAGGTGGGGCCGAGTGCTGGTGTGGCTTGAGTAAGGTGAAGAGGTGGCGCGTGGAGGGTCAGGGCAGGTTTGCAGTGAGAGATAAGGCGGGAGCACTGAAGGCCAACTTGTAAAGGACCAAGAGCGTGGACTTCACTCTGTTGTAGGGAACCACATAACTTTTGACCTGAGATTGGGTCCAATTTTAAATAATTCTTGGATGGTGCATCCAGCCTGAGCAAGGCCTTGAGGTCTGTTTATGTCCAAGGCACTTCCAGAATTTTCTACCATGTCCAATCCAGTCTAGAGATTTTGTGACACTCCCTGGTGGTCTAGTGGTTAGGATTCGGTGCTCTCTCAGTCTAGAGACTTTGTGTAGTCTACTCTGAAGGATGTAGACTAGGGGAGGTCACATCCATTTGGTGTACTCCGGGGACTCACCAGGAACAGGTCTCACCAACCGCCCTCTTGCCCCTTATCACACATACACTCAGAATGCTCCGAGTCAAACTGAATTGATAGGCCATATGCTGCATCCTCTGACCTCTTTTATGGCCACTTTGCCTCAGTGGAGGGGAGTTGAAAGGGTCTAAGTACCCCTTTATCGCCTGAACCTAAATCTGGGTCAGTGTACTTCAGGCTAGGTTGCCTGGCAACAGAGGACCAAGGCAGTGAGGCCGGCAGACCGTCTTTGCAGAATTCAGACCTGCTTCGACCCGGCTACTGGATGGTGACTGCAGAGAAAACTGGCAGCAGAGGGCTGAGGCCACGCAGAGTGACAACCTGTAGACCGGACTGCCGGCCACCTTCCACGTGTCTCCCTTCAGATTACGATTCCTGTTCAAAAGTGCCCAAGGATGTTTATTTTTAACTCTGTAGTGAAAAATAGGGAGCCAGAGGTGTGAAACCTCTCAGCATCTCCACTTGATGATGTTTGTGATAAGGAAGAGATCATTGTGGAAGTGATGGTCCTGGGGAATTCAGTCTTCAGGGCTGCCGCGAGGAACTTTGCATGCGTGTAGATTAGCCAGAGAGTTCTGAAGTCCTGATGGGGACAAGCGGTTTCTTAGTATGAAGACAGAAAAGGGCATGGAAGGACCTCTTAGAGAAACTTCACGATTCTGCTCTGGACCTTGCTGTTTGGAACTGCTCTCTTGCTGCCATGGGCACCTGTTCCAGAGTGACACTGGGAACACCCAGGAAAGAAGGCTCTGGGCCCTCCCATTGCTGTCTACCTGTGCTGGAAGGGCGGACTATCAGTCAGCACTGTCAGCTCTCCATCCTGACTTCCAAGGGTAACTGGGGAGATCTTGAGAGAGGAGGCAGATGCCAGTGTCTTAACTAGGGAAAGGGCAAAACTCCAGACCAACAACGGCCTTCTTGGCTCTAATCTAAAATATTCCTTATTTTCTGCATGAAGTGGAATCTCCCAAGGGCCACATTGGTTGTAATATTTCCCCTGAACAGGTGAACAGGCTGCAAGCTTAATTGAATGCCTTTTCCAAATGTACATTTCTGTTTTTGTGCCCTGACTCATGACAGCTGCCTGCTTTTGGATGCTGTTTGTTATCCCAGAAGATTGGAGTATAGAGGGAGTAGGAGAGACAATGTCAGGAGACAGGAAAGGGAAGGGAGTAGTGACCTGCTAGGTATCCAGTTATCTGCAAGTGAAAAACTGGGAGGAAGGAAGATCAAATAACCACCCATGGGAATCTTTTCCAGCAAATATTGCTGACTTCCAAGGCAGCCATGAAGGGAAAAGAAGAGGCTGTTGTCAGTCAGTCTGAGGAATATTAATATAGGCTCGACACACCAGAACACATAGCCACACCACAACCGTGCAGAGACCAGCAGCAACACGCCGTCCAAATCCCCTTTCCCACTTCCATCACGTTCTCTCATATTCTTTCATGATGTTAGATATATACGTGAGTTCAACTGTACTTGCAAAGATACACAAATGTAGACCTACTCTAAAAAAGTATAAAGATAACAAGAAATCATTTCTAAATATTACCAGATGTGGGATTATAAATGATTATTTTTCTTTTTTAAATTTATCCATATTTTCCACAATTGCTATTATAAGCATGCATCTCTATGATAATCAAGAAAACATTAAGTAAGAAATCTACTAAAGAAATTAAGCAGGGAGAAAGAAGAAGCACAGATGGAGGACAGAGGATTGTACAAGAACAGAAAAAAAGATGTTGGAAGATGAATGAACAGAAAAGTTAATTCTTTGCAGGCTGCTAGCTTCTGTTGTGATTGGATTTTGTATATCTATTGCTCCCCTGAAGATCTGGAAGCTTCTATTAGCATGAAACCAAATTGCAAATATTAAGCCAACTGTCACACCTCCAGGGCCTTAATGACATCATGTGGGTGACAACTGGAAGTCCCACAACTGGCTTCTAGTAGTCCTCAAAGAATCTTCTGCCAAGGTGCTAACACAGAACACTTTAACCTGGGTGGCAGCATCTTTCCCACAGAGTTTAGTGTTGATTCCTGCAGCAGCTGGGCAAGTCTTGTGCATCTCATCTTAGGAGAATGGAACAGGAGCCAACAAAAGCTGTTAGTGGTCGGAGTAGCGTGATTTTCCCAGATAAAAGCCTGTTCTGTTCTCATCCACACCTCTGCCGGCTGCTCACCAGCTCTGGCAGCCCCTTGGGAGGCTCTGCAGCTGAGCCTTTGGAGAGGTAGATGTAGCTTTCATTCCACAACCACTGGCCATTCCCAGAGGCGCTGTCGAGTCTGTGCTTTAGTTGGCTTCAATGGAGGGACTCGAGGTGAGGCCTCTCTCTAGGAGCAGAAGTTGTTGTCTACCTCTACCCACCAGGATCAATTTAAAGCAAATGCCAGAGAACTACACACTCCCACTGAGCTCTGGGGTCTGGCATTACTTCCACAGCTTAATAAATAACTCTACAGCTGTAATAAATCCTTTTTATATTTTAAGTGTATTTTAATTTTAAATTATAAAAGTAATATACACTCATTATAACAAGTCCAGTAAGATAGCAGTATATGAAGAAAATGTTACTATCTCCACCTCTTCTCTCCTCCGTCTTCCTGACAAAACCACTTCACTCCTTTTCTACGTTCAAACATTGTAGAGTTATTTTCTATTTCATGTGTAAATGGAATTATATAATAATAGTTACTCTATGTTTCATTTTATTATATTATGTACATTTTTTACAAATATATACATATAATTGATCCAATGTATTGTTTTTAATAGCTACCTAGTACTGCTTTGCAGGAAGTTCCATAATTTTCCCCGTTATTTCTGTATTTATAGATATTCTGGGTTTTCATCCAGTGTTTTGTTTTGTTTTGTTTTACACAACAAGTTATGCCACAATGAACATTCTACATTTATCCTTACACTTTGGTTTTTATTTTCTGAGGAAAATTCCCCAAATTGGCGTTCCTGGGTCAAAGGGAACACACACAATTTTAATGCTGACTGTGGGTCTCCCCTGCAGCTGTTGCTTCCCTCCCTTCTTTGTCTTGCTCTCCCCTCTCCCACCGCCTTTCTCCGGGGAGCCTGTGTGTTTAGGCAGGAGTGCCCTGCAGTGAGAACTCATCCTTGCCAAGTGTGGATTATATCAGTGGGGAGCAGGGTCTGCCGTATCTCGGTTGCATTGTGTCTGTTGCTGTGGTTGGCCAGACTGTTTACAATTCCCCTTGCTCATTTATTCCATGCTGAGGAATTATACATGGTCTTCATCTGTGGCAGGAGCAGTGTGATCAGTGTGGAGGGGATGCTTTCAGAGAAAATAGGCTGTTTCAGTACTTTCTCACAGCATTGTCTCTGCATGTTTTTTTTGTGCCCTTAATAGCTGGATTGAGAAAAGTTCTTTGATTCCATCTCGGTCTCTTCCCTCTATTTTGAAGGATTTGGGATTTGGGGATTTTTATGAGTATATAGTCAATCAACTACAACTGATTACTTGACATGAAGATAATTAGTTGAGAAGGTAGGGGTCTTGGAGCTTAAGGATCAGTGCCAAGCAACAGATGCGAACATTTTTAAACAAATGATTTTACCTAATCTGGCATTTGGAGTGAGCATCCCAGGACTACTTGGGCTTCATTGTTAGTTTTGCTCTTGTTTGCACATAAAAATTCAGTCTAGTCCACAAGACTGGGGAGGAATGGGATTCCTCACTACACCAGGGATGCAGAAAATAGAGAAGCATTAAGGGAAGATGGTGAGTATGAGCAAGTGAAATATAAATAAATGGTGAACTGACAAAGTAGCAAGAAGTGTATGAGATTTTAAAAATCCTTACCTGAAGGCTGCTCAATGACCAGTGGGCCTGTGAGCTTATGGACACTCTGTGGAAATCTATGATCTCTAATCTATATTAGAAACCCAGTTGTGATTCTGTGTTCAGAATGCAAACATTAGAAGCAGAGGCAACAAAATTATGAAGTCTTGTGGCAGACATTTTGCTGCTGGCTTCTGTAACACATGCTGCATTTTTTACTCGGTAGCTTTCAAATGGATTTTTGTGTCCTAGATTGAAAACTAAGAGAAGAAAAGAAAACCAGGAGAGAAGTCACTGTGACTGATTTCTAAGGAGAAATTTTAACTTTGGTTTGGAGGTATATAAACCTGAAGAATAGTATCATCTTTTCTGTTAATACATCATTTTACATAAACTTTTAATTTCCAAATATGCACTAACAGAGTAATACTGATAGTTAAACCAATTCCTGTGAAGTTTGTCTCTTACAACTTAGGCATTCTATAATGTATCTTAGATGGTCTCATAGTTAATAGTAAAGATAGTTACGTCTTATACTGTTTGCACTGTGATTTGTGTCTGTGAAGATTATCTTTAAGAGTTTGGTCTTGTCAGTAAAAAAAAATTGAAGGTTAAACATATTACAAGACATTAAGCATCTGCCTCTGGACATAATGGATTACCTGGTAGTAGACCATTGCTCCCAGAGGAGACATCTAGAAAAGCTGGATTTCAGAAATCTATTTGAAGGCATAAAAGATAGCCAGGGCTTGAGAGCTAAGACCTCAGAAAGAAGAGAAATTTATTGAGTGCCCCACATTCTAGGTTGTATTTTTCCTTGAGACATTTACCATTTATTAAGTAGCATGTGAGGAGAAGCTAAGAAGCCAGGCAAAAACCAGCTGCTTAGAGTCAGAGAAGCTGAGCAGAACATTCTGTAGCCTGATAGGACTGAGAAGGGGAAAAAGGGAATTCAAGGATACTAAATGAGTCGGAACATGAGCGACCATGATCATGGAAAGGAAAGAGGCACAGAGGAATCAGCCCAATAAATTTGAGATATTTTCCTTACAAGTCATTCACCAATTTATAAGTAGCACAGACCAAGAGGTAAAAAAGCCAAAGAGTCTTTCTGCCCATTTAAAAAATATTTATTTATCTATTTATAATATATTTTTTAACAAAGTATAGTCCGTTTACAATGTTGTGTCAATTTCTGGTTTATAGCACAATGCTCAGTCATATAGGAACATACATATATTCATTTTCATATTCTTTTTCACCATAAGTTACTACAAGATATTGAATATAGTTCCCTGTATATCTGCCCATTTTTAAATCGAGCTGTTTGTCTTTTTTGATGTTGAGTTGTATGAGCTATTTATATATGTTGGATATTAATCCCTTATCAGTCATATTATTTGAAAATATTTCCTCTCATTTAGTAGATTGACTTTTCAGTATGTTGATGGTATCGTTTGCTGTGTGAAAGCTTTTAAGTTTAATTAGGTCCCATTTGTTTATTTTTGCTTTTATTTCCTGTACTCTAGGAGATAGATCCCAAAAAATGTTATGTTAAAAAGTGTTCTGCCTATGTTTTCCTCTAGGAGTTTTATAGTATCCAGTCACACATTTAGGTCTTTAATCCACTTTGAGTTTATTTTTGTATACAGTGTTAGAGAATGTTCTAATTTCATTCTTTTACTTGTAGCTGTCCAGTATTCCCAGCACCACTTATTGAAGAGATTGTCTTTTCTCCATCATATATTCTTGTCTCCTTTGTCTTAGATTAATTGACCATACGTGCATGGATTTATTTCTGGATTTTCTATCCTGTTCCGTTGATCTGTTTTTTTGTGCCACTACCATGCTGTTTTGATCACTGTAGCTCTGTAGTATGGTCTGAAGTCGGGGTGGATGATTCCTCCAGCTCTGTTCTTTTTTCTCAAGATTGTTTTGGCTATTTGAGGTCTTTCGTGTTCCCATACAAATTTTAAAATTACTTGTTCTAGTTCTGTGAAAAAGGCCATTTTTGATAGGAATTGCATTGAATCTGTAGATTGCATTGGTAGTTATTTTAATATTTATTCTTCCGATCCAAGAACATGGTATATCTTTCTATCTGTTTCTGTCACCTTCATTTTCTTTTATCAGCATCTTATAATTTTCAGAGCACAGGTCTTTTGCCTCTTTTGGTAGGTTTATTGCTAGATATTTTATTCTTTTTGAAGCAATGGTAAATGGGATTGTTTCCTTAATTTCTCTTTCTGATATTTTGTTGTTAGTGTATAGAAATGCAACAGTTTTTTTGTGTATTAATTTTGTATCCAGCAACTTTATCAAATTCATTGATGAGCTCTCATAGTTTTCTGTTAGTCTCTTTAGGATTTTCTGTGTATAGTATCATGTCATCTTGACACAGTGACAGTTTTACTCCTTTTCCTATTTAAATTTTTTAAACTTCATTTTCTTCTCTGATTGCTGTAGCTAGCACTGCCAAAACTAAGTTGAACAGAAGTGGAGGAAGTGAGCATCCTTGTCTTGTTCCTGATCTTAGGAGAAATTCAGTTTTTCACCATTGAGTATAATGTTACATATGGGTTTGTCATATAATGTTTTTATTATGTTGAGATATGTTCCTTCTAAGCCCACTTTCTGAAGAGTTTATATCATAAATGGATGTTGAATTTTATCCAAAGCTTTTTCTCTGTCTATTGAGTTGATCATATGGTTTTTTTCAGTTGGTTAATGTGGTATATCACATTGATTGATTTGTGGATATTGAAAGGTCCTTGCATCCCTGGGATAAATCCCACTTGACCATAGTATGTTATCCTTTTACTATATTGTTGGATTCAGTTTGCTAATATTTTGTTGAGATTTTACATCTATATTCATCAGTGATATTGCCCTCTAATGTTCTCCTTTGATGATATCTTTGTCTGGTTTTGATATCACGGTGATTGTGGTCTCATAGAATGAGTGTTCCTTCCTCTGCAATTATTTGGAATGGTTTCAGAAGGATAGGTGTTAACTCTTCTCTAAATGTTTGGTAGAATTCACCATTGAAGCCATCTGGTCCTGGACTTTTGTTTGTTGGGAGGTTTTTAATTACTGATTTGATTTCAGTACTGGTAATTGGTCTGTTTGTATTTTCTCTCTCTTCCTGGTTCAGTCTTGGGAGATTGTACCTTTCTAAGAATTTATCCATTTTTTTCTAGGTTGTCCATTTTATTGGCCTGTAGTTGCTCATAATAGCCTCTTATGGTCCTTTGTATTTCTGTAGTGTCAGTTGTAACTTCTCCTTTTTTTGTTTTTGTTTTTATTGATTTAGGCCCTCTCCCTTTTTTTCTTGATGAGTCTGGCTTAAGATTATCAATTTTGTTTATCTTTTCAATGAACCAGCTTTTAGTTTTATATTGATCTTTTCAATTTTTTTTTTTTTTTTTTTTTTAGTGTCATTTATTTCTGCTCTGATCTTTATGGTTTTTTCCTTATGTTAACTTTGGGGTTTGTTTGTTCTTCTTTCTGTAGTTGCTTTAGGTGTAAGGTTAAGTTCTTTATTTCAGATTTTTCTTGTTTCCTGTAGTAAGCTTGTATTGCTCTAAACTTCTCCCTTAGAACTGGTTTTGCTGTGTCCCATAGGTTTTGGATCATTGTGTTTTCATTTTCATTTGTCTCTATGTATTTTTTGAATTTCCTTTTTGATTTCTTTAGTGATTGTGGGGTTTTTTTGCAGTTTTTTCTTGTAATTGATTTCTAATCTCATAGTGTTGTGGTTGGAAAAGATACTTGATATGATTTCAATTTTCTTAAGTTTACTGAGGCTTGCTTTGCGGCCCAGCACATGATATATCCTGGAGAATGTTTTAGGTACACTTGAGAAGAATATATAAGGATATATATATTCTGCTTCAAGATGGAATGCTCTGTAAGTATCAGTTTAGTCCATCTGGTCTAATTTGTTATTTAAAGCCTGTGTTTCCTTATTGATTTTCTGTCTGGATGATCTGTCCATTGATGTAAGGGAGGTGTTAAGGTCCCCCACTATTACTGTGTTACTGTCAAGTTCTCCCTTTTATTTCTGTTAATGTTTGTTTGATTAAGGGTAGGGTATAGCTCAAGTGGTTCAATCCCCAGTACCTCTTCTAAAAATAAATTCTACTCAGCCATAAAAAATAATAAAATAATGCAATTTGCAGCAGCATGGATAGACCTGGAGAATGTCATTCTAAGTGAGGTAATCCAGAAAGGGAAATAAAAATACCATATGAGATAACTTATATGTGAAATCTAAAAAAAAAGACAAACAAACTTATTAACAAAACAGAAACAGACTCACAGACATAGAAAACAAACTTATCATTACCAGGGGGAGAAGGGGATGGGAAGGGATAAATTAAGAGTTTGAGATTTGCAGATACTAACTACTATATATAAATTGATAAATAAGTTTATACTGTATACCACAGAGAACTACATTCAATATCTTGTAGTAAGTTATGGTGAAAAAGAATATGAAAATGAATATATGTATGTTCCTATATGGCTGAAATATTGTGCTGTACACCATAAATTGACACAACATTGTAAACTGATTGTACTTCAATAAAAATATATATAAATTAAAAAAAAAAACAAGTAAACCTAATTATCTCCCCCCCTAAAAAAGAATATGTTTGCTTTATTTTGGTGCTCCTATGTTGGGTGCATATATATTTACAGTTGTTACTCTTCTTGGATTGATTCCTTGATCATCCTTGATCATTATGTAGTATCCTTCTTTGTCTTTTATAACAGTTTTTATTTTAAAGTCTATTTTGTCTGATATAACTATTGCTACTCCAGCTTTCTTTTGGTATCCATTTGCATGGAATACCTTTTTCCATCCCCTCACTGTCAGTCTGTATGTATATATATATATAGAGGGCTATAGAGAGCATATATACAGGTCTAATTTTTGTATCCATTCAGCCGGGCTATGTCTTTTGGTTGGAGTATTTAATCTGTTTACATTTAATGTAATTATTGATATGTATATCTTTATTGCCATTTTGTTAATTGTTTTGAGTTTGTTTTTGTAGGTCTTTTCCCCCCCTTGTGTTCTTTTCTCTTGTGATTTGATGGCTATCTTTAGCATTATGTTTGGATTCCTCTTTCTTTTGTGTGTGTGTGTTTATTATAGATTTTTGGCTTGCAGTTTGTGAGGTTTTAGTATAGAAGTCTGTATATATACATGATTGTTTTAAGTTGCTGATCTCTTAATTTCAAATGCATTTTTAAATACCCTGCATTCGTACTTTTTTCTCCTCATGATTACTGGTTTTGATATATTTTATTCTAATTGTTTTGTGTATCCTTTAACTGCTTATTGTGGATACAGATGATTTTACTACTTTTGTCTTTTAACTTCGGTATTAGTTTGTGTGTGGATGATTTCCTACCTTTACTGTATGTTTGCCTTTACCAGTGAGCTTTTCCATTTCATAATTTTCTTGTTTCTAGTTGTGGCCTTTTTTCCACCTAGAGAAGTTCCTTTAGCATTTGTTGTAAAGCTGGTTTGGTGGTGCTGAATTCTTTTAGCTTTTGCTTATCTGTAAAGTTTTTGATTTCTCCATCAAATCTGAATGAGAGCCTTGCTGGGTAGAGTATTCTTGGTTGTAGGTTTTTCCCTTTCATCACTTTTAATATATCATGCCACTCCTTTCTGGTTTGCAGAGTTTCTGGGGAAAAAATCAGCTAATAATCTTATGGAAGTTCCCTTGTATGTTACTTGTTGATTTTCTCTTGTTGCTTTTAATACTTTCTCCTTATCTTTAATTTTTGTCAATTTGATTACTGTGTACCTTGGTGTGCTCCTCTTTGGGTTAATTTTATGTGGGACTCTCTGCACTTCCTGAACTTGGCTGACTATTTCCTTTCCCATGTTAGGGAAGTTCTCAATTAATATCTCTTCAAATATTTTCTCAGATCCTTTCTGTCTTCTCCCTCTGGGACTCCTATAAATGTTAGTGCACTTAATAATGTCCTAGAGGTCTCTTGAGTTGTTCTCATTTCTTTTCATTCTTTCTTCTTTTTTCTGTTATGTGGCAGTGATTTCCACTACTCTATCTTCAAGCCCACTGATCCATTTATTCTAGTATTGATTCCTTCTAGTTATTTTTCATTTAACTTATTGTAGTCTTCAACTGTGTTTGGTTGTTCTTTATACTTTTTAGCTCTTTGTTAAAAACTTCTAACTTCTTGCTCTGTGCATTCATTCTTCTCCAGAGTTCTTGGATCATCTTTACTATCACTACTCTGAACTCTTTCTCGGGTAGATTGCCTATCTCCACTTCACTTAGTTCTTCTGAGGTTGTATCTTGTTTTCTGCCTAGAACATATTTCTCTGCCACCTCATTTTGTCTAAATTTCTGTTTGTATTTTTATTATGTGGTGGGTTAGTTATGTTTCTTGACCTTGGAGAAGTGTCCTTCTGTAGGGGATGTCCTATGTGTCCCAGCAGTGCACTCCCAGCAGTGTACTCACCCAAGGGCCAGGAGCTCGCTGGTTGCAGGGTAGAGGTCTGGCCTGAGTTTACAGATTTGGCTCCGCAAGCTGTGGAGTGATAGTTTTCTTGCTTCTGGTATCTCCCCCCCCCCCCCACCATGGGTGATGCTAGTCTAGAGGATTGTGCAGGCTTTCTGGTGGGAGGAGCCAGTGCCTGTCCACTGGTGGGTGGAGCTGGGTCCTGGCCCTTTGGTACGCACCCCTAGGGGCATGCCTAGAGGTGGCTGTGAGCTCAGTTTTTAGGTGGCCTTTCTGCTGATGGGTGGGGATGTATTCCCACCCAGTTAGTTGTTTGCCCTGACATGTCCCAGCTTTTAAGCCTATAGGCTGTTGGGTGGGGCCAGGTGTTGGTGCTAATGACCCAAACAAGATGTCAGCCTCCAGGAGAGCTTATGCAGATGAATACTCCCGCCACCAGCTTTTATGTCCCCAGGGTGAGCTACAGCCGCCCCCCTCCACCCACCTCCTCAGGAGACCTTCCAAGACCAGCAGGCAGGTCTGGCCCAGGCGCCTGTGAAATCACTGCTTTGGCTTTTGGTCTCGGTACACATAAGATTTTGTGTGTGCTCCTTAAGAGTGAAATCTGTTTCCCCAGTCCTTTGATGCTCCTGCAATTAAGCCCCACTGGCCTTCAAAGCCTGATGTGGGGCTTAGAACTCTCACTCCCATGGGAGAACCTCCACAATATAATTGTTCACCAGCTGGGTACAGGACCCGTTTATATGGCAAGTGCACCCCTACAACCCTCCCACTTTGGTTCCCTCTTTATGTCTCCAGTTGTAGAAGATCTTTTCTGGTAGGTTCTAGTCTTTTTTTATCGATGGTTGTTTAGCTGTCAGTTGTGGTTTTGTTGTGTTCATGAGACGAGGTGAGCTCAAGTTCCTTCTACTCTGCCATCTTGACAAGATCCAAAAACATGTACTTTGGAAAAGAGAAAATGATCTAGAGCTTCTATATTTTTAATGTGTGGTTTCTGATATTCAGTGAAATAAAACAAAAAAAGGATGCATACCACGATACACTCTAGAATATGGTGCAAAAAAGGGAGAATGTAGACTCCCTGAGATGAGAAGACAGTGTCAAGTATAGGGAGACTGAGGCAGCTGGAATTTTCCGGACAGACTGTTGGAGAGGACAGAACTGCACAGAGAGAACTTCAGAGATTCTCACAGAGTACATCTCAAATTTTAAGCTGAGTACTTATCAGCACATGGTTGTGAGGAAGCTACCTAGGGAAGGAAAAAGAACCATTCAAAAGGATTAGAGGGATCAATACTTGCTAATCACATAGGGTGGGGAATAGTGCCTGTTCCCACTGGTCAGACTGGAAAAGCACATAATTCATGGAATATTGGGTAGTGTGCTCTGAAACGTCATCATGACTTAGTAGTGGGGAAAAATTAGTCCTGGATTGAACACTGCTCTGATCCTGACTGATATCTTAAAATAAAACCCAAATGTACCAAAGTATTCCCAACTAATTTAACTGCATCCCAGAAAAGTGTTCAAGAATGTTTAGAGTAATAAGAAACTAATATATATGTAATTGGAATGCCCCAAGGGATGGCACAGAAAAATATTTGAAGAGATAATGGGTGAAACATTTTTGACTTCGATGAAAACTGTAGACTCACAGATCCAAGAAGTTCAACAAGCTCTTAAAAAAAAATCCACCAGATGTGTCATCATAATCTGATTGCTCAAAGTCAGTGATAAACTGAAAATCTTCAAGCGGCCAGAGGGAAAAACACATTACATAAGAGGAACAAAGATAAGAATGGCAGAGTTTTCACAGACTTCATCAGGAAAAAAAATGCAAGCAAAAAGGCAATGGAGCAGCATTTTTTAAGTACTAGAAAAATAAAACAAAACCCTTCAACCTAGAATTCTATGCCCAGTGAAAATATCTTTCAAAACAAAGGCAAAAGACTTTCTCAGATATATAAAAGCTGAAAGAATTCATTACTGGCAGATGTGGACTGCAAGAAATGTCAAAGGAAGTGCTTCCAGCAGGAGAAAAAGGATACCAGTAGGAAATATGGATATATACAAAAAAAGGAAGAGCACCAGATATGGTAACTACATGGGGAAGCATACAAGATTTTTGTTATTATTTAAACCTCTTGTAAGTATAATTGACAGTTTAAAGAAAAATAAAAACAAGGTATTTTGAGGTTTATAACATATGTAAAAGAAAATATATGCCAATGACAGTACAGAGGCTAGTAGTGGAGGCATAGAAGTATATTTTGGTCAGGTTCTTATACTACATGTGAAGTGATATGATACCACTTGAGGGGAGACTGTGATAGGTTAAGGATATATCTATAAACAAAAACAGTCACAGAAAAGAAGTATAGCTAATAAGCCAAAAGAGAGATGAAGTGGAATCATAAAAATACTCAATTTACCTAAAAGAAGACAGAAAAGGAGAGAAGGGGAAACAAGGGAGGAGATAAATTTAAAAAACAATAGCAATATTATATGTTTAAACCTAAAAATATAGATAATATACCAAAAACTACTTTAGATATAAAGGATCTCAATACCTCAGGTAAAAGACAGAAATTGCCAGATAGGATTAAAAAGGAAAGTCAATTTTTTAAACTTTGTTTTTGGAGGGGGAGGAGGTAGATAGGTTTATTTATACATCTGTTTATTTTAACTGTTGGTACTGGGGATTGAACCCAGAACCTAGTTCATGTTACATATGCGCTCTACTAGTGAGCTATACCCTCCCCTCTAAGGAAAGTCAATTATATACTATGTATAAGAAACAGACTTTACGTATCAAGGCACAAATAAATTAAAGGAAAAGAATGGAAAATTTTAAGCATATTAATAATAATCAAAATATAGCTGAGTAGCAATACTAGTATCAGATAAAGTAGATCACAGAGCAAAGAGTATTACCATGGATGAAGAAAATAATTTCTTAATGATAAAGTAATCAAGTCATTAGGCTGTAACAATACTAAACATTTATGCAGCTAATAATAGAACTTCAAAATATATGAAATAGAAATGATATGACTTTGAGGAGAAATAGACAAATTCATAATTGTAGTCCAAAATTTCATTAACTTTCTCTCAGTGGTGGATGTAACAAAAAGACAGAAAATAATTAAAGATACAGAAGAAGGGGTCAGGGAGGTGCCAAGATGGTGGAGTAGAGAGACTCACAGCTTGCCTTCTCCCACAAATACATCAAGAATTACATCTACAAGCCCACTGAATCACACAGAACACCTACTGAACTCTGGCAGTGTGTCTCTCGTTTCAAAATACAGGAGGATTCTCCCGAAATCCAATAAACAACAAGTTCATACTGGATAGCACAGGGAACTATATTTAATATCCTGTGGTAACTTATGGTGAAAAAGAATATGAAAATGAATATATGTATGTTCATGTATGACTGAAGCATTATGCTATACATCAGAAATTGACACAACATTGTAAACTGACTACACTTAAATAAAAAAAAAATCCCCCAAAAAAAGATATAGAAGGAACCAACATAATCAGCTTGACCTCACTGATCTATATAGAGCATTTTACCCATTGACAGCAAAGTATACATTCCTTTAAAGTGCACATGGAACGTTTATCAAGATAGACCATATTCTAGGCTGCAGAACAAGTTTCAATATAGTTAAAAAGATTCAAATCATACAAAGTGTGTTCTTGACCACAATAAAACTAAGTAAGAAATCAATCATAGAAATCTTCAAACATTTGGAAACTAAACAATATACTTCAAAATAGCTCATAAAGCAAAGAAGAAATCAAAAAGGAAATGAGAAATTAGTTTAGACTGAATGCAAGTGAAAAGTTACATATCAAAAGGAGTATAGGCATACCTCATTTTTTTGCACTTTGCAAATACTGAGTTTTTTACAAATGGAAGTTTTGTGACAACCCTGCATTGAACAAGTCTGTTGGTGCTGTTTTTCCAACAGCATTTGCTCACTTTATGTCTCTGTGTCACATTTTGGTAATTCTTGTAATATTTCAAACTTTTTCATTATTATTATGTTTGTAATGGTGATCTGTGATCAGTGGTATTTGATGTTACTATTGCAGAAAGATTGCATCTTGCTAAAGTTTCAGATGATGGTTAGCATTTTTTAGCAATAAAATATTTTTTAATTAAGGTACATGCATTGGTTTTTTAGACATAATGCTATTGCACACTTAATAGACTACAGTGTAGTATAATATGTAACTTTTATATGTGCTGGGAAACCAGAAAATTTATGTGACTCACTTTATTGCCATATTCACTTTATTGTGGTGGTCTGGAACTAAACTCACAGTATCTCTGAGGTTTGACTGTACTTAGGTGGAAATTTATAGTGCTAAGAGCTTATAAGAAGAAAAGTCTTAAATCAGTGTCCTCAGCTTCCATCCTAAGAAACTAGAACCAAAAAAAGAGAAAATGAGACCCAAAGTAAGCAGAAGAAAGGAAATAATCAGCAGAAATCTTAAAATAGGTGACACAAAAAAGCAGAGAAGATCAAAGTGGATGCTGATTTATTGAGAATATCAATAAAATCAATGAGCTTCTCATCAGACTGATCAGGATAAAAAGAGAGCAGACACAATTTACTAATACCATGAATTAAAGAGGTAACAACACTACAAATTCTATTGATATTATAAACAATTTTATTCCAATAATTCCATCAATTTAGATGGAATGAACAAATCCCTTGAAAGACAAAAACTATCAAAGTTTATTCAATAATTATGGAATGTGAACAACCAGGTTTATTAAAGAAAAAGTCTTAGCAAACTAGAAGAGAATTTCCTTAACCTGATAAAGGGAATCTATGGAACATTTGCATCTAACATCATATTTAATGGTAAATGACCGAAGTCTTTTCCCCTAAGATGAAGAATGAGACAAAGATAGCTACTGTCAGCAATTCTATTCAACATTGCCCTGGAGGTCCTAGCCAGAGGAATAAGCTAAAGAAAAATAAATGAAAAGCATCCAGATTGGACAGGAAGAAGTAAAACTGTCTTTATTTGCAAATGACCTGATCGTCTATATAGAACACTAAATAGAATCTACAAAAGAGCTACTAGAATTAATGAATGAGCTGAACATGGTTGCAAAATACAATATCAATATACAAACGTCAATTGTGCGTGTGTGTGTGTGTGTGTGTGTGTGTGTGTGTGTGTGTGTGTATATACTGAAATTAGGATCTTAAAAAAATTATAATAGCATCAAAAAATATGAAATACTCAGGGATAAATCTGATAAAAATTGTGCAAGAACTATACACTGAAAACTATAAAACATTATAGAGAGAAATTAAAGAAGACCTTTATCTCTGCTATTTAATGGAGAGGTATACCTTGTTCATAGATGCTATGGATTGAAAGTTTGTGTCCTCTCCAAACTTTATGTGTTGAAATCTAGTTCTCAGTGTGGTGGTATTTGGAGACAAGGCCTTTGGGAGGTGATTAGATCATGAGGGTAGCCCTCAAGAATGGGATTAGTGCCCTTATAAGAAGAGGGCAGAGAGCTAGGTAGCTCTCTTTCCAGCATGTGAGGATACAGCAAGAAGTCAGCTATCAGCAAACAGAAAGGGGGCTCTCTCCAGAACATGATCATGTTGATACCATGATCTTGGACTTCCAACCTCCAGAACTTTGAGAAATAAATTTCTGTTGCTTATAAGCCACCTAGTCTATGGTATTTTGTTATAGCAGCTTAGCTGAAAGACAAATGGGTTAAAAGATTCAGTACTGTTAAGACATTAATTCTCTCCTAAATGATCTATAGATTCAGTTCAGTCCCAATCAAAATCCCAGATAACTTTCTTATAGAAATGATAACCTCATTTTAAAATTCATGGTAGTATCTAGAATAGCCAAAACAACTTTAAAAGAAGGAAGAAAGTTGGAGGACTGTCACTACCAGTTCATTATTTTGAATGAAAGAATGGTTTTACAGGGTATGCATATGTCAAAACTTATCAAATGTATACATGTGGTTTATTGTATGTAATTTATAGCTCAAAAAAGCTGTTTTTTAAAAAGCTGATAGGAAAATGGTATAAAATACAAAATACAAAAAATTTTTTAAATATGAGGAAAAGAATGTAGAATAGATTTGAAAAATAAATAGTAACAAAGAGATTTAAACTCATGTATGTCCATAATTAGCTTAAGAATAAACTACTCCAATTAAAAGACAAAGGTTATTATACTAAAGAAAAAACATTTTAAAAGGACTATTAAAATTTGAATTAAATTTTAATTTAATTTTATTTGTCATTTTAATGCACCATGCTTTATTTGTGGGTAGCCATAAATAAATATTTGTTTTATGAGAATAATATAAAGAAAAACTTAATTTTTTTTTATCCCTGGTTTCACTTGAGTTGTGTTTTGAAATGAGCCTTCTCACACGTCATGAATGGGTTTTGTGTTTCGTAAGTTTATGGAGGTTGATCGATGGCCTGTGATCCCGTCCCCTGATTTTGTATGTAAAGTATTAGATGTTTGCATGTTTTTCAGGAGAGGGTCAATAACTGATCAGCATCTTATGTCCAAACAAACATTGGAGAATCATGGTTTGACTAATGAAAAAACTGAGTGCTATTCTAGGTGTCTAATTTCTCAATAGTACTTCCCTGAAATTAATTTCTAGTGAGTGATTCAAATGACTTGATCTATATATTTGTGCATGAGCCTCCTCACAGTAGCTTGGAGTAACAAGTTAAAGGTTATTCCAAGGATTGTGTGGTTGAAACTCTAATGAAAGTTTTCTACTTCCTTAAGCTAGACTTTGGTTCTCATGGTGTGATTGATTCCCAGATCAACAGCTGCAGTATCACCTGGGAACTTACTAGAAAGGCAAATTCTCCAGCCCTACTGAATCAGAAGCTCTGGTGGTGAGGGCCTGTAATCAGTGTTTTCAGGGAGCTCTCCAGGGATTCTTATGTACACTAAAGTTTGATAACCACTGGGTTAAACTATACTTAGAAAAGCCTGTTCTCTACCTGGCCAAGTTTAAGCCATTTTGATAAGGAAATGGCTGCAGAATGAAGAGTGTAGTGTTGATAGCTTATATTTTCCATCTCTTTATCCTCAAAGAGCCTGAATCACTCTCGCACAAGTGTCTTGGATTGCACAACCACACTGAACAACAGTTGAGAGAAATCCAATGGCCAGATGAAACTGGAACTCAGTGACACAGCATATAAATTCAGTCATAAAAATCCTGACCAGAAGGCTTTTAGAGGGTGAGTCCCATTAATTCCAAGGGCCTCAGATCTCTGCTTCTTTTGGGGAGTAGAACATTCATTTTCCTGAACAAACCGACCTCAGGATCGGTTTTATTTACCTTTTTCCAGCGGTGTGGCCCCCTTACAAACATCCTTTAAAGCAGTGATCTGTATCACCATGGCTCCATTTGCAAGGTAGATTAATGAATTCACTCAGCCTGCGTTCTGGACTGAGGTCTTAGCCATAGCAGCATAAAACTTCCAGCCTGTCCAAAACCAGTCTTTGAATCCTTCAAATGATCATTCTCTCTTGTCCTTCTGTTGCCTGAAGCTTGATCTGTCATGACACCTTACTGTTTCGCTGATGAGAAATAGCATAGAGCACTTCACAGCAGTTCTCATTAAAGGAGGGCAGCCAAGTGGAATTCATTCTTGGCTCTTAATAGTTTTCAAGTGAGAATTTTATTGCATATTAATGAGCTCTAATTGATATTTGTGACTGGTTTTTATGGAAATCATGCATGTATAATTTGCATAATAGTACCTGAGTGCTTTTAGGTAATAGCACAACTCTGGGAAGTTGGTGAGGGAAGTTAGTATGTTGCCTTTTTTTTTTTTTTTTTAAATTCCCAACTCCAGCCCCTGGCAATAGTGTGGAGTGTTAATAGGTCTCTGAGATCCGTCTATAAGGCAGTAGTGACTCACAGCCCAGTTTGTGTGGTTGTGCCAGTTTATACCTGAAAGTATAGAGAGAGTCAGCAAAACACATCAGGGCAGGTCTCTGAAAGCAGGAGATGCTCCCACAGTAGTCAGGGGGATTTTCCAGCCCCTCTTTATGAATCAAACCTCCTGTTTCTGCTTAGTTATAGGAGTATCTAGATGTCCTGAGTATTGTTTCTAGGAGTCTAGGACGCCTATGCTATACAATGTTTTCTTAATATCTCTGGATTCGCTTCAACAAGTATGAACTGCTGTGTACCAGGCTCTGTGCTAGGTGCTAGAACAAGACAACGTTGTCTTATTCCCTGCTGCATCCCTAGCTCTCAGCACAGTGACCAGCACATAATAGTTGATCAATCAATATTTTCTGCATTAATGAACATGGCCTCTGCCATCGGGAATCTGTAATTCATTATTCTTTCAAAATTTGATTTTAAATACTGTATAAAGATCATTACTCTTGGGGGGTACAGTATAGCTCAGTGGTAGAGTTCATGCTTACCATCCACAAGGTCATGGGTTCAATCCGCAGTACCCCCATTAAAATAAATAAATAAATAAACCTAATGACCACAACTGCCCTCGCAAAAAGGTCATTACTCTTCATGTTAGAAGAAACAATAATTTAGAACTTTGGATTCTATTAGAAACTTAAGAGAAACAAGATGAATAATGTTGGTTATGTGACCCAAGTCTTCTGTATAGAAGACCCTTCTTTACTGTGGAAATGAAAGAAGCCAATATTTATTGATGATTTAGTGTATTACATTTGCCTTCATCCTAGACATAATATGATTTAATCATCAACAAAACCTGTGAGGTATGGATAGTATTATCTTCATTTCAGGAGGCAGCTAAGAATTGGAGAAGTTAAGTGACTAACTTAAGGTGCCACAAATAGAAAATGATGGAGATGAGACTTAAAATTCAGTCTCAGTTTTGTCCATTACTGGCTACTCATTATACCCAATGGTCCTGGGATATGTGAAGTGAAGCCAGACCCCATGTATTGGGATGAAGGGCTGAATTGGCCCAGGGGCCCAGCGTGTGCTCTGCATTCAGTTGACCTACTGTTTACAGTATGCCTACTGCTTACAGCACTGTTGCCCAGATTCTATAGGGGACCCAATCCAACAGCCAGTCTGATTCACTTTAATTCTATCAAGCAGCCAGAAAAAATTGTGAACACTGTTAGCAAAGGGAGAAATCAGGTTTAGTAGAAGAAAAGTACAAAAAAATATGGAATTAAAAGGTTAAGTATAGTCTTCTGTAATGTTAAGCAAAAATGTTTTCCAGCTTATGAAAAGATCACTGACTGTGGGCTGGGAAACTGGAATGCAGAGGCTTTGGAGTAGAGGGATTAAGGGAGAATGGTGATATAGTCCAAGAATGAATACAGAGCCAGG
Source organism: Camelus dromedarius (assembly GCF_036321535.1). Classification (NCBI taxonomy): domain Eukaryota; kingdom Metazoa; phylum Chordata; class Mammalia; order Artiodactyla; family Camelidae; genus Camelus; species Camelus dromedarius. The sequence continues at coordinate 66,148,204 of NC_087437.1, forward strand.
GATCCCAGAGATTTGTTTTCTCTGAGACTCACAGTAGACTAAAGGAGTGAGTCAAGTCTACTCTTCTTCCTCCTCAACCCTGCCTACTTCCCATCCCTGCCAGGGGGCACCCAGTGTTTCCCTTCTGCTTCTGAAATCCCCCAAGAGGGATGTGTTTGGAGCAGCCATGTCTCCTCCCCCTGCTCTTCCCTCCAGTGAATCAAGATTCCCTGCACGGGCCCTGCTCCAGGGTCCTGGGGATGATTATTCAGAAACCATGAAAGTATGTGGAAAATTTAATTGGAGGCACTTCAAAGGCTTTAAAAGGGAACATTTATCATTTCTCCCTCTTTTATAAGGCAAATCTGAGGTTCTGAGAAGCAGATTAATTCAGTCTGTATTACACTGTTGGGAAGAAAATGTACAAGTTCCTAAAGTTATACTCTCCCAAGAGAATATTCTTTCCCTTTCAGTGTTCCTTTTCTCTCCTGACCTCCTCCACAAACTTCTAACTGCAGCCCTTGAATGGCCTCCTTAAGACCCTGCCTGCTTCAAATGCCTCCACTTGTCCTGCACACATTCTGTGTATTCAGATCAAACTTGCCTGCCTTCTGGTCACCATTCCCATCCAGCACTCCCCAAAACACACACATATAGTCTCCATCTTCCCTCCCCAAGTCCTGGCCTTTGCCCCCGCTGTTCCAAATGTGTGAAAGTCCAACCACAACTTCCTTTAAAGGTCCTTTAAGGTAGTAGTGAAATAGATGATCATGTGATTTTTGTCCTTTCTTTTGATACGGTATATCACATTGATTGATTTGCGTATGTTGAACCATCTTTGTATCCCTGGAATGAATCCAACTTGATCATAGTGTGCAACCTTTTCTATGTGTTGTTCTTCTAGGGCAGTCTACCCAGGCAAAAATAAATAAATGGGACCTAATTAGACATGTAAGCTTTTTTCGCAGCAAAAGAAATTATAAACAAAACAAGAAGATAACCTACAGAATGGGAGAAAATTTTTGCAAATGATAGGACTGCCAAGGGCTTAATCTTCAGAATATACAAACAGCTCATACAACTCAATAACAAAAAACAAACAACCCAATCCAAAAATGGGCTGAAGACCTAAACAAGCAATTTTCCAGTGAAGACATACAAATGGCTAATAGGCATATGAAAAAATACTCAGTATTGCTAATTATCAGAGAAATGCAAATCAAAACTACAATGAGGTATCACCTCACACCAGTCAGAATGGCCATCATTAAAAAGTCCACAAATGATAAATTCTGGAGAGGGTGTAGAGAAAAGGGAACCCTCCTACACTGTTGGTGGGAATGTAGTTTGGTGCAGCCACTGTGGAAAACAGTATGGAGATTCCTTAAAAAACTAAAAAGATATGATCCAGCAATCCCACTCCTGGGCATGTATCTGGAAGGAACTCTAATTCAAAAGGATTTGTGCACCCCAGTGTTCACAGCAGCACTATTTACAATAGCCAGGACATGGAAGCAACCTAAATGTCCATCAACAGATGACTGGATAAAGAAGATGTGGAATATATATAGAATGGAAATACTACTCAGCCATAAAAAAGAATAAAATAGTGCCATTTGCAGCAACATAGGTGGACCTGGAGAATGTCAGTCTAAGTGAAGTAAGCCAGAAGAAAAAGGAAAAATACCATATGATATCACCTATATATGGAATCTTAAAAAAAAAAAAAGACAGACACAAGTGAACTTATTTATAAAACAGAGACAGACTCACAGACATAGAAAAGAAATTTGTGGTTATCGGGGTGGGGAAAGGGGTGGGAGGGGATAAATTGGGGGTTTGAATTTTTCAGATACTAACTACTATATATAAAATAGATAAACAGGTTTCTTCTGTATAGCACAGGGAAGTATATTCAATATCTTATAGTAACCTATAATGAAAAAAAAAAGAAAACAAATAGGTGTATGTATCTATGTGACTGAAACATTATGCTGTACACCAGAAGTTGACCCAACATTGTAAACTGACTATACTTTAAATTTAAAGAAAAAGTAGTATAGAATGAGCACTGAACTTGGGAGACCAAGATTCTGTTCTTACACTCACCATGTGACCCTGAGTCTCCCAACCTCTATGGGGCAGTTTCCTGACCCATAATGGAGAGATGGGACTTTACTATATTTGAGGTTGCTTCCACCTCTAACATTCTGTGACTTCACCTACTTTCCCTGACTGACTCTGTTCATATATATGCAATACTTTCCCACCATAATCTCATGCTCTCTTAGAAAAAATGTACAATGGTGAGTCATTTTATGTTGAGGATCTCTCTGATTAGGGAGGTTTAATCCCTTCTGCCCTTCTTGTATCCTGCTTGTTGCCCCCATTAAAAGCAATGTATGCTCAAAGAATAGATGTGAATTTTACTGTTAGTTTAAGTTACCCATATTCAGGATGTTTGTAAGTCTGTTACCAGGACATAACGCTGTGCATTCAAAGGCAATTAAAAATTCCTTTTACATTTCCTGCTATTTATAATCATCCATGTATTCCCTGCTACATTAACAAAGTTAATGGAGAGCCAATACTTCAGACTATATTAGTGCCGGAAGGAACCTTAGTAAAACATCTAGTACAGTGCTGTGGGTGGTGCTTTGATAAATTTGCATGTGGTTCTGACTTACCTCTTCTTACTGGGTAGCCTGAAGCCGAAGTACTTCAAATAATGTATCTGTTTGCTCACACTGGGTAGAAACATTCCTAATACTTCAATTGTCCTTTCTCCTGCTTTTAATATAAAACATGTAGTGATTTGAAAAATGAAGAGGTAAGGAAAGCAGGGCAAAAGGAAAATAGTCATAAGATAATAAAATGAGCTAGAAAGCCTAACACTGCACAGTTGCTGTGAGTGAACCACACATTTGATCCTAAGCTTCCCAGAAGCCAAAAGAGAAAGAAACATACTATTCATGCTATTAAAATGTTCCAGAAAAAAGATAATTTTTCTCGAAATTTGAAAGGAAGAGAAATTTACACCATCTGTCCTCATGCAGGAGCCATTAAATCAATGTTGTAGACCCCAACAATATCCTATTAATACCACCAATGCTAAATCCATTCATTTATTTAATAATCATTTATTGCATGCCTACTATGTGCCATATATGTTTCAGTGCACTACTATTGTTATTCTTAGTGATGCTCAAATTATCTTGTCATTGGCCAGTGGGAGCCTGTTGACTCTGCATCCCTTTGACATGATTCTGTAGTATCTGTGGTCTTTTTTATTTTCTAATATGACAAGATGCCCCAGTTTCGTCTCATATATTTCCAGCTCCACAATTAAATTGGCCATTTCACTAAAGAAATCTTGAGTCCTTTTAGTGAAAGTGGTTTTAGAGACTACAGTCTGGGCACTTGGAGTCCTGATTGTTACTGGGCTGTAATTACTTCCAAACCTCAGTTAACAAACTAGGGAATATGAATGTTTTAGGAAAAGAAAAATTCTGAGTCCATACTGATACTTCCCACTTAAATAAAACATTGAAAGATTCTTATTTATTTTATATGTATATCTCTTTTCTCTTACTTTGAAAATCTGTTTCCAGTGACATGAACATAATTACTTATTTGCTTTATCTAATAGATACGTATGTGTGTGTATGTATATGTGTATGTATATCCATCTATGTAAAATAGGAACAATACCACTCATTCCCTGCAATAACAAGGGAGAGATAAATGTAGAAAGCTGTCATAGTTTTCAAAATAGAATCCACCTTTAACTTTTTAGGTCTGTGTAGACAAACCTGGCAACATCATTTAGAATTGCTTCACTCCACCTCTGGCATTCCCAAATGCTCTTGCCCTGACGTACCTTTTCCTCCATTGTTCTTAACATCTTCCAGATACTATTTAATTTATGTATGTGTTATGTCCACTGATTACTGTTTGACTCCCCCATTGTAATACAAATTCTATAAAGGTAGGGGTCTTTCTTTTGTTCCTAGCATTCCAGGTGCCTAGAACAATGCCTGTCACATTGCTGGTGTTCAAAAAAATTTATTAAGTGAATGAATATTGGAAGCAAAAGTGTTTTGGAGGAAAAGGGAATTAGTGACCATGGAGTTCTGCTTTCATGTATTCACCATCCCCTTACACATTCATCTCATCACTTCATGGCCCTGGATGCTTTTTATGATTCAGCTTTATTGTTGGTAATGCAGGTACCAACTCAGCTGGGAAAATATGAACGAAGGAAGTTACATTTGAAAAATGATATGGGTATAAAAGAGAATTCAGTATATGCGTGTTTTTCTAATTTGTACATGCTGATGAGCATAGCTTTAAAAAAGAACACAATTTTTTTTTTTTTTACATTTACCCACACATTCATCATTTCCCACACTCTTCTTTCCAGATTTGATTCTGGTATCATTTTTCTTTCTACCTGAAGAATTTCCTCTAACATTTCTTGTATTGCATGTCTCAGGTTTTCTTTTTTGAAATGTCTTTATTTTACCTTCATTTCCAAAAGACATTTTCACTGGGTATTGTATTCTGGGTTGACTTTTAAGATGTCATTCCACTCTCTTCTGGCTTACATAATTTAAATGAGAAATCTGTTGTATTACTGTTGTTTCTCTATACATAATCCAACTACATCTAAAATTTTATCTTTATCACTGGTTTTCAGTAATTTCATTATACTGTGCGTTGGTGTGTTTGTGTGTTTGTGTCTGTGTCTGTTTCAGTGTTTATTTTGCTTGGGGTTGTTTGAGCTTCTTGAATCTGTAGGTTAACATTTTTCATCAAATGTGAAAAAATACTGGTCATTATTTATTTCAAATATTTTCTCTCCTTTTTCCCTAGAACTTCAGTTACATGTATGTTAGAAACCACTTGCTATTGTTCAATAAGTCACAAGGCTACCTCCATTTTTATCAACTGTTTTTCTCTACGTACTTCATTTTGGATAATTTCTATTGCTTTGTCTTTAAGGTAACCAATATTTTATTTTTGCAGTGTCTAACCTAGTATATTTTTTCTTTTAGAATTATACTTTGATCTCTAGATAAAAAAGATTTTAGATATTTTATTAGATAAATAAAAGATTTAGGTCTTTTCTATATTGTCCATTTCTCTCCTCATTTTGTTTATGTTCTGTTTTATGTCTTTAAGCATATTTATAATAGTTGTTTTAAAGACCTTGTGTGCCAATTATATTGTTTCTATTATTTCTGTATGTTTTTATTGAATTTTTAAAATGTATGGCTATAGGTTTTTTTTTTGACATTTTTTATTCATTTATAATCATTTTACAATGTTGTGTCAGATTCCCGTGAAGAGAACAATTTTTCAGTTATACATGAACATATATATGTTCATTGTCACATTTTTTTCTCTGTGAGCTACCATAAGATCTTATATATATTTCCCTGTGCTATACAGTATAATCTTGTTTATGTACTCTACATTTTTGAAATCCCAGTCTATCTCTTCCCATCCCCTGCCCCCTTGGCAACCACAAGTTTGTATTCTATGTCTATGAGTCTATTTTTGTTCTGTATTTATGCTTTGTTTGTTTGTTTGTTTTTTGGATTCCACATATGAGCAATCTCATATGGTATTTTTCTTTCTCTTTTTGGCTTACTTCACTTAGAATGACATTCTCTAGGAGCATCCATGTTGCTGCAAATGGTGTTATGTTGTCGGTTTTTATGGCTGAGTAGTATTCCATTGTATAAATATACCACATCTTCTTTATCCAGTAACCTGTTGATGGACATTTAGGCTGTTTCCATGTCCTGGCTATTGTAAATAATGCTGCTATGAACATTGGGGTGCAGGTGTCATCCTGAAGTAGGGTTCCTTCTGGATATAAGCCCAGGAGCGGGATTCCTGGGTCATATGGTAAGTCTACTCCTAGTCTTTTGAGGAATCGCCATACTGTTTTCCACAGTGGCTGTACCAAACTGCATTCCCACCAGCAGTGTAGGAGGGTTCCCTTTTCTCCGCAGCCTCTTCAGCATTTGTCATTTGTGGACTTTTGAATGATGGCCATTCTGACTGGTGTGAGGTGATACCTCATTGTAGTTTTGATTTGCATTTCTCTGATAATTAGTGATATTGAGCATTTTTTCATGTGTCTATTGATCATTTGTATGTCTTCCTTGGAGAATTACTTGTTTAGGTCTTTTGCCCGTTTTTGGATTGGGTTGTTTATTTTCTTCTTATTGAGTCGTATGAGCTGCTTATATATTCTGGAGATCAAACCTTTGTTGGTTTCATTTGCAAAAAAATTTTCCCATTCCGTAGGCTGTCTTTTTGTTTTACTTATGGTTTCCTTTGCTGTGCAGAAGCTTGTAAGTTTCATTAGGTCCCATTTGTTTATTCTTGCTTTTATTTCTTCTAGGAGAAAATTATTGAGATGTATGTCAGATAATGTTTTGCCTATATTTTCTTCTAGGAGGTTTATTGAATCTTGTCTTATGTTTAAGTCTTTGATCCATTTTGAGCTGATTTTTGTGTATGGTGTAAGGGAGTGTTCTAGCTTCTTTGTTTTACATGCTGCTGTCCAGTTTTCCCAACACCATTTGCTGAAGAGACTTTATTCCATTGTATATTCTTGCCTCCTTTGTCAAAGATTAGTTGAACAAAAGTTTGTGGGTTCTTTTCAGGGCTCTCTATTCTGTTCCATTGGTCTCTATGTCTGTTTTGGTACCAATTCCATGCTGTCTTGATGACTGTAGCTCTATAGTATTGTCTGAAGTCTGGGAGAATTATTCCTCCAGCTTCTTTCTTTCTCTTCAGTAATGCTCTGGCAATTCTAGGTCTTTGATGGTTCCATATAAATTTTATTATGATTTGTTCTAGTTCTATGAAATATGTCCTGGATAATTTGATAGGGATTGCATTAAATCTGTAGATTGCCTTGGGCAATGTGACCATTTTAACAATATTGATTCTTCCAATCCAAGAGCATGGGATATCTTTCCATTTTTTAAAGTCTTCTTTAATTTCCTTCATCAGTGGTTTATAGTTTTCTGTGTATAATTCTTTCACCTCCTTGGTTAGATTTATTCCTAGATATTTTTATTACTTTGGGTGCTATTTTAAAGGGGATTATTTCTTTACTTTCTTTTTCTGTTGATTCATCATTAGTGTAAAGAAGTGCAACTGATTTTTGAACGTTAATCTTGTAACCTGCCACCTTGCTGAATTCTTCGGTCAGCTCTAGTAGTTTTTGTGTGGACCTTTTAGGGTTTTCTATATATTGTAACATGTCGTTGGCATATAGTGACACTTTTACCTCTTCTTTTCCAATTTGGATCCCTTTTATTTCTCTCTCCTGCTTGATTGCTGTGGTTAGGACCTCCAAGACTATGTTGAATAGGAGTGGTGATAGTGGGCATCCTTGTCTTGTCCCAGATTTTAGTGGGAAGCTTTTGAGTTTTTCACCGTTGAGTACTATGCTGGCTGTAGGTTTGTCATATATAGCTTTTATGATGTTGAGATATGTTCCCTCTATACCCACTTTGGTGAGAGTTTCTATCATAAATGAGTGTTGAATTTTATCAAATGCTTTTTCTGCATCTATTGAGATGATCATGTGGTTTTTGTCCTTTCTTTTGTTGATGTGATGTATTACATTGATTAATTTGCGTGTGTTGAACCACCCTTGTGTCCCTGGGATGAACCCCACTTGGTCATGATGCATAATCTTTTTTATGTGTTGTTGGATTCTATTTGCTAATATTTTGGTGAGGATTTTGGCGTCTATGTTCATCAGTGAAATTGGCCTATAATTCTCTTTTTTTGTAGTGTCTTTGCCTGGTTTTGGTAACAGGCTGATGGTGGCTTTATAGAATGAGTTTGGGAGTATTCCCTCCTTTTCAATCTTCTGGAAGAGTTTAAGAAGGACTAGTATGAGTTCTTCTTTGTATGTTTGGTAGAATTCCATGGTGAAGCCGTCCAGTCCTGGACTTTTATTTGTAGGGAGGTTTTTTATTGCTATTTCGATTTCATTTCTAGTGATCGGTTTGTTCAAGTGGTCAGTTTCTTCTTGATTCAGTCTTGGTGGACTGTATGTTTCCAGAAACTTGTCCATCTTCTGTAGGTTATCCAGTTTGGTTCCATATAGTTTTTCATAATATTCTTGTTTGATATTCTGTATTTCTATTTTATTTGTTGTAATTTCTCCATTTTCCTTTCTTATTTTGCTAATTTGTGCTCTCTCTTTTTTCTTTGTGAGTTTGGCCAGAGGTTTGTCGATATTATTTACTTTTTCAAAAAACCAGCTTTTGGTTTGATTGATTTTTTTCTATGGTGTTTTTAATCTCTGTTTTATTTATTTCCTCCCTGATCTTTATAATTTCCTTCCTTCTGCTGCCTTTTGGGGTTTTTTTGTTCTTCTTTTTAAAGTTCTTTCAGCTCATGGGTTAAATTGTTTATTTGAGATTGTTCTTCTTTTTTGAGGAAGGCCTGTATCGCTATAAACTTCCCTCTTAGCATTGCCTTTGCTGTATCCCATAGATTTTGTGTGGTTGTGCTTTCATTTTCATTTGTCTCAAGGTATTTTTTAATTTCAGCTTTGATTTCCTCAGTGACCCATTGGTTTTTTTTAATAGCATATTTTTTAATCTCCATGCTTTCCTTTTTTTCTCCTTTGTTTCTCTGTTGTTGATTTCTAGTTTCATGGCATTGTGGTCAGTAAAGATGCTTGAGATAATTTCTATCTTCTTAAAATTGTTGAGGTTTCTTTTGTGCCCTAGTACACGATCAATCCTAGAAAATGTTCCATGTGCACTTGAAAAGAATATATATCCTATTTTTGGGGGGTATAATGCTCTGAAAATATCCACCAAATCTAATTTTTCTATTGTATTATTTAATTTCTCTGTTGCTTTATTTATTTTCTGTCTGGAAGATCTGTCTAGTGATGTTAATGTGGTGTTAAAATCTCCAACAATGATTGTATTCCCATCAATATCCCCCTTTATCTCTGTTAGTAATTGTTTTATGTACTTAGGTGCTCCTATATTGGGTGCATATATATTAACGAGTGTGATATCCTCATCTCGTATCACTCCTTTAATCATTATAAAATGTCCTTCTTATCTTTCTTTATGGCCTTTGTTTTAAAGTCTATTTTGTCTGAAATCAGTACTGCTACACCTGCTTTTTTGGCTTTTCCATTTGCATGGAATAGGTTTTATTTTTTGCTTCTTTACTTGCCTGGTAATTTTTTTATTGGATGATGGACATTTTGGATTTTATGTTCTTGAATGCTGGATTTTGTTATATTCCTTTAAAGAACATTGGGTTTTGTCCTGGAATGCAATTGAGTTTTTTGAGACTAATTTGATCCTTTTAAGCCTTACTTTTAAGTGTTATTAGAGAAGGTCTGGAGTAATTTCTAGTCTAGGGTTAATTTAGTTCCATTTTTTTCTGAGGATTCTATCCAATGTCCTATATATTATGAGGTCTCTCCACTCTGGCTGATGGGAACACATTTACAGCCCTGTATGAACTCCAGAAATTGTTTAGCTACTGCCTACCTGTGGTTCTTTCTTTCACTTCAAGTAGTTTTTCTCACTCATGCCTAGATTAATACTTAGAAAAAGACTAAGAGGATCCCCTGCAAATTTCCAAAGCACTCTCTCTCTTTGCTCTCCCTCTTCTTTATTACTCTGCTTCACAAATTCTGTTTGCCTTGATGTTCTTAAATCTAGTCTATTCTCCTTACCTTAGCAAGATTTCTAGGTTCTCTTTGGGTTTTCCTCCTTGTACTATGGCCTGGAAACTTTTCAGGCAGTAACTTGGGATGAATTATAGTCATTGAAAGAATATTTATTTATATTTCATTTATATTTCATTATATATATATATAATTGTAGGTTCACCTCATTTGCTTTCCAAAGTCCTGAACTATCTATTATCCAGTGTCTGAAAAGAGTTGTTTCAGATATTTTGCCTGATTTTCAAGTTGTTTACAGCAGGAAGCCAATTCCAAAAGTAGTTTAATTCTTCATGAACAGAAGCAGAAGTTATACCAACTGAGAAACAACTTTTTAGAGGACAGTAATTGCAGGACTAGGTTTTCAACAATCAGAACTAATTTGTAGAAGAATAGGATAAGGGGGAGGGTATAGCTCATGTGGTAGAGCACATGCTTAGCATGCATGAGATCCCGTGTTCAATCCCCAGTACCTCCTCCAAAAATAAATATGTAAATAAACCTAATTACCTCCCCACCATCAAAAAAAAGAAGAAGAAGGAGAAGGGGAAGGGGAAGGAGAAGGAAGCCCCACAATGTCTGACCGTGTGTGTGCTACTATCTTGTGGACTAGACGTTTGCCTCTATAGGCTGTGTGTGGGAGAGGGAAGGGAGGTTGCTCTTGGAGGAGACTGGCAGATGTTTCTCCTTGTGCCTTGGATTCTGTATCTATCTTATGGTCAGATGCCTCACCATTACCCGCTGTGCACACTACTTCCCACCCACTTTCCCAGTCACTCAACACTGTTTTTGAAATCATTCAACTCTCTCCTCTCAATGACTAAGCCATTCCTTGTTTCACCAGCTCCTTATGTGTGAATCTCTGTGAATATCTGCCCCATGGGGGAGCCTAGTATCAGTTTATAAAATTCCTACACTAGATATCCTTGGACCAAAGTGGGGCATAACACTCAAAGTTCCATACCAGTGAGTTCACTCTGTCCAAGGGTCCTTTGGAATGTACTCAGAAATTTATCCCCCAGAAATTGATGTTCAGATGGACAATCCATCATGTTCACAAAATTTCCCAAAGATGATTTGGGCTTAAGGTTGTTAGCCCTTCTAGGATCCATAGTGTTGACCACTATGCTGGATTTCTCTACCTTAGTATTATTGACATTTGGGGCTGGGTAAGTCTTTGTTGTTTGGACCATCCTATGAATTGTAGGATGTTTAACAGCATCCCTGGCCTCTACCAACTAGACGTCAGTATCACCCTTCTCTCAGTTTTGACAATCATAGTGTCTCCAGACATTGCCAAATGTCCCCTGGAGGTACATTATTGCCCCAGTTGAGAAGTACTGGTATGCACACACTATTGTGTGTCATACTCCAGGGAACTCATAGATGTGAAGCTCTGGGAACTAAACATGAAGAAACCTAACAGGCCATTTGATGTCTTCCTGGGAGTGGTCAGTCCAGAGTGTCTGCCCCATGTAGGGTGTGTACTAGAAGGACATTGACCTTGCAGTGTAAACCCCTGGATTCGAGTCCTCCTCTGAAAATTTGGAGCAGGTTTCTTCACTTCTCTGCTCTTCAGTTTCCTTATGTGAAAATGAGGAATGGTCTTGTTTACCTCACAGACACTATTGTGAGAACAAAAAGAGGTTTTATACACACATACACACACATCTATATGATGTAAGGATATACAAACAGGGACTTAACAATGATTTAAATATCAGTGTAATTATTTGCCAGTATGATTAATATAGGAAAAACATATCTTTCAATCTATCATACAGGATAGTCCTCCCTGTGGCTTGCAGTATTGTTCTGCGCTACAAGGCACAATCGGGAATGTCTAACTTTTAAAAAAGGAAAAAAAAATTGTCTTTTCAGCAATTAAAATTTCAACTAAACTAGGATGCAGATCGTCATGTTTTCATATTTATTTAATTTTGCATTCAGTAATCTGATCAGACTGCACAAGAATTTAAATGTCTTGACAGGAGATAGTGGCTTTTAGTTCTCTTGAGATTTCATTGTAATGAGCCTGGTAAATAATTCAGGAAGATATGAGAGGCCAATATATGGGCAGCACCTGGTGCTGTATTGTTCATGTCTAAGTGTGCAGAATCCAAAGAGGGCATTCTACACCTGCCACTATTGTTCTGGCTTAAACACAAGTCCTATATTCAGTGGCTATTGAAATAATAATAATTGATTTTTTTTTCTCTTCCAATTTTCCTCCACAATAAAAGAAAACTGTGCTAAGCTGTTTCAGAAACACAAAGCAGAAGCGGCATCCTCTTTTAAACTCCCCCTGATAAAATTTCAAATCTGTTTCTCTGTTAAGGGGTAGATTGCTTTGAAGAATTAGGGACATGTCTGCCTTTTCCGTCAGAGCTAATTTGAGCCTTTCTGCATTTCTACTTTTGTTCTGCAAGGTAGAGCTTCTTTTTAGATCACAGTATTCACATTGCAGTCATCTTCTGAGAGAAGTAACACCATGCTCTGGCCACTCACTCACTCTGTGGGACTCCCTAGAACCCTCAGTTTCTACCTCAGTAGCCTATCCCACTTCTGGCAGTCTAACAGTTTAAAAACAAACGCAAAACACTCCTGGCAAATTGTTCTATGGAGTCTTTTGTGACCCCAGCTGACTGGACATAGAATGCTCCTCCATTCACTGAGCGAACAAGAGCTCTCGGGACCAACCAACAGACAATGCACGTGGACAGCATGGGGCACCTGGGCCCCCCACCACCCAGAATCAGATAGAGCTTAAGCCCTGAGTTGCATGGAAAGATCTTGGGAAGGCAGGGGGTTCCTAGTAGGGAAAAAAGGAAGATGTGCCTCATACATCTTAAGTTTTTATAGTACTGAGTCATAAAAAGGATCTGAAGAGGGACTGTAGAGCTTTATATCTATAGTTTGTTAGATGTGCTTTGGTTTTGTTTTTAAAGTATTGTTTATTGAAGAGGTTTTAGAATATGTTTATTTCAACCTATACTATATTTTAAAACTGTTATAAAGTATACAACCATATATAATAAAACTATAACTGTACAGTTAAAATGTATAAAAGGTTTTTAAACCTCTGTAATAAACCATTTACGCATTTATGTATGTTTGTGTTTATTTGTATGTGTTATATACATAACATTTGTTTGTTAACAGGTTTAATTGCTTTCCTCTCCTTCTGGACCCGTGTGAGAGTACTTGGAGCAGTGACTGCCATCTGGTGGCAAGCCAGCATCATCGCTTGGTACAACCTAATGGTGACTAAGATGCCCACTCTTAGTGGTATGCACTGGCAGCAGGGGACCAGGAGAGCCTGGAGGGTGTCTGATGAAGGAGCCTAGTGAAATAGGCTATTGCTTCCACCTGAATGAGTTGTTCATCCCAGATTTTGAGCCTGGAGCCAGCTCCAAAATGGCACCTCTGAAGAAAAGATTTGGATTGCTCTTGTGTTTTCGTCAAAGATCTGCTGGTTACCTACCAGCGGGTAACCAAGACTGTGAATAAGCACATATCAAGAGGGGCATGTGATGACATGGAGCCTGAAATAAACTGCTCTGAATTGTGTGATGGTTTTCCTGGTCAGGAGCTGGATCGGAGACCCCTTCATGATCTCTGCAGGACAACAATTGTAAGTGAGCAGCTGTCAGGGCTGCACAGATACACATGTTGTTGTTATTATGATGGTGGTAGTGGCAGGGGGAGGAGGACAAGGAGGAAATGCTTCTGCAGGACATGTGTGTCCCAGCTCTGGAGATCCTGGGGGCAGTTCATGTTTGATCTGTTGAACAGCCTTCATTCCTGACAGCTTCTCTTCATTCTGTTCTCAGACCTCTTCCCACCACAGCAGTAAGACCGTTTCTTCATTATCTCCTGCCCTCTTGGGTGTTGTTTGGACTTTCCTCAGCTGTGGACTTGTTTTGATAGCTTTCTTTCTGGGCTTCACAGTTCGCTGCAGGAAGAACAGGTAAGCAGCCCCATGCCTAGTTTCTCATCCTCCATAGTCTGAAACATGAATCCCAGAGTGTTAGTATCATGTTGGCTCCCTGAGCTGCTAGCTGGTATCAGCCAAGCCTGGGTCCTACCGTGGCATGAAGCTGTGTGAGAAGCCCCCCTGAAGCAGTGCTGGCCTTGCGGTACAGTGCCCTCTTGTGAAGAAGGAAGGCCTGGCCCAGGACTGTGCTAACTGCTGCAAGGATATCCAAAGAACGAAGTGAAGCGTCTCTCCTCATAAAGGAGGGTACAGTCCTTCTGAGAAGATGAGGTATTTGTATTTAAAACAGAGAGCATGTAAAGAAATATTCCAAAGCAACATGAAAGTTTATGGTGGCACAGTTGGAGCCAGTCTGGGTAGGCTAAGTTTTCTGCAAAAATAGTGCAGCCCCACTACCTGACTGTCCTGCTAGACAATTCTGACTGGTTGGAAAGTTACCGGCTCACCCAGGTATGTACCTGTGGCGCCCAGGACCAACAAAAGAAACACAGTGATGACCTTTTCTGAAGGGACTTGCAGAATCTTACCTTCACTACTATTCGAGCCTTCCCTCGGGGCCCACCCGTCTCTCCTACTCCCACACTTGTGAACCGTCATCCTGCCTCAGCTATCCCAGGCTGCCTCCTGAGAAGCCCTACTCCAGACTTCTCCCCCTGGCCCACAGGTGACTTCTGGATAGACCGTACACCAGACTTCAACCGCTCCCTCAGAGATGCCAAACTTGTCTGGCCCCACACCATTCCAGCACTGTGGTGATCAAGTGTGTTGTGCTCCATTGTCTGGGTTCAGCACTCAGACGAGGGTCAGTCAGTCAGATCTGTCTAGCAGGCATTTTGGGATGCCACTGGCCATTTGAGGCATGGAGGACATGGGATTGTTAAACAGCAGTGACTTGATCTGCTGGGTCAACCTCAGCATGGCAGTGAGGTGTTACACTCAGTGTATACTCAGTGAGGCATTGAGTATACCCTGAGCTTCCCTGGACACTTTTCATTCTGTTCCTCAAATACACTAAGCCTGCTCCCAACTTAAAGCCTTTGACTTCCTGTCCCTTTCCTGTTCCCACTGCTTGACAATCTTCTCCAGATCTTCCCATGCCTAGTTTCTTCTCCTCTTACGGTCTTGGCTCAAATGTCATGTCTTCAGAGGAGACTTCCCTGATCATTTTATCTAAGACAGCGTCTCCACCTAATGGCCACCCAGCCCCTGCATCTCATTCCATATCCCAGCACCCTGTTTTATTTTGTTCATAGTAAGTGTAACTCTCTGATGTTACCATGCTTATTGATTTATAGGTTTATTGTCTGTATCTCCCACCAGAATGTAGAGTCTAGGAACACAGCAACCCTGTCTATCATGCTTACCACTGTCTCCAGCATTTAGAACACACTGGAAAATGGTAGGTGCTCAGTAAATATGTTTTCAGTGATCCTGGGAGGAAAGAGATTTAAATCCCAACAGTAGCTGCTGCCAAGAAAATGACTAGAAAAATCACACCTTTCAAAGTTAGAAAACTATGGAATACAATCTTTGCAGCTGAAACACATGTCTATAATACAAATTAGTACCCAGTTGGCAAATAAGAAAACAATATCATTGGTCCATATATAATTTCCTCCCAGCAAATCAATGGTTTAAAACATTCAAGGCTAAGCTTTCTCACAGTTGAGATAAGAATACTGTGGCAGTGCAAGCAGCAGCTGCTTTAATGGCTTCAAGAACTGGTATCCTACCTTCACCATGAAGCTGTCTGATGAAGCTGCAGGAGTAGATGAAGAAGCAGAGAAGACATTTCCCTTGTGTTTAAAAATGATTGTTGAAGAAAACACAGACCCAGAGCAGATTTGGGTGACAGCGTTATCTATTGGAGGTAAATGCCCTTGAGGACCTACATCTCTCAGATTTAAGGCTGTAAAAATCAGCTGTGATCCTATATACAAGGGAAAGTGGACATTTACCAAGTGCTAGTATTTTGATTGAGATAATTACTATTTTTATTAGTATTCTGGTTACAAAGTTAAATGTGTTTCAAATGTTATGGCTTCAAACTATTTTTCCCATAACATTATTTTTATACACAATTTTGTAGAAAGCAAGGTTTTTAAAGCATTGATATATAGATATTGTTAAAATAGGAACACTTATAAACAGTGTTATGGTAGAAGCACCTGTATTTCTTTCATTCTATTAAAGATTTTGTTGCCTGTCTTGCTCGCAGCGGGAGCATGACTTGGCATAAAGAATAAAATATTAAGAGGCACTGTGAATAAAAACACATTTTGCAATTAAGTAGCTTACAAGGTCAGACAAGGAAAGATAAAATAACCCAGTTTCAAAAGTGCTTTCCAAAATAATAAAATTTGTTCAGAGGTACAGCATCACAATTAGATGCTTCATTTCATTCTAGTTCTGTGGTCTCTAAACTTGTGACTGTGACTCTGCATGTGTGTGTGCATGTATGGGTGCACATATGCACATGTGTGTGCCAGGGTAAAAAAAATATTTTAAAAAATAAAAATAATATAGTAATGTTCAAGTTCAGTCACAGATACTGCATTTTTATAACATTTTAAAATGTAGTCTACAAGAGAAAATCAGTAAAGAAATAGAAGATCTTGAACAACACCATCAACCAACTTGACCTAATCGACTTTCATATAATCCTACACCCAACAACAGCACAATCACATTCTTTTCAAGTACACATGGAACATTTACCAAGACAGATCATATTCTGGACCATAGGAAAGGTCTTCTTAAATTTAAAAGGATTCAAATCATACAGAGTATGTTCTCTATCACAGTGGAACTGAATTAGAAATCTGTAACAGAGAGGTCTCTGGAAAATTCTGAAATACTTGAAAACTAAGAAGAACACTTTAAAATAACCCATGATCAAAGAAGAAATCAAAAGGAAAACAAGTATTTTCAACTGAATGAAAATGAAAACACACCATATCAAAATTTGTTGGATACCATTAAAGCAGTACTTCAAGGGAAATTAGAGCACCAAACTCCATATTATAAAGAATAAAGATCCCACTTTACAAAACAGAAAACAAAAACCAAATGAATCCCAAAATAAACAGAAGAAAGGAATAATAAATATCAGAATGAAAACTGATAAAATGGAAAACAGACAACAGTGAAATTAAAAGCTCTTTATGAAGATCATTAAGAATGACCAACTTTTGGCTGAAGTGATGAGGAAAGAAGGAGAGAATAAATAATTACCTAAATAAGGAAGGGAGAGGTATTATCATTAAAGATTCTGTAAACATTAGAAGGACAATAAGGTAATGTCATGAAAAGCTACAGTAAGTAGTCTCTAAGATGTCCAATAAGTCCTTTCTCTTCATAGTCACACTCTTGTTAAATTCCTTTGTCTTGAGTATGAGCTGGACTTACTGACTTGCTTATTAATCACTTCTGGGATAAGGTTACAAAAAGACTATGGCTTCCACCTTGGATCTCTCTCACTTTTTCTGAGGGAAGCCACCGTCCATGTTGTAAGCTGCCCCGTAAAGAGGCCCACATGGCGGAGAACTGGTATTTCCAGTCTGTAGCCATGAAGGGCCTGAGACTTACTAATAGCCACATCTGTGAGCTTGAAAATAGAACTTCTGAGGCCTGCTAACAGCAGTGTGAATAAGATTGGAAGTAGATTTCTGCCCACTTGAGCCTTGGATGACTGCAGCCATGATTGATCCCCTTGACTGCATACTTGTGAGAGACCTTGACCCAGAGACACCCTCCTAGGCTGTTCCTGTATTGTTGTAGAAATGTTACCAGTTCTACACAGGATCTTCTGAAAAACTGAAAATAGGGAAGCATTTCCTAACTCATTCTAATGAGGACAGCATTACCTTGATATCAAAATCTAACAAAGACATTACAGGAGAAAAAAAGCTATAAGTTCATGAACATAGATTCAAAATTCTAAACAAAATTTTAACAAATCTAGTACAACCAGATATCAAAAGGATAATGCATCATGACAACGTAAGACTTATTCTAGGAATGCAAAGTTGGTTTAACAGCCAAAGGTCAATCAATATAATCTACCATATTTACCAACTAAGAAGGAAAACCAAATGGCCATCTTAATAGCATTTGACAAGATTCAACATCCATTCCTGATCCAGACTCAACAAAGTAGAAATAGAAAAGAACTTCCTCAACTTAATGAAATGCATCTACAAAAAACCTATAGCTAACACCATTTTTAATGGTAAAAGACTGAATGCTTTCCCATAATGATTAGAAACAAGATTTCAGTTCTCACTACTTCTATTCAACAGTAAAGGTTTTAGCCAGTACAAAAAGAAATAAAAGCCACCTAGTTTAAATAGGAAGAACTAAAATGGCTTACCTTAAGGTGAGCTGATCATCTATGTAGAAAATTCAATGAATCTGTTTTTTTTTAATGATTAAAACTAATCAATGAGTTTAGCAAATTACAGGATATAAAATCAATGTACAAAACTCATATATTTTTATATAGTAAAAACAGACAATTGAAAAGTGAAATCAAAAGCAGTAACATTTACAGTATCATTAAAAATGCGAAATATTTAGGGATAAATCCTACAAACAATGTGAAATACTTGTGCACTGAAAACTACAAAAAGCATTGCTGAGAAAAATTAAAGAAATAAATTAAAGAGATAGTGTGTTCATGGTTTGGAAGACTCAAAATTGTTAAGTCTTCCCTAATAGACTAACCCCAATCACAGTCACAATTCCAGCTGGCCACTTTTTGTTTTGTTTTGCTTTTTTATAAATTGACAAGCTGGTTGTACAATTCGTACAGAAGTATGAAGGACCTAGAAGAGCCAAAACAACTTTAATAAAGAATAAAGTTGGAGGACTAGGACCACCCAATTTTAAGACATTACAAAGCTATAGTAATTAAGACAGTTCAGTATTGGGTAAAGAAAAGCATATATATCAACAGAACAGAATAAAATCCAGGAATAAACCTATGCATATATAGAGAACTGCTTTTCAATAAAGGTGCAAAAGCAGTTCAGTGGAGAAGGGACAGTGAGTCTTTTCAACACATAGTGTTGAAGCAATTGGGTATCCATATGCAAAAATGAGCTTTGATCTACATTTTGCACTATATTCAGAAATTACCTCAAAATGGATCATAGCCCTACCTGTAAAATCTAACACTGTAAAACTTCTCAAAGAAAGATTTATTAGATACAACAATAAAAGCACAATCCATAAAAGAAAACACTGATAAATTGGACTTCATTAAACTTAAAAACATTTTATTCTAAAGAGAATCTTAAGAAAATAAAAAGAAAGCCATAGACTGGAAGGAAATATCTGCAAGTCATGTATCTGATAAAGAACTTGTATCCAGAATATATAAATAACACTAAAATTTGATAATAAGAAACAATCCAACAAAAAACGAATGAAAGATTTGAACAGACACTTCACCAAAGAAGATATATGGATGGCAAATAAACATGTGAAAAGATGTTTAACACTGTTAGTCATTAGGGAAATGCAAATTAAAACCACAATGAAATACTACTATACACCTATGGTTAGAATTTTAAAAGACTGACTAAATCAAGTGTTAGCATATACTGCTGGTGGGAAGGTAATATGGTACAACCACTTTAGAAAACAGTTTGACAGTTTCTTTAAAAGTTCAACATATGCCTACTATACAATCCAGTCATTCTGCTCTTAGGTTTTTACTCAGAGAAATGAAACTATATTTCTGTATAAAGACTTGTATACCATATTCATAACAGCTTTCTTTGTAATAGCCAAAAACTAGAAATAGCACAAATATCCATCAACAGGTGAATGGATAAACAAATTGTGGTATATCCATACAATGGAATAAAATAATTAATACTTGAAACAACATAGGTGAATATCAAAATAATTATGCTGAGTGAAAAAAGACAAAAAAGACTACATACTATATAATACCTGTTATATAAAATTCTAGAAAATTAATCTATTGTTAACTAATCTGTAGTGACAGAAATCAGATGAGTGGTTGCCTACAGGTGGTGGTTAGCACAGAAGGGTAGGAAGGAGGGATGACCAAGGGACATGTGGAAACTTTGGAGGGTGATGGAGATGTTCATTACCTTGACTGTGGTGAATATTTCACAGGTATATACATACATCAAAACTTAACAAATAATGCACTTTGAAAAAAACCAGTTTATTCAATAAAGCTATTAAAATAATACTCTACAAACATTCTTATTTTTCTGAGAAGGTTCTCATGAGGGAAAATGGGCACCGTATCTGATGTCCTTTTCCAAAGAACCCTGCTAGGTGACTTGAAACCCATCTGATAGTTGTGTAGGTATTAATTACTGACACAGAAGAATGCACTCTTTTTTTTTCTAAATTCCTCATGCAGTTTAATAAGGACCATAATAATTTAACTCTGGAAGCAAAGCCGATCTTTCAGGTCAAAAGGGAAGCTCTCCTAGTGCCCCTTCTGAAGTGCATAAAATGAGGGCAATGTCATAAGTTCTGCATGAAGCTAAACTTCTTCGACTAAGGACCATCTTTTATTCTAAGACCTTTTCTCACCAGCACTTGTGGTAATGATTGTGGATGGTAGTTATTTACATATTGTTACTTCTCAGAATTGAGGGTAGCATTCCCACAATAACCCCCAGTATCTGGGATTTTCCTATCTGGGAAATCAAGAAGTTTGAGTAACAAGAATTGTGTAAGTTACTACTTGTAAGTTAACTAGTTAACCTCTTCCTTTCTGCTAGCAAAAGACACGAGACTCTTGGGTCAGAAACAAAGTACTATATTATTCATGAAAAAAGTAGTAGTCAGAGCTTCATGTTCGATTTGTGCTGGTTCCCATGCCCCTCATCCCATGAGGTTGATGCAGGGCCCAGGATGGATCATGCTTGCACGCACAAGGGGCTGCCATTAAAGGAGAGGAACCTGAGCCTGGGGAATTCACCACTTGTATAGTGACAGGCCTGTTCTTTGACTAGGGGAGATGTTACCACATCCCTCAAGGTTGCTCCCTGCAAACACAGCCCTGAGAAGTGGTCTGGGTAAAGAGAGCTGCCTGTGGGTGTACTCAGCAGGAATGTGCAGAGCTGCTCAGGGCACATGGTAGAGTGCCTTTTCCAGCACTGGGAACTTGCATGGAAGCATCTGCCTCCTCTGCCTGCACCCTGGGCTAAAGTAGCAGCCAGAAACCCAAATGCTGGTAAATGGCTGAAATAACATCCATCCCTGTGGCCAGCTCACTCTGCCACATCTCCTTCCTGAGTAGGGTCCTCGCATGAGTCCTCTGGCAGAATCTGGCAGAGCTGAATTACATTCAATGTTCAGTGAATTCAAGCAGCTCATTCATGACTTACTTCATGTACCCTGCTCTATTTGTTCTCTTTGCCTTGGGAAAGTCCAACATATAATATGAGTCATGGTGCTCCAGGATGTTATTATCGTATCCTTCTGAGAATCTCTCTGACTCCCCAGATTTCATGTTATTTTTCATTATCATGAAAAGACCTCAGTATCTCCACACTTTTGAGAAGGATTAGACTCATCCTTATCTTTTCTTTGTTCTTTCCATACCTGAAAGCTTTATATTATCCCCTGAGTGGGGTTTATTTATCAATGTAAATAATAAATACTTACTGAGCTGAACACTTACTGTGTTCAGGATACTATGTAAAATGTGATTAAGGTTCATTAGAGCTTCAAAGGCACCACCTGGGTGGAAAAACATGAGCAAGTCCAAAAAGTATATTCTGGTTTTTTAAAATAGCTTTTCAAAAAATAATGCCTTGCTGCAGGGATAGGAGCTGTGCTCCTTTCATATTGATTGTTTCAAGTCTGTCTTCTGTGTGGTTTGAGTAATTGGAGCTGAAAGGAAGGTGACAGAAAAAGAAAAGCAGTTCTGATCCTGTTGGCTGCAGCAAAGTTTTCACTCATACTGTGCCCTATAAGGATTTCTGGGATCTTCTCTATAAGCCTCAGTTTGATGGTAATTGGCCAAGAAGGAAGAAGGGGAGCCAGTCAGGCCTAGAATAAATGCCATCTATATAGTTCCATTTGGGAATAGTGTGGCAGGGCTAAGAAGTGAATAAGGCAGAGTGATCAGGAACAGATCCTGCAAAGCCTTATCCAAAAAGAAAGTTAAGGTTCGTAGCTGGAAAAAATTGTATCAGTCATCACATCCAAAGGATTGAGCATAGAGCCAAAAATAGGTGGTTTATCGAGAGGTCAGAGGCCACTGCCATGCAGGAACGGTGCTGGAAGAGAGATGCAGAGCAGAAATGAGGTGAAGAGATCTAGAATTGTGAATAGAGATGAAGTCTTTCTTGGGTACTGGCTGTGGGATGCAATGTGTGTGAGTCAGCAGAATTTAATGAGGCAGGGTCAGGATCAATGCATAGGAGTAGTTTCTACAAAATCCTTTCATGCTGCAGTCAAACCTAAAATAGTATCATTTCTAGATGAAGTAGACACACCCTCCTTTGTGTACCCACTATTGTAGATAGACATGCCATTACCCCATCACAGCTTACTGGATTGGGTGGAGGGGGGCTCTGTCTCTCTTACCAGATAATGAACTCCTTGAGTTAGGGCCACATCATATTGATCTTTGCATCTTCATTGTGCCTGGATTATACTCCATGTTTCCTGAATGAACAAATTAAATGTCCTGGAATATTGACTATGACAATAAAGGTTAAGTTCTTAGAGGACAGCCATTTTTATTCTTTAACTTTAGTACGTATCAATTCTACATAAAATTGTGCCATAGATAAGCAGTTGCTTTCCACTGTTCTTTTTTCTCCCTCCTAGTGGTTGCTCCATTCAAGAGCCCAAGGACTGACATCTGAAGCCCCAGATTTCCAGTTCTCCTTCACTCTAAACTATCCTTTTTGTCTTGTCTTACCTCTAAAATCTGTCTGTTCTTGATCCCCTGTTGGCCACAGAGTTCTATACTTTTAGAATCCCTTCTCATAATTAGGTTGTTACAAATGTGTCTGTTGTTTTAACAATATTTATTGAATTACTAACAGTATATCAGATACTGTTCTGGTATGGGGATTATATCAAAGAACAAAGTAGGCAAAAGTTCCCTTCCCTTATGGACCTTGCTTTCTTAGAGGGGTGAGCAGGCAATAAATAAATAAAATAAATTGTCAAATAAATGGAATGTTAGTGATAAGTGCAGAAAAGAGAAGTAAAACAGGGTAAGTGAATGGGGAATATCAGGGTAGTAGCTGCTATTGTAGCGTTTAGCCAGGGAAGATCTCACTGAGGAGGTAACATTTGAATATAGATCGAAAGGCATAAGAAATAAGTCATGGGGTAAAGACTGTTCCAAGCAAAGGGAACAGAATATGCAAAGGCCCTGGGGTAAAAACATACCTAGTGTTCAAGGAAAGCAAGGAGGCCAGTGTGGCTGGAGTAGAGAAAATGAGGCAAAGAATAGGAGAATATGGGGTCAGAGAGGTAACAGGGGCCAGATGCTGTGCGTATTGTAGATCAATGTAATGACTTTGGTATTTACTCCAGGTGTTGCCATTGTAGGGTTTGAAACTGAGAAACGACATGGTCTGACTTACACTCAATGGGAAAACTGGCTGCTTTATTGAGAACAGACCTTTAACATTCAAAAGTATCATAGCCCCCTCTTAAATAAAAGAATAAAAGCATGCTCCTTGGGGTGTGATGACTCAAGAGCAGAAGTGGCTAAAAATGAAATTTAAGCTTAACCAGCCCCTGAAATTGCATAAGCCAGTTGTCTGTGACAAATCCATATATCACCTACTTGTTCTGTTTCTCTAATTGAACCCTGATTAATACACTAGGATAAGATATGCAGTATGTCTACATGGAAAATCATAAAATATTTTTGAAGGAACTTAAAGGAGTTCTAAATAAGTAAAGGATATTTTATCTTTCTGTAGCAGAATACTCAATATTGTAAAGATATAATTTCTCCAGATTGATATATGGAGTCAATATAATTGCAAAAAAAAATTCCAATTTTTTTTCTTTTTTGGTGAAACTCAAGAAATTGATTCTCAAATTTATATGGAAATTCAAAGGACCAAAAATATCCTGGGAAAAGATGGACTAGGTGAGAGAATTTCCTCTTGGATTTTAAGATTTATTATAAAGCTAGCAATTACAACAGTTTAAGTGTGCTATTGGGGCAGGGGTAGACAAATAGACCAATGGAACAGAACAGACAGAACCCAGAAATGGAGCCAAGCATACATAGACACTTTTTAATAAATGGTGCAGGGTCAGTTGGCTATCCTTATGGGGAAAATATGCAACTTGAATCCTACCTCAACAAAATCATCTGCAGGTGGACTACAGATCTAAATGTAAAAGTCAGACAGCTTCAGGAATATAATGGAAGAGAATATTTTCAAGAATTTTCAAGAATATTTTCAAGAACTTAAACGTGTTAAATAGAACACAAAAAGTACTATTCACAAAAGAAAGGTTGTTAAATTGCTTTACATAAATATCAAAAACCATCTTCTATTCACTAAAAGACCACTAAGAAAGGGGAAAAGTAAGCCATAGAATGGGAGAATATATTCACAATGCATGTATCATTAAAAGATTTTTATCCAGAATAAAGGATGTGAGTTAATAAGAAAAACATGGAGAACACAATTTTAAATGAGCAAAAGATATGAACACCCCCTTCACAAAGGAATATATCCAGGTAGCCAATAAACAAATGAAGAAGTACTCAACTTAGGCATCATGGAAATGCACAATAAATGCACAAGGAGCTCACACTCCATACTCACTTGACTGTCTACAATAAAAAAGGCTGAAAAACCAAGTGTTCGGAAGGACTGGGAGCATCTGGAATTCTCACGCATTGTTGTGGGAGTATAAACGGTAACAATGACTTTAGAAAGCTGTTCAGAATCTGTTAAACCTGAACATATTCATACCCTGAGTCACAGAAGTTCCAGCAAAAATTGCATGTATGTATTCACCAAAATACATGTACTAGAATGTTCTTATCAGCACTGTTTATAATAGGCCCAAACTGGAAACTACTCAACTGTCCATCAACCATTTAATGTTTAAATACATCGTAGTGGATACACTGGCTACTACACAACCATGAGAGTAAACAATCTGACTACCTGCAGCAATATGGATGACTCTCACCAAGATAATGTTGAGCAAAAGAAGCCAAGTACAAAGATTGTACTGTATATGATTTCACTTTATATGAAATATAAAACCAGGTGAAACTAATCTATTGTGTTAGATGTCAGGATAGTGGTTACCCTGGAGGTTGAGGGGAGAGTTTGGGGAGCATAATGACCCAAGGGACCATGCAAAAGGCTTCTGGGACACTGGTAATGTTTATTTCTTGACCTGCATGCTGTTTGCATAAGTGTGTCAGTTTCTCCAAATTTGCTGAACTGTACACTTATAATATATACACTTTTCTTTTTTTACTGTGGTATGGTTGATTTATAATATTGTATTAATTTCAGATGTACAACATAGTGATTCAAATTTTTTATGGTTTATACTCCATTTAGAGTTATTATAAAACATTGATTATATTCCCTGTGCTATAGAATATATCGTTGTAGCTTATTTATTTTATGTATAGAAGTTTGTACCTCTTAATCCCATTCCCCTGCCTTGCTCCTATCCTGTTCTCTCTCCCCACTGGTAACCACTACTTTGTTCTCTAAATCTGTGAAGCTCTTTTTGTTTTCTTATATTCATTAGTTTTATTTTTTAGATTCCACATATAAGTGATAACGTATAGTTTTTGTCTTTCTCTGACTTATTTCACTAAGAATAGTATCCTCCAGGCCCATCCATGTTGTTGCAAATGGTATTATTTCATTCTTTTTTGTGACTGAGTAGTATTCCATTGTGTACATGTACCACATCTTCTTTATTCATTCATCTGCTGATGGATGCTTAGGTTGCTTCTGTATCTTGGCTATGGTTAATAATGCTGCCATGAACATTGGTGTGCTTATATACCTTTTCAAATTAGTGTTTTCATTTTCTTCAGATATATACTCAATGAGTGGAATGGCTGGGTCATATAATAGTTCTGTTTTTAGTTTCTTGAGGAACCTCTATACTGTTTACCACTGTGACTGTACCAATTTACATTCCCACCAATAGTGTACAAAGGTTCCCTTTCTCCACATATTTGCCAATATTTGCTATCTGTGGTCTTTTGACAGTAGCCATTCTGACAAGTGTGAGGTGATATCTCACTGTGGTTTTGATTTGCATTTCTCTAATGATTAGCAATGTTGAGCATCTTTTCATGTGCCTCTTGGCCATGTGAATGTTTTCTTTGGGAAAATGTCTACTCAGGTCTTCTGCCCATTTTTTAATTAGGCTATTTTTTTGATATTGCATTGTATGAGCTGTTTTATATATTTTGGATATTAACCCATTATCGGTCATATCATTTGCAAATATTTACGAATATTTTCTCCCATTCAGTAGAATGCCTTTTCAGTTTGTCAGTGGTTTCCCTTGCTGTGCAAAGCTTTTAAGTTTAATTAGATCCCATTGTTTAGTTTTGCTTTTCCTAAGGATACAGATCCAAAAAAATATTGCTGTGTTTTATGTCAGAGTGTTCTACCTATGTTTTCTTTTAGGATTTTTATAGTATCCAGTCTTACATTATATCTTAATCCATTTTGAGTTTATTTTTCTATATAGTGTTAGAGAATGTTCTAATTTCATTCTGTTACATGTAGCTGTCCAGATTTCCCAGCATCACTTATTGAAGAGACTGTCTTTTCTCCATTGTATATTCTTACCTCCTTTGTTGTATTTGACTATAAGTGTGTGGGCTTAGTTTTGGGCTTTTTATCCTGTTCCATTGATCCATGTGTCTGTTTTTGTGCCAGTACCATACTCTTTTGATTACTGTAGCTTTGTAGTATAGTCTGAAGCCAGGGAGCATGATCCTCCAGTTCTGTTCTTTCTCAAGATTGTTTTGGCTGTTCAAGGTCTTCTGTGCTCCCATACAAATTTTAAAATTATTTGTTCTAGTTGCCATTGGTATTTTGATAGGGATTGCATTGAATCTGTAGATTGCCTTGGGTAGTATGGTCATTTTTAACAATATTAATTCTTCCAGTCCATGAACACAGTATATCTTTCCATCTGTTTGTATCATCTTCAGTTTTATTCATCATTGTCTTACAGTTTTCAGAGCAAGTCTTTTGTCTCCTTAGATTCCTAGGTTTGTTTGTTTTTTTAAGCAATGGTAAATGGGATTGTTTCCTTAGTTTCTCTTTCCGATAGTTTATTGTTAGTGTATAGAAATGTAGCAGGTTTCTGTATATTAATTTTGTATCCTGCAACTTTACCAAATTCATTGATGAACCCTAGTTGGGTTTTGGTGGTGTCTTTAGGATTTTCTGTGTATAATATTCTGTCATTGCAAACAGTCAACATTTTACTTCTTCCTTTCCAACTTGGATTCCTTTCATTTCTTTTCTTGTCTGATGGTTGTGGCTAGGAGTTTCAATACTATGTTCAATAGAAGTGGTGAGAGAGGGCGTCCTGGTCTTGTTCTTGATCTTAGAGGAAATGCTTTCAGCTTTTCACTGTTGAGTATGATGTTGGCTTTGGGCTTATCAAATATAGCCTTTATTATGTTGAAGTATGTTCCCTCTATACACACTTTGTGGAGAGTTTTTTTTGTAAATGGATGCTGAATTTTATCAAAAGTTTTTACTGCATCTATTGATAAAATCATATGATTTTTATTCTTCAGTTTGTTAATGTGGTATATCACATTGATTGATTTGCAAATACTGAAAAAACCCTTGCATTCCTGGGATAAATCCCACTTGATCATGGTGTATGATCCTTTTAATGTAGTGTTTGCTAATATTTTATTGGGAATTTTTGCATCTATATTCATCAGTGATATTGGCATGTAATTTTCTTTTGTGTGTGTGTGATATCTCTGTCTGGTTTTGGTGTAGAGTGATGCTGGCCTTGTATAATGAGTTCAGAAGCATTACTTCCTCTGCAGTTTTTTAGAATAGTTTCAGAATGATAAGTGTTAACTCTTCGATGTTTGGTAGAATTCACCTGTGAAGTCATCTGGTCCTGGACTTTTGTTGGTATTTTTTATTACTGATTTAATTTCATTACTGGTAATTGGTCTGTTCATATTTTCTATTTCTTCCTGGTTCACTCTTGGGAGATTGTACATTTATAGAAATTTGTCCATTTCTGCTAGGTTGTCCATCTTATTGATGTATAGCTGTTCTTAGTCATCTCTTAGGATCCTGTGTATTTCTGTGGTGTTGGTTGTAACTTCTCCTTTTTCATTACTGATTTATTGATTTGGACCCTCTCTTTTTTTCTTGATGAGTCTGGCTAAAGATTTATCAATTTTGTTTATCTTTTCAAAGAACCAGCTGTTAGTTTCATTTCTCTTTTCTATACATATATATATATATATATGTATGTATGTATGTATGTATATTTTTAGTCTCTATTTCATTTATTTCTCATTTGATCTTTATGATTTCTTTCCTTATACTAACTTTGGGTTTTATTTGTTACTCTTTTTCTAGTTTCTCTAGGTGTAAGTTTGGGTTCTTTATTTGATATTTTTCTTGTTTCCAGATGTAAGCTTGTATCACTATAAACTTCCCTCTTAGAACTGCTTTGATGCATCCTATAGATTTTAGATCATTGTGTTTTTATTTTTATTTGTTTCTAGGTTTTTTAACTTTTTTCTTTGATTTCTTCAGTGATCCTTTGGTGGTTTAGTAGCATGCTGTTTAGCTTCCATGTGTTTATGTTTTGTGCATCTTTTTTCTTGTTACTGATTTCTAGTCTCACAGTGTTGTGGTTGGAAAAGATGCTTGATGTGATTTCAATTTTCTTAAATTTACTGAGACTTGTCTTGTGGTCTAGCAAGTAATCTATCCAAGAGAATGTTCCATGTATATTTGAAAAAATTTGTATTCTGCTGTTTTTTGATGGAATGTTTATATATACACACACACACACACACACACACACACACACATATATCCATTTGATCTAATGTATCATTTAAGGTCAGTGCTTCTTCATTGATTTTCTGTCTAGATGATCTGTCCATTGATGTAAGTGGGGTGTTAAAGTCCTCTACTATTATTGTATTACCGTCAATTTCTCCCTTTTATGTCTGTTAACAATTGCTTTTTATATTTTGGTTGTCCTATGTTGGGAACATATATATCCACAATTGTTATATCTTCTTCTTGTAATGTCCTTCTTTGTCTCTTGTTACAGTCTTTGTTTTAAAGTCTATTTTGTCTGATGTAAGTATTGCTACCCCAGCTTTCATTTGATTCCATTTGCATGGAATACCTTTTTCCATCCCCTTGCTCTCAGTTATGTGTCTTTAAATCTGAAATGAGTCACTTGTAGGCAACATATTTAGCCACTCCATGTCTCTTGATTGGAGCATTTAGTCCATTTTCACTTAATTATTGATAGGTATGTGCTTACTGCCATTTTGTTAATTGTTTGGGGGTTTCTTCAGTAGTTTTTCTTTGTTCCTTTCTTCTTTTGTTCTCTTCCCTTTTGATTTGATGACTAGCTTTAGTGTTATGTTTCTTTCTCTTTTTTGTGTGTGTATCAGATTTTTGTTTTGTGGTTACCGTGAAGTTTATGTATAGCAATCTATCTCTCTCTATATATGATTATTTTAAGCTGCTGATCTCTTAATTTCAAACACATTTTAACAACCCTGCATTTGTACTCTCCTCCCCTCATGATTACTGTTTTTGACATCATTTTTCGCATCTCTTTGTTTTGTGTATCCCTTAACTACTTATTGTGGATATAAATAGTTTTACTTCTTCGGTCTTTTAACTTTCCTACTAGCTTTGTGTATGATTGATTTACAGCCTTTACTATATATTTGCCTTTATCAGTGAACTTTTTCCTTTTGTAATTATATATTTCTAGTTGTGGCCTTTTCTTTTTCACTTAGGGAAGTCTCTTAAACATTTATTGTATTTTGGGGTTTTTGGGGGAGAGTAATTAGGTTTATTTATTTACTTATTTATTTTAATGGAGGTACTGGGGATTGAACCCAGCACCTTATGCATGCTAAGCACACTTTCTACCACTGAGCTATACCCTCCCCACCTTTAACATTTACTGTAAAGCTATTCTGGTGGTGCTGAACTCTTATAGCTTTTGCCTATCTGTAAAACTTTTTATCTCTCCATTAAATCTGAAGGAAAACCTTGCCCAGTATTCTCTAAAAAGTTTTTCCTTTTCGTCATTTTAAGTATATTGTGCCACTCCCTTTTGGCCTGCAGAGTTTCTGCTGAAAAGTCAGTTGATAGCGTCACGGGAGTTCCCTTGTATGGTTGCAGGGCTGGGCTTCCTGGATCTAGTAGTGTTGCCCTGCTGGTGGGTTGGGTCAGTTCTTGACACTGCTGGCTTTGGATTCCGAGGTGTCTCAAAGATGGTGCTGGCCCGCTGGTGAGTGGGGCTACATCCCAGGGTGGCTGGCTGAAGAGACCAAGGTGTCTCGGGGCTGATATTAGCCTGTTGGTGGTTGGAACGGGATTCCAGGGGCAGGGGTGGTCTCTGGCTGAGGTGCCCGAGGTATCCCAGAGCTGGTGTTGGCCTGCTGGTGGGCAGGGCTAGGGCCTGGGGGAGGTTGGGGGGGGGGGGTCCTGGGGCTAGTCCTGGCCTGCTGGTGTGTTGGCTTGGTCCTGATAAGGCAGGTTACAGGGCAGCAATGGTTCTGGGGCTGGTTTCCACCCTTTGGTGAGTGAAGCTGGGGTCCTGGGATAGTACTGGCCCACTGCAGTCAGAGCCGGGTCCTAGGATCTCTGGCTGCAGGGCCCTGGGTGCCCTGGAGCTGGTGTTGACCTGCTGGTGGATGGGGTTGGTTCTTGACACTGCAGCTGGCTACAGGGTCCAAGGTGTCCAGAAGCTTATGTCAGCCCATTAGTAGGCTAGATCCCAAGGTGGCTGGCTGAGGGGCCCAAGGTGTCTCAGAGGTGATGTTGGCTTACTAATGGGCAGGACCAGGGCCAAGGGCATCGTAGGGCTGGTGCTAGCCTACTGGTGGATAGGCTGGGTCCTGCATGGACCCAGGGTGCAGGGCTGGGTAATCCTAGGGCTGATGTCTGTCCACTGGAGGGTATGGCTGGGGCCAGGGGGTCCTGGGGCTGGTGCCTGCCCACTGGTGTGTGAGACTTTTCCTGAGGCTACCAAATTACTGATGGGTGGGACCAGGGCACGGGGTTGGGGGCAGGGGTCCTGGGGCTGGTACCTGCCACTGGTGGGTGGAGTTGGGCCCCAGGGTCTCTGGCTGAAGGGCTAGCACCTATGCATTGGTGGGTGGGGCTGGATCCTGGTGCTAATAAGCTAGAGGGATGATTCCATAATGGCCTTTGCCAGCACCAGTGTCCATGTGGTAGGGCGAGCTCCCAGAAATGGCTGCCACCAATGTCTATATCCCCAGGAAGAGTTTCAGTCACCTCCTGCCTCTCTAGGAGCCTCTCCAAGATCAGCATGTGAGTCTGACCCAGGCCCCTTTCAGATTACTACTTCTGCACTGGGTCCTGGAGCATGTGAGAGTTTGTGTGTGCCCTTTAAGTGTGGATTCCCTATTTCCCATAGCCTTCTTGGCCTCCTGAAAGTAAGCCCTGCTAGCCATCAGGCCAGATGTTCCAAGGGCTTGTTTTCCCAGTACAGGCCGTGGAGCCTGGTGTGATGCTCAAACCCACTGCTGCTTGGGAAGAACTTCTGCAATTGTAATTATCCTCCACTTGTGGATCACCCACCTGGGGTCTTAGCAATACCATGACTCTGCCCCTCCTACTCATCTCATTGTGGTTCCTTCTTTATATCTTTAGTTTGTGGAAGACCTTTTCTGCTAGATTCTAGTCTTTCTCGTCAAAAGTTGCTCTGTAAGTAGTTATAATTTTGATGTGCCTGAGAGAGGTTCTTCCTACTCCACCATCTTGGCCTGAACTTGCACTTCTCTTTATACATATTTTTCTTCACCAAAAGTTTTAAAAATTACCTTTGAGTTTCCTAAAAAGGCAAAAAGGGAAACATCCAAAAGGAAGATACATACTAGTTTATTAGTAGAGGCAAAACTATTTCTTAATATTATTCTCTAAAAAAAATTCTCACTTTAGGTTTTATATCTTGGACATTGAAGGATAAAATTGATAGTTTTACTATAAATGCAAAGGTGAATCACATAAGACTTTCTTATGGCACCACTGATAAACACAGAAAATTAATTTCTGTTTGTCAAGAGGATATTCAGTAAACAACACCAAAAGCACAAGCAACAAAAGAAAAATAAA
This sequence comes from Camelus dromedarius, assembly GCF_036321535.1. Taxonomy (NCBI): domain Eukaryota; kingdom Metazoa; phylum Chordata; class Mammalia; order Artiodactyla; family Camelidae; genus Camelus; species Camelus dromedarius. The sequence continues at coordinate 66,180,296 of NC_087437.1, forward strand.
TACATTCAATGTCATTAAAATGTGTGCTTCAAAGAATGCTATCAAGAAAGCTAAAGGTATATACTAAAGAAAATGAGAACATATAGCCACACAAAAATGTGTACATGAATGTTCATAGCAGCATTATTTGTAGTAGCCCAAAAGCAGAAACAACCCAAATGTCCATCAGCTGATGAATAGATAAATGAAATGGTATATCCATTTATGAGCTGGTATTCCACAATAAGAAAGAATGAAGTCCTGATTCATGATACAACATGGATGAACCTTCAAAACATGTTAAATGAAGGAAGACAATCACAAAAGGCTATATATTGTATGATTCCATTTATATAAAATGTCCAGAAAAGATAAATCTGTAGAGACAGCAGGTGGATTAAGCAGTTGCCTATGGCTGGGGAAAAACAAATTTAAACTATGAGATATACACCAAATGTCTTAAATTTTTAAAGATAATGTTACTATAAGGATGTGAAGCTATGAAATTCTTATCTGCTCAGAGTGAGAAGGCAAGTTGGTACAACCACTTTGGAAAATAATTTGGCATGTCTTTTTTTTTCCTGTGAAAAATTTTTTCTTCCGGTGTTATTGAGATATAATTGACTGCATAAGCACTGTATAAGTTTAAGGTGTGCGGCATAATGATTTGACTTACATACATCATGAAATGATGATCACAGTAAATTTAGTGACCATACATCATCTCATAGAAACAAAATTAAAGAAATTGGAAAAAAACTTTTCCTTGCAATGAGAACTCTTAGGATTTACTCTATTAACAACTTCCATATATAACATATAGCAGTGTTAGTCATATTTCTTATGCTGTACATTATATCCCTAGTACTTATTTATCTTATATGGTATATTTTCTAACATTAACTATTCATATACCTTGTGATCCAGCAAATCTACTAAGAAATTATTCCCATGGAAAATGTATGCACATTTAGTCCAAAAGTTATATAAAGAATATTCACAGTAACATTATTTGCAATCACCCCAAATGTCCTTCAGTAGTAGAAAGAATAAATAAGTTATAGTATATTCTTGCATTGAAATACTGTTCAATGCAAATGAAGCAAGTTACAGTTAACACCCGGCAACAGGGTCAAATTTCAGAAATAACATCAAATTTAAAAAGCCAGCCACAAAAGAACATGTACTATATGATTCCCCTAACTTTAATAAAGTTTAAAAGCAGGCATAACTAAAGTATGGTATTAAAGTCAAGATAGTGGTTTACCTTGAGGAAGGAAGAAAAGAGTAATCATTATGAGTGGAGGTTTTAGGGTGTTGAAATGTTCTTTCTTTTGACTTGGGTGATAGTTACATAGATATTTTCTTTGTGATAATTCAGTGAACTAAACATTTATAATTTATACACTTAAAAAAATCATCTTGGGTAGGAAAGGTATTTTTAAAGCCATCATCTCAGGGTTATCTACAAGTGTAGGAGCCTTGACTAGGCGGTGGCTGTGTCTTCAGGGGACTGTTGAGCATGAGGACAAAGAGTCAACATCTAAATACCTTCTTTACATTGTGCCAAATGTCCACGTGTGTTCAAGTGTTTCACCATAATAGCCTTTCTTACTTTGATCAAATTACTGTATTAGGATTTGTTCTAAAATTTCCTGTTTCCTGCTTTTGTAAATGTAGCTGAGCATCATATTTTCACTTAATTTGGATGTTAACAAGATTAGACAGTAATCTGACATTAATCTATTTCTGATCCTATTCTATTCCTTCTTCCATCTTTATCTCCCTAAAGAGCTTGCTTTCTAGGGGGAGGGAGGTTTTCAGATAGTAGAAATTTTTCAGACATTTTGAATTTTGCCATGATCAATGGATAAACATGCTATTGTCACTCGGGCATGTGTGTGTGTGTGTGTGTGTGTGTGTGTGTGTGTGTTGGGAGGAGGTGGTGATCAGGATGCTAATCTGTGCACAGTGACCTTTGTTTCTCTCTGGCTGAGCAGATGTAGGAATTAATCATTGTCACTCCTGGATGCTGCGGCTGCAGCTGTCCCCCCTGCCTTTCTGTCTCTGATAGATTTATTAGTGCATTTTGTTTGCTGGAAAACATGCCTCAGCAGAGAAGAACTGGCAAATTAGAGAAGCTTGTCTGTGAATATAATTCTCTAGAAACATGTTGTTTTTTCTATACATCTGTACTTAGACGCTCCAGACTGTTTAAAAGAAGAAGAAAGAGAGAAAAGAAAAACAAACTGGTAATATTGTTTATGTAACAGCTGGACAATTATTTTCCATCCTGAGAAATTTACATTAGATCAGTATCATGACCATACAGCCTAGGATTGCAAGGAACTGATTGTCTTCTAACCTCTGTACCCTTCTTTTTGTAACTGCCCTCCCCACCCCCACTTAACTTCCAACTATCAGTTTAGTCCTACGCCTGGAATCTGGGCATACTTTGGCTCTAGGCACAAGAATATAAGTGGCCTAAATTAGTACTAAATTCATTTTATAGCAGGCACCACTGGTAACTCTCAGACCGTAACTAACACGTCTGGACCCCAAGCATGGGGGGTAGATATCCCTGCAGCCTCATTCAAATCCAACCCAGGGCAGTATTGACACCAACCTGGATGGAAATCAAAGCAGCCACACCCTTTTGGATGTTGGGAGTCAGCTCCAGAATCCAGTACAAATTTCTTGGGTCTGGCCTATCTATTTTCATTTTCCCCTTTTCTCTATCAAATCAGCACGCTCCAGAGCAGAGGCTAACGGGGAACAGCCAGTACCTACTTAGAGTCTGTTCATTTCTTTCTGGTGGCTTGCTGCCTGCCAGACTCCTAGACATCTACACTAGCCTGTAGTGTACCCCCCTTTCTGGTGCCACCCCTCACTCACTGGGTCCTCTGCTAATTTCCTGAACTCCTTGACCCTGCTTGATGGACTTTGATTCTCACTCACAGTTTACTGTTTTATTAATTCTTTATGTATTTCTCGTCCTCAAAATGGTCTCCTTGTTCTAGACATCCTTGCATGTTCAATCTCTAAATTACCACTGCTTGTTCTTCCTTTCATGCTCCCAGCATCTGGTTTATGTATCTTAATTTTATGATTCTGCCTGGACTCCTATATTCGAACTCTTCTGGTCTAACCTCTTTGGCCATCATTTGAGCCCCAATTCTGACCATCCTTCTGTCTCTGATAGTGATAACAGGCACCTTGTTAGGATAAGATAGGTTAATCCTCTGGATGTCAACTTCAGTCTTTGGGCCCATCTCCCCCCCCCCCAAAAACAAGCAATTGAAGTGTCCATTGGCAGAGGGATGGATAAACAAAATGTGATATATACATACATTGGAAAAGTATTCAGCCCTAGAAAGGGAGGAAATTGACACATGTTACAACATGGATGTCTCTTGAAGACATTATACTAAGTGAAATAAGCCAGTCACAAAAAGACAAATAATGTATGCATCTACTTATATCTAGGGTAGTCAAGCTCATAGAAATAGAAAATAAAATGGTTGTTGCCAGGGGCTGGGGGGGGGTGTGAGGGAGAAATGAGGGATTGTTGTTTAGTGGGTATAATATTTCAGTTTTGCAAGATGAAAAAGTTCTGGAGATTGGTTACACAACAATGTGATTATAATTAACACTAATGAACTGTACGCTTAAAATGGTTAAGATGGTAAATTTTGTGTTATTTATTGAAGGTAATTTTATCACAATTAAAATCTTTTTAAACTTTAAAGAGAAAGATAAAAACTCCTATTAGTAGTAACGTATATTGATAAAATATAATCTATTATTGGACCGTTTCCTTAAAACTATATTTTATTGCCTATACCATTTGATCATCCTTGAGTACCTACCTGTTGTGTGAAGTTGTTACTTTATTTTTCATATGCCAACTTTGCGTTTCTGAACCTTTACATGGTATCCTCTCTTTCAAGTAATCCAGGATTTCCTTCTACCATACACAAGATCTCTTTGTGATTTAATAGGCTTCAGTCACATCCCTATTGGCCTTTCCCTTTCCAGGCTGCAGAAAGGTCTGTCCTCATTCTATAGAGACCCTGCCATTCAGCTTTCCTTCTCCAGAATTTATTTATTATTCTCATGTCCTTATTTAGTAAAGGTGACCAAAGCCAGATGTTTCATTCTGGCACACAAGAAAGGGGAGGCCTAGTTTTGCATGAGATGCACAACAAACAATATTAAAATAGAAATGTTATTGGCAAGGAGAGTGTTTCTCAAATCTCCATGGGTAGGAATTCCTCAGACACATAAGATAACAATAAGAAAGCACTTATTCTCTTGAAATATAATTTACATACTATGAAACTCACCTTTTTGAAGCATACAGTTCAGTAGTTTTTAGTTCATTCACAAGGCTGGACAATCATCACCACTATCTAATTCCAGAACAATTTCGTTACCCTAAAGAGAAACCCCAGACCTGTTAGCAGCCCCTCCCTGTTTCTCCCCTCCCCCAGCCTTTAGCAGCTACCAGCCTACTTTCTACCTCTACTTGCCTAATCTGAACAGTACATACAGAGTCATACAGCGTGTGACCCTTTGTATCTGGCTTCTTTCACTTAGTGTAATCTTGGCATAATGATTACAAGGTTCATCCATGTTGCAGTATGAAGCAGCACGTCATGCCTTTTATGGCTGAAAAACATTCTGTTGTGCATGGATAGTCCACATTTTGCTTATCTATTCATCAGTTGACAGATATTTGTTTATTTCTGCTTTTTCTGGCTATTATGAAAAATGTGCTGCTATGAACACCCATGTGTAAGTTTTTGTGTGGACCTATGTTTTCCTTTGTCTTGGGGACATACCTAGGAGTGGAATTGCTGTGTCATATGGTGGCTCTGTGCTTACATAAATGCTGAGCTGTTTTCCAAAGTAGCTGTACCATTTTATAATCTCACTACCGATATATGAGGGTTCCAGTTTCCTCCACATCATTGCCAACACTTGTTATTATATGTCTTTATTCTATCCATCCTAGTGTGTATGAAGTGGTTTTGATTTACATTTCTCTGATGGCTAATAATGTTGAGCATCTTTCCATGTATGTATGAATCATTTGTGTATCTTCTTTGGAGAAATGTCTATTCAAATCCTTTCACAATTTAAAAAATTAGAGTATCTTAGGAATATACTTAAACCAATGATATCTTAGATTTGGTTTATATTAGAATCTCCTAGGGAACTTTTAAAAATCCTGATACCCAGGCTTCATCCTGTGCCAGTTAAATCAGAATGTCTTGGGATGGGAGAGCAGCAGCAGTTCTTTTTCCAGTTCCGCAGGTGATTCCAGTGTTTGAGAACCAGTTCCATAGATTAGATGACCAAGCTGATGATACCAATATACAAATGTTAAAGATTTAGAAACTTAGAAATCATGCCAGCTATTAAAAATTAAACTAAGTGTGAACTGTAAAAGCCTAATCAGGTCAAGAGGTAGAAGTGAGCTTTTTAGCAAGGATTTTTGATAGGATGAACTTTCCTTTCATAGGAAGTTTCAAACCACCTACAGTCCTGGCTGTGGTTCTTGCCTTGTGACTAGGGTTGGTCTTAGGAGGTAACCATGGGGGAGCCAATAAATGTGAGTTATTGTGACATCCTAAATCCATAAGCCCAGAAAATTTATCTCAATTATTCATTGTTCAAAAGGAAACTATGACAAAATGTATTAACTGGGATAAAGTTGAAAGGTAGGCTTTTGAATCATGAGAAGATAGAACACTGTTTTAAGAGACTTTATTGGAAGTTTAGAGAAAGAGTAACTGAGAATTAAAAAAAGAAAAAAATCCAAGCACTTAAAAATTCGACAGTCACAGTGGTTATTGTGGAGGGAAAAGGACATCTCTCAAAGAATGTAAAAAGCTACCCAGAGGAGATCAGGGAGCCCACAGAGTATGTCAGGTTAGTTTCAAAATAGGAAAAAAGTCTTTGAGAAACACCTTTGAAGAAAGTCCAAAACACATAAAGGGATTATTTAAATCTATTAAAAGGCAGAAGCTAGAATAACAGTGGGATCTTTTGCTGTTGATGATGGGGCACAGGGAGTGCTCAGAGACCAAAAGACAGTAAGACTAAACTAATTATGTGCCTCTGAATTTGTTGAGAAAGATACCAGAGTGATTATCACACTCAAATTGCCTCCTATGAATGAATCAGTGGTAATTGCTCAAATAGTTTTCTGTGTTTTGCACATTTCAAATCAGGTAGACAAATAAATATTGATTAGCCACTAGAAACTGTTGGCATTCCCCTTGAGACTTTTGAAGGCCTCCAGAGGAAATTTTTCTCTTGATCATGCCTTTCCCTGAAGATGTTGCCCCAGCCCTCCTCATCCTATTACCACCAAGCCTCTTAAAAGAGTGGTCTTTGCTACCTACCTCCACTTCCTCATCTCCAATTCAGTCTTCAACCCATGCCCTGATTCCACTGAAATGACTCCTGCCAAGGTCATTAAACCAACTGATACCTTTTTAGATGCCGTCCTGTTTAGTCTCAAGCCAGATGACACTTAACCATCTCCTCTGTCCCTCCTTTCTAAAACGTCTCTGTTCTTAACTTTACCACGCGTGAATGTCCTGGCTTTACCTCTTTGCTTCTTACCAGCTGCTTTCCCTAGCTCCTGCATTCCACCTCCCCATTTATGTTGATATCATCCTGGGTTCCAGTCTTACTTCACTTCTTACACTACACCCCTCACCTGGTCTTAATCCCTCCTGCAGCATATTCCCAAACCCTGCCTCTTTCAAATCCCAGTTTCTAACTTCATAGTTGATATTGTCAGATGGATGTTCCTCAGTCAGTTTCGATTCAGTGACCAAAAACCAGACTCATACCTTACCACTCATTTTTCTCTACCTCCATGTATTTCTTATCTCAGTTGACAGCACTACCATCCATCCACTCCTCATTCTGGATTTCTTCATCTCCTTACACATCCAGTGAGTCAACAAGTCTTAGATAGTTAACCTCTCAAATGTCTCTCAAATCGGTCTCCTATTATCTGTCTCCATTGCCCAAGTCTGGTCTGCTTTTCATCTGAATTTTTGCAGTAGCCCCCTACCTATTGTCCATTTCCAATTCAGCCTCTGCCCTCTTGCCAGCATTTTTTTTTCAAGCATAGACTTCTACTGCCTACACAATTCCTAAGGTAGGCACTTAAGATCTTTTGTAGCCTGGCTTTAACCTACAATTTCTGCTTCTTTAAATTAAGTTGTGCTCTCATCAGACGAGGTAATATGTAATCACCTAGAGGGTACCGTGCACTTTCATCACCAGTTCTTTGTTCATGCTCTTCCTTGTTTCGTGACTCTTCTCATTTTTCACCTGATAAACTCCTATTCATCCTTAAGACAAACTCTTATCCATCAAAATGTGGGCCCTGGACCAGCAGCATCAGTATCATTTGGGAACTCATTAGAAATACAAATTCTTGGGGCTCTACCCTAGATATACTGAATCCAGCACTCTGTGGGATGATGACTAGATCTGTATTTTAACAAGCTCTTTAGGTGATTCTTGTCAATTCTAAAATTTAAGAACCACTGTTCTAAGGCACAATTCCTTTATCAGTGCACACAGTACTTTGCATATACCTGTATTACTTACTGTGTTGTTTCATAATCATATTTACCTATCCACTTATCCATCCCCTCTGCCTCATATTGAGTCCTCAAACTCAAATACCTTAGTTTTCTGTATTTGCTAGCACCTGCCACAGTGTCTGGCATACAGGAGATGCTTGATAAGAATTTAGAACCGAAAACGTATCCTCCTCCCCTCCAGGAATCGTTCCAGAGAGAGTGAATACAGGCACACATCACTAATAATCAAAAGATATCCAAGGTTTCTACCTTTAAAGGCCAACATGTGTCACACTCACCAAAAGCACACACACTGACCATACCCAGCATCAGCAAGAATGCAGAGAAACTGGATGTCATACATTGCTGTTGGGTAAAATGGTACCACTACCCCGGAAAAAGGTTGGGAAGATTTGTACAAAATCAAACATAGACTCACTGTGTAATTTAGCAATCACACTCCTGGTATTTGCCCTAGAGAAATGAAAACTTACGTTCACACAAAAACCTGCACACAATGTTTATGGCAGCTTTATTTGGAATAATCAAAACCTAGAAACAGCCCAAACATCCTTCAACAGATGAATGGACAAACAAACTGTGGTACATCCGTACAGTAGAACACTACCCAGCAATAAAAGGGAGCAAGTTATTAACACATGTAACCACTTGGATGACTCTCCAGGCCATTATGCCGAGAGAAAACAGCCAGCCTCAAGGGGTTACACACTGTATGATTCTATTTATATTGCATTCTCAAGAGATGAATTTATAGTGATAAAGAACAGATCAGAGGTTGCCAAGGGTTATGGTTGGAGGAAAGGTGTGACTGTGAAGAGGGTAGTGTGAGGGAGGTTTTGTTTTGTATGCATAATGGGACAATTTAGTATCCTGATGATGGTGGTAGTTATGTTAATCCATACATGTGATAAATTTCATAGATCTACACACACGCAGACACAAGGAGTACATGTAAAAACTGGTGGAATTTGGACAGGGTCATAGTTTAGTTAATAGTATTACATCAGTGTCAATTTCCTGGTTTAGATAATGTATTCTAATTATGCAATATGTTATCTTTGGAGAAAGCTGGGTGAAGGGTACACAGAAACTGTTCTGGTTTGCAACTCCTTGTGGGTCAAATGATTTCAAAATAAAAAGCCTTTGAAGCAGAAGAAAGCACAGGGATTTCTGGTGAAAGGTAAATTAGAAAACGCTGCTTGACACAATGCTAAAATGGGGCCCAGGAAGTGGAGGGAAGTTCACTGCCCAGTGGAGATGGGAAAGGAGGGAGGTGGGGTGGAAATCCCTGTCTTGGAGACCATTTAGTAGAACATGGCCTGGACCTGTTAGCCTTTCTCCAGTCTGACTACAGACTCCTGCTCACTTGGGGGAGAGTGAGAACAGGTGGAGAGGGACGTGAAAGCTTCCTTATCAGCAGTTTTCCACGTAGGGGGGGTGGGACGAAAACTGTTCCCCACCAGCCTAGGTGGGGAAATGGAGAGAGGATGTTAACCTTCCTTAACAATGTTCATGGAAGTGTAAATGTGTGACCAGTGAAAGATTAAATGGCATAAGAACTTAGGCTCTGGAATCAAACTCTACCTCAAATCCCAGCTCCATCACTTACGAGTCATGCGACTAGATCACTATTGAACTTTGCTAAATCCCATTTCTCTACTTAAAAATAGGAGTAATGATGTAACCTATAGTGAAAAAGAATATGAAATGAATATATGTATGACTGAAACATTATGCTGTACACCAGAAATTGACACATTGTAAACTGACTATACTTCAATTAAAAAAAAAAACTAAAAAATAAAAATAGGAGTGATGATATTACGTATCTCAAGATGCTGTGAAGATTGCTTTAGGTGGTATATAGAGAGTGCTTAGCAACAGCCTAGCACATTTAATATATAATCAATGTTGCCTATTGTTTTTAATATTATTTGATATAATTACCAATATTCTAAGAAATAGAAAAAATATATATGCAGATGATTCTGAACATAATGTAATTTTTGATGATTCAGAGGTGCTTCAAGATCCTTCAGTACTTCAAACATAAAATCAGCATTTAGTCCCTATGAGTATACATACAGACAATTTAACTTAAAATTCATAGTTGCTAATTTCTATCACAGGCCTCTTGTGTGCTTTTTACTTTAGACACATTATCTCTAAGCTGTATAGCATTCAGGAGGATAAACATTATTTTCCCCAGATATCCTTTCAGATAAAGAAACTGCCTCAACATGGTTAGACAGATCATCCACCACACACAGCTAGTCAATCTAGTCAGTTTGATTTCAAAGCCATGCTTTTTCTACGACATCTTGTTACCTCAGTATTAACCTCAGTATTAATCCATGCAAGCTGCTTAAACACACACACAGATTATCTAACAGTTGTTCCTTTCACATCAGATTACAGGACAGAACATACAGCTCCTGTCACAGCCTAGGGCAGACACTTTCAGGCCACTGCTGGGGCCAAGACTTGGAGACACTAGACAATGATGGAAACCAAGAGCCCAAAGCCGGCTGTTGCAAGAATTCAGTCTGGGGTTCCAGCCAGTAGGTAAAGCCAGGAGTCATAAGGGAGCCTGCCAAGATCAGAGATCCAAGCTAGCAGTCAGAGTTGGAAGGGGCAGGCAAAGCCCAGCAGAAGGCACTCCAGGGGACTCAGGACTTCCTCTCTGTTTCCTCTTGATGATAAATTCCTGGTCAGGGGGGCCTTCAAGGGGCCTCAGGGGAGGAGGCAGGTGAAAAACCCCAGACCTGCCAGAGCTACTGCTGAACGTTAGAAACCAGGATCAGAAAGGCCCGTAGCAGAAGTTTGTGGATCAGTAGGATGTACATAGTGTCCCAGGCAGCTGGGGTAAACTGGGGGGGAAGTGAAAGAACACTAGAAGGAACCAGGAGTCAGGACATCTGGATTAGCTGTCCCAGTGTGGTCCCTATCTGGCTGTAAAACTGCATGCAGTCTCTTCTTCTTAAAATGAGGGAGTCAGGTCCACTCACTGGTTTAGAACCCTAAGACTCAAAGCCTGCCCTAGGCAATTCGTGGGGGCTGGTGAGGGAGGAGCAAACAGGTCCTGCCTTTCCTGTAGTCCCCCTTTTTCTCTTCTGAGTACTCTTCCAAGACTAATACTTTACCCAGGATAACAGACATTTATGTTTCCACTCAGTTCAGGGCCCTGTAGACGGTGCTGGTAGAGACAAAGCTGAGTAAAACCCGGTCCCAGCATCATGAATTCCCAGATTCTAGCTCAGTGGGGAATGAATAATTCCAGCAGCTGTAGTTGTTCCAGATTCCTCTCAGATTCACCAAGGCTCAAAATTCTGACGCACACCTGAGGAAGAAAGGAGAAGGCGGCAAGGAAACCTCCCTAGTACGGCAGTCGAGCCTTTCGTGCCCCAGAGATCAACTGACCTGTCACCTGGTAGATAATATTCTGGTTCACAGCAGACTCCCTGTGACTGAGTGTTTCATGTGGCCAATCGGGCCTGTGTTTTATGCTGTACTGAAGATCGGGGCATCTGCTCTGCCCTTCGGGAAGTGCTACCGGCCTCCTGATAGGAGTTGCTCGAGGCCTTTTCCCCGCAGCTAAGGAGAGAAAGGAAGTTGAAATCACTGCTTCACAAATTACAACACATGCTTATACTCTAGGGTATGAGGTTATATAACAGAAGAAGATTTTTTTGTGTTCGTAGTGTTTTTCCCCCTGGCATTTAAAAGCACACTTAAAATATACTACAGGTACAATGAGACATGGCAACAATACATTTGGAAACTAATTTTAAAAAAAAATCTATGTGAAGTGTAGCCATATTGCTTCAAATTAAAACCATATAAGCTCCTTTCTGGTAAGGGTACCCTTTGGTACCGTTTTTTTCCCTCTTATCACCAATTTATCTTGAATCTATCAGTATGCTTTTTCACTGCTTTCCTAAACTTGATCTGGTAATGAAGTAATTAGTGGGCATTTGATCTTCTATCTACATTTCCATATTTCAGCTTTAAAAATATTTGCAAGGCTGCATTTTAAAATTGATCCTTAGGCCTGTCTATGGTCCAGGAGAGCTGTGCATTCTGAAATTTGTATACTGGAAATTTATGTTCATAGTCACCTAAAATATACATACATTCATATATATATGTAGGTTTTGTTAAATGGCTCCATGAATAGGGAGAAAATAACTGCTAATATTAGATTAAATTTTTATTCTGTCTTAAAAGATGAAAAGACAGAGTAAGAAAATTGTCTTTGCAATGAGGAGGTTAGAAACCAGGGAGGTGATGTCCTAATGAGCTGAGGACAGAAATTATATCACATTTGCCTTCCTGTCTCAAGTTCTTCTTAATACCTTGGCAAGTAGATATTTAGGAATTGCTGAACTAATGTTTGATGTGGGAAGATCGTTAAAAAGATAATGACTAAAACATGGAGACACTAAGGTCATCTTTTGTTAAAGGGAAATTTGAGGACAGGCTATTTAGCAAGTTTTCTTTTGTACTTAATAGCTAAATATTTTGACTGATTGATTGGGACATAAATTCTAATACATCTTTGGTAACCAGGTCAGCCTGTTGTTCTGCTTAAGGTAGAGAAGCAGAAATGCAAAGTGTGACTGACTTATTAATAAGCCGGCAACAGGGAAAAGAAACTGGCTTCTGGAATAAGTTGAGAAGGGAAGAGCTGGAAGGCATCCTAGATTTCATCAGTTCCAACCACTGCTAACCATTTAGCTCCTCTGCAGGCAGAATGTCCTTGTTCATCCAGTTCCTCTGTTGCTTCAGTGCTGCGGGCCTGACCTGAGAGAAAGTAGGTGGGAGCTCGCTCTCTCCACGTAAAACAAGGCTAGACAAGCACTTATGACTACAGGCAAGCAGGAACATTTAGAGAGGCCAGGCCCACCCAGGACTAGAAGCAGGGCTGAGTGCTTTAGCTCATGACAAAACATCATTTACTGGCTGCAAGCGTGTAAAGACAAGGCATTACACTGCATCCTCGCTGCAAGCAGCAAATCAGTCCAAGATCAGCAGATTTTCTGAAGCCAGGGAACGGGAGGCGTGTTGTCAACCTCCAAGCTGCTGTCTGCTGAGACTCCGTAGTCTGGGTGGTCACGAAGATGAAGTCTCATCCATCAACTGCTTGACAAGGGCTGTCATCATATCACCGGTCCTACGTGGCCCTCAATGCATGATGTAAGAGACACATTGGACAAGAGCATTTCCTGGGGGAATTCTCCAGGAAGAATTCAGCCAATGGAAAGCAGTCTTTCAAGTGGCCTGATGTCATTGGAAACAAGTAAACACATATATGTGTGTGCCTATGTGAGTGTACACATCCCCAAGATGCTGCACTTTCCTGGAAACAAAGAATGAGAGAGCAAAAAGCTTCACAAGCATCCCTTTAGGATCCTTTTTCTCATTTATTTTTAAAGTCCCTCGGCACCATGCTGAGAAGGGAAGCCAGGGAGGAGCTCACCCAGACGACAAGGCTTTTCAATGAGGGTTTGGTGTCTGGGGATTTGCCAAGAGGTTAAAACCCAGCGTCTGTGGAAGTCCCCGGCACCCAAAATATCTTGGCCCTTTTGTGTTCAGTAATGCCAGGGAGTTTTCAACCATTCCATGAGGGACCCAGGGGCTCCCCCTAAAACTCCTACTGTGACCCGAATGTACTCTTTTCTTAGCACACAAACAAGCCGGCTCTTGACTTTCTCTGACTGTCAGGGATCTCTGCCACTTTAGAGCCGTTTGGGGCACTTTCCCTCACCTAACAGAGGAGAGCATGGCCCAGGAAAAATGAGATTAAGGAAAAGGACAAAGAAAGAAGCAATGGGCCTTCCATGTCCATTGATGAATTCATTCATTCATCTAACAAATGCTTATGGAACACTTGCCATTTTCCAAAGCCTTTGCTAGAGGCTTAGATACAGCCTCTGAATAAGAAACAGCCTCACTTTTGAGGAGTAGAAATTGTCTAGAGGGGCAAACAAAAAGCTAGTAACATAACATGACAATTATATTGATGTGCATATAGCCTGGAGTCTTATAAGAACATAGAGGAGGGCAGCAAACCTAGACTGAAGGCATCATCTAGACGGACAGGTGCTCTTATTTTCTGAATCCAATGAGGTGAGTCACTCACAACGGAAATGTGAAGAAATACCCCATAGAAGGAATAAAAGGACTGACTGGTGGTACAAGAAGTTTGGCTGATTGATTTTGGTGGCAACAGTCTGCAAGGTTGTAGCACTCAGCTGCCTGGATGTAAAAGCAGACAGTGGACTGTAATTTCTTTACTTAACTATAGTTGATTTACAATATTATGTTAGTTTCAGGCATACAGCTTCAGATTATTTTCCATTATAGGTTATTACAAGATATTCAGTATAGCTCCCTGTGCTATACAGTGAATGAATCCTTGTTGTTTATTTTATATATAGTGGTGTGTATCTGTTAATCCCATTATCCTAATTCATCCTTCCCCTGCTTTCCCCTTTGGTAGCCATAAGTTTGTTTTCTATGTCTGTGAGTCTGTTTCTGTTTTGTAAATCAGTTGATTTGTATTATTTTTTTAAGAGTCCACATGTAAGTGATACCATATGATATTTGTCTTTCTCTGTCTGACTTACTTCACTTAGTATGATTATCTCTAAATCCATCCATGTTGCTGCAAAAGGAAATATTTCATTATTTTTTATGGTTGAGTAATACCAATGAATCATAATTTAGATGCAAGTTTTGTTGGGCAAGTGCAGAAAAAGGACTTGTTTGGAAAGGGAATTTGGTGCTTGTTGAGAGAACAGTTCGGATAACTAACCAGAGGTTTGAAATTGGGCAGAGAAAGGAAAAGAGACTGTGAGGAAGCTGAAAGCCAAGGACCTGGAGGTCTGGAGGCTGTCAGTGGGCACGTGTATTAGATATTAGCATATGAGAGGGCTGAGGATGGGAGACTCATTCATTCATTCATCAGGTATCTATTGAGTGCTTTCAACATGTGCGGTAGTGTTGCAGTGCTGGGGGGACATCCTGAACAATTCTAATTGGCAGAAGACAGTAAATAACAAGAATAATAAATATGTAGATTATGTAATATGTTAGAAAGTAGTAAGCGCTATGGTGGGATGGGGATGGAGAGAATAAAAGAGAATAAGAAAAATTTGAAATTCTTGTGGAAGAGTGTGATTTTAAGTGGGGTTGTCATCATAACCCTGGCTGAGAGAGTAGCATTTGAACAAAGACACGAAGGGAGAGAGGGATTGAGCCATGCTGACATGTGAATTAACATATTCCAGGTAGGGAGTTCAGCCACTTCAAAGCCTAGAAATGTGAGAATGCCTGGCGTTCTCATGAAATAGAGAGGAGGTGGGTGGAGAGGAGTGGGCAAGGGGAAGAAGTAGGAAATGAGGCAGAGAGATAACTGGGACCAAATGTGGAGGCCTTGAAGACCCTGGTAGAGACTTTGGCTTTTCCTTCGAGTGAGGTGGAAAGCCATTGCAGGATTTTGAGCAGAGAAGTGACGTGATAGCTATGGCTGCTGTGCTGAAAATAGCCTTAAGGAGGGTCCAGAGTAGAAGCAGGGAGACCAGTTAAGAGGCTAGTGCATTAGTCCAAATGAGATGTGCAAAGTTGGACTTTGATCAGGGTGGTGGCAGCAGAGGTGGTAAGAAGCATTTGGAATCTGGATGTATTTTAAGAGTAGAGCCAATAGGATTTCATGACAGCTTGGATGTGGGTGGTGAGCTAGAGTCAGGTATGACTCTAGGGTTTTTGGTCCAAGCAAAAAGAAAGATGAAGTTGCCACTGTCTGAACTGGGGGAGAATGTCAGAACAGATTGAGGGAGGAGACTAGGAGTTAAATTTCTGGTGCATTGGGATCAGAAAGTGGGATATTGGTGTTTAAAATTTCTGAAATGGAACCATCTTGAATGATCATAAGACCCAGGGTGTGACCTGGGGATGGGTGTCTGAAAGTGGAATAAAGTGAAGTTGTTATGATTAAAGAATTCAGATCTGGAGATTGAAAGGTTAATGAAATCTCCTAGGAGGTCCAGGCAGGAGAATAAGAAGCAAGGTCAGGTTGCTCTCGCCCTCATGATACAAAATTTGAACATAAATAATTACAGGTCACACAAATATTAGTTTTAGGCATCCAGAACTTGAATTAGGTTAAGATTTTGAACTTAATACATTAAAAATAAGCAAAATGATCGCATTTGCTGAAACACCCCAGACAACAAGACAACACTGAAATAAAAACTGTTTGATACATATCTAGATGAGTTAGATTTATAATTCCATTGTAGCATGGATCAAAAACAGTGGATTGGAAAAGAAATTCAATAAATTTCACAATTTAATCTTGTTTTATTAAAAAGCTTTTTGGAAAGACATTCTTATTTGCTTTTAGATATGTTTAAAGCTCAAGGATACCATTTGTATCAACTCATGTAGCATTTTAGAAAGCATGGCCCTGTGACATTTTAGGAAAGTTTTCTTATAGTCCCAGCAAGCCAAGAGGTACCCTCAGCCCCATTCTCAGGTCATGCTTGCAAACTCCGTCCTTAGCATCATTAAGAAGAAACAGCAGGATGACCAGTTAGTCCTCCATAACTCCAAGTGTAATAAACTTCCATGTTCAGAAACTCATCTTTGATGAAAAATTTTAAAATGTCATACTGTGAGCTGGTAGATGTCACTTATGCATCTGAATTCATTAAAGGCTGTTGAAATGATAAGCCAGGTTTATACAGAATCTGCAGATGTAAATGGATATTTATCTCTATGTATTGAGAACTTACTTGAGAAGAAAAAAATCAAGAAAGCTCTTACCTGACATTGCTAATCAATAAATGAAGGGAAAAGATACTGAGATAGATATATAATCCTTTTTCAAAACAATCTCACCTTGTTTCTGACTGCCAGTAACCCAGCCTGTGCTTTTTATCTCTTCATAAATGAAACACAAGTAATATAGATGGGACGGGCTATTTATAAGTATATGGTATTTAAATCTTCTTGCTTTGTAGAAATTATGTTTGTGGTTGATTAAAATATTCAGCATATGCAGGCTTCATCTTTTAGTTCAATAGAAAAATATAAATGACATTGGAGGTTGAATTCCGATCAAAGTAACAAAGGCATCCTCTAGACTTACGTAAGTCACCTGCTGAATTGGAGATGATTCACCTTTCAGTGACTTCACAGGTGTTAACTTGGCCAAACAAAATAGGTAAATCATCTTCCATTCATTTTTTTTCCTGAGGCAAGTTTTCAGTAAAATTGTTTAGGAAGAATATCAAAAACATATATATATGTCCATTTGAAAAATGAATTTGCATCAACTTCTGAGATATTAAGACTATGTAATGTACATTTTTGTCCAAAAAAAAAAAAAAACTAAATTGAGTTCCTCCTAACTAAATCAAGAGGGGGAGAAATTCTAAATCAGGATTCATGCAGCACTGAAGTACACAAAGAAGACCTGATTGTACAGTGGTGTTCAAATAAAATGGATCCAGAGAAGAATTAAGAAAGAAACCTACCCATTAGTGATTTAGACAACACAGATCTGTGACTGAAACCTGGCACTCGCTTGGGGAGAACCTCGTCCTCAGGTAATCGTGGCTCATGCAGGGAGCTTATGAGAGGCCCTCAGGAAGATCAGCCTCAGTCATGGGTCTTGCAGGAGCCCACCCAGGGTTGTCCCACTGTCTCCGCTTCTGACTGCACCAAGCGGCCAGTCCCGGTCAGTGGGGCTGTCTTTTCTAAATCATTGTCAGCACTGATCTCTCTAATGTGTTAACTTTTCTTAACAAATACTTTATTCTTTTGATAGTCAACATTCACCACATAGTCCCCTTTCTTATGGGAAGAGACAAAGAAACTAGGGAAGGTTACTCTCTTGAAGTCCACGGTTTAAAGACATGATGACTGAGGATGCAAGCCTGAATGAAGAATAGGTAGACTAGGGCTAACTCTCAAGTGTGGCTACAGAAGTCTTAAGGTGAACAATAGGAATTTGTTCTTTATACACATAGCTCTCTTGCTCAGTGATGAAGTTGGTATTTTAGCAAAATAAGTGTGAAAGTAATGCATGGAATGTATTAGGATGGGGAAAACCTGGTGTTACAGAGAGCTGAAGGTTATATCAAAAAATCTGGAAATTAGTATTTTTGCATTGCCTTAGAGTTTCCAAAGAGTTTTGGAACACACCTCATTTGACCTTCACAATACTCTGTGGGTGGACACTAAAGAGGATGTATCTTCATTTCACAAATGACAAAACAGGAACCTAGACTAGTTAAATGACTCAATGAAAGTCACTGAGCTGCGATGGGCTGAGCCAAGATTCCCATCTGTCACATCCGACTCCAGTTCCATTGCTCCTAACGTGACTGTATCCTGGGTAAATGTGGCAGCAGAAATGGAGAGTGAGGGACAGCCCAGTGAGATTGTGAAATAGCAGGTGAAAGAAACTGGCAATTGACTAGGTAGAGCTAATAAAGAAACAGGGAAAGGAAAAGGTGATTCTCCAGTTTCTAAAGCCTGGAAGATGGTGAGATTAGTACCATCAGCTATGTTGGCAACATGCTTACTACAGGCCAGACCCTGTGCCACATACTTTCTATACTGCATCATTGAATCCTCACAACTCTTTGGTTTTATGATCATCCCCATTTACAAAGGGAATATATGAAAGTTGTTCTTTCTTTTAAAGGCAGAAAGAAAAAAAAAATCAAGGTTTCTGCTCATAGACTAGGTAAAGCTCAACTGGACTCACTAGCCCATAGTGACCATACTTGGGCCTGAGTCCCGGGCAGTGGTTTGGTATTCCTGTGTGTGTGTGGACATAATTATGGTGCCAGCTACAAAGTGAACAAACTGGGCCGATGGTGGTTGTGATGGTTCTAAGTCCAGCACTGCCCAACTGTTTGTTTAATGCCCCCCAGCTACCTTAGGACTTTAGACTAGGCTGTTCTAAGTAGGTGGTTTTGCCTTGGCTCTGGCCTTCAAGGTGGTCAGCCAGGTAATCCAGGTCCATAGATAGTTATTATTTAAAAATAAAAGTATAATTATCAAATGACTAATAGTATAAATATTGCATTTGTGTAGAATATCCTATTTAGACTAAAACTCTTTAGTACAATTACATTCCTTCTTAATTGATACTAGTTACTTTTCTTCTTAATTGTTATCAGTCACTATCCAAGATAAGCGTGGTTTTCCCTGTAGGTTAACTAATTCATGTATTTCTACCTTGTCCTGAGCGTCTGTTGGTGCCCAGGGTTTGTCTCAGACCCTGATTGTTTACATTTCCCTCTCATCTTTAATGTGCTCTGTAACCTCATTTGAAATCACTGGAGAAAAGACCTTTCCCAAATTTCTTGGTTTCAACCCCTGCTTTCTCTTTCTCTCTTGGTCAGAAACAGAAAAAGAACTTATGTGTCAAATAAAGCAAATAGTGAATGAAAAATCCCCAAGCTTTTCCCAAATGGTAGTTTACCTTACAGCTCATTTTTAAAGGCTCCAAGCTGTATCTCTTTAGGTATCTACCTGCTAGTTATTGTTCACTAGGCTGCATAGAGCAATCTCTTAGCAACCATAAACTTCATGGAAAAATCCTAACTCTTCTCTGATACCACCTGTTTTTAGGAAGTTGGCCTTCTTTTAAAAGCCTTGGAGTTACACAAGCAAGAAATGCCAGGATTTAGTTCTTTTTGAAAATAAATGTAAATAAAATAAATCATAAGAGTTTCACAGGGTATAAAGTTTTTTCTTCCCAGTGGCCTTTTACTCTGAGGTTGCTTTGGAGATTATGCTGGTGGGGAAGCTCTATCCACTCCCAGGGCAAAGGTCATGACAATAGGTGTCTTCTTCCCTGGTTTCCTATAGGATTGTGAAGATGTCCAGTCCCAATCTGAACATTGTGACCTTACTGGGCAGTTGTCTGACTTACAGTAGCGCTTACCTCTTTGGGATTCGAGATCAAGGTGCTTTAGCTGGAAGCTCAATGGAAACTCTCATTCAGGTAGGTGAAGTCTTCAATTTTGTTTTGAATATAGTGCCAAAGTTTTGATAATTTTTAAAATCATCTGCTCCTGTGGGCGGTGGTTACCCTTATCCTTGGTGTGGGCACTTTCAGAGGTGATCCCTGGAACGCTGAGTCAGTGAGGTCCACTTTCTGCCCTAGGCCCTCTGTGGACTGAGGCTCTGCAGATGAGAATGTGTGGAGAACCACAAAGGTTCCTCTTATGCCTCTTGCTTCTGTCCCTTCTCACCTGTAGATAAGACTGTCCATGCTGTGCATTGGGACCTCCCTTGTGTTTGGTCCCATTCTGGGGAAGAGCTGGCGACTCTACAAGGTGTTTACCCAGAGGGTTCCGGACAAGAGAGTGGTGAGTAGGCAACACTGTTTGATTGTAGACAGCAGCTCCACTATTGATTAAAAGCTAGAGAAGCTTGTGCCAGATTCCTGAGCCTGGCCCTTTTATGTCGATCTGAAGTTCCTGCTTCAAACCTTGGAGTCATGTACCCTCATAAATTCCAAGGCTGGAAGGCTGTGTCGATGCTATTGGGATATAGATTTTTAAATAAAGGTTCTGCTTCGTATGCACCCCAGGCCCTGGTACTGCTCTGGGGGAATGTGTGAGCTGGCCATTATCTGGCACCAGTATGAGGGAGAGCAAGATGCCCAGAGAGGCTGTTGCTTGGCACAGATGTGAGCTGAAAGTGGACAGAGGGAGAGTGGTTACAGAGAAGCTGTAGCTAGTTAGCAGTTTCTTCCGTCTTTGGAGCCCAGTTCTTTTCCGTATAAGAAGCCATTCTCTGCACCAAGAAGGATGAGCCTGGAGCAGTGAGCAAGGAAGAGCACATCCATGCATTAGACGGAATCAGCCCTCTAAGCTATGTGGCAGCCAGATACCTGCATGTCCCTGACATCAAGTGTCATCCTAACCACATTCCCCCACTTTATCAGGTTTCCTAGCAAAGCTGCCCAAACCTCAAGCCTGATCATCAAACCCTTTGTCAATATAGGCCCTGCCCAGACCCAGTATATCACTCAGTTAGAGTTTACTTTTCTGGAATGATGAGACTTTTTTTTTTAGCAAACATTGTTGAATTGTGGTGAATATTTTACAAAAGCTCTGCTTTGAGTAACCATACATATGAAAAAGATTGTATAAAGGACAGTAAGTTCATCCATTCCTCTAGACCACTGGTTCCTTTTTTCAAAAATAGCTTTATTGAGATATAATTGATATGCAGTGAACTGCACATATTTAAAGTGTATGATTTGCTGTTTTGACATATCTATATGACCATGAAACATGAGGTATAATCTGCAAGTTTCCTCATACAACTTTGTCATCTCCCTCTCCTGTGCAATTCTTACATCCCTTGTCCCTGTCCCCAGGCAAGCATTGATCTGCTTTCTGTCCCTATAGATTAGTTTGCATTTTCCATAATTTTATATAAATGGAATTATACAGCATGTATTCTTTTTTATCTGTCTTCTACTTGGCAAAATTATTTGGAGATTCATCCATGTTGTTGCTTGCATCAGTGGTTCTTTCCTCATTATTGCTGAGTGATATTCCAGTGTGTAGAGTAACTAGTTTGTTTATCCATTCACCTGTTGATGGGTGTCTGGGCTTGTTTCCAGTTTGGGGATATTAATAATAAAACTGCTGTGAACACTAGTATACAAGTCTTTGTGTAAACATATGCTCCTTTCTCTTGGTTAAAAACCTAAGAGTAGTTGGATCATATTAAGTAAATGTATAGCATTTTAAGAAAATGCCTGTTTTCGAAAGTGATTGTACCATTTTACATTCCCACCCACAGTATATGAGAGTCCCTTTCTTCCATATCCTCCCAACATTTGACTTGATTGATCTTTTTCACATTTGTCATCCTAATAGGTGTGTGTAGTAGTATCTCATTGTGTTTTAATTTGCATTTCCCTGATGCAATGTTGAGCATCTTTTTATATGCTTATTTGTCATCCATATATTTTCTTTGATAAAGTATCTGCTCAAATCTCTCACCTATTTTTTTTAATTTAGTTGTTTGTTTTCTGTTATTGAGTTATTGGATACAGTCCTTTATCAAATACATGAATTGCAAAAATTTTGTTCCTGTTTGTGACTTTTCATTCACTTAAGAATGTCTTTCAAAAAGAATATGTTTCTAATTTTGATGAAGTCCAATTGACTACTTTGATCTTTTATAGATTATATTTTTGGTGTCAGATCTAAGAATCTTTCACCTAACCCAGGGCCCCAAAAGTTCTTCTCCCGTGTTTACTTCCAGAAGTTTTAAGAGTTTTTGTTTTTACATTTAAGTCTGTGATCCATTTTGATTTAATTTTGAAATATGATGTGATCTGTAGGTTGAAATTTATTTTTTTATATATGGATATCTAATTGTTCCAGCACCATTTGTTGAAAAGACTGTCGTTTCTTCACTGAGTTACCTTTCCACCTTTATTGAAAGTCATTTGCTCGTAGATGTGTGGATCTGTTACTGGACTCTGTCTCATTGATGTAGTTTATTTTGACACCAACACTGTATTATGGTAGCTTTATACTAAATCTTCATTTCAGGAATGTTAGTTCTTCTCTTTCAATGTTGTTTTAGCTATTCTAGGTCCGTGGAATTTCCATATGAAGTTTTGAATCAGTTTGCCAATTTCTTCAAATTTTTTGCTGAGATTTTGATGGAGATTGTGTTGAATTTATAGATCAAATTGTGGAGAATTGACTTTTTAATAATGTTGTGTCTTTCAGCCCAAAAACACAGTATATATTTCTTCATTTATTTAGGTCTTTTCTAATTTCTCTCAGCAATTTTTTTTGTAGTTTTCAGTGGAAGTCTTTCATTTCTTTTATCAAATTTATTCCTAAGTATTTTATATTTTTATGATATTATATATGTTACTGTTCTATTTTACTTTCTAATTTTTATTGCTAATAAATAGAAATATAGTTAATTTTTGTATGCTGATCTTACATGCTACACCCTTGCTAATCTGCTTATTAGTTCTAGTAGCTTTTTTGTAGTTTCCATCAGATATTCTACATAGATGATCATCTTCTGTAAAAGATGGTTTCTTTCCAGTCTCTTCTGTGATGGCACTGGCTAGAAACACCACTATGATGTTCAGTAGGAGTGCTGAGAGCAGACATTTTTGAGTTTTTCTTGATCACGTGGGGAAAACATTAAGTCTTGATCAAAACTAAGTATGATTTTATCTGTAATTTTATTACAGATGCCCTTTATCTAGTTAGGGAAATTCTCTTCCATTCCTATTTTGCTGAGAATTTCTATAAAGAATTAATGTTGGGTTTTGTCAAATGTGTTTTCTATTAATGTGTGTCTATTAAGCATATGATTTTTCTTTTTTAGTTTACTCATACAGTATATTACATTAAATGATCTTAGGATCTCAAACCAACTTTGCATTCCTGAGACAAACTCTATTTGATCATGATGTATTATCCTTGTCTTATATTGTTGGATTCATTCTCATAATATGTTGTTTGTAATGTTTGTATTCATGTTTTTAAGGGATGTTGCTCTGTAGCTTTCTTTTCTTCTAAAATCTTTTTCTGGTTTTTGTAACAGAATAATGCCAGCCTTGTAGAATGAATTGGGAAATATTTCCTCTTCTTCAACTTCTGGAAGAGTTTGTGTATAATTGTATAACTGACAGTCACATATAGCATAAGTACTTTACTATAGGATACTTCCATTTCCCTACTTTCCAATCTTCGTGTTGTTTTTACTTTTATATGCATTATAAGCCCCACGCAATTGTTATTATTTTTTGTTTAGACAGTTACCTTTTAAAATATTTAAATAAAAAAAATCAGTCATATATTTTTCCATGAAGTTAAACATTTCCAGAGCTCTTAATTTCCTTGTATAGATCCATATTTTCATCTGGTATCATTTTCGTTTTGCTTCTAGGATATCTAACATTCTCATGCAGGTGTGCTAATGCTGAATTCTTTTGGTTTTTGTTTATCTGAAAAAAGTCTTTATTTCACTTTTGTTTTTGTTTTGTTTTGTTTTTAATTTTTTATTTTTAATTTTGGAGGGGGTAATTAGGTTTATTTATTTATTTTAATGGAGGTACTGGGGATTGAACCCAAGGCCTCGTGGGTGCTAAGCATGTGCTCTACCACTGAGCTATACCCTTCCCTTCTTCACTTTTCTTTTTGAAAAATATTTTTTTTTAGATACAGAATTCTAGATTGAAGAAGTTTTTTCCTTTAGTACTTTGAAGATTCTCTTCCACTGTTTTCTCATGTGGCCTTCTATCTGGTGAAAAATCTGATGTCTTCCTTATATTTGTTCCTCTATACATGATATGTCACTTTTTGCTGGTTGATTTGAAGATATTCACCTTATCACTGGCTTGGAGTAGTTTGATTAAGCAATTGATTTGTTTTTATCTTACAAACATGATGAATCATGTAACTAGTTGTACTTCCTTCTTTTCATTGGTTGTCAAAAATGCAGGTCCACCATTCTGCCCTAGTTCTTGAATGCTGTGTGCTCTCCTCACCTGAGTATTCATCCTAATTCTCCTTATTGTCTCTTTACCTTAATATTTTTCAATTTTTCATCCTGTTGCTATATGTATATTTTCTTAATTTTATTTTTGTAACCACAAAAATAACACATTCTCTTTGTATTAAGTCAAATGATTCACATATGTATAGAGAAAATGCTAGTAATCTCTCTTTCACCACCCTTATCTCTCAATCCCACCCTCCAGGTTAATGGCTGTTAACAGTTTATGTGAAAACTTCCACATCTTCTATGTGCTCATATGAACATATCTAGAAATAACAGTGTATTTATTTTATAAGATCCCTTGACTATTCTGTGGGAAAAGCAAGGATATGGAAAAGATAAATGAATGAAAATGTTTAATGATGATATAGACGTAGAAATCCTTGCACATATTTACTGTCTGTTTCATCTTTGATGGCTGCATTTGAAGCCCCTTTGGAAGTCTGACCTAGGAGCCTTTAGCTCAGAGCACATAGGACACTCGAGCCCTAGTGTTGCATAGCCAGTGAGCAAAGGAAAATTACAGCCTTGACTCTTTTGCAGATCATCAAAGACCTACAGCTCCTGGGGTTGGTGGCAGCCCTGGTGATAGCTGATGTGATCCTGCTCATGACATGGGTGCTGACTGACCCCATCCAGTGCCTCCAGATTCTCAGTGTCAGTATGACGGTGAGGAGCCCAATCCCTGGAGAATCTAGTTCCTGAACTGGAGGGACTGGCTTCTGTGGGTTCACGGGGGACATTCTCCCTGTAGCGTTTACCATGTGGGCATCCTCCCAGCAAGAAGATAAATGACCCAGAGAAGATGGAGAGTCAGGAGCTGTGGCTGTGGTGAATGCCTGCCCCTTGTCTGCAAGGTGTGCTGCCACACCCACTTCTCCTCCCACCCCAAGTGTTTTCCAGCCGCATCCACTGAGATGTCAGCACTCTGGAATCTGCCTGGCAGTAGTGTCTGCTCCCACAGTATCAATAATGAAAACTTTCAGCTACACAGAGTTGCCTTACCTTAATTGTTGAAAAATAAAGGTAGTATTTTGAGGTGTTCTTTGGAGTCAGTCAACCCCAGTTCAAATCCCAGCTCTACCATTTAGCAGCCATGTGACTGTGGGAAAGTTGTTTAACCTCTATAAGTCTTTATTTCCTCATAGGTAAAAATGGAGATAATAATATACCTATTTCATAGGGCTGTGGTGAAGATTAAGTGAAACAATGCAGAAAAAGGACTCAGCTGTGCCCAGTATACAGTGTTCAGTTAATGGGAAGTATTATGTCTCTAGCCTCATAAAGGGCCTGAGGAATACAGTGGAATCTTGACAGTGCAGATTGAATATTTAAGGTTTTCGCTGTTAACAAATAGCAGGGACAGGATGTGAAATAACTTGTAATTATGCTGATGCGCTAATTTGAATCACTGTAGTAGCAAAGCACGTAACAGGGGTAATTCCTGCTGGCACCCAGCATCCACATGTCAGCCCAACTGTATCGTCTTTTCCTCCAATTCATAGTAACCCTCTTTAGATTCTAATGGACTCACCCAAATGTTACAGATTTTACATATTAAGGGAGAAATTATATGCTGTAGGGGAATTCACGATCCAGAATGTTTACAAAGATCTGCCGTATGTGTATGTTCCTGGTAATTGTGGGTGCCCTCAGTCCTGACTCCGTGTCCCTCCTAGGTGACAGGGAGAGATGTGTCCTGCTCTCTGACCAGCACACACTTCTGTGCTTCCCGGTACTCTGATGTCTGGATTGCTCTCGTTTTGGGATGCAAGGTTGGTAACCATATCTCTTTAGGATACTACTGTCACCAACAAAGTGGATATGAAGAAGAATTTTGGGAATTAACGAGGTGATTTCTGCGAAGAATATTGCAATCAGAGGAGACCTCTGTTGACACATAAATCTCAAAGCCATGACCATTATTATGTCTCTACTTTTTATTTGTTTGGAGGGGTCACTTTATCAACTCTTTGGATTCCCTGATTCAGTCCTCCTCCAAATCATGTGGAATTTACCCACTATTTCTCCCATCTATTGGTCTGATTTTTTTCACTGATTTGGCAATACCAGTTTTCTCCCCAGCTACCTACAAGGGGAATTATGAGGAAACATTTTGTTCTCTTAAGTGCCCATATTACCTCTCTTCTGTTTTTCTTCTAGATTTAGGTCAAGGTATCCTGCTGCCTTCTGGCCATCTAACTTTCTCGCTCTGGTTGGAAGCATGGCTGGCCCAGAGATAGATGGCAACATCCATAGGGTCCTTTGAGTGGTTCCAGCTACCTCACTGTGTCTCCCATTTGCCCTGACTCTCCTGTCATTAGACTCATTTGTCTCTGTTAGATGGCAAAGGAGGATATTTCCAGAGGGCACAGATAACTCTACAGGGCACGAAGGGAGGTCCTCAGAACCAGCTCTCCTGTTAGCTGGTTTTCAGCTTGGAGGGACAGAGAATCTGGCTCTGGGGGGCATGGGGCAGGCCGATTTCAGTGACCAGGACAAGCCCTGCATGGTGGGAGGCTGCCTGTTGACTATCAGGACAGAGAGGCCTGGTTGATTGCTGGCAGAGGAGAAGGAGTTTTTGTAGAAATAAGTGGCCTATAAAGGTAAACTTTTACTCACTTCACTACTCAGAAAGTGTTCAGGCGGTTGCTTCTAAGAAACAGGCCTGAGGGTGCACAGAGCTAGGCCAGGGAAACGTTGCTTGTTAACTATGTGCATGTGCTACTTTGATTGAAGTATTTTTAAGAGAAAATGGTAGGAAGTGAACAGCTTTTGATTTCTAGTTTCTTATTAGTGGTTAAGAAGATGAGCTTCACAATATGACAGAACAGGGTTTGAATTCTGACTCAGCCCCTTCCTAGCTGAGTGAACCTCACGTAACCTCTCTGAGCCTCAGTTCCCTCATATGTAAAATAAGGATAATGATAACACCATCTCAGAATGGTTCTGAGTTTTGAAGAGTTAATGTGTGTTGAGTTTTCAACATAGTAAGAGCTTACTAACTGTTAGATATTATTTTGTTATAATTAATCTTCCACTGCCCGGTCCTGAAAGCCCAGTGCCTCGCCCGCTCTTCCAGTCCCTGTAGAAGAGGACGTCCTCCCTGGCACAGGAACTCAGCACGTCCCCCGTAGCAACTCACTCTGCGACTCAACGTGATTTATTTTCTCCATTGCCTTTTATATAATCCCATTTCCATTTTATTTCACTGCAATATCTTTCTGTAGGACAAAGAAAGAAAAGGGGGAAAGAGTGCTGAGTGTCAGGAAACTGACTGAGCCCGATCCCCCGGGCTCCCTATTTGACGAGCAGTTCCTGAGGAGGACCCCACATCTGCACATGAAGTCCCAGGACTGCCCCCCTCAGCCTGCCCCCACCCCTCCCGACAATGCTCAACATTTAGGGCGTGTGACCCACAAGTATCGGATGTGACTCACTCAAACACAAGCCATACATGTACACAGGCTTTATTCATACCTAGTTCCCTTTTGGAAAGAATTTTCATGGAGTTAAAACATTTCAGCAGAATCAGATTTGAACATTTCAAAGTCATAGAATTAATTTTATTCACCTTTAATTAAATCACTAATGTACTGACTCTGCTGAATGCCACCTAAGGACGTCAGTTTTCCAAAAGTCAGCCCCACTGGCCTCCTGATTTGTGTATTTTCTAGTCATCGAAGATATCACAGTGGCCACTTTTGGCCCTCAGGCCCCATTTGGGACACTGAGCATCAGGGCCACCCAGACAGCATCCCTGCTGTGCTGCCTGCTGCCAACTCCTTCACTGTAGGCACAGCCAGTCCTCCAAAAAAGTGTCCTTAGGGCCATCTCTGCAGATGGAGTTGGTCAGATGGTGTGATTTCAGGGTCATTGGCAGGTGCCCTCCTGATACCTGACCTTACTTTTATTATTGATTCTCCCTCTGAATCCCCGTAGTCCCACTCCACCTCATCCCCATGGCATCTTCACATTCTGGGTCATAAACATGGATATTGGTGTGCTTGCCTTAAATCTCCCAACCAGACTGAGCTTCTTAAAAGCTAGAGCCCTGACTTCTACTTGGCAGCACCGTTGCCCTACACCTACCCAAGCACGGTACTTTGCACCTAATCAAGTGGACATATATTGAATCTATATTTTGTGTATTATTGACTAAAGTTTTGATTTCTGTTCATATGCAGCTCCCTCTAGGAGAGGCAGCACTTTAAGACGCTGTGAGTCATTTTCTCCAAAGTACAAATGAGAAATCTGAAAGCAGGTTTACATTCATGACAAAGAGGAAAGAACAGGGCCCTGGGTTCCGGGGGGTGGGGTAAGGAATGACACAGAGAGGGTGAAGGGTATAGTTGGGGCCTTTGCTCCCTGTGCCTGTCCCACAGTCCTGGCTAGGGCCCGGCCTGCCTTTGTTCTCTTTTTTTTTCTGCTCTTCTTCTCCCATAAATACCCACTGGCACAGAGCCACTGCTAGCCTATAGAGATCCTTTGTGTAAATTAGAAAAAGGCATCCCTTCTGGGCAGATGCAGTCTCGCAGGTGCAGGGCTTGGCAAGCAGATGGTGCCTTTGGGAAAAATTAGAGAAAAGAACCCCTTCCTCCGGGCGCTGCCCCTGCCACGGCACATGGCTTGACAAGCAGGCCATGGGGCTATTTCAGCTCCCGTGTGCCCCTCAGCTTGATGCAGTGCAAAACCACACAGTGGAGGGGAAGGCCCTCACCACCAGCAGCACAGTTGGCCCGCTGCCCTCCTAGTGCCCAGCAGCCTGTCCTCTAGGGCTCCTACGCACCTGTACCATCCTGTCCTGTGCTGCATCCCGGCAGAGTCCTGTCTGATGGTTGATGTACTGACTTCCGATAAACTAGTTCTCAGAGAAAGAGAGGAAAATAAAATGTACTAAGCACACACGAGGTGTAAGGGGACCACCCTAAGGGTCTTCCCACATGCTATCTTAGTAAATCCTCATAGCAACCCTTCAAGGTAGGTGAATCCCTATTTTACAGATGAGGAAATTGGTCCCAACCTGACTGCTCTTTGACCCCGAGCCTCATATTTCACTTCTCTGAGCCTCTGGTTCTCTCTCCGTCTGCAGGGCCTGCTGCTGCTCTATGGGGCCTACCTGGCTGGCCTGACTGACCACGTCAGCTCTCCTCCTGTGAATCAGTCTTTAACCATCATGGTTGGGGTCAACCTCGTGGTGCTGGCTGCTGGGCTGCTTTTTGTGGTCACCAGATACTTGCACTCCTGGCCCAACCTGGTCTTTGGACTCACATCTGGGGGTATCTTTGTTTGCACGACCGCAATCAACTGCTTCATCTTCATTCCCCAGGTATGTTCAAGGGGGAATTTGGAGGACCAGTCCTCCCCACCATGGCAGAGACTTGGCTAGAATGATAAATTGTTCACGTCGTTTCCTGCTGAGACATTTGGGCACCGCTGATTGGCGAGTCAGAGGAAAGTGCGGTTCCCATCGGGCTGATCCCCTCTGTTCTTCCCTTCTCGATGTCCTGAAGGAGTAACTCTGCTCCCTGTCAGAAAGGAGGGCAGGTCAGAGCCACGGAGCAGTGTCTCCACTTTTGCCCTGGCGGCTTCTCACAGAAACTGCTTTCCCACCCACCTTCCAGTCCGCTTCACACATCCTCAGCCCCCCTTCACCCTGAAAATGTCATTTCTTTTCCTAGCCCGGGAGTGAGGAATCTTTCCTTCTTTCCTGTTTGCGGCTGCATGTTCACAGGGGAAAAGGCGTTTTGACCTTTATGCAATTTAACATGCTTTTTTACCTTTTTATTAGAGAAAAATGTAGAACATTCCTTTTCTTTTCATAATAAGGAAAAATAAAAACTAAATTAAAAATGTGTTTCTTATTATGAGGATTAAGGAAAAAGCAAATGGGAGGAAGACAGAAGGAGAAATTTCCAGACAGCCAAGAGAAAGAAAGGGAGTCAGAGGAAAAGGTGAAGGAATCCACCGGCTCTGAAAGGAAAGTGAGGTTAAATTATTCACGTATGCCCCAGGTACCACTGAACCACACACATTCAAGTCAGTGAACTTGGCATTAGGCACTTTTCCTAGGTTCCTGCTAGCTCTTTTTTTCTTCCCCCATGAGGCCTCCCGTCATCCCACGACTCCCTCAAGACCGCATCCTGACTCCCACTGCATCTTCCAGTTGGCTAAGAATGACTTCTCCATGAGGGAGCTAACCCGTAATTAAAGTTCTGGCTGATGGAGGGTGACAGTGTGTTTATAAAAGGGAAGAGAGCACTTTGGGGCACAACAGTGTGACTCAGGCGTAGGCCCTTTACTCTCCTTCCCTTTCATACATTCTCATCAAAATACTCAAGAGAATGAACAAATATGAAAAAAGCTGTAGAAGCAGCTCTAAAAATCAAGGATGGATATTGCCTCTGTGCCAAAAATGAGAGAACTTTTTGTTGAATCTTAGTATTATCAGAACTGGACTGAAGGAAGCCAGTGAGAGCTGCGTCTTACTTGTCTGGGATGTAGCCGGAAAGGGCTATGAAAAGCCAGGGCTGTTCCTCCCTGGGAGGTAGGGAAAAGAGAGTGGAGAGGAGACTTTTGGGAAGCCCACCCCTTAGGCCCTGGGGTCAACATTATTGATTGATAACCCATCCCCCCATTGCCAAACCCTTTCTTCCTTGTTCACCTCCACTATGTAGGCTGAAAGAGCTAAACACTTGCTCTGCCAGGGGTGACAACTTTGAACACTAAAGGTTTCCTGAGAGGCTCCTGAGAAAGCTTTTGCTTTCCTAAAAAAGCTATAGGTGTGGTTGGCATCATCTCTTCTACCTTCTACTTACCCTGAATGTTTGTGACACCTGGGGCTATGGCAATCATCTTGTGGTGATGAGGGAAAAGCCAAGAAAATGTATTTACTACAGCAGGAAACTATAGCTCTTCCCATGTAAGACTATACATTCAGAAGGAAAGGACCTAAGAAGAGATTCTGTAGTTCACAAGAAGAGGACCACAAATTTCTGATTTAGAGAAGCTGTCTTCCTCTGAAGTAAAATAGATTTTTTTAACTGAAGCATAATCAGTTAAAATGTGTCAATTTCTGGTGTACAGCATAATGTCCCAGTCATGCATATGTATACATATATTCGTTTTCATATTCTTTTTCATTAAAGGTTATTACAAGATACTGAATGTAGTTCCTTGTGCTATACAGTAGAAGTTTGTTCTTTTATCTGTTTTTATATATAGTGGTTAACCTTTGCAAATCTCAAATTCCCAAATGTATCCCTTCCCACTCCCTTTCCCCCAGTAACCATAAAATTATTTACTATGTCTGTTTTGTAGATGAGTTCATTAGTGTCCTTTTTTTTCTTTTCTTTTCTTTTTTTTTTTTTTTAGATTCCACATATGAGTGATATCATATGGTATTTTTCTTTCTCTTTCTGGCTTACTTCACTTAGAATGACGATCGCCAGGTCCATCCATGTTGCTGCAAATGCCCTTATTTTATTCTTTTTTTATTGCTGAGTAGTATTCCATTGTATAAATATACCATATCTTCTTTATCCAGTCATCGGTTAATGGACATTTAGGTTGTTTCCATGTCTTGGCTAGTGTATATAGTGTGGCTATGAATATTGGGGTGCATGTATCTTTTTGAATTAAGAGTTCCCTCAGGATATATACTCAGGAATGGGATTGCTGGATCATATAGTAAGTCTATTTTTAGTTTTTTGAGGAATCTCCATACTGATTTCCACAATGGCTGCACCAAACTACGTTCCCACCAACAGTGTGGTAGGGTTTTCCTTTTCTCCACACCTTCTCCAGCGTTTATTGTTTGTGGACTTTTGAATGAAGGCCATTCTGCCTGGTGTGAGGTGATACCTCATTGTAGTTTTGATTTGCATTTCTCTGATAATTAATGATATTGAGCATTTTTTCATGTGCCTATTGGCCATTTGTATGTCTTCACTGGAGAATTGCTTTTTTAGATCTTCTGCCCATTTCTGGATTGGGTGGTTTGTTTTTTTCTTATTAAGTTGTATGAGCTGTTTATATATTCTGGAAATTAAACCTTTGTCAGTCACATCACTTACAAATATTTTCTCCCATTCCATAGGTTGTCATTTTGTTTTGCTTATGGTTTCCTTTGCTGTGCAAAACCTTGTAAGTTTAATAGGTCCCATTTGTTAATGTTTGCTTTTATTTCTATTGCCTGGGTAGACTGCTAAGATTTATGTTAGAGAATGTTTTGCCTATGTTTTCTTCTAGGAGGTTTATTGTGTCTTGTCTTATATTTAAGTCTTTAAGCCATTTTGAGTTTATTTTGTGTATGGTATGAGGGAGTGTTCTAACTTCATTGATTTACATGCTGCTGTCCAGTTTTCCTAACACTACTTGCTGAATAGACTGTCTTTTTTCCATTGTATATTCTTTCCTCCTTTGTTGAAGATTAATTGACCGTAGGTCTGTGGATTTACTTCTGGGCTCTCTGTTCTGTTCCATTGATCCGTATGTCTGTTTTTTATGCCAGTACCATACTGTTTTCATTACTGTAGCTCTGTAGTATTGTCTGAAGTCTGGGAGGGTTATTCCTCCAGCTTCGTTCTTTTTCCTCAGTATTGCTTTGGCAATTCTGGATCTTCTGTGACTCCATTTAAATTTTAGGATTATTTGTTCTAGTTCTGTGAAAAATGTCCTGGGTAATTTGATAGGGATTGCATTAAATCTGTAGATTGCCATGAGCAGTATGGCCATTTTTACAATATTGATTCTTCCAATTCAAGAGCATGGGATATCATTCCATTTCTTAAAGTCATCTTTAATTTCTTTAATCAGTGTTTTGTAGTTCTCCACATATAAGTCTTTCACCTCCTTGGTCAAATTTATTCCTAAGTATTTTATTGTTTTGGATGCGATTTTAAATGGGATTGTTTCTTTACTTTCTTTTCCTGCTATTTCGTTGTTAGTGTAAAGAAATGCAACTGATTTCTGTATGTTAATCTTGTATCCTGCTGCCTTGCTGAATTCTTTTATCAGCTCTAATAGTTTTTGTGTGGAGCTTTTAGGGTTTTCTATATAAAATATCATGTCATCCACATATAGTGACAGTTTTACCTCTTCTCTTCCAGTCTGGATCCCTTTTATTTTAGAATAAGTTTTCACAAGATACCTTTTTAGTCTTGTCAATAAAATTCAAAGGATACTGCCTCTCTTCAACTGAAGCAAACCATCATGAAAAGGACATAATCTTAAATCATGAAATATTGAATAAGAATGAAAAATATTATGTTAACTTTAAAATCCCAGCAGAAGCAATGAATAGGCAATTGGACATGGCAAAATATTGAATTAGTGGATTAATCTAAGGAAATAGAAAACAAGGAAACAAATAAAAAATGAGAGACTAAATAAGAAATATGGAGAACAGATCTAAGGATACAATTTAGAGCTAGTAGGAGTCTCTGAAAGAGGACAAGATAATTTGGGGCAGAATTAATCACCAAGGATCTATTAGAAGAAAGCCTTTCTGATCTAAAACAAGACCTCCATCTGAAAATGGAGTGAATTAGTAAACTTGCATGATGCAGCCCTACTTGGGTCTCTTCTCTCCACACTGGCCTCTGTTCCTCTTGCATCCTAAGCCTCAGATTTCCACTCTTCTCGGTGTTTAAATTCTCAGCCTCTAGGACAGAAGTGACATCTAGGTACACTCCCATCTATACACAGACATAAAATTGCAGGATGAAGTTCAGCCTGGAATCTGACTTGCAGGTTTGAACTACACAACAAGCACTTGGTTTGTTGAAGTGGAGTGGAAATGGAATTAAATGGGGGATGGTACAGGAACTGGGCAGAGGGACAGAGTTGGCCTTTCTCTTTCCTTCTCTCTCCCTCAGCCCTCCTGTCTGTCTTGAGTGTACTTTCTCATATTCTGTCTTTTCTATTTTCTCTCTCATGCTTTTCCTCCTCTTGAACTGACCATGATCTGAAACTAAAAAATATATTTTATAGGCTATTGTATTTTAGGTTTAGGAGCTAAATCTTTTTCAAAGTATAAAAGTAACAGGTTTGTTGGGGTTTGTGTGCCCCTGAATTGATTTTCTCCTCTGGCTGGGTGGCCTTTGGTTAAAGAAGGATGCTCCCAGTGAGACCTGAGACTGGGTATTCCTAGGACAGTGGAATGGCTGAGCATATTTGGAAAAGTGTGTGAGGAGAGCCACATGGGGAGGGAAAGGGACAGGAAGGTGGGCTTCCTTCTTGCTACTGAGCCTTCAGACTGGACTCTGATGGGAGAAATTTATGAAAGCAAAGGCACAGATATCTCAAGGGTAGCCAGACAGTGCTAGAAAGCTGGGTGAATTGGATGACGTTACTGAAAAAGCAAGCAGACCAAGTAGCATTCTCAGAGGCCCTCAGGAAATGCCTAAGTGTTTATGCCAAACACTGAGGTCATCACCAGCAATGAGCCAACCCCTGCTTTTGTGGTTTGAATGTGACTTATCCTCCCACACATTCTCCTCCTCTGCCTCTGCCTTTGGGAGGCAGGTGGGGTCCTGAAGTCAGACGTTATTTTCTCATCTAAACCCACCAAGTGTTCATCTACTCCTCTGTGAAGGTGCCTGTGACTTTCTGCTCTTCCTTTTAGCTCTCTGTAAATGTCACAGCAACCCTACTAGACAAATGAGCTTTTTTTTTTTTTTTTTGAAGCCCCAAAGGCAGTCTTAATTTTTTTAAATAGAAGTATTGGGGATTGAACCCAGGACCTCATGCATGCTAAGCACACACTCTACCACTGAGCTATATCCACCCTCTGCCACCAGATGAGCTTTCTAGTATATGTGCTGCTGAATTGAGCACCCCCAGATGAACTTTTTAAAGAAAAGCTTCCTTCATTTGTATATCTGTCAATCCATTTACTAACTGCTGGGAACATGCAGTTAAACACACAGCCCCATTCTCAGTCTACTTGGGAGCGGATGTGAAAGGATTTATAATACATATTATAAAGTGTTTGAGGAAGTCATGTCACGCTATGATGAGGAAGGGGTGTCCCAGCCTGTGTGGGGACTCAGTGACACAGTCTCAGAAAATGGGGTGTTTGGGCCCATCTTGAAGTAGGATTAAGAGCTCACTGAGCAGACTAGGGGGGAGCAGTGGGTGGCATTTCAGACGAGGGGTCTCCCTGACCAGAGGCAGAGAGGTATGAGAGAGAAGAGGAGGTGTTTGGAACACCCGGAGTCTATGCTCTTCTCAAAGCACAAATCAAAACAAGGGGAGTAGCAGGAGGTGAGAGAGGCACGAGGGGTGAACTTCTGAAGGCCCGGGTGCATCCTGCTCTGGAGCTGAGGCTTAGTCCCACTGTGCTGGTTTCCTAGTGCTGCTGTAACAAACTACCACGTGTTGAGGGCCTTAAACTGATACAGATTGATAGCTTAAGTTCTGGAGCTCAGAAATCTAACGTGGGCCTTGTTTGGCTGAAATCAAGGTGTTAGTAGGTCTGCGTTCCTGCTGGAGCCTTGTGGGGAGAATCTGTTTCCCTGCCTTTCCTAGTGTCCACCTGCCGCCTGCGTTCTTTGACTCGCAGGTCCTCCCTCCCTCTTCAGAGCCAACAGTGCAGCATCTCGTAATCTCTCTTTCTATTGTCACATCTCTCCCGCCTCCCTCTTATAAGGACTCTTGTGATTGATTACATTGGGCCCGCCTGGATGATCTGGAACAATCTCCCCGTCTCAAAATTTTAAACTCAGTAACATTTGCAAAATCCCTTTTGCCATGGACGGTAACATATTCACAAAGTTACAGGGATCAGGAGGGAAACATCTTTTGGGGGCCGTTCTCTGCCTCCTGCACCCACATAGCCCAGATGCTGAGAAAATAATGCTACGCTGGTCCTTCTGAAGAAAGGGCGTTGACGAGCTCCTGAAATTGTTAGCTAAGGGTGATTTATAGCCATATTCTAGAAATCCTAAAGGGTCAAGTACAAGACCAGGACCAGGACCTTCACAAGGGAATTAAGGGGGAGGGGGTTGAAGGCAGGGGCTTTATTCGAGGGGCACCCTGGCTGCATGCAGCCTGCTTCGGGTGAGACAGACCAAAAGCCTTGGAAGTGCGCTTGCACTAGTGTTGAGCAGTCCCTCCAGCAGCCCTGCAGGGAGGGCTTGGACTCAGGGTGCTGTGGGGAGAGAAGGGAAGAGCTGTGCTGCTAAGGGGCCCTGAGGGGGCGCAGAGCTACGGCAGCACTGCTAGGGGCCGTGCTAGGAGAGCGACGCTGGGGGCTGCTTCATCCACCCACCCCTACCCCTGCAACTCCTGCGCTCCAGCAACTCCTGAGGAGGACAGTGAGATGATGGCACCCTAGGGAGGGGCCTTCAAGAAGGGTATCTGAGAAGGGAGGTTCCTGGCCTGACCCAGCACAGGTTACTCTGACTCCGGTACCGTGGACTCATGCTGAGTCAACCGCAGACCAAAGAGGACTTGAGCAGGATGTGGCATTGAAATTGATGGTGGGATTCATAATCCTATCTGGGATTTACCAAATTTGGGTTGTATTCCATAGTCAGAGCTTAGTAAGTATTTGACAAGCGAGCAAAGACATCCCAGGATCCCTTGAGACTCCCCACAGACACCTTAGCAGCATTTCTAGAGCTAAGGGGCCAGAGTGCCCAGCGTCCATCACTAGGGCTCTTAATTATGGGAATCCCTAAGGAGAAAAGGAGACACCTCAAGCCCTTTCGGTTCCCCTGGCATTTGTGTCACTGGCATTTGCTAGGAAGAGACAGTGTCCCGGAGGCTCAGGTGTGTGCCCTTGTTTGTGAATGTTCCATGTTCAGTCCCGTCCCTGGTATCCATGGACTGTTTCTCAAAACCAGTTTCCCCTGAAAAACGTTCCCTAGGCCCCTCCCCGTTGACAGTCTCTGTGTTCACCGGCTGTGCTGAGGGTGGGCCGTGCAGCGCAGTGCGCGGGCTACAGCGGAGGCCCTGCTCTAACTGGGGTCCTCCTCCTTCTGAGTCTGCTCGTTTGTCAGGGAAGAAGACGGTCAGGTCGCCGGCCTATCGTTCTATCATCTTTTCTTGATTTTTATTGACATTTGTGGTTTTCTTTTTGTCTGAGCCTTGACTATTGATTTGGGTTAGAAGTCTTCCAGCGAGGAGCTGGGTTTTCAATAGCAGTAAGCATACCATTACTCAACAAGTGAGACTAATTAAGAACAGCTGCACACAACAAAAACCAGCTTCATTTGAAACATACAGTGTTTAGATTGCTTAACCCCGGTATTGCTCCTAAACTCTGGCTTGAGAATGCGGCCCTCGAAGTACACCTCAACTCTGCTTTTCTTTGGCCAGTCGGGCAGTGGGTAGGTAGATGGGTCAAGCTGAGATTTTTCTGCGTCATCAACCTGACATCTTCCTTTGGCACTTTTTAAATGATTCAGTTTTAACATTCTCTAAACCTTCTGTCATTGCTATCTGTGAACCATCCAGAGTAAAGTAGATTTTAAGGGGAGAATAGTTTGTGCCTGTGTGTATCTGTGACACTGTCATTCCTTGGTGTTTTTGGGAAATGGAGAGAATGTGTTTCTGGGTGTGTAATTAAATAAATAACATGTGTTCTTTTATCTAACAGCTGAAGCAATGGAAGGTATTTGAAGAGGAAAACCAAACAATCAGACGCATGGCCAAGTATTTCAGCACTCCCAGCAAAAGCTTGCATAGCCAGTATGGTGAGGAACAGAATTGCCATGTTAGAGGAGAGAAAAATTCCATGGAGAGACTCCTCACAGAAGTAAGCTAGACCCTGCCTGGTGGGTTCTCTGTAAAGAACTCCAGCCGCGCTTTGGTGGGCCCCAGATGTCTCATCGCTAACATTCTTTCTCCGCCCATTTCCCCACTTCCTAGCCATTCCTGTTTCCCTTAGCAGCGAGCAGAGCCTCAGTGCTCCCCCAATGCCCTTCCCACTGCTGACCCTCACCCACTTCATGCATTCATGCGACAGATGTCTGCCAGGCATTGTGCTAAGTGCTGGTGAACAAAACAGATATCGTCCTCACCTTCATGGAGCTCACAGTGTAGCGGAGGAAATAGAAATTGATCAAGTAAACATATAAATGGTGATGTTATGAAGGGAAAAATCAGAGTGGCAAAAAAGAGTAATGGGGAACCTAATTTAGAGTGGTCAGAGAAGACTCCCTGAACTGAGAACTAAAGGTTAACTATAAATTAACCAGGGAAAGAGTGCAGGGAAAAGCATTCCAAGTGAGGGGAGCAGCATTGCAAAGGCCCTGAGTAGTGGTGGACGCTAGCTTCCGCTGTATGACATATTCTTTCTTTACATTCTTTCTAAGATCTTACAGGACCCCTTACTGTCTTTTCTGGGTTCTAACTAGAAATCTCAACCATCCTACCAACCTAGAAAATCAAGAAGTGTCTAAAGATAGGGAGGAGGGCTGAATAGAGCCTCTGAATCTCATAGTCTCACCAAAGGGGGACCTGGCAGCCCCAGTTCTTTCTTCTGTTCTGGAGCCAGAATTGGCACCTGTCCCAGAACTAGGCAGACTGGTGTGGGCTTGAAGAAAGCACAGGGGAAGGCTTGAGGCTGCCCTACCTCAGAGGAGGCACGGAGCCCAGAGGAATTAGTCAGTTTCTTCACAATAACAAAATTATATTCCTTTTATTTACTTATTTTTGGGGGGTCAAGAACATACCTGAGTGGGCACTATTTGGGAAACTATGCTTTTTTGTATTGGACTGACACCTGGGTAGCAGCAGTCCCTGTGTGAGAGGGTGGTGTGATGGGGATCTAAGAAACACCACCAGTGAAGGGGTTCAGCAGCCCAGGCACCCGCTGTCTGTGCGCCTCAGCCTCACGCCCCGTCCCCTCGGTCTGGGCCTTTTTCATCCATTAGATTAATACTTCTCCACTTCTTTACTGTTTATGAAGCATCTAGGACCATTTCAAAGCCAGATTTCTTCCCACCTGGCAAAGGAGTAGTGTTGCCTTTGATAGTCTGTGAAGTCTTCAAAGAAGCGTTCTTTTTTAGCTAAACAGAAGGCCAGAAACTTGGCGAGAACACCCAGAATGGGTTTCATTCACAACCCGCTGGTGTTGGAACAGCCAAGTGGCCTGACTCTTCAGCCTCATAGTAATTTGTGACGTGCTTCATGTGCTTCTGCCATGCTACCCTGCTTCCCACGCAGTGACTGAATCTGCTCTATCCAGAAAGATGCCTTGAGTCTGCAGGGGAAGGGCCCTAACAGGGAGCAGATGCATACTCAGTAAAGTGCTGACCTCCTGCCCCCGACACCCCACACCTGGAGCATCCTTCCCAGAACAAGCCTGAGAGCCAGCAGCCCATCCCAGGACGCTGTGGCAGGTCAAGAGAGGTCCCAGCTTCAGCACCGCCAGTGGATAAAGTATCTCCCCTGACTCCACATATGCACAAACCCTGAGTCCAACATCTCAGCTGCTCTTCCGTCCTCCACAGCCCCTCTGTCACCCTGGTGTCCTCCTCTACTTTCCCATGATCTGGGCGGTCCATCCTATTCTTGCCTCCCTTGCCTTAAGGCAGGGGTCCCCGGAGGCCTTATGGGGCAGCATCCGTCCCTGACTTCCCAGGCTGTTTGGAGGCCAGCAGCTAGAACCTTCCCAGAGCTTGAAGAACCTCCCTTCGACACTCTGCAGCAGAGGAAACTCACCTATTACTTTGAAACATAGAAACAAGAGATTCTGTTTTCTCCCTGTGGCCTGCACCTTATAAAACATGCCTGTGGATGCTTTGCTTCCCTGGATGTGCCCAAAATAATCGTTAAGAAGCTCATTTAAATGCAGCTGCCACGTTTGGTCAGATTTGGGGCTCAGGATGGCAGTGCCTCACACACCATGCCTCTGATTAGTACACAGCCACGGTGCAAACAGAGCCCCACTTTCTTTTCTCGAAGAAGGGAGATTTACTGATGAGGCTGATGTTCCTAAAACTGTCACCAGCCAGCTTGGTGTGCGGGGAAAAGAATATTCTTCCCAACTCAGTGTTTCTACAGTTTTCCTACACTCAAAGGAACTTGTGGACACAGCACAAAAAGGCAGCACTCAGGGTTCAGTTGCCGGGGTAGCTGTCATCAGCTGATGGCTTCATGAGAAGGAAGAGGGCTGGGGGTCCCTCCAGTGCAGCCAGCACAGCCAGCCCTGTGAGACCCTCAGAGAGATACCTGGTACCACTCAGATATGAAAAGTCTGAGCGAATGTCTCCGTTACTCATCCCCTCTGCTCCTCGCGAGCCCTTGAGTCACTGCACTTCCCCAACAACGCCCAGCCCTTGCTGCCCTGTGGCTGAGAAGGGAGAATGCGGGCAGATGCTCAGCTGCAGATCCCTTCCGCTTATTCACCAGTTACTCACTGGTCTGGGACTCCTTCCTGAGGATAAAAGAAGTAGACTAAACCAGGTTGAACTGGGAGTACCAATAATCAGAAAAATCACCTTCCTGCTTAGAAACACGGAGCAGTAGAGCTGCCTTGGCATTGCTGCCAGAAGACTATTACGGGGCTTGTTTACTTACTTTACGGCTCCCTCGAAGGGTCGCTTCTGGGGAACTTGTCCGTATCTACCTGAGAAGAAACCACAGGTTCAGTCCGCAGGCAACTTGTGTCAGGTATCCTAAAGAGGGGAAACATCCTTTTATTCTAGGGTATAAAAAATGGATGTCCAGATGCTCATCCTCAGCTTCTAAAGAGGATGGCAACAAAGAGGCAGCATTTTGGTATTGGGACAAGGACTTCCTGGAACATAGCGCTTGTTTAATTATCTCCTCCAAACCCTCGACCTCATGTTATCTGAACCAAGACCATCAGTTCCCCATGAGAATTTCTTTGCTGCTCCATTACCTTTGAATATCCATAATTTCAGAAGATGGACACAAGGCCTGAGCTAGACAGTCACTACTGTACCACCAGAGGATTCTCAGGGCACACCCACTGCCACTAACTCTTCCTCCTACTTCATGTCCCAAGGTCTCAGAGTTACAACAGGCACATCTCTGTAGCTGTCGTCTGCCAGCATCCCAGGCACAGCTTATTTATCAACTAACAGCCTTGCAGCAGGTAGGCAGCTCCTGGCAGAACTGCCCCAGCCTCATTTATCTTCTGGGCTCCCTTCTAGTTCTGTTGAATCAAGTTATCAGGGACCTACTCCCGGTAATCCTATTTTTTTAAGCTTCTCCAATAATTTTGATACAATTTCTTCTTTGGGAGATATTGACAGCTGATAGTGCCACATGATAGCTTCAGCCCCCCACCCCTAGGTTCCAGCCAGAAGAGGTGAATTACCAGCCTGAGATTCTCATTGGCTCTTGGCTCCAATCTTGTCACTTTGACCCAGGAATCTCCATCCTTCTCCCTGTTCTTCCCATTTTCTAGGCTGTCTAGCAAGAGGCAAAATTCTTGATTTCCCATTCATTCATCTCCTTGAGTGGTGCCTCAAGGTCATCTGTATTTTGCAAAAGTGTGATATCCCCAGAGTTGGGCCATCCCAAACATTATTCAGACTGTGTCCTGCAGAGTGACCTGACCCCCTCAATTCTGAAGAAAGTTGAGAGGGCGCTGCAGCAGCCAGCAGGCAGCTAGACTTAGACTGTGCCCCATCCTCCCTTCTCACAGACAGTGCCACAGCCTGGGGACAACGCGGGGATTAAGATCGTACAACAGTAAATCAAGGTTAATCTTTATTGAGCACCATAGTCCATTGTCATGCTAATCACTTTATGTGCATCAACTCATCTCACTCATGGGGGTCCCTCCTCAGAGCCTGAGATCACCAGCTAATACGCAGAGAAGCTGAGATTTAAATCAAGGTCCTCCAATGCCACGCTTTCTCCACCTTGGGACATAGTGTGAAAACCCTCGGCAGCATCTTTTGTTGATGGTTCTGCTTTTGTTTCACAGAAAAATGCTGTGATTGAAAGCCTGCAGGAACAAGTAAACAACGCCAAAGAGAAACTGATGAGGCTGATGTCAGCTGAGTGCGCCTATGACCCTCCAGCGGGGGCTGTCCCGCCTGCCTCTTCCCACAGCACAGATGTCCTGGCCGCGGCCTCTGCCCACAGCCTGGCAGCTCAAGGGCCTTCCGAATACCTCTCTGAATCTCAGAACGATACCCGTGCAGCCACCCGGGACTCCCAGAGTGTCTCAGGGCCTTCCTCCAGTGTACAGAACCTCAAGGGGCCTGGGAAGGATGCCAGCCCCTCCTCAGGGCAGAAAGAGAAAATTTCTGACTTGAAAGACTTTTCTGGTCATTTCAATTTGGGCTGCAACCAGAAGCTGTGGGCTGAGCAAAGTCAGGGTGCAGAAAAGAGAGACCAGGTCCCTGTGGCCCTCCACCAGAGCCTCATACCAAGTGGAGAAGGCTCTGTTCCCCAGAGGAAGGGGCAGCTGGGGAACTCAGAGGAGCCCCAAGAGCGACGGTCAAGGGTCAATGCAGTGATCAGGGAGAAGCTTCAGGAAGTACTGCAAGATCTGGGCCTGGGCCCTGAGGCTGCCCTTGGCCCTCCTCTGTCCTGTCCAGGGCAGCCATGGAAGAGCAGCGCTGCCCACAGCCCCCAGAAGACGCCCCTCTCTGAGGAGCTGGGCTTCAGCCCCCACCTGGTGAGGAGAAGGAGGGCAGCACTGCGGGCTCGTTCGCACTTTCCAGGCTCTGTACCCTTGTATGGGGGCCGTCAGGTAAATAGAACTGTTTCTGGGGCGCACCGTGGGCTCAACGTGCAGGACAGGGACAGCCCCTGCCTGGACCCCCAAACTGCTGATTCCAGGGTACCAAGACCCTCTTCTGGGAAGCCTTTACTACTCCCAGATCCTCAAGGCAAGTCAGGCTCCCTGGAGGGCAGCAAACGACAACAGACAGAGCCCCAGGGAGCCCAAGGGAGCCGCGCAACCTTTCCTTACCGGCCTTCTGGTTCTGGCCGGGCACTCTGTCCCACTGCTCCCAACCTGTCCAGAGCCCCAGCAGACCTGCCTGAGCAGCGGCAGCTGCAGTCCCCGGGGTCTCCAGGCTGCCCCTCCCTGTCTTCTCCATGCAGCTACCTTGACACAGAATCCAGCAGCTCAGACGAGCTCTTCTGCCGCTGCCACCGGCCCTACTGTGAAATCTGCTTCCAGAGCTCCTCTGATTCCAGTGGCAGCGACTCCTCAGACACCGACCCTGAGCCTGCAGTGGGGGTGGCTTCCTGGGAAAAGCTGTGGGCCCGCTCAAAGCCTATCGTGAACTTCAAAGGTGACTTGAAACCCACACTGGTGTGAACAGCAGAGCAAGTCTGGATGTAGAGGTTTGTCCAGGACAAGCTGCACCATGGCCTACAAAGGGAAGGCCAGTTCTGGCCTTCGGGGACTAGACCAGTGCCATGCGTTTGACCAGCCCTCCCCATGTCTCAGCTGTGCTCGCCTGAGCAGTGTGTTACCTTGAGCACTTCTTGATCTATAAAAAGAGGGGTATCGCCTGTCTTGTTACTACCTCACAGCATTCCCATAAAAAACTCCAGTTGAGTGCCCATAAAAGATACCCTTTGGATAAAAGGTGCTAAATGAGCCCAGGGGGATTTTTGTCCTGAGGAGCCTGTGATCTACAAAAGTTTTCATATATACCAGATGGATGGCTGGTAGACAGACAGATGGAGAAATGGAAGGAAAACTTCTGCAGAACCAGAGCTGTGGACTGTGTTGGTTGCGTCCACCTGGCTTTTTGGTGGCAGACCTGCTAGGAAGATAAGTCTCCTCTGTCCTTAGGTATCCCACTCTTGGCTAGGGGTGGTTTTATTTCTGTTCAAGTTGGTGAACAGCACCACCCCCAGGTTCCAGCTTCTGGCTAGACTCAGCTCAGAGCCACCTCTCCACCTCTGTTTGGTGTTCATGTCTTTACAGCATTATGGTGCCTCACCATTGTCCCTGAGGCAGTCAGGTGTCCA
This sequence comes from Camelus dromedarius, assembly GCF_036321535.1. NCBI lineage: Eukaryota > Metazoa > Chordata > Mammalia > Artiodactyla > Camelidae > Camelus > Camelus dromedarius. The sequence goes on from NC_087437.1 coordinate 66,224,422, forward strand.
CTGGGCCACAGGCTGCCCAGATCTCTCTCCGGGACTCGGATGGCACCTGAGCCCCACCCCTTGAACTCTGCTAGTGGTGTGGTTTTGCAGTAGGGGACGCACACACTGGCAATCTCTGCTGAGGTAGGTGAAGCCCTGTTAGTCGAGGGATGCTTTGAGTGCCCTTGGGACCACGTGACCACCGATGGCTACACAAACCTGGAAATAGAAAGTAGGGAAACAGAAAGGAAGAAATGGGGGAGAAGGTAGGAAAGAAAACAGGTTTTGAACGTTTACCTCGAGTCTGGCACGGTACTTGGAAATACCAAAAATCAGCAGTTCCTTACAATAATCCCTTGAAGTGGACACTCGCATTCCCATTTTTACAGATGAGAGTATGAGGCTTTTTGAGACCTGAGGTGGCTTCCCCAACATCACACCGCTGGAGAGTGGAGTGGCCCCAGGGGGGCTTGCCCCACAGCTCGTGGACTCCACGTGGGTCAACTTCCCTGGGCCGCATCTATTCATTGTTCTGAGGGTGGCAGGCCAGACCAGAAAGCCAGGGTAGTGTGGGAAGCTGCCCTGTGCTCACTGTGCAGTCCAGGAGAACAAAACGGGGCTCCTCACCTCAGGAGGCAGCCCCTGCTGCCCCATGGCCTCAGGGGCCCGCTGGACCCTCGACGGGAGCCAGTGAGTCAGTGAAAGCTAAGTGCCAGGGTCTCCTCTGCTGCCAGAGCCACAGGGAAGACACAGCTGGGGCCACTGCACTTGTTGCTGAGCTGTTGTTGTTTACAGGCTATTCCCTGCCCCAACCTGGGTGTGCATCTGCGTGTGCACATGTTTGTGTGCACGAGTTTGGGCCTCCTTAGATATGTCTGGAAGGGGGCTTTTGGCTCTAAACGTCTCACAGAAGATGTGTCATGGACTCCCGGTGGCTGCTGACACCTTATGAATCTCCAGACACCAGACCGGGAGGCCCTCCTAGTAACACAGCTTCTTCTGTTGTCGACTTTTAAACACAAATATCATAATTTATTCAGTGTGTGGGTTTGGAGTTTCTGCTTGTGCTGTTTGTATGCTATCCAAGAGATTCCTTAATAAAAGAAATGGCTCCCAAGGCAAAGTCTCTTCAGAAACTGTAGTTTCGGGGCATAGAGAAGACTGAGCCACCCAAAGGGGTGGAGACGCAGCGGCCATTAGAGTTGCTGCTTGCTGACCCTTCTACCAAACTGCCATTCATGACAGATTCTTCTGTGGTCTCCCTGTGCAGCCTCCTATCCCAGAAACACCTGCCCCAGCGGGCAGAGGAAACTCTGGAGACCCTCGACTCTTCCTCCAGAAGAGGAGGTCCTGTGGTTGGGCTTCCCCACCTCCTTTCCTCCCAGTATGTCACCACAAGCAGCCTACTGTTCATCAGCGTGAAATATGCAGCCTCTAAACCTGGCAGTCCTTGTAGCCTCTCACTCTCTCTGCTCCTATAGCCTCAGGTCCCGTATCCCAGCCCTTCCACATCTTCAGCCCTCTTCTATCTAGAATTTCTAGATAAAATTTCTTTTCCCTCTTTGTGCACCTTGTGAATTACTCATCCTCCAAGGCTCAGGGAAAGCATGCATTCTCTTTCAGCCCTTTCTGAACATCCTCCAAACAAAATTGACATCCCTTAATTAAATAAAGAAAGATATTTGGGGGTCCATGTTTCAAACTTAGTTGTATGGAGGCGTCTGTGTCCATTTGACTTTGTAACCCTTGCTAGACTTGGTTGAAAAAATGGAGAATCTATCCTGCCTTTTCCTTATTTATCATTCGGTTTGAAAACTATGTACCAAACACGACAACGGCCTACCCTAAAATACTGTCTCCAGCTCTACTGTTTACTCTGCGCCATCTCCACGCCTACTCCTCACAAGCTCTTTCCCTAAATCTTTTACCCAAGGCCACCTGATCCAGCGAAGAAATCCTTGAAGGGGTGAGTGTGCCATGACTTCTGGCCTGCTCTTACTTGTTATGCAAGGAAACCCTGGAGAAGTAAACATTACCTCTGCTGCCGCCGTCCGGGCTATGCCTGTCTTAAGGTCTGGCGTGGAGCCTGGCCTGCTTCTTACCCATCTATGTGTTGTTGCTCTGCTGACTGAAATCTTGGATTGGATGTGTACATCCTGATCCCAAAATCTGTCCCTCTCCCCTGGCCTGAGTCAAACTCTCTTTCCTTAAAGGGTCAACTTGGCCTCCCCAGAGCTTGTAGAGGAGAAAAGAGCATCAGATGTGGGAGGCATGTTTTTAACAAACCATATCACTTCTAAATGATAAAGAGAAAAGTCAATGCAAGTTGCACAGAATCTCTTCTGTACCTGTATTTATTTTATTATTTTCAGATGTGTCTCCTCCACAGATTACAAGTTCCTGAAAGCGTTGAATGTGTCTTCTGCATCTTTGTATCCTCTAGGGTAGCCATCAGAGAGCCTTGTACAAAGTATGAGTCCAATAAATATTTGATGGATGGATTTCTGGGCCAATAAGTGGATGAAACAAAGGAAAGCAAGGAAACAAAGGAAGGCAAAGAACCTATAATGGAGCTAGCGGTGCAGCAGAAAGGGCGGCAGAGCCGTCTGGCTTCACTGCCTTCCAGTGCCTTCCACTGCCTTAAGAGTAAGAAACAACATCACTGAAAGATCCAGAAGGAACTGAAATCTGAAAATGACAGTACTTTAAGTCTCTTAGAGGGAAGTGAGGTAGAGCGATAGAGTTAATGGAAGAGAAGCAAGAAAGTTATTGTGATAAAGATCTCTTAAAGATGCTTTCCTCACAGGCTTGTAACTAAGCAACAAGCAGTTGTATTAGCAGGAGAGTGGTCTGTTCATCTTTCTCACCATCACCTCCCTGAGCCCCCCTTCTCAGAGCCCCAAGTAAAACAGTTTCCCTGTTCCCTCTGGCTGCTGCACTTTTCCCAGTAACAGCGTCTAGGTTTTGTTAAGGAAGGTCTAAGGCAGAGACGGCATCTTTAGGGCTGAAAACAGGAGAGATTACTCTTTGTCTTCAAACTTTGCTCTTTCCCACCACTGGTACCCAGTCTGATCTCATTCTCCCTGACATGTTCCTGATCATAGCATCCGCAGCTAGACTGCATTTGAGTAAGGGAACATCTCAGGATACTCAGTTCACTACCGAGGTCACAAAGAGACAGGAAATGCTAGTGCCATGAGGCAAAATGACCTGTTACAAGCTTGACAAGATGTAGGTCAGTGTTTTCCCAACCCTTTTCATTCTTTGGCTTACCTTCGGATGTCTAAAATATGTCTAAGTATGACATGTGGGCTCAGAGAATAAAAGCTTTGGAGAAGCCCTGGAAAGGTCTGCAGGTGACTAAGAGAAAAGCAAAAGAGCAGAAAAAAAAGGGAAGACAAGAAGTCCAGGGAACAGAGATGAGATGTGAAGGAGGGAGGACAGCAGGGGGCAGGAGGCATCCTGCTTCGCTTTGTCAGTGGACCTTGCCTCTCTTGTGAATGAGTGTGTTGGCTGTGGTCTGAGTTAAAGAAAGTGGGGCTCACTTCCGTGAAGAAGGGCAAGGGTACCCTTGCAGAGCCCTTTCTTCAGGGTGGATGGAACTGTTGGTTCATTTCTCTGCTTTCCCTACTAGACTGTGGGCTTCTTGCGCCTACAACTTGTTGTAATTATCTTGGTGTCCCCAGCACCCAGCACTGTGCCTGGTGCATTGGTTGATGCTCAGCAAATGTTTGTCAAAAGAAATGAGGAGAGTGGCCTTGCCAGAACTGTCTCAAGGGGGACCCCCAGAGTCCTTACCACCTCCCCCTCCAACTTTCTGTCACTGCCAATTAGACTTAATATGACTTCTCATAAGAGCTGAGGTCACCTGGGAAGCATGGCTTAGGTATCTCACCATGGGCAACAATGTTGATTCACTGAAGTTTAAATGCTTTGGGATAATGCCCGGACTTTTTCTCAAAAGCAGGCGTTTTAGATGGGCTCTCTTCTCCACTAATTTTTGAACAATAATTTTCCCCCATGCAATGCCAGGCCTTAAAGTCACCCAGGTGTCTGTGTGATTTTCAGCAAGTTGCATCACTTCTTTGTGGCTCAGTTTACCCAACTGTAAACTAGGATAATAACACCTTCCTCATACAGTGGTTATGAAGGTTAAATGAAGTAATATTAATTATTGATTCAAACTATGTCTGGTACATAGTAAACATTATATTAAGTGTTTGTCTTAGAAAGTTGTTTGGGAAACACAGCTTTATATTTTAAAATCTTCTCTATGTTTTCTTGCTTAATACCAAAATCCCCGTTCCTCGTGTTCATTTTTTTTTTTTTTCTGATGGAAGGGTCTTTTAAATAGGTCTGGCAATGTGAGGATGGCCTTTTGGTTCAGCCTACTTCTAGGATAACAGAATTTTCTCCCTGAACCCCTTCTAGGTCAGGCTCATCTACTGTGGGAAGCACATCCACCTGCAGGACTCAGATATCAGGGCACGCCTAGAGAAAGGTGCAGCTGAAAGTCAGGAAATCTTATTTTTTTAGGGTAGAGCCAAAAGAGGACTAATTTCCTTTACAGAAATACTATGCATTTCATAGTAGAAAAAAAAATAGGATACCTACTACGTGCCACTTAATCCTTGTCTCATTTAAGGCTTATAAACACCCCCGCAAAATAGTCATTATTTCTGTTTTGCAGATGAGGAAACTGTAACTGGGAGAGGTTAAGTCAGTAGCCCAAAGTCACACAACCGGTTAGAGGCAGAGCCAACTTTTGAACTGAAGTCTGACTTGATTCCAAAGCCCTTTTTGGACGCCCCAATGCTGGTTCCAGAGCATGTGCTGCAGGCGTGCTACCAGAAGACAGAAGGAATTTCAACCCGGCAGGGCAGGGACCCAGGCCGAGGTTTTCTTAGGACACCAAGGTTTCCAGCAAGCTGGTCTGGTTCTGTAAGCCTGTTGCAAAACCCTCCATTGCTGAGTCATTGAACAACAGCGTCCTGAAGGCTGGAAGGAAGCTTTCTAAAACTACCTGGTCCCTCCCGCCCCCTTCAGGAAGTTCAATGCCAAACACACATGGTAATGAAAACAAGCCAGTCCCTTGTTTAAAAAGACCAAACCCAGTCCTCCAAGCTGAAAGTTTTTTCTCCAGTGCCGTGCGCTTTAAGTGGCACAAAAGCTGACGCTGGGCAAGGGTCCCAGAAGACCCTGTGGTGACTAGAATCAGGGCAGACCACGGGGCTTCTGCTGGGACTCAGGCAGGGCCCTGGAATCTCTTCAGCTCAGGTCCCTGCTTTGCTGAAAGACTGTCCTTGCTCCCACTTCCTGCAGGATGAACTCTCACCAAGGTTTGGGGCTCAAGACCCTCCATTCTGGGGCTCTACCCTCCCCCATTCTCAGCTTGCCTAAATCTCTCCGCCTTGTTCCGGCCAAGTGGGTTTGCTGTGTGTTACCCAGAGCGCACCAGCGCCCACCTGAGGCTCTCACATCTGTTCCCACCTCCCTTCCCTCTCCCTCTAGCCACCCCAGGCTGCAGTGACTTCTCTTTCCTCCGACCAGTTCCAACTGGTCTCAGAATTTATTATCTTGAGCTGTTACGTAAATCCTTCATTGTGAACTTTTCACATGTTCGCTTCTTGCCTCTCTGACTAAATCATCAGGGACTGGAGGTCAAAAGCCATGTCTGATTCAGCCTTGCATGTCCACAGTATCCTGCACAGCGCCTGATGCCAGGTAGATCTCAATCAGCATTTCTAGGCTTATTTAGAAGACTGACCAACTCTTCTCTCTGCTCCTACCTTTCTGTCTGTACCAAGTGGATTTTGAGCAAACAAAAAAGGAATTTGGCAGCGTATTTCTTGCAGACTGTACTTGAAGTTTAGCATTTCAGAGGATCTCTTCTGTCTCATTGGTGGGGAGTCCACTATATGCCAAGCATTATGATAGGGCCTTACCAATAATGCTGGAAGAAACTGAGCTAACAGGACCCAAGCAGTAAGATCCCTAAAACTCTGGACCCAGTTTCCCCCAATATCCTCAAAACAAACAAACAAAAACTTGCGATGATGAAAACCACTTCCCTCCATCTTTCCCATCCATGAACACCTACAGGAAGCTGAAGCATCTTAAAAAAGCAGAGACTGGGTTGTTTCTGCTGCAGTTGCTACTGTTCCCACCATAAAATATAGTAGAGAATCGGAACAGGATGCAGATCTGTCAACACATCCTTCTGATGTCACAAGCAGGCACTTTTACACTCAGGGAAAGGGGGCCCTCCCAGTGGAATGCAGCCAGATGTCTTATTTCCAGCAATTAGCCCTGTCACTCCACAACTACAGGAGCCTCCTGACTGGGCCAGAGTGGTCCGGGCCTAGCATCCAGAAGCCACTGCTGTCAATCCACATCCTAAAAGGATTTCTTTCCTCTGAAGCCCTGCCTGCAGTTACCAGGAATCCCAGATCAAGGTAAGATCTTGACATTAGCATTTTAAGTTCCCAAAGAGATTTTCACGTGCAGCCAGAGTTGAGAGCCCCTGGGCTTTCTGCCATCATCTCCATCCCTACGTTTTGCCCAGTCCTGCCCCAGACCAATCCTGCTCCTCCCTAAGCATCGCTGCAGGTATTAGGGAAGGTAGATGGATAACTCTCATGTTCCCTTTCTTCATCTCAAGCATAGGTCCCTCCTCCTCCGTGAGCCTTTCCTGCACATCTCAGCCCACTGTGCCTTCCCTCTGCAATGGTAATGATCCAAGAGCTGTCCAGCACACACACACTCACCCTCTGCCTGGCAGTGGAAGGCAGCCCCTCACATGGGCATGCTTCTCTCTCCTGAAATCACAAACTCCTTGGAGACAAGAGCCATCCTTTGAACCTCTTTACGTCCTGATGGGGATGAGCATGGAATGCTGTGCACACAACAGACATAAGAGGTGCTTAAATATTAATGGAAGGAGAGAGGGAAAGGGAGCAAGAGAGGATGAATTCTGATTCAACAAATATTTATTGTGCATCTATCATGAAGCAGATGGAGAAACAGTGAACAAGTAAACAAAAGATTCTATTTCCCAGCTAGTGGGAAGTGCAGTAGAAAATACATAAGCCAGGGTAAAGAGACAGGGAATGGATGAATGAATAAATGAATGAATGTCTAGTAAATGCAAGCTCCACAGACATTTAATTTACATCTATCCAGGGTTTTCCCGAACCAGCTTGTGCAAAAGCAGAAAGTGAAGGGGAGAGGGTATATAGCTCAGTGGTAGAGTGCATGCCTATCATGCACGAGGTCCTGCGTTCAATCCCCAGTACATCTATTAAAAAATAATAATAAATAAATAAACCTAATCCCCACTCAAGCAAAACAAAACAAAAACCCCCCAAAACAATAACAACCAAAAAAAGCAGAAGGTGGCCACTGAGTGTCTATTATTTCGCTAGGGCTGTTGTAAGAAAGTACCTCAAACTGGGAGACTGAAACAACAGAAATTTATTGTCTCAGTTCTGGAAACTAGAAGTCTAAAATCAAGATAATCAAGATGTTGGCAGGACTGATTCCTTCTAAGGGCTGTAAGGGATGTGTCCCAGGCCTCTCTCCCTTGTGTGCAGCCTAATGACCTCACTGTAACTTAATTCCCTCTGTAAAGACCCTAGCTCCAAATGCGGTCCACATTTGAGGTACTGGGGGTTAGGAATTCAACATATAAATTTTGGAGGAACACAATTCAACCCATTACAGTGTTCTTTCTATCAGGATTCCCATAGCATTCAGAGTTTTACCACTTAAAGGTTATTTTGTTTAGTTGTAAGCTCCTTGACAGTAGGAACTCTGTTGTTCATACCTATTTCTCAAGTCACTAGGACCACTCCTGGCACATGCCAGATATTTCACAAATGTCAGACTGAATTCACTTTTGTTCAAGAAAACTCGGAGCAAAAGGCAAAGCCATTTAACCCAGGAAATCAAGGAAGTTTGATAGCCTGCAGCAATTCTTGGAATCCTCTGAGTCAAAGGAAATTATGTTTCCATGACACAGAATCTGGATTTCTTAATTAGAGGTATTTGCATGATGAGAGGAGACTTGTTTCTGAATAGTCATTGCTTTCCTTCTTTCAAATCAATGGTCTCTGCTTCTGACATCAGAATTATCTCTACAGCGAGTACATGAGTCACAGAGAGGAGGTCTGGCTGTTAGTAGGGGAATGAAGAGTAGGAAAGAGGAAAGCATCTAAAGATAGAGACCTCTTACCAAGATGTACAGGAGAAAAGGAGGGCCCACAGCTCAGCCCCTCACTTACCAGTGCAACAGAAACAGCAAATTAGCTTTAACCAAGTGTTGCCCCACCTTCAGGATATGCCACTCCTTCCCTTCTTGCTGCTCAGTAAAGGTCTCCGAAGCCCCACACCAGCTGGGTACCCTACCCTCAGTCCCTGGACCAAATGTGAAAAGCTCAACACCTAACAACCCAGAAAAAAGACACATGGGTGTGAGAGGTGCATGCTATTACCACCATCCTGCCTGACACTGAGGTCTGTGGTGTGCTTGCGTTGTTCCCTATGGATTTCAGATATGGCGTCTCAGTCTAACCACCTCCAGTTCTCAGAATAGGGGTATTCCATACTTGAAGACATGCTTCCCACGTCTTCTTCTACCACCTGAAATGTTGAAGGAAGATCTCAGCTAGGCTTTGTCAGAGTGGGCAGCATCCTTAAGCTCTATTTGTTCGGGTAACCAAGAAAGAGAAGTCAGATGGTTAAGCAGGTAAAAGTTCCTTCCCATGCCTGCTCTTCTACCTCCATCAGGTATCCAGTCCTCCAGGTCGGACGCCAAGCAAAACCCTAAGAAAGGCTTTTGGAAGATGATCTACAAAGCTAAGGCATGTCGATCTGAATTCCAGCCAGTTATAAAGGCAGAAGAGAACTTTTTCTCACACTGCTGTGCAGAGGCTTCGGAAGAGCCAGAATGCAGCTGAAAATGGTTAAAAACAATGAGGGGCTGTTACTGGTGTCTCTGAGGGAAAAAAGACCAAATCCTTGACCTACAGCTTCCCCGGGGAGCTGTGGGGAGAGGACTCTTAGAGCAAGTGCACACAGCCCGTGATTACAGGACTTTCGACCTTCACTCCAGGAAGTTGGACTGGTCCGTGTTTGTTTGTTTTCCCCTACGGCCTAAGTCTTGAATCAGTGCTTCTCAAGTGGAGACAATATTTTCAAAGAACCACAAGATCTCTTTGAGTTTTTTTTGAAATTGGCTTTTTATTTTAATGATAATATAAAAATAAATTTTAACTTGTCCTGAATCTAGATGACTTAGAACAGCTCCAAGAAATTTCAGTACCAAAGGTTGTATTTGTGAATGTCTTCATAACAAATGAAGCTCAAATGACGTCAAGCAAGGGTTTAAGCAAGGGTTTTGAAATGATTTGAATGTAAAAAACTAGGGGGAGAATTGAATCATCACATGGTAGATGGTAAAGGTGGAAGACTTGTCCAAAAACGGGCTCAGCAATATCCCTGGTCCCATGCTCTTCCAGAACCTTGTCACTACCCCATCAAGAAGTAGAGCTTTCATTTCCTCCCCTTCAGCCTCAGTGGGCCTTTGTGACTGCTTCGGGAAACAGTGCGGTTGAAGTGATGATGCATGGCTTCTCAGGCTAGGTCATAAAAAAGACAGAGCTTCCTCCTGGCTCTTCCTCTCTGAATACTTGCCTTTGGAGCATAGCTCTATATTGTGAGGAAGCTCAGGCCCCACGGAGAGACCCACCGAGGTATTCTGGCTGGAAGATTCAGATAAGGGTCGGCAGCCAGCGTCAACTACCAGGTATGGGAGTAAGGAAGCTTTTAGATCAAGGATTGGCAGATTTTGACCTGAGGTCCAGATCTGATTTATTGCCTGTTTTTATTAATAGAGTTTTATTGGAACACAACCACACTCGCTTATTTGCCTATGGCTTCTTTTGTGCTACAAGGGCAGAGTTTAGTAGTTACAACAAAAACTATGGTCTGCAAAGGTGAAAATAATTTACTATCTTTTACAGAAAAAGTTTATCAACCTCTGCATTAGATGATTTTAGCTCCTGGTCTTCGAGCCACCCCAGGTAAGTCCTAGTAGAGCAGAAACAAGCTGTACCTACCAAGCCCAACCCAAAACATAGATTTCCAAGCAAAATAAATGTTGCTTTAGCCACTAATTTGGGTATAGTTTATTTCATGGCAATAGATGATTGAAACCGTTTTATAAGCATGCTAGATTCAAGAGGACCTTGCCATAGCAGTTGATTTTATATTCAGATTCTATTGCTCAGAGTTGATCTTTGAATGTACCAACTTGCAACAGTTTAGTAGCAGTAAGTATGGTAGGTAATTGTGATAAAGGACTTTTTCATTCCAAACTCTAATAAGAATTAGAGGAGATGCCTCCTTTAATTCAGATTTCAATAACATCACAATGCTAATCTTATCTCTAAGAAAAGATAATTTTACATTATTATCTAGTAAAACTTTATTAAAATTAGTCTTCAGGACTTGCTTGCTGGCATCATTATGTTTCATTGTGTGGTTGGATTATCCTGCACCATCAAAACAAGTTTTGATGGTACTAGTAACATTTTCTATAATATGCTTATTGCATACAGTTATTCTCTGCATTAAAATAATTGAAGTCAAAATGCAGACTGAAACTAAACATAGAACCAGAACCAAAACTCCTTCTATTATTAAACAACTTTGGGGTTTTGCAAAACATCATCTCTCACATTAAATTTAATTATATAGGATTTTGTGGATTTTTAGGTTTAGTTTGATGATTTGGCTTTCTAATTGCCTAACTTGTAAACAGAACTATACACATAGGAATCTATACCTACTTTTATATATACGTGTGCATGTGTGCAGGTGCGTGTGTAACCTGAGAACAGGTGATAGAATCAGTCTGTAATACATATATTTTTCCTTTAAAGGAGGCTTGTATAGCTTCTGCACAGCAAAGGAAACCAGAAGTAAAACAAGAAGAAAACCTACGGAATGGGAGAAAATTTTTGCAAGTGAAACCGACAAAGGCTTGATCTCCAGAATATATAAGCAGCTCATACGACTCAATAAGAAAAAAATAAACAACCCAATCCAAAAATGGGCAGAAGACCTAAACAAGCAATTCTCCAAGGAAGACATACAAATGATCAAAAAGCACATGAAAAAATGCTCAATATCACTAATTATCAGAGAAATGCAAATCAAAACTACAATGAGGTATCACCTCACACCAGTCAGAATGGCCGTCATTCAAAAATCTACAAATGACAAATGCTGGAGAGGCTGTGGAGAAAGGGGAACCCTCCTACACTGCTGGTGGGAATGCAGTTTGGTGCAGCCACTATGGAAAACAGTGTGGAGATTCCTCAAAAGACTAGGAATAGACTTACCATACGACCCAGGAATCCCACTCCTGGGCTTGTATCCAGAAGGAAATCTACTTCAGGATGACACCTGCACCCCAATGTTCATAGCAGCACTATTTACAATAGCCAAAACATGGAAACAGCCTAAATGTCCATCAACAGGTGACTGGATAAAGAAGATGTGGTATATTTATACAATGGAATACTACTCAGCCATAAAAACCAACAACATAATGCCATTTGCAGCAACATGGATGCTCCTGGAGAATGTCATTCTAAGTGAAGTAAGCAAGAAAGAGAAAGAAAAATACCATATGAGATTGCTCATATGTGGAATCTAAAAAACAAAAACAAAAACAAACAAACAAAAACAAAGCATAAATACAGGACAGAAATAGACTCACAGACAGAGAATACAGACTTGTAGTTACCAGGGGGGTGGAGGGTGGGAAGGGATAGCCTGGGATTTCAAAATTGTAGAATAGATAAACAAGATTACACTGTATAGCACAGGGAAATATACACAAAATGTTATGATAACTCACAGAGAAAAAAATGTGACAATGAGTGTGTATATGTCGATGAATGACTGAAAAATTGTGCTGAACACTGGAATTTGACACAACATTGTAAAATGATTATAAATCAATAAAAAATGTTAAAAAAAATAAAATAAAATAAAAGAGGCTTGTATAGACACAAAAGGACAAATATTGTATAATTCTACTTATGCGAAGTGCCTAGAATAGTCAAATTTATAGAGACAGAAAGTAGAATAGTGTTACCAGGGGTTGTGGGGAAAGGGGAATTAATTTAAGCTATCATTTAATGGGTATGGGATTTCAGTATGGGATGATGAAAAAGTTCTGGAGAGGGATGGGGTGACGGTTGCACAACAATGTGAAAGCATTTACTGCCACTGAATTTTATACTTAAAAATGGTTAAAATGGTAGATTCTTTGTTATTTCTCTTTTACCAAATTGAGAGAGGCCTGTAACTTACTTAAATATGAGAAATCCCAGCCCAAACTAAAAGCAGCTGAGGTTGTCTCTAGGATCTATCCTTCAAGCCAAGATGCTTAAAATCTTTGAGGTTTTAACACTCAGAAAGTGAGAAGAACCACTTTGGAAATGACACCAAAGAATTAGGGCTCTGGGAAAGAACATGTCTCGCTCAGACTGAGCCACGCACCCCTCGGCTTTCGGTAAGAAGCCCTTTCCCCGCACCTGAGCCTGAGCCGGGGAGGGAGAAAGTGGTTCCAGAGAGGAGGCGGGCGTTCTGCAAGGAGGAGGCCCCCCACCTGGAAGCACTCAGAAGCTTCAGCTGTAACACATCCTTTTGTCTCGCACCAAAAGAGAACTCTTAGAAGACGGGGATCTTGGAGCAACACTGGAGCCTGAGGTACGCTTCCAACAGAAGGTAGGGAGGTGCAGCGAAGGAAATGGGGGTGATTAGAAGAGATCTGAAGGTAATGATGGAGCACCTACTAGGTGCCAGACTTTGTGCTTTACATTTCTTATCCCCTTTAAATCTTCACGTAACACTCATTGTTTTTAATCTCTTTTTTATAGAAAAGGAAACTAAGACCAGAAAGATGAGCTAACTTGCCTAAATGGTCATATGGGTCATAAGGAGCCAGAATGAGAGCTGTGTCTGTCTGTCTGTCTATCAAATCCCCAGTCCTTGCCCCTTCTCCCTCCGTGTCATATGCACCCTGGCCTCTCTCTCACCTGCTCTGGAAAGGCTCAGCCTCACTACAGCCTCCTCATCCAAAAATACCTTCTTCACAGGCTAGAAGGAGCCCTTGGGCTCTCTCTCATTGTAAGAATTTGGCAAACAGCAAGGGACCCTGGAGAAGTGGAGTCCAGCAGGAAACAGTGAAACAGACCACCCGCAACTGGCACCATGCCAGGGCCAGAGGAGCCACCCCAAATTACTCAGGGGGCACTGATAGGGAATTCTTTCTTCAGAGTGTTTAATTTAACATGGTGGTGCACCTAGGAACAAAGCCCTTCTATAAGAAAACTAGGCATGCTAAACAATGTTCATAGCCAAACTGCACCACAGCCCTTTCTAGCCACACTGCTTGAAAGTAGCTCTAAAAATAATATGAGCAGCTTCTATTTGCCCCTTCCCAGGAAGGTAAACAAGTAAAATCAAAGGCAGCTGCTGCTCCAGCAGCCTCTTCCTGTATTTGTTTCTTCTCTGGGGACAACCCACTCCCTTGCCCCTACCCCTGCTTTTCCTGCTCTCTGGTTCCGCCATCAATTTCTCTCCTCAAATTAGACGCAGGCACAGGATCAGTCACTGACATTTTTTGAGTAAGCCTTTACACTTTAGTATGAATTAATGTGTATACTGCTCATTTGACATTTGCACAGTTGGATCAATATTCTCTGGTAACCCACCTCAGGCACTAGGACTCTGAAGAGGACAAAGGAGGTTATACTAAATGACATGTATAGACTATGATGATTCCATACCTGAAGAGACTGCAGGTGCCTAGACTGGGGCTCACATTTGGGTTTGGGCCACTAGATGGCAATTACACCCTCTTCCACTATTGCAGCTAGCCCTGCATCAGCCTGTCCCTGGAGCACTGCTGCCTGATTTCCATGTCTTTCTAGGGCAAAGATCTTTGAGAAGCTCGTAAATGCCCCCTTTCATTACAGCAATCAACTCTTTCTTATCTGCCTTCAACTTTACTAGAAATACTTCTAACATCACTCAGAGAAACATTAAAAGTGAAAAGAGAAAACCCTCATACCTCATGAGGAGTTCTATCTGATCAAATATTTAACTAATATTAAGCAAGGGCCTTTGCTCCACTTTCCATCTCCTTCCTGATGTGTGTTTTGGAAAACCTTGATCCAGGGGACTCTTCTTTGGAGCTGTCCTCTCCTCCTAGCTTTCCTCGTGAGGAGGCCTGTTGGGATACTCTGGTTAGGCCACCTTCCTGTGCTCCCATGCCATTCTTCTGTGAAGCCTTTTCTAAGTCCGTTCCCAAACTTTAGCCCTACCCTTTCACTGGGTATGTTCAAAATAGATATTTGTCATAAGACTTCTGAAGACTTAACACATCATTCCATCATTATTTGCTCATGTGTCTTCCTCACTAGGCGGCAAATGTCTAGAGAAGAGGGACAAGGTTTTATTTATTTCTGATCCCCAGAGTGCCCAGCCCAGTGAGCTGCCAACTGCCACCTGGACAGCAGGTGGAGGTTGAAAAGATCCTTGTTACCTTCTCTGAAAATCCCAGCTGTCAAAACTAACCATTATGCAGTTACTGAGCAATTTCACATCCTCTCTTCTGCCCTGTCCTAGGGCCTTGAGAGCTGACTCACTAGGTGGGTGGGTGAGAAATGGGGTGTGTTTAGGTGAGTATTTGAGGAGGTAATGTGCCATGGTGTGGAAATACTGACATATGGCTGGATTCCTCTTGGACACTAATCTGTTCCCTTATCTCTGCTTACTCCCAAAGAAATGTCATCTATCTGGGGAAAGTGGCAAAGTGAATGAAGGCCATTTCCATTTGTCTCAAAGATGACTTCCTTTCCAGCTGCAAGCAAATTGTCCATAGAATGACATAATTTGGAATCATGTCCTAGAATATTGGCCATCTGCTTGGCTTCCTTCAGAGTCTTGCTACTTGAAGTGTGGTCCTTGGAGCAGCAGTATTGATATCACCTGGGAATTTGCTAGAAATGCAGAATCTCAGGTTCCACCCAGATCTGCTGAATCAGAATCCACATTTTTACAAAATCCCCAGGTGATTCACATGCACAGTCAAGTATAAGAAGGCTGATCTAGGGGTTGGGAAGGGATAAATTGGGAGTTCAGGATTTACAAATACTGACTATTATAAATAAAATAGATAAAAACCATATTTCATCTGTGTAGCACAGGGAACTATATTTAATATCTTATAGTAACCTATAATGAAAAAGAATATGAAAACGTATATATGTATATGTATGACTGAAGCATTATGCTAGACACCAGAAATTGATACACTGTAACTGACTACTACAATTAAAAAAAAAAGATGACTGATCTACAGCATACTTTGAGGTCACAGTATTTCATAGTGGGTGTGGTGTCTCTGTAAACTCTGGGGTGCTCTGCCTCATCCCCAGAAGTCACAGTGGGATTAATCAAATTCTGCATGCTTTAGGTGTTTAACAGAAAACCCATTATTTGGCAATGTTGGGGCATTAAACAGCCCTGACACTTCCTCAGTTTCCTGAGAGTTAACCTTAAAGCCTCAACTATGGTAAGCTGGACCCCAAGCCAGGGACTCTGTCAGGCTCTCAGAATATTCTTCAGCATTAACCAGGCCATGATACCTGTGGTCACCTAGGGTAGTGGACAGACCAGGTAAAGACAAAATGAAGAGTTTCTCATAGGCATTGAAGAACCACAGCAGTCCAGGTGAGGTTTTCTTAGTGACTGCATCAGACAAGGCTGAGAATAAGCAAGCCACTTGGGGTGGGAGTGAAGGAGTCATGTGATTTGTGGAGGACTGCAGCCTGGGCTTACTGGAATGATACTCATGAAGTCTGAAGAGATGCCTGACTAAGCCATGGGAAACCCCAAGAATCCTCCACAGGGCAATAGGCCCAGCAAGGGCGGCCTGGGGCTGACCTCAGCCACACTCTGCTTTCTGTAATTGGGGCAGGACACTGTTCCCAGGCCCCCCTGAGGTCAGATGAGTTACGGGTCAGCGCGGAGCCCGTTCTCAGGGATGATAGGCACGAGTCCACCTGGGAAAGGAGGCCATGCCATTCATGAGATTGTAGAGATTGTCAGGGTGCGTCCCCGGTAAATGAACATCTATAGGGCGAGACAGCAGGTGGCAGCCTGGGGGTTAGGCAGCCAGCGTGTTCAGGGCCAGCTTAATGTGGAGGAATCTCCTGAGGGCCTGTGAGGCATTGTGCAAGCTTGACAATAAAGCCAGAGGCTCAGGAAACAGGCAGAGAATAAGCTCCAGTGCTAGGAAAGTTCTAAGAAACAGAACTAAGTGTGGCAAAGAAGGGAAACATTCTTTCATAATTTTAATAAAGATACAAAGTAGAAATGGAAGAAAATGGGGTCCAATGAGATAAAAATATTGAACTATTCTGTTTACAACCCAATTTTACCCTGAGCTGACCTTGAGGGTAGAGAGCTTGTATCATTTAGTTTCTTCTTTTATCTTTCTCCTGGTGTGCAGGAAGTGACTCCCTGACCCTCTTCTCCCCACTCAGGTCTTAATACAACCCTTTCCTGCTGTCTCCAGCGGCACTGGCTTTTCCTAAGAGAATTTGCAGGGGCCAAGGGTGCCTGGTGTGGAAGCTGACATTGACCTATGAAGTGTCCAGTCAGAAATCGTTCCCAGACCAATGTGAACAATGTGTGCCTTTAACTACACATATATACATACATATATATGAATGTATATATTATATATATATAATTTTATGGTAACAGTTCAATAACATTTTAATATTTTTGTGTTTCTTAATTTTGTGGTAACAGCTTAATAATAACTATTTGTTACTAAACATTTTATATTTTACTTAAACTTTATGTTTGTTATAACACCACAAAAATTGCCCATAACTTTTCACCTAAATATAACTATTTTTATCTCTCTATCATTCCTGTGTGCCCTAAGATGACCAAAAAAAAAAAAAAAAAAAACCACTTCTGAATATAACCCATGCTGTCCTAAGCCACATCAGTTTGAAATAAAATAGTCACCGTAATGGTAAAAGTTGCATTTCTCTGGCTCTGCTGTTACCTTTAATTTTGAGAAATCTGACCACTCTCAAATTCCACCCACCTATTTCTGACAGTCTCTGCACAAAGGTGGGATTGAAAACACAAGGGTGGCCTCTTGTGTTTTCCCAAGCAAGGATTTTCGGTTACAAAGCGATCTTTACCATACATCCCTCAACCCCTCCCTGTTCTGAAAGTTTTGTTGTTAACCTCCTGCAAATCTCCACACCCAAATGATAACTCCTTCCCTCAATATCCCCACCCCACAAGTAACTATGCCTATTATGGATTTAGAGTCATCTCAAAGGCCCTCCCCTCCCCTTTGTCCTTGCATGGAACTCTCAACTCTTCCAAGCCTCTGGGTCTCCAACACGACCCCTGAGTACTGGGCAAAAGGGCAGGCCTAGGGAATGACGGGATGCTGCTCTTAGAATCGTACAGTGAGACACGCTCCTGGGCAGACCCACAGTTACGTGTACTTGCCGGTGCTGCAGAGGTAGCTCCCATCTAGAAAGCCTGTGAGGACTCAAGTGATGGAAGGTGGTAATAATGTGGGAAGGAATCTTAAAATTGCTTCTATTAGTTAATTATTTAAAATTTTACAATCCCCTGCTTTAATGCTTGGTGGTAACAAATGGTGACATTCCTCACAACCTGACACCACTATTGAGAACTGGAGAGCTGGATATTTTTTGCTGTAGGAATTCAAAAGATTGACTCAACTGGGCTGAGAATCATAGAAGTCTTTGCACAGAACTTGAAATTATGAGCCCAGTTTTTAGAGATAAGTAAAACTGATACGGGTAGGAAGAGCTGGTGAAAGCTTTGTATGTGGAGACTGTATGAACAGAGGCACAGAGGCAGGAAAGCACAAGGCTTGTTCAGTGACCCTTTTGGCTTATTAGGTTCCTGTGGGGAAATAGTGAGAAACAATAGCTAGAAAGATTGACTTGGGACTGCCACATTGAAGAGAAATCTTAATGCCAGCTCAGGAGTCTGAATTTTTCTTAAAGGCACAGAGAGATATTGAAAGATTTTGTGCACGTGAATGGCATGATGAAATTAGCATTTTAAAGAAAATAGTTCTGGTGTTTGTATTCAGAAAATATAGGAAAGAAAATCTGAAAGAGCTGAAGACAAATTTAGTTATTTTACCTAGGTCTTTGTATTTCTTTGAATCTTACTTTAAATTATTTGTTTAAATATATTTATTGCTAATTCTAGTGAATGTATGGATACATATTATTCTTGACAGTTTTAAAATGTCATTTTTAAATTGAATAGTTGATTTACTATATTATACTAGTTTAAGGTGTATAGCATGGTGATTCACTATTTTTATAGATTATGCTCCATTAAAAGTTATTACAAGATAATGACTATAATTCCCTGTGCTATGCAATATGTCCTTGTTGCTTATCTACTCTATACACAGTAGTTTGTATCTCTTAACCCCATATACCTGTTTGCCCCTCCACCCTTCCCTCTCCCCTTTGGTAACCACTAGTTTGTTTTCTACATCTGTGAGTCTCTCTCTGTTTTGCATATACATTCATTTGTATTATTTTTTAGATTCTACATATTAGTGATACAATATTTGTCTTTCACTGTCTGATTTATTTCACTAAGCATAATGTCTAGATCTATCCACGTTGCTGGAAATGGCAGAATTTCATTCTTTTTTGTACCTGAGTAACAGTTCATTCGATATATATACTAGATCTTCTTTATCCATTTGGTCTGTTGATGGGCATTTGGGTTACTTCCATATCTTGGTTATTGTAAATAATGCTGCTATGAAAATTGGGGTGCATGTATCTTTTCGAAATAGTGTTTTCATTTTTTTCTGGATATCTACCCAGAAGTGAAATTGCTAGATTATATGATAGTTCTTTCTATCTTTAGTTTTTTGAAGAACGTCAGAATTTTTTTCAAATAAGGAATAGAAGTGAACATAATTAATCTGATAGTTTCAACAGAAACCCTACATGGATATAATACTCACTTGTGAAATGTTAAAAGTTCCCCTCTGATACCAGGAATAAGTTAAGGATTCTTGCTGTTCAATATTAGACTGGGAATTCTAAATTTAAGACAGTAAATTTAAGATAAGAAAAGAAATAAAATGACAAGAACTTGAAAGGAGAAAACAGACTCATTATTTGCAGGTGAAACAACAAAATAACCCACAAATAAATTAATTGAATTTATAAGAAAATTTAGCAGAATAACTGGATGGATTTTGTAAATATACAAAATTAAGTGTTCAATACTCAAATTTTAAGCCCTGCAAGAAAACCACAATTATATGAAGATGAATATGTTATATTACATGTTGTTTGTGATAGCAACAAATTGGAAATGATTCAAATGTCTATTAAAGAAAAACTAATTAAACTAGGATTCATACTACTTTGAAGAATTATATAGTAGTTAAATAGAATGAGAAAATATATATATATATATACCAACATGAAAAGATATCTAAGATGTATTCTTCAATAAGAAAGTTAATTCCAGAATGATATGTATGTTACATCAATTTTGTATAGATGACAATTTAATTATTCAACAAATATTTATTGAGCAGCTACTAAGTGCTGAACACTATTTTAACTATTGGGGATCTAGTGAAGAATAAAATAAATGAAACAAATAAATAAAACAAATAAGACAAAACTGCTGACTCTGTGGGTCTTAAGTTCTAATGGTGGAGACTGAAAATAAACAAAATAAATACATTTTTTAGTTTAGAAGTGAAATGCACAAAGGAGAAAAATAAATCAGAGAAGGAAAACAGAGAGTCTTGGGAGATGAAGGATGCAATTTTAAATAGAGTGATATTTGAGCACACTTGAGAGAGGAGAGAGGACATACTATGTGTTTGCTGCAAGAAGGGATTTCCAGGCAGAGGGAACAGCAAATCAAAGGCTCTGAGGAAGGAGAATGCCTGTGTTGTTCAAGGAACAGCAAAGGCCAGTGTGGCTGGAACAGAATGAGCTTTGGGTTTATATATTGAAAAATACAGATATTCCCATATGTAATAAATACTTAGCTTCCATGGGCAAGCAGACAATGGCTATGACTAAATAGTTCACATGAGAAGAAACTGAACCTCAAACCAACACCTAGAACATTTATGTAGCTTCTCTAATGTAAAAATCAAATATTTGAGTCAGACATTCTTCACAACATGTTCCCTTCCCATATGCCTGCCACACAGTATTGGAATTGCCTGTATCCTCAACTAGTCTGTGAGCTTTGTGAGTGTAGAAGCTGTTTTTGAGTTTGTTGTACATACAGTTTCACCTCGGAGTCTAAAACCTTTTATTTTAGATAATTTGTTAAGTATGAAGTGTTATTTCTTAAGTTCCTGATATGTTTATTGAGCATTTTCATTAAAAGTCACCACTAAGGTGCATACTTTTTAAAAGCAGCAGAAAAATGCTAGCAAAAGACTAGAAACAACCTAAATATTCATCATTTTTGGACTGGTCAAATAAATAATTGTACTTCCACACAATGAAAAACTATGCTGCTGTTTTTAAAAAATGAAATAGAACACTTTGTACAAATAGAAAATGTCTCAAAGATGTATTGTTAAAAGATAAATGTGAGATACTGAACAGTATTTCCTTTGTGCTACAATTATACCTCCCCCACCTCCCAGCTTGTATGTTCATAGATTATCTGTGAAAAGAGACACCACAAACTGGTAACAAAAGTTGCCTCTGGGTACCAGACTTGGTTACAGTGATTAGGTAAAAGAGTATATTGACTTTTCTTTATACATCTTTGCATATGTGTTAATTCATAAAATATGAACAATTAGGTACAAATGGAGTCCCAATCTACCTAAATTTCATGCATTGTTAATTGTTGCCAAATTATCTGGGATGTCAACCCAGATCTAAGTTTGACACTCACTACAATCCTTTGCAGGCCTCGTTCACCTCAATAATTTGGTTTCCAGGGCTGTTTTGTTGGCCTTTCTTCCGGTGCTCAGCTCTTAATTAGTTGTCTGTCCTGTTTTCTCTCTGGCAATGTATCTGTTCCTGTATTTTGAAGCATTTTCATTTCAACTACCTGAGGCTTCCTGGTGGTATAATCAGCAAGAGAAGAGGCCTTTTTTATCTTTCCACTGACCCCATGAGGTTAGAGAGACACCTACCAAAGCAAACAAACAAACACACCCCAGAGTCCAGCACCAACAGATCACTCAGCACCATCTTTTCTTATGGTCTCATCCAATCAGGAATTTCTTCTGACAATCTGAATTTCTTCTAGCCAGCTTCGTGAATCCTACCAGGTACAAATACTTCTGTACAATGGAACTTCTTTATTGAGCCATGAAGTGTTGGGGTTTACAATGAATTGACTACTAAAGATTCCCTGAGAATGATTTCAAGGGGGCATTTAAAACATAATTTGAACATATTTCTGCAAAAAGTAGTGGTATTTACAAACTCATAGAAGGTACAAGTGAACCCTAATGTAAACTATGGACTTTGGTTATTATGATGTGTCAGTGTATGTTCATCAGTTGTAACAAATGGACTACTCTTGTAGGGGATGTTAATAATTTGGAGACTATGCGTGTGTTGGGGTAGGGAGTATATGGAAAATGTCTACCTTCCTCTCAATTCTACTGTCAACCTAAGACTGCTCTAAAAAAATGAAGTCTAAAAAAAAAGATGGAACCTGGGTAATAAATTGAGAAACAAAATTACAGAAAATTATGGGTTTAATAAACTGTATTTTTAAAAGCTTGAAAAAAAATAGTGGTATATTGGATTGCCTGAATGTAACACTGTATGTAAGCTTTCAAATACCTAGTTTGCTTATAATTTCCCTTTTTTGAACATCTCACAGCCTCAAATTATCAAAGAATCATCACAGTCATAAGAAAACTGAAGAGGTCAACTAGTTTCTTCTCCCATAAAGGATTAAAATCACTGCCACTCTCTTCATAGCATGTGTTTTCTGAAACTTCTAGAAAGGCACTTTCTCCCAAGGCAACCATTTTCATTTCTTAATGGTTCTCACTGTTAGAAAGCAGTTTTTGTTTTTGTTTTGCTTTGGGTTTTTTGTTAATTTTTAATTTTTTTTAATTGAAGTATAGTTGGTTTATGATGTCAATTTCTGGTGTACAGCATTTGCTTTTTTTTTTAAATGTCAAGTTGCTTGCTGTCCTCTGTAATTTCTACCCTCTGATTCTTATTTGCCTTCTACCTAGGGAAAAAACTGATATGGTCCTGATAGGAAATAGATGGTATGTTCTAAATGGATGATTGAAGAGTTTAATAAAATGACCATTAACAAAGATGCCTTTTCCCTTTAAGATCAGGAATGAGACAAGGATGTCCATACTGTGTTCAGAATTGTACTAGTGCTTCTAGCCAATGCAATAAGACAATAAAAAGAAATAAAAGGCATCTGGATTGGAAAGGTAGAAATAAAAATCTCCTGATTTTGTATAGCAAAGGTGTACTGATGATAAATTCTTTCAACTTTCAGCTTTTGTATGTCTGAAAAATTCTTTATTCCACCTTTTTGAAAGATATTTTCCCTGATATAAAATTCTAGATTGACAGTTATTTTTTTCTCTTTCAGGACCTTAAAGATGTTGTTACACTGTCCTTTCACTTATATTGTTTCCAACAGAAATTTCCTGTCATTCCTTCCTGTCTTTGTTTCTCTGTGCATAACATGTCTGACTTCTTTTAAGCTTTTACCCTTATCACTTGTTTTGAACAATTTATTATGTGTCTTCATGTAGTTTTCTTCATGTGTCTTGTGCTTAGGGTTTGCTAAACTTTTTGGAGTAGGGGTTTACAGTTTTCATCAGACTTCAGACAAAGGAGGCAAGAATATACAATGGAGAAAAGACAGTCTCTTCAGCAAGTGGTGTCGGGAAAACTGGATAGCAGCATGTAAATCAGTGAAGTTAGAATACTCCCTCACACTACACACAAAAATAAATTTAGAATGGCTTAATGATTTAAACATAAGACAATACACTATAAACCTCCTGGAAGAAAATGTAGGCAAAATATTCTCTGACATAAATCTTAGCAATGTTCTCCTGGGGCGGTCTACCAAGGCAATAGAAATAAAAGCAAAAAAAAAGGGGGGGGGGGTACCTAATTAAACTTAAGGTTTTGCACAGAAAAGGAAACTATAAGCAAAACAAAATAACAACCTATGGAATGGGAAAAAATATTTGCAAACAGTGAAACTGATAATGGCTTAATCTCCAGGATATACAAACAGCTCAGAGAACTTAATAGCATTAACAAAAAAAAAAAAAAAAAAAAAACCCAAATGACCCAATCCAAAAATGAATTGGCAGAAAACCTAAACAAACAATTCTCCGATGAAGACATACAAATGGCCAATAGGCACATGAAAAAATGCTCAATATCAATAGTTAGCAGAGAAATGTAAACCAAAACTACAATGAGGTATCACCACACACCAATCAGAATGGTCATCATTCAAAAGTCCATGAATGATAAATGCTGGAGAGGGTGTGGAGAAAAGGGAGCTCTCCTACACTGTTGGTGGGAACATAGTTTGGTGCAGCCATTATGGAAAATAATATGGATATTCCTCAAAAAGTTAAAAATAGACTTACAATATGATCTAGCAATCCCACTTCTGGGCATATATACGGAGGGAACTCTAATTCAAAGCAATACATTCAGCCCAGTGTTCATAGCAGTGCTGTTTACAATGCAGTTTTCATCAAAATTTTGTCCATTATTTCTTCAAATATTTTTTTGTCCACCCTCCCTCTTTCAGTAAGTCCAATTACTGCTTAAGTTTTTCCACAGCTCACTGATGCTCCATCATATTTTTTTTTTCAATTCACTTTTCTCTCTTTGTTTTATTTTGGGTAGCTTCTATAGCTGTCTTCAGGTTCATTCATCTTTTCTTCTGCAGTGTGTAATGAGTTGTTAATCACATCTATGGTAGTTTTCATCTCACATACTTGTACATTTGATCTTTAAAATTTTGATAAGATTCTCTTTTACAACTTTCGTGTCTCAATTTAAGTTTTTGAATCTATGGAACATCATTTTAATATCTTTATCCAATGATTCTAAAATATATGTCAACCCTGGGTTGGTTTTGATGGATTGATATGTCTTTTCACAATGGGTTAAAATATCCTTCTCTTTTTATGCCTGGTAACTTTTTATTGGATTCCAGACATTGAGAATAATAACAATATGAGAACACACTACACAGACACAGACACAGACACACAAACACACACACACACACCCCTGTGCAATTTCTCAATACAATAATAAACATTCCCTAATTTTTAGTCTTCATCAGCTCATTCTCTAGGATATGAGAATGTTCTGTGATCTAGGGTTATTTTGTAGCTTATAATGTATGAAATTTTGAATCATATATTATTATTGGCGGCTTCTTTTTTCTGGTAATGCTGAAAGAACTGAGTTATGGTTGATGGAAGCAAATGCTTCTTTTAAAAATCAATGACGAGTACTAGGTGGAACGAGATTCCAGATTCTTTTCTATTCTTTGTTGTTGATGAATGAACCAAATGGGACCAACTGTTTATTGTTTAGTAAAATCTGCCTGTTCTCATTATTGATTCTTTAAATGATTTCCTACGATTTTCTTGAAGTATTTATTTGCCTGTAGTAGCAGGTTGATAAATTGATGATTTTTTTCATCCCTCTGTATGGTCACCTGAAATTAGTAAATAGTTTAAAGGACAATTTGCAATAGATTTACCCTTTCTGATCTTCAACTTTCTTATGGGTAAAGAGAACACATAATAAATATTATTTACTATTTAGATATAATGTATAATAATGTA
The DNA here is from genome assembly GCF_036321535.1 of Camelus dromedarius. Lineage (NCBI taxonomy): Eukaryota > Metazoa > Chordata > Mammalia > Artiodactyla > Camelidae > Camelus > Camelus dromedarius. The sequence goes on from NC_087437.1 coordinate 66,249,401, forward strand.
GTATTATTATAATTAATAAATAATAATAGTAAAACTTAGATCACAAGAATTAAATGAGTTAACATGTGAGACCCTGCCTGGGAGAAGGCCTGGCATATAGAAGATCCAACATGAATGTAAGTTTCTTTATTTTGGGGTGAGTACTGTGAAACTTTGTCAATATTTCTCTATTTGTGGCCCTTTTTGTTTGAACTCTGCTCTAAATCAATCCAATCCTGAAGAATTTTTAGATTGTATGAGAAATCTGTTTGAGAAAGCTCAAATGCTTCTGCCTGGTATATCTCTTTTGATGCCACTCTTAGCTTCTACATATGGTACCTGCCATTTAGGCCACATGACCTCTGAGGGGCAGAGCAGACATTAGCTGAGAGTAGTGGTTCTCAAACTGAAGTCCTTAGCCCAGCAACATCAGCAATACCTGGGAATTTATTAGAAATGCACATTTTCAGGCCTTACTCCAGACATTCCAGATCAGAAACTCTGGAGGTGGGACCCAGTAATCCGTGTTTTAACAAGCCCTCCAGGTAATTCTGATACATGTTAAAGTTTGAGAATTAATGCTGGAGCAAAGGATGAAGGAAGAAGCCAGTTGTCTCCTAATAACTGGAACAACTCAGCAATGTTGAAGGAAAATTACAAGTTCAGAAGAAAGTGTGTGTGGGATGGGGGACTGAAAAAGGTAATGTATAAGCATATAGGACTTGGAGCCAAAGATACATCCCTAAAGGGCAAAGAAGAGGATGTGAGGTGAGAGGAAGAGGATCTCAAACCCTGGGGATATGTTGTGTGTGTCTACTTTTTGAAAACCAGAAACAAAATGATTTCTCTCAGCCGTGGAGAGTAAGGTAAGCCTCTTAGGTCATAGTGTAGGCAGTAACCTCTAAAAGAATGTTGAAAAGTTGTGTTCTTTCTAATATATTTTTTAAATTGACATTTAAATGTTTCACAATAAGTTTAAAGGGCTCAAAAGGATATAGTTTCCAGCATATTATAAATAAATCTATTTCATTGCTTTTAAGTTTTACCAATGATATCTAAATGCCAGGGTATCTTGATACTCATCCATTTTGAAAGTTTATACCAAGCTCTCCTTTCACAATTGAAAATTTTACATGACATTTTTCCATCTCATTTCCCCCAGAGATTTTAACCTAGTGTAACATATTTCTCTGCTTGGAAGTCCTTTATTGAGCACCCTATCATTCTTCAATAAACATATATGTGTAAATTGCAAGTTTAAAGCATTTCCTGTGACCATAAAGCTCTAAGTGCTGAAAAGTTTCTTTTGTATTGAGTGCTGAAGTAATAACTAGGAGTACACAATTGAGCAGAACAGTCCATAAATTTCAATAATCTTATGAAACCTAAAAAGGTTCAATGAAGTCTATCCATAACAATCTATTACCATTTTTCTCTTTCATATAGTGAGATCTGTTGAATACCTGGTACAGTCATAGACCTATCAAGTGCCTAATTCTAGAGTCAGTTAGAAATTACAGTGAAATGGTAATTAAACTTATATTATGTTTTAGAACATGTAAGTCATATGAATCTTATACAGATTTGTTTCTTTTTACTTTGCATGTATTGTACAATGGCTTCTCAGAATAGCAGTCTGTGTTTACTGCTTTGACTTCATTGCTACAATTTTAATCCTTATTTCTTAGCTACTTGCACCGTGGGTCCAACTTCACTGGAATTATTTTCTCCAAGGGTATCAAACACCTCCTCATTGATAAACTCAGTTACATCTTAAGAGCTTTTGTTCTCCAGGAGCTTTCTGCTGCATTTGATGTGACTCCTTTATCTTCTACTTTCTGTAACTGTGTCCAGCTTTGGCTGATCCAACTCTAAAGCCATCGAGTTCTCCTCATACTTTCTGAGCACTGCTCTCTCTCTAGGAGACTCCTTCTCCAAATACTGATTATATATGGCTGTTGTTAAAGATTTTGTTCTTATCCAAGGGTTTTTGTTTGTTTGTTTTGTTTTGTTTTTTGTTTGTTTGGGGGTTTTTTTAGGTTTTTTTTTTTTTTTTTTTTTGGTCTAGATGATCTTCAGCATTCTTATTCTCTGGGTAAAGCTTCTGGCATCTCTGTTAATGACTAACAAACCTGCATTTTAGCTTTGTGCTCTAAAGTCAAAGTGTTACAAAATGTCTATCTGCTTCTAGATATCATCAGGCCTTCAAATTCAACATGCCCCAAACCAAGTGCTTCATTATTACCTTAAAGTCTGCCCCTGAATTTGACTAACTCTTTTACTGAGACCATCATTCTCTTAGTTGTCTAGGCTAGAAATCTTGCTGCCTTTGACTTTTCCCAACGTGCTTCTATATAGTAACTAGGAAAAATATTAAAGACTTATAAGGAGTAGTATGCTTTCTTCAGGGACAGTGAGGTGGGGAGAAGCTGGGAATTAATTCCTAGTTCATAAGTAGTCTGTAGGGTGAGGCATCCACTGAGAACATGTGCTAGCAGTCACTAAATCAGTGGGTTGCAAGTTCCGTTGATAATGCCTCAAACGTGTTTCTCTTTTTCTCATATATTTCTTCCTTTCTGGCTACACTGCGTTAGTTTACTACCTTGTGTCTCTGGTCCTGGATTATTGTAATAGCCTGCTAAATGTAAGGTGTTGGGCTTGATTTTCAAAATCTATCTGCACAAGTTAAGACAGGATTGATGTGAGTAAGCCATAGAACACAGAGGAGGGTAGAGTGAGTAGGGAGGATGGATAGAAACATGAGTCCACAGTATGAAGTGGACCTCAACAAAGTTAGTGCCAACTGGGTCACACTGTAGGTCCTAGAACAAGAGAGGTGATTGGACCTATCTAGTTGGAGGGTATCACAAAGTTGGACTATTGCCTTCTATTTTTAGAACAACACATTAAAAGAAATAAAGTGGAGTTTATTTGAGAAGATAACCAGGATAGTGAAGGGCCCGAAAGTTGTATCTCATGAGGAAATGCTAACCAACTGGAGATACTTAACTTGGAGAAAATACAAGGGAGTTATTATAATTGTTTTCATATATATAAAAGACCACCTTGTGGAAATCACCTAAGAACTCTGAGTGTCAGAGTTGTCCTGAAATTGAATGTGTTCATTTCAACAAATATTTATTGTATGCCTGCTCTTTGCTAGGCACTGATAGGCCAGACAATCCCTACCCTGATGGAACTTGAGTTCTAGTCTGAAAGACAATACATGAGTAATAAACAAACAAACAACTGAGAAGTATAATTGCAGGTAGTGATGAGATCAGCTGCCTTAAGAGAAAAAAATGTATCTTTTGCTAGGAATATGTTAGCCTAAATTTTATGACCACTTGGCAGGAGGCTTTTGGAAGAGATTTAGGCATTGGATGATTTATTGGATTAGATGACCTTAGGGGACCCTTCGACTCCAAGATTTTATGGTTCCACCTTTCTACTATCATCTATCAAATGAGGACTTCCTCACAGATACCCTAAGGCTTAGAAACCCTAAACTCCCTGCTATTCCAGGAACAAGCCCTGCACTGAGGTTAGTGAGTCAACAGTGACTCAGTGTATTTTCCCATGTGGTTCCTTTGCCCGGAATGTCTTTCTCTCACTTCTCTCACTCTCAAAATTCTCCTTGTCCATCAACACTCAAAGATAAATTTTGTAATCAAGCTTTCTGGATATGACTGAAATATGTTGCTATCAGCTCTGAGCTCAGTGGCTCTTAGCTTGTAGCACTATTAAAGCACTTACTGTATTTTAGTTGTATGGGAGTTCACTATTTCTCAGTCAGCTCCCCTACTAGCTTCTGATTTTCTTGAGGGCAGGGACCATATGTTCCTCCTTTTATAATGCTCCATAGTTCACATCTCTAGTCGTTGCTTTGTACCCAGCAGGTATTCAACAAACAAATGTGACAACAGCCAATACATTTACTTATTATTATCTGGAGTGACTTAAACTGCTTGAAGTATAAAAATAATAACCTCTTGGTTTAACTAATAACTTTCTCTCCAAATCTCTGCTGTATCCTAGCTGTGCTGATCATGTTGCCTAAGATCTTCATGCCTCAGTTTCTTCATCTATACAATGACAATAATAATAGTGTCTACTTCTAAGATTGTTGTAAAGATTAAATACAATAGTCCATGTCAAGTGCCTAGGTCAGTACCTACCACACAATTAGCCCTCACTAAATATTATCAATATTATTATTATTGTTGTTGTTGTTGTTGTTGTTGTTATTGTTATATAGCCCTTCGATATCTTTATGGTTTAAAGGTATGGTTTAAGGGTTTAAATATTGATTTTATATGGTAAATAGGTAAAGTTTCCATCATCCTATCAGGCAAAGATAATTTGAGATACAAAATTTAAAAAGAAGCCTTTATTTGTATTGAATTGTTAAATAGTATAATAGAAAAACTAAATATAGTTACTAGCAAGAGCCCCTGTAGGGGCTGGTAATTAAAGATGACCTCCTCTATATGGAAAAGAAGCAGATGGTTCAGGGAGGTTCAGTGACTAGCCCAAGGTCACACAGCTAAGGGTCAGAAGAGGGAGACTAACTCTAACATTTCAGGTTCACCTGGCTCCTTAGCCACTGCTCTTTCTCCTGTACCCTGGGACCAACACAGATTAGAGATGCTGTTACTCCAAAGCCTCACAGGCCCTGATTCTTCACTGCTAGCACTCTGTGGGCAGCAAGCCGAATTTCAGACGGTTGGGGCTGAGACTGCTGATACTCTTCCGGCCTTAGGGAGAACTGACTCATGGCTCAGGCAGGCTGGGGCCTGCAGGTGAAGGTTACCTAGGGCTCCATCTGTGAAAGGCTGGAGGCATGGCAAAAGCAGAGGATCTGAGGCCTGTTGGACGTGCATTTAACCCAGGAGAAGAAAGACAGAACTTCACGATTCTGCATCTGGTGTGTCAGGAAGACAAACCCAGGAATGGATCATGGCACACCCGTAATGCCAAAGCCAAGCCAAAAAGGATTTTCAAATTATTCTTGGAATAAGAAGCAAAAATCGGGAAGGTCAGCCCTGACGCCTTGCTCTTTGAGAAGTGCTGTGATGGTAATAAAAAACTGAAAAGAGGTAAAGTTATTCTGATCTCAAGCAAGGGAACAGTGTTCACCTACAGAGGTTAGACTAAACAGAGAGAAGAAACTGAAGCCCACATAAGTGAAGAAGCGGTAAAGGCACAGCTTGCTGTTGTTCATGAGTCATGGGCTTTAAAGAGTTACATACCAAAGGGCTGACTGGCTAATACTGATCTTTATATTATTAATGTATTTCTGTAGACCTTTTCAGCTACAAAGAGTTCTCATTTCAATAGTCAACAATATTCCAGTTAATAAACGTTCAGCGAGCTTTTGCTTATGCAAAGTGTGACCACTTTTCCCCACTCAAATTAGATGATATGACTTGTAAAGTTTTTCCTAAACATAGATTAAGCACACCCTGCTTCTCACCCTGGGTATGGAGGGCTCTTGGTGTACCTCTGCCATGTGCCAGGAAAGAAGGAAGCTATGGACAAAATGAAGCATCTTCCTGAGGAGTCAGTCACTTGAGGGCTTATGTCTGTGTGTGTGTGCGCGCATATGTGCAGAAGTTGGGGGTGCATTTTTGTATTAAAACAAACAACCATTTTCCATTTTGTGGAGTAGAGGACAGAGTTTGCTCCTTTGAGCTTTGTTGTGAGCAGATCTTATTGGAATAGTTTTTTTGTTTTTTTTTTTTTAGTGGTAAAGTATGAAAAGCACTCAGTCTTGACCAGGGCACTCAGACTAATGCCTCACCCACTTGTAGACATATTGAAACTTCATTAATTCAGGCTCCAATTATTTGGAATTTGTAATAATCTGAATAAGTTCTATAGTCTGTGTATATCTAAAAATGATGATGAGAGATTTTTAGTTTTTTTAAGTTCCAGGGTGATGCTCTAAATAATAAAGAAAACTTATTTTTAAAAAACCCTAATTTTATAAGGAGTAATTTATATTTAAATACTTAATACCTGAATTATAAGTATCCTTATCTACTCATCAAAGCAGATGTAGAAAGTTGATCAGTCTCATTTTGAATTACATTATGTATTTGAACATTTACAAGACTTCCTTTGATTTTCTTGAACAATTTTCATATAATCAAGGCTTTTCCTTCACTTTTTTCATCTTCCTGCCATTCATGATAATCAGTAAGGTTTAAATCACTAACCACCTCCCACTGACTACCACATAAACTTTCTAAAGAAGGTGTGGTTTCCTAGCTTCTAGTTGGGCAAGTTGTAACAGGGTCATTGTACAGAAGTTCCTCAGTATGATTACCCTTCAAATGACCTTGTTAACTTCAGTTCAGAGGAAAACCTTGGCAACTAATAATAACCCAATGGGCCATTCCCCGGGGAAACCCTGTCATACCTTTAAACATTTCTAGCCCTCAATAATTCATTCTATTTAGATAGAAGACAATTGTCCAAGTATTCCTTGCAAAGCCAGTAAAACAAAAGTTTGCAGATTAATTCCCAGCTTTAGTTAATTCCCTATTGAGAGGGTCACAAATTCTACATAAAGGACATTTGTTGCAAACACAGTATGTTGCAAGCACATTGGGTTTTTAATTCTCAGTATTGCTTTATGCATCATTTATCCCTTGCCAGGCTGTTCCCTGGGTACCAGTTCTACCCATCCTGTCCCAGTGCTTGGGACCAGAGGAACAAGTTGTGTAGGGAATGGAAAGCATGTTGTCTTGGCCACAGTGGAAGGGCCATGTGTGGCCTTGGGAATGTCACTTCACCGCTCTGGGCTTCATTTTCCCCAACTATGAAGTACAAAGATTGGATGAGAACCATCTTTTTTTTTAAATTATTGAAGTATAGTTCATGTACAATATCATATGTTACAGGTATACAATATAGTGATTCACAATTTTTAAAAGTTAAACTCCATTTATAGTTATAAAATATTGGCTATATTCCCTGCGTTGTACAATATATCCTTGTAGCTTATTTATACATAATAGTTTGTACCTCTTAATCCCCTATCTCTATAGCACCTCTCCCCCTTCCCATTCCTCACTGGTAACCACTAATTTGTTTTCTGTATCTGTGAGTCTGCTTCTTTCTTGTTACATTCACTAGTTTGTTGTATTTTTTAGATTCCACATATAAGTGATATCATACAGTATTTGTCTTTCTCTGTCTGACTTATTTCACTTAGCATAATACCCTCCAAGTCCATCCATGTTGCTGCAAATGGCATTTCATTCTTTTTTATGGCTGAGTAGTATTCCATTGTATACATATACTACATCTTTATCTATTCATCTGTTGATGGACACTTAGGTTGTTTCTCTATCTTGACAATTGTAAGTAATGCTTTTATGAATATTTGGAGCACCATCTTTTTGATGACTGCCAGCTGTAACAGTACCTGCTTCTACAATGTGAAGCAGGAAGAGGTGAGATTGGAGGGATGGTGGAGGCTTGTGGGTGAGTGGAAAGCATGCGTAGTTGAAGGAGGACTTTGAATGCAAGAAAGAAGAGCCTGTATTTTCTACAACAGATAGAGGGATCAATTTAGGTTCCTGAGCAGCTGGGTTAAGTGATAACAGTGGTGTGAGAGTTACATCAATCTGACAAGTGTGTAGGACGCACTGGGGTGGATTTAGGGATGTTAAAAATACACAATAATAGCAAAGTCAAGGCAAACATCTCATTATTTTTGCCTCCCAGAAAGGGAAAGATTCCATTCCAGTCTTATTAAAAAAAGAGCTAATTAAATAAGAAATTGTAAGCCTAAGGAAAAATTCTGAGCTTAAGTTTTGTTATCTCCTAATAATCACCCTCACCCATATTCCCTATCTGAGTACCGGCTTTTAAAGTTTTCAAACAGTTTTCACAGGTGCTGTCACATTTCATCAGCTCAAAAACTAAGTATTTTCCAACAGCATAAATAGTCCTAAGCCAAGGCCAAGAAGCAAGTAACCACAGATTCTTTTAGGCAGCCTGGCCATGCCAGCATTTCATTATGGAAAGGCTCACTTAGCTGATGTCTACTCAGAGCAGGTATTCTTGGGCAGTGGGCCATGAGTAATGAAGCATGGAAGTCCATCTCCTGGGGTCAGCTGAATGGCAGGTGGATCCCCAAGCTCCTGGACATCCTCATGAGTGGATGTTCACTTAGATGTGCTGCCCAACATCTTGGGAGATGAGAGCTTCTCTCACAGCCAAATGCTTTTCAGGACCATTATCCTCTCATCTAAGAGCAGACTAGGCATCATATGGGAGCAATCCATAGGCAAGGAAACAGGTTTCAAATGATCTGACAATTCCCACTGATAGGCAGTGCCTACTTAAGGTGCTGTGTAGATTGAGAAGGACCCTGAGACTGAGTTACCTGTTATCCATGTCTGCCATGTATATAGAAATGGAATAAATAGTGATCAAGTTCCTCATTTTTGCTATGCCTGCTCTAGGCCTTAACACTTAGGGCTTAAAACCCCCACCCAATGATTTACCTTTACCAAGGTAGTTTCAGATTTGCCAGGTCATTAAAGTAGTGCCACGCCCAGCTATGACTATTTTGCTTTCAGCACAGTTTTCAGCATGTCCCTCAACAACTGTCTGGAAGGTCATTCCTAATACCCTCTCCCTTCTGGGTTATATGAGGCTCCTTTGCCATCCACAGTGGAATTTGTTATTTTTGGTAAATCATCATTTGGCTGTCAGCATCGTATGCACCCTCTTCCTAAAGCAAGGTAATCCTAATTTTGGCAGGGAACAAATTGTTTCCGTAGGGAGCATAATGAGGCCTCTTTTCCTAAGCTGTCATTTGAATGCCAATACATTATAGCCACAACATTATAGTTCAAGGCAAGGATCAGTGTTTTAAATGGGCACCTGGCAAAAGCACTGAAGTTTGTCCCCAGATTCACTGGGTCCTGAGCCACTTTCCAAAAGAAAAAAAAAATCTATCAGATTTCTTGATGAAGCTTTAGCCAGTCTCTAAAATTTACAACTTTTGACTCATTCACTTTGGAGATAAATTTTAGTGTGTCTTCCCCAAAATCCTATAGATTACTATTGTCCCTGCAAATGTACAAAATATCAGTGAGGATTATCTCAAATTAACTATTTTTTCCATGAAAGAGATTCCAAACTATGCTCAATTTTCCATTGTATTAGCAAGCAATGCAAATCTTAACTTAGAAGAATACCTGTCTCTGTGCCAACTCTTGGCTTCTAAAATGATCATCATACTGACCTCAGAGTGCTCCTCTAAGACACTATTGGTGTCAGGACAATTTCTGTTTTGCTCCCAAGATAAACTAGTATCCCCATATCTTCTCAATATACTCTTACTTATCTCTAATCCCTGATTTCCTTAGCTTAATTATTCTTTTATCTATTCAAAGTTGCTCTACAACCTGACCTCACATACATAATTCTGACTCCACATAGTTATAGAGGAATCTAGTGACTTCCTAATGATAAATATAACATCATTTTGCAGTCTTTTTTTAAAAAAATGATATAATGGTCTGTTGTTTACCCTTGAGCTGTTCCTTCTGCTATCTCCATAACTTCACAATCCTTAAAAATGAGGGAGGCAACATCTCAACTCTGTTCTCTAATTTCACTCTGTTTCTCAGATGCCCCATTCATCCTTACAGAGTTAGTGGATAATCTCTTGTTCTCTTGATATAGCTTCTGATTTCCTTCTAGGCACTGGCCTTGCACCTCCTGCTGCTTTTTGGGTTTGGCAAATACCCTACTGAAAACCTTTAGTTTTTAACTAAATAGGCCTATAATGTCCAGGTGTAACTGTAGTTTTCTTCTTCCCAGTGTGCTGTCCCAGCCTTTCCCCTTAAAAAAAGTTTGTAACAGAATTCCTCTTTCTTGTGGAGAAATTACTCTATTAGCAGGAGTAAGAACAGAAGATGGGTCTGACCAGTGGCTTATTCCATTCTCTAGTTGAACTATCGCCTGATCTCTTATATAGACATTCCCTCATTTTCTTGGTATTTACCATATGCTACTTTGGACCAATAATGAACTTTTCTAGTCATCCATCTATTCACTCATTCAATAAATATTTATTGAGGCTTTTTAATATACCTAATCTATGTCTTATCCCCTCCTAGCCAGATTAAAAATTACTAAGGAAAGTGAACATATTCTTCTTTTTTATGTTCTTCTTTGATTCAGTCTCATTAAGAACAGTACTTTGCCCATGGTAAGTATTCAGTGTGTTCACTAGCTAAATTCCAATTGCAACCATATTTCAAATCTAGAAGGACTTTATATGTACATCTTTCTTTAAGAAAAAAATCTCTGATTCATATAGTAGGTGCCATGAATATTGCTCTGTACTCAAGGAGTACTGGTTTTCAGTGCCTCTGTTTTATTCTTATGCAGCTATTAAACACAAATCACTACAACACATAAAGGGAGTAAGTAGACAAATGATAAAAAAAATGCCCATGAAAAAAATTTTTAAAAGGATGCCACTTTTATCTTTATGAGAGACTTTTCTTGCCTGCTCAGAGCACATACCTTCATGCCTTTAAAAAATATTATTCCAAGAACATAGTGGAATGCCATATACCTGTGACTACTTGATAAATATTATTGACCAGTGTACTAAGGTTGAGCCAGAAAAGCTAATTTTAGTTCTCCTTACCTCCATTTTTAATCTGTAAAGTGGGAGTAATATTACCTGTTTTCTACCTTATAGGTTTTGGTATATGTCCAATAGTATAACATTCATTATAAACTATGAAGCAGTACATGAAAGGTAAACCCCTGGAGTTGCCTCTTTGGCAAGCTTTAGGCTTTGAAAACAGCATTTTTTGGATGTATACATTCAAAATTACTCTTTAAAAGACCTTAAATATTAACAAATTCAGTCCAGCTAGTTTTTCTCCCAGTATTGGAATATATCCTTGTTTCTTTGGTTGAACAACAGGTGAAGAATAGTGTTTAACTTGTACTTATGGGTCATATTGTAAGAAAAATATGCCCTTTATTTGAAAAACTGTCAGCACTGTTAGTTCCATGAAGTGCTCACACAAATAAGAAGCATGTAGGAATGGGGAACATTGAATCAGATTCAGCAGATTCGTTTTTCACATCTCATATTCTTTATCAACTAAAACCATAATTATGAACTTATTACCAATGGTTTTAAAATTCATATTTCATTGGCCTTTGCCTCTCCCTGCTGATGCAGGACCTCCAGCTCCTTGCAAAGTCCCCTGCCCATAATTTCTGAGAGCCCCTAGACAGTGTTTTACATGGACTCCAGAACAGGTCTTATCTATGGCCACGTGGATGTCTGCTGCTGAGGCTTCTGTCGTCTTTGAACACTCCTAGTACTCATTACTGAGCCAGTCCTGTTAATTCAGGTCACCACCACCTTCTACTGGGCATTTTCATGATCTCCAGTGTGGTTCTCAAGGAATCAAAATGCTTCTGTGTTTTCTGCAGTCTCCAATACTGCAAAATTATATCATATTTCCTGCAGAAGTGGAAACAAACCCAATCACTCATCTTTGGATTACATTTTGTGATGTAATAAAGATTTCAGCACATTCTTGTTCCTGGTCATGATGCTTTCTGGGAGGAGTCCATGAGACTGTGTTAGAGTATGACTCTTCAAGGTAGGTAAGCAATATCCCCTCAATCCAAGAGTACCATTCAAAATAGGGTTCGCTGGCATGGCACAAGCATGGACCAATGGGAATACTGATTAGTGCATTGTAGCAGTGCAAACTGAAGGAAAAGTAGCCTGGCCAAACCCTCTCCTTGATGGCACCCATTTCTCGGCAGTCTTTCTGCCAAAACCCTTATGTAAACTACCCTCTTGGCAGCCTAAAGCCACCAATTTGCCAGATATGCCAAGATATGTCTGAACCCCAGAGGTGAACAGAGCTTTGTCCCATGCTGTGATTCTCTGTTATATTTGAATGCATCTAATTTAGAAAATTTGATATGCAAATTATATTGTAGCAACAATAATGGAAAAATTTTAAATGTAAGAAAAAACTTTCCAAAAGCCAACAAATGAATAAAACAAATGTTTTTATTTTTGGACATTTCCTCAGAGTCTTGTCCATATGCAAACATTTTATAAAGTTATAATTTTAATGGTTATAATTAGGTTTCACTTTTTCAATTGTAATCATATTGTTCATTTTGCCAGCATTTACTGAGTTCCTGTTATGTGCACAGCATCAACTGAGATCAAGAGAAATGCTTCACAACTTCACGTAATTCCATTTAAGCAGGAAGAGAGTTAGATATAGAGGCAGACTGTGTGTGTGTCTTTCGGCAACTCCTGTTGACGAATTTTTCACTCGATAGTTTCTCTGGAGCTTAGAAGTACTTCACTTTAACTCCTCTCATGCTACATTAAAAGTTCAACTTCCATAGAATAGTTTACTTACATAGAGTTCCAGCTGACTGAGCTGTGTAAGAGATTTGTTTTTAATTCTAAAAGCCATATCCCTCTGACCTTGAAAATATTTTAAAAATGCAGTAAACAGGCCATAATTAGGTTTTAAAACATTTAAGCAGTTTTCTCAATTTGCTGCAAGCAAATGTGTTTCACGCAATATCTGGCATCATTCTGGGCACGCGGGAGACACACAATAGGCACTTCCTAATGGTATCAGGGTATTAAATATTGTGTCTTTCATGTATTTTCCAATACAAACCAGCAAAATTTATGGAATTTTATAGAATCATGGCCAAAGTATTTAACTATAAAAATTAGAGTAACTGGATCACTTTTGATTAGAGGACTAAACATGAAAACTGTATTCAGATTGTCAAGAAAGTAGAAGAGTACTGACAGGAGGATGTGCTCAGCCGTCACAGACATGTTGATACCTCAACCAAAAAAAAGTCTGAGTTAGTATTTTCCTGAGACTCTTGAATGTTTCTAAACAAGTAGTAAGAATTATTTAGGGAATTAATGGTTCTTTTTCCTTAATTATTCCTTTTATCTTCAAGTACTGGGCACTACCAATTCATATACAATATAACTTATAAAAATAAGGAACAATAGACATGGTGAAATAGTAATGGGTTTACAAAACTGAGCTATAAACCTCTCCCATGATAATCCTTTCTGGTCTGATATCTGCCACTTTCTACTCCTCTCTGATCCAGATGTTTTACAAGAACACACATTGCTTGGGGCTTTGTGCATTCTCTCCCATTCCCTTTCAGAATTTCATCCCACAAGGCACAGAAGTGAAGTCCGAGCAAGGATGTATCTTGATTGCCACAATCCAAATGAAACTGTGTCCTGACTGAGGAAGACAGGCCCTCTCTGCTTTCTGGAATTCCTTCTTGGGTAACCTATGGGACTTAACTTTTTTTCAGGTATTTTTCCCCCATCCAAGTTAAGCTATTCAACAGCCAAGAAACAGAATGACAACTTTCTTGTAGCTTTCACATTCACCATCAATGTGATATAGATTAAATATCTTAAGATTTTTATTCTATTCTGAGATGTGAGTCTTACTTCCATGTGAACAAGAAAGTATAACATTTTCTGATTTACTGCTGGCTAATGGGTTCCTGAAGTATTTATTCCAACTGAGAATTTTGCAGGCCTATATTTAATACATTTTAATGCCCATATAACAAGGCTGAATTACCTAGAATGTTGTAAAGAAGTGTACTTTACGAAGTGTTCAGTCAACACACTTATGTTTTCAACTCATGTGAAATCACTTATTCAATTCAATGTGAAAATATTTACACTCTGGCTGGCCTAAAAAGCTCACTCTAAAAAAATATGAATAGAAAAGGAGTAAAAGAAAGAAAATTGAAACAGCTCAAAATAATCTAATCAGTAAGGGTTTGTTACTTACTGAGGGTTTGTTTTCTTTTCATCTTATGCTCCTTTAGATGTTAAAATTAGAGCTACTCAGGTGGCCCATGTACTTCTTTATATCAGGTGCCTAGCAGATGTCTTGCATATAATAAATATTGGCTAGTTTCATTAATACAGTATAACTCTTATTACAAAGGATTATCAGTAAAAATGTCAGTGTTGGAAAGTTTTGCTGAGAAATTTGAAGTTTTTCCATTAAGAATTCCATGTAATCAGAGGCTAAGGAATATGTGAACAAATGAGTTATTTTGAGAGCCAATTCCCTTTTAAAACCAAACAGACATTAATTTATTGTAAAAATATGAAATAAAAATATTTAAAGTGAATATTTTCATCTATAGTTAAATATGCCAATATATTAATGAAATTATTCTAATTTCTGTCCTTTTCAATCTTGATTCAAATGTTCATATATTTTGCAGAATTGGAAATATGGTAATATATAATCTGAAGTGCTGTATTTTTACATTAGTATTATTTCTGAGTTGCTATTAGTCTTTGCTTTTATTATTTTTACTGATTGAATAATATGAACTTAATAGAACATAATTTACTTAACTACACCTCCATTATCAGATACTGTTTTTCTTTATTTTCTCTAGGTCCAGAGCTTATGTGCTACATAATTTCAAACTACATTCAGCTCTCTGAATACCTTGTTACCTACATTTCTGCCACTGCATATCCTCTTCTCTTTGCCTGGAATGTTTTTCCCTTCAACTATTCCAAAATCTATGTCATACATCACATCAACAAGAGAAAGGACAAAACCCACATGATTATCTCAATAGATGCAGAAAAAGCATTTGATAAAATTCAACACCCATTTATGATAAAAACTCTCACCAAAGTGGGTATAGAGGGAACATATCTCAACATCATAAAAGCTATATATGACAAACCTACAGCCAGCATAGTACTCAATGGTGAAAAACTCAAAAGCTTCCCACTAAAATCTGGGACAAGACAAGGATGCCCACTATTACCACTCCTATTCAACATAGTCTTGGAGGTCCTAACCACAGCAATCAGGCAAGAGAGAGAAATAAAAGGGGTCCAAATTGGAAAAGAAGAGGTAAAAATGTCACTATATGCTGACAACATGTTACAATATACAGAAAACCCTAACAGGTCCACACAAAAACTACTAGAGCTGACCGAAGAATTCAGCAAGGTGGCAGGTTACAAGATTAACATTCAAAAATCAGTTGCACTTCTTTGCACTAGTGATGAATCAACAGAAAAAGAAAGTAAAGAAACAATCCCCTTTAAAATAGCACCCAAAGTAATAAAATACCTAGGAATAAATCTAACCAAGGAGGTGAAAGAATTATACACAGAAAACTATAAACCACTGATGAAGGAAATTAAAGAAGACTTTAAAAAATGAAAAGATATCCCATGCTCTTGGATTGGAAGAATCAGTATTGTTAAAATGGTCACACTGCCCAAGGCAATCTACAGATTTAAAGCAATCCCTATCAAATTACCCAGGACATATTTCACAGAACTAGAACAAATCATAGTAAAATTTATATGGAACCATCAAAGACCTAGAATTGCTAAAGCATTACTGAAGAGAAAGAAAGAGGCTGGAGGAATAACTCTCCCAGACTTCAGACAATACTACAGAGCTACAGTCATCAAGACAGCATGGTATTGGTACAAAAACAGACATATAGACCAATGACAGAATAGACAGCCAAGAAATGAACCTACAAACTTTGGGTCAACTAATCTTCGACAAAGGAGGCAAGAATATACAATGGAATAAAGACAGTCTCTTCAGCAAATGGTGTTGGGAAAAGTGGACAGCAGCATGTAAAACAAAGAAGCTAGAACACTCCCTTACACCATACACAAAAATCAGCTCAAAATGGATCAAAGACTTAAACATAAGACAAGATACAATAAACCTCCTAGAGGAAAATATAGGCAAAACATTATCTGACACACATCTCAAAAATGTTCTCCTAAAACAGTCTACTCAAGCAATAGAAATAAAAGCAAGAATAAACAAATGGGATCTAATGAAACTTACAGGCTTCTGCACAGCAAAGGAAACCATAAGTAAAACAAAAAGACAACCTACGGAATGGGAAAAATTTTTTTTGCAAATAATCTTTGTTTAAAACAGTGGTCTATAAAATTTTTTGTTCTTATACTCTACTAGTAAATAATTTTTAATGGCAGCTCCAATACACTCTGCATATTTATAAAACATATACTCTTGAACTCATATGATATGCACACCTAAGACATATATAGGAATAAAAAGATGAGGCATAATAAACAATACTTTAAAACAATTTTTATTTTATTTAAGGCCCCAAACTTTTTTATTCTCACCCCTCTTCCACACCAAATTACTAAATGTACCAGATGCATAGTCTTTAAACATTTTGGTAATTGTGAAGACTGGCATTAGCTACATCTGTCATACTTAAACTTAGGGTAGCCTCTGACTATAAAAATAGTAGATGGTAACTTTGTATTTCAAGAATTCTTGAGAATCCCAAAAATTTCAGGCCTACTTCTTGTCAAATTCGATTAGCTCATCACTGTTCTTTACCCATTGATGTGACTAACGAAGGGTTCCTATTCAGGGTAGAATGTCAGCTTTGCCATTTTCTGTTCGTTCTGTTATCTATACTTTATTTATAGGAATTATTTTCTATCTGTGAGGGTCAAGTTAGTTAAAAATCAAATAATATGACTGGAAATCCACTTAATTAAGCACAAGTGCCATATGTTGCTGGAAATTTTAAAAAGCAGGATGGCACTTTGTATTCACATTCCCTTCTAGGCTGTGGAGTCATCCCTTTCCTTTAGGATAGCTCTTTGTAGACCCTGTGGCACCTTTTCCTTTGACATAGGGACTGAAGAGAGCACTAGTGTCTACCAGTAAATTAACCATCAGAAAGGTAATTTCTTACTTTTTAAGATAGAAATAAGATCGAGCAGGTCTAGCATTCCAAAGGATCATCCTATACAACCTCTGGGTACATGAACTTGACTGTGGAGACCAGTAGTTTAAATACAACTTGGAAAATGATTTCTGGGACACCTTTCCTCCATAGTGCCCAGATGATATTATGGTGGTGTCTGTTTACAGGTTACTCTACTTGAGCTTCCCTAAGACTGGAGCAAGACAGTCACCTCTGAATGACTTTTATTCATCTTCACAGTCCTGTATTCCTAAGATCTGGCACAGCGCCCTATAAATCAAGTTGATTTAATTAAATTGAGCAGTTTCACACTGCTACTTCTTTTCTTTGGTTCTTCTGCAGTCTTTGTTTTCTCTTTTTAAGTACTTTCCTATGTAAAAATGAAGATAATACTGGAAAGCATGAATACAATATCATGCACAATGTCATCAAAATTAATTATTTCCAGACTCCTGTGTGTGGGTGTGCAAGCACAGACACATATAATTTTACATAAATGGGATAAACAATGTTACTTTTTGATGCAGGGTAGAGTTATCTAGTAGAAAGAGGCTGGATCAAATAGACTTGGCTATAGATTCCACCCCAACTCTACAACTTTTTAATTGTGTGACCTTGAGTAATGTACTTATTGCTCACTTTTCCCTCAGTCTAGTGAAAAAAAAAAAGGGGTGGGGGAGGTTAACAGTACCTATCTCTTTGGGTTTAGGGAAGAACTGAACAAGCATTCAATAAATGCAAATTTATTTTCCCTTTCTCTTAATCTTTACATTGACCTTGATAGTGGAGGGCTTTCCTAGGGTTCTCTCATAGTATCTTCCTGCAAGTATCTGGAGCAGACACATTATCTTATTAAATTTGGAAGACTAGCACCCAACATTTAGGTGTTTAATACATATTGGCTAAGTAAATGAGATCCTAGAAAGAGCTTGCTTGTGGAGTTCTGTTTGGACTGAGTGATTCTGGGTTCATCTAAATAAACTGCATCTCATATTCCATTTGCTATCTTCATTATTAAACCTGCATATATTTTCTTCTAGTTTCAATTAAAAATGCAGCTAAGTGATTCTGAGCAAGTCACTTACTCTAGTGTGCAGTTTCCTCATTTGTAAAAACAATAATGGTTCCATAATAGTACTTCCTAAGTGCGAAGTACTATGCAAATATACAGAAGCCAGTTCATTGTTCATTTTAATTTGTAACTATTACCTTGTGGACACCCTTACCAACCTCTTTTTTTTTCCCCTACCACACTACTTACCTGTACTGTATCACTCAGCTTTCTTGGATATTTATCTTTTTCTAATCCTCTGGTTTATTATTATTGTGGCTCAGAATCACTGATCTCTACAAGGGACCACGTGATGAGACCTAAAGGAAACCAAGCTGGTAAAAACCAAACTAGAGGATATAATCACAACTAGGCACACAGAGTTGAAAACATAAGGCTTAGACTTTTTGATAAAGGAAAATATACCAGGAGAGGCAGGGACTGTGCTTGAGAGAGAAGTACAGGGGATCTGAATCCTGGTTCTGTTTACTTTAGCTCTGTGGACCTCAGGTAAGTTAGTACATCTTTCTGGCCCTCAGTTTTCTCATCTTTAAAACAGAGGTGATAACAGTACTTACATCATAGGATTATAATTTGAGATAGGGTGTGTGAAGCACTTAAGAATAGTGTCCTGCACATTATAAACACTCAGTAAACATTAACTGTTAAAATTACTATAAACTGATAAGTGGTTTAAAGCAGGCGGGAAGGTAAAGCAAGAGTTTAAAAGGTTGGAGAAACAATAAATGTTAATTTCAGTCGTTCTGTATTTTCTCTTAAATTTCTCCCTTCTTAAGTCCTATTTCTAGACTAAACTACTTTTTTTCCTATAAAATTTCCTCCCCACCTTGATCAGATATTTTATATTAAACAGCATCAGTTCAAAACATTTGAAGGCAGCAACAGTAAAGCTACTAATCATAGCCTTAAGGTAGACGATTCTTGTACTTTATTATACACAAAATATGCATGTTTCTAATCTGTATAACCTAAACATTTGCTATTCACTTTCCTGCTGGTATAATTGGGAGTAGGGATGGGAAGTAAAGAGAAAGGTAGGATTTCAAGCTTTGTCTCACAGCATTTTAGGGACCAGTGGCAAGTCTTTCCTAATAGTTTGCATGGAGAGGTAACAATCATCTGACAAAGCTGCCACGTAGAGTTTGCTTTTAACATTCTTTACTTTCCTCCATGACATCCAGAGAACTCATGTTCACTCTTCCCTGCAAAGAAAAAGAGCTTCTACCGCTCTTGGGCTATAAAATCTATGCCCAGGTTTTAGATTACGGATTGAATGCATGTTGGCCACATCTACCCTGGGAAGTTTTTAGCTTGGCTTGCAGAGCTTGGAAATACTGCCAACATTTAAAAATCGAGAGATTTCATGCAAAAATCCTGCTTTAGGGTTTCTTTTGGGGGGCGAAAAAACAGAATCTTAGAACACTGGATCCACATTCCTCAGGGCAGCAATCTGCTAGAGCTGAACAGCTGCTCCCTTCAGTTACAGCACGGACACTCCAATTTGCCACGTTCCTTATCATTCCCTGTTGTCTTGTACCAGTCCAGTTTCATTCATTTGCTTTAATTTTCTGGCCCCTGTAGACATTTGAGTTTGCAAACGCTATCTAGACCTTTCCTGTCTCCCATAAAAGCTTACTTCGTTCTGTCCCAACTCCCTCATGAGTTTCTCAAAGCAATAGCTAATTAATCTGATTAAGAATGGGTATTTCTATATGTGCTCTCTAGAGATCGTATCTTAACAGAAAGGGGTGACTCTGCAGGTGGATATTAGACACCACGGGATTACAGTCAGGATGTTAACTGTCCACTCTACTTTTTCCGCTATCCTGACGTAGCCATACCTCACTGTCCTTAAGGCAAACCACAGGAATCGGTTCTCTGTAGAACAATGAACACTGGCGTATGTGTGAAACCTACTTAAATAGTACTTTTATAGCTCGCCCTAGTTCCGAAGGACCAAAAACTACTAAGGGCTATTCCCGTTTCCTTGGAGGCTTCGGGATATCCGGCCTGACGGCACTTCCCCTCACCTGCTTTCTGGGATCGTTTTGCGCTGGGCAGTCTCGCCCGAGGAGCGCGCGCATCCAACATGAGCTCATTTCTCAGGGGCGTTTCTAGAAGGCCGGGCCTGGCCGCGCGCACCAGGCGCAGTCGGCCCCACTCTTATCAGTGGCCTCGGCGACTGGGCGGGGCGCGGCCGCCCAGAGACATTGCCTCTCTAAAAGCTTTGTTCTCAGTTTAGCGTCCGAGAACTTGCACACACCCGGGAAGCGCCCTGCACCCGTCTGGCCCTTTCTGGAAAGACGCCGGTACTCGGGACGTGTACCCCCGGGCGAAGGGGAGCCTGGGGCGCGCAGAACGAGCCCCTCCCCGCCGAGAGTCTCTAGTGGGTGGGGATAGCCCCTAAACCCTCAGCTCGCTGGAGCTCTCCGAGCCTCGCCCCTGCGACCGCAGCAGTTTCGCAGTGGCTCGCGCTCTCGGGCTGCGGTTTCCACACTGGCTGCGAGTAGCCGCAGGCGAGCCCGTCAGACTGTCCGCCACGACCCAAGTCGCGCTTGTCCCCGCTGCTGGGACCGCCGCCGGAGGCCGAAGGCCAATCATACTGCAGCTAGGTCTTGCGATTGGACGGCAGTGAGTGCCGATTGGCTACCATTACGGGTTTCGGCCTCCCTCCTTTTCACTTTCGCCCGCACTCCAACTCCAAAGCTTCAGGCCAATGAGAAGGCGTTTTATAGATACCGTCCCTTAGCTTTCCACTTCTCCCCACCTCGGCGAGGGAGGAGACGTTCTGACTGGCCAGGCTGTCCTCGGAAGCCCCATCCCTTCACCAATCACCGAGGGAGGTGCACTCCCAGCGGAGTTTCGGCCAATTACAACGCGGCCGCGGTGCCCAGCAGTGCGCTTTAACCAGCGACTCCGGGCTTCACTGCCCTTAACTCTTCAAGCTTTACCGTGAGGGCCGGCGGTTCTGATTGGCCGCTGTTGCCATTGTCGAATTTCTCCTCGCCAGCCACAGAACAAGGCGAACCCACCTTCTTCTCTATCGGCTATCTTCGGCATTTTCCGCCCTTGGGCGTGAATTTCCAGCGACATTTTCTAATTGGCTCCTCACGTGGATCGGTTTTTTCCGGGAAGAGCCGCAAACAAACGACGTCCGTGATTGGCTCCGCTCGGGCTTCGGCTCCCCTGCCGAAGGGGGCGGGCGCTCCACTCGGCCGGCGATTCCCAGACGCCTGTTACGCGGGCGGCGGGGCGCTGGGCGGTGTAAGGCTGGGTGGGGGAGGAAGGAGGCGGAGGACGAGTAGGAGGGGGGAGGGGGAGTGGGGAAGAGCTAGGCGGCTGCGCAGACGGCGCTCCTTACACAGAGCAGCCCCCGACCCGGGCGAATGCGGGTTTGTGCTGGTGCTGCCGCCGCCGCCGCCGCCGCCGCCGCCCGGGCCGAGTGACAAAGGAAGGAAGGAAGGAAGCGAGGAGGAGCCGGCCCCGCAGCTACTGACAGGGCTCCGGGCTAGGGGCAAAGCGCGGACACTTCCTGAGCGGGACCGAGCAGAGGCGAGGGGCGGGAGGGCGGCCGCGCTGGTGCCGTGGACGGGGGAGGGGGCCCCGAGGGACGGAAGCGGTTGCCGGGTTCCCATGTCCCCGGCGTATGGGGAGCAGTCGAGGAGCCGCTGCCTGGGGTCTGAAGGGAGCTGCCTCCGCCACCGACGCCGCCATGGCCGCTGGATCCAGCCGCCGCCTGCAGCTGCTCCTGGCGCAATGAGGAAAGGAGCCGCCGCCACCGCCCGCCTCTGACTGACTCGCGACTCCGCCGCCTTCCAGCTCGCCGGGCCCTCACCGTCAGCCCGCCGGATCCCGCCGCTGCCGGAGCCGCAGCGTTTCTCGTCGCATCTCCGAGCCACCCCTCCTTCTCCCTCCCTCCTTCCCATCCCCCCTTCTTTTCAAGCGTGAGACTCGTGATCCTTCCGCCGCTTCCCTTCTTCATTGACTCGGAAAAAAAATCCCCGAGGAAAATATAATATTCAAAGTACTTATTTTCAATCAAGTATTTGCCCCCGTTTCACGTGATATATATTTTTTAGGACCTCCCCACCCATTTCTCCCCTCCAAGGAAAGGGAGAGGAAAGAATTGTATTTTTTCCCAGCCCCCAATCATCTATATGTTAAATATCCGTACTGATCTGTCTTCAAGGAGAAATACATCGCTCGCCTTTTTTTATAGCTATACAAAAGGACTGAAAAGCCAAGAGGACGAAATCTTTTTCTTTTTCCTGTGGAAGAACTTAATGCTGCGTTTATCACTAACCTAACACCCCAACATAAAACAAAAGGAAGAAAAGGAGGGAGGAAGGAAAAGAAGGTGATTCGGGAAGAGAGTGATCATGTCAGGGCGGCCCAGAACCACCTCCTTTGCGGAGAGCTGCAAGCCAGTGCAGCAGCCTTCAGCTTTTGGCAGCATGAAAGTTAGCAGTGAGTATTGATTTTATTTTACACCCTTTCTCCACCTCACCCTGAAAATAAGAGACTTTGTAATACCATGATCTTGAAATATTAGACCTCCTGATAAAACAATCAGAGATAATGGAAAAGGGCAAAAACCTGTCTTCAGTCAAGGATGAGGCAGCTTCCTCTTTTCTCCTCCCATACCCCCTCCCCCGGTCTCATTAACCTTGAATTGAGAAAATGATTTTTATTTGGACGGTTTGTTTTGAAACATTTCTTACAGTTTTCTTGCTGTTGATAGTCATCCTTATCAAGTGGTTGAGAATGTCCATGTTAAAATAGTGATGGAAGTGTTTACTTGCTCATCCTTTTGAATAAAGAGGACAAGGTTTATAACCATGATGTGCTTTTGCAGAGTGTGTGGCTATTGGAATGAGGGATAGTTTAGTTAGCTCAGGTCTCAGGGGTTATTATAGTTTTGTATAGTTAATAGGGGAACTAAATGTTACTGTCTCCTAACATTTCTTTCTTGCTTATATGACTATACAGAATATTTATTCTTATTCCAGACATGAACTTACTCAGTACCAAACTCAGGTTTGGAGGCCAGCATTGATTCCTCCCTTTAGAAGGGACTGGTGGGGCTGATAGATACTCAGTAGCAGTAGTATCTCAACAGACATTGTTTTAAATTGAATAAGTGGTTTAATATGTTATCTCTTAACCTTCCTGATGTGACATTACCAGTCTACCACTATAGAGTTAATGTTTAATCAAAAGGTAATTTGGAAGTAGGTCCAAGTTTTGATTGAGGTTTGTATTGTCATGTTGCCAAATAGTAAGTTGAATGTTAATTGTCATTGACTCATCATTTAAGTTCAATTTTGGGGTGCCATTGCATTCAGTGCTTGTTAAATGATCTGGAGTTCGGGAATCCCTTCTTGGAACTGTTTAAAATACTCTTGAATTGGTTTCTTGTGGAATTTAGATAAGACTATGGAGTTAGTTAGAATAATAAGGATTTAGACTTTTCTATCATAGGTTTTGCAGAAGGCCGTGGTCCTGAATATCATACGGATATTTGGGCTCTGTTCAGGGTTGTTGCTAGGCTGTCCCCTCTTCCCAGATTTGTGCAGAAAAATCTATGTTCTTGAGTGTTTCATATATTAAGTATTCAACATTCCAGTGTATATTTATGAATGTTTATGTGATATTTAATGACAGTTTATTTAAACATACAGAATTTGACAAATATCTATTTTGTTTCCTTATTCCTTGAGAAAGGAGAATCATGAGGGTAAAGAAAAGCTATTTTGTTGCTTAGAAGGAGGAGAGAATTGAAGAACTGAGATTAAAAAACAGTATATGCAGTTATGTGAAATTGATCACATCCTTAAGCAACATAAAATGATCACTATTAATTGAACTCAGGATTTCAATTCATACTGGCTTTTGAAACTTGCCTGAAACGGGGTAGTCTGAGGTAATAGCTGAATGGGAGATTATTTTTGAGAGTTAAATATTTTTTTGGTGACTAGCTAGTACAGAATGCAGGGTATGTGAAGAGGGAAGCTGATGATGCATCTTTCAGGGAATGGTCAAGCTTTCTAAGCACTTCATGGGGTCATTTGAGAGGAATATTTAAAAATTCTGGGGTAATTTTCAGCTATGATGAAGCAAATCTTTTAATAGCTGCTTAAGAGGCTCTTGTGGTACTGGAGTGTTTGTATGTTTTTCATCTTGGTTTAAAAACCACTCGAAATCAATTTTAGGTAATTAATTTATTATATCTGTTTCAGAGAGCAAAATAGAACAGCTTATAATAAATTTGGGGCCTTTCGTTTCCAGGATTCTCTTTGAAAATGACCCCTTAATTCTCAATTGTGTGAATGTTGACTGAGGATGGAGTAACTTGTAAAGTGTGTAGGTTAAAATGTTGAATTTTTTGTTACCATATAGGTTGACTTAACATTTAAAAAGTTGGAGTTCAGTGCTAATGTGTTTTTGACAACATTGACTTTAAGGACATTTTAGAAGAAATGATGTGGTCTCTTTTGATATTTACTATAGAAATTAAAACTGAGGGAAAATGTTAAAAATTGTTAATTCATCAAAAAATAAGCTTCAATAAAAAACTAAATGAATAGTAAACCCATGGTGGGGGAAATAAAAAGAAAGGGAAATAATTAGCATTTGTTAGAGCACTAGTTTTCTAAGGGACCCCTGTTGAAAAGAGAGATACATAAGAAATTATAGCCCTTGGCCTGAAAAGCTTATCACTTAGTTGTGGAGGCAGGTTATAGGACAGAATGTGAAAACAATAGCCTGATGACTGCAAGATTATAAATACAAATAAAATGCTGTGTTTAGAGGGACAAAAAGGGGTGAGGTAGATTGGTTGGAGAGGGAAGACTTCCTATAGAGGGGTGTTTTAAGACAGGCGTTAAAGGAGGCAGTAACTTGAGTTGATAGAGAAGCATAAAGGATTCTAGATGGAGGGAATGGACAGAGGCACAGACATGGTGATTTTTGTATGACAGATCAATGAATTTTGTGCTTATAAAGCAGGTTGGTAAATCTGAGTTAAAGGGGCCTAAGTAGAAAAATAAGAGATGCGGTTTGAGAAATGTGTTAACGTTAACTAATAGAGGGCAGAGGGGGCCTTGTAAGAGTTTGGTTGAGATTCAGGAGAAATTGGAATTTACTAAAGGTTACTGAATAAGGTACTTGAAGGTGATTTGGGCAGCCAAGTTGATGGATTAGAGTAGAAACATTGGAGCCCTTTTAAGGAGTAGCAGGGTATGTTGTAAATAATTAGAGAATATAAAGTAAAATGTGAAAATGGGATGAAAAGAATACATTTGAGAGACAGTGTGAATGAAGAACTGGCAGGACTTTGGATTGGATCGAAGGGGAATATTTGGGAAGGAGTCAGGAGTTAAAAATAAATTCTGATGTTATTGGTCTGGAAGACTTGACCGCCAAGTTATATTGCTGATTGTAATGGGAAAGTTGAGAAAATACTGAGATGAGAAGGTAGATGAGTTCACTTTTTGAAAATTTAATATACCATAGGTTTCCTTGAAATTCAGTAGACAGCGGTTGGTTACTGGCAATGATATTTAACTTTCTAGTCTATTAATTGCACTGTTTCTAATTTTTCTACACCTAAAAATGGTGGGTTTATTTTCAGGAGTAGTAAGCTAAGGGTTTTTATTTATATGCTTTCCATTTGAAGTCCTAAAAAAGAAAATAATTTTTTATGTAGATTCGAAGGCCTCACACTTAAAACCTAGTTGTAATAGCCCCATGGTAATTTATTTGAAAATATGAAAATATTTTTTAGACTAAACTGTGACATAAAATTTTTAGATATTTTATACAGCCTTTATTGTTTGTTACATGCTTAAAACTTTTTTTTAAAATAAGTAATGGCTATTCTTAGGTAAACCTTGCTTTTAAAATGATGGTAATATGAAGACTAGCAGAAATTAAAAGTTTATTTTATAACAAGCATTTCTTGCCTTTTTTGTTAAGCATTTATGCCAAGTTTAAATCAGTATATTTGAATTTTTTTAACTTAATATGGTGAAACCATTTCTTTTTTGTCCATATCCAGATTTAAGTGTCAATTAAATAAATTTTAATAGTCATATGGTTCTTTCTGTAGCATCATATGTAGTTTACTCAAAATAGATATGTGGTGATTTTGGTTACAATATTAGTGATAAATTATTTTGGTAAGCTATTAGTGAAAATTTAGCTAGTTACCTAACTAAGTTAAATCACTTAAATTATTCCTTCATATAAAACTTTTCTAGATCAAATTTTTTTTTTAGTGAAGAGAGAATAATTAATACCAGCATATTACTGTACAGTATTTAGTTATATGGTGATTGAAACCAAAGAGCAGGTGCTAACTTAGCGTTCTATTCCCAAGGGAGCTCAATCGCTTTTGACATGTTAAAAATTAGGTTATTAGAATTTAGCCGATTTCTAGATTATCCATGTTAATGTAGAAGAGAGCTCATGTGTGAAACTGAAAACCGGAACCTTTCATTAAATTTTCATTCCTTTCCCAATAGACCTTTCCATAGTTGTTTAAACACTAAGACCTTCATGTAAGAATTGCATACTTTCTTGTTGCAGTGCCTCTAGAATGCTAATTGTGAAATGACTGTAAGGCAAAAGTTCTAGGAAAAAACTTGAAGGGAACCCAGGAGATTAACAAATCAGTTTTGACTGATAGGGAATTGCATTTAGAAAATGAGGGTGACATCTTCTCATTTCACTGGGATAGTTCTATTGCAGAGCAGTACATACTTGTACCCTGTGCTATCTGCCCCTTGTTTTGTACTTGGGTTGCAGGTGTGAGATAGTGTTTTGGAGAAACAGCAAGGCTGGGAAAGTGTAAGCAGAAGATTCTGAGACCAGACGAACTCTTTTTTTGTGTGTGATTTATGATTAGAGAAGGCTATGAAACATACATGTGCTGTGTGCCAACCCTGATGCCACAGTTCCATACTTTTTAATAAGACTCATGGGAATTTGGGACAGGGATGGTATTAGGCAGGCTGTGGAAATGCGGTGTCTCTTATGATGCTCCACCCTGCAATGGAGAATTGAAGGGGCAGAGCACATGGGTGTGATGGGACTATATGCTGATACTAACAGGACCAACCTGATTTCCCTCCCAGATATTGTTCTATTGAGACCATAATCACCAGGAGTAAATGAATTTGTTGGAATGTTTAACGTCATTTTCTAGCTTATTTTGGGGGGGTGGTTTGTGGAGAGGGAATCTTGCATGATTTCAAGAATAGGAGTATTTTCATGGTTCATTGGTTTTAAAGTAGAGATTGCAATCTTTGCTTCTCTCTTGGGTTGTACAAATCTTCCTTGGTTATATAAATTGTCTTTGAAATTGGTTGAGCGTGATGTAGAAATGTGTATTTATGGAAAGACCTGTATGAAAAGAACAGCGAGGAAAAACTGACAGTAGAGTTAAAAGAGCAATCTGTTTTCCCCAAAGCTTCCTACGATTAAATTGATAAAATAAAGGGAACTTATTCTATTCTATTTATTATTGAGTTTTTAGTCCAGTTTTTTTTCTTTAATGAGTTAATATTCAGCACATAATAGACATTCAGTAAATTATTTCAGTTTATACCCAAGTCTGTAATGTACTTGTCTGGTACAAGATATAAAGACACAACTTTGTAGATTTGGATTCTTAGTTTACAGTCTCCTTTCCTACTTTTGCTTATGTTTTGGGGAGAAAGGACTATTTTCAAATGATATGCAAGTTAAAATTCTGTAAATGGTTGAATCTTATATTTTTGTATTGAGTAGTTTACTTAGAAGCGTTTTAGTTTGATGAGATTTAGACTATGATGTTTTGGTTTTTTTGAAACAAATTCTGCCAAACCAACGTTTCCCTTTGGTCTCCAGGGTACCATGGCCAAACAGTGGCATAAATATGAACCCTTATCATGTTCCCTTATTAGCATAGTTTGGTGTTGTTAATTTCTTGATTGTCCTTTTAAATCAATTTAGTAATAAAAAGTAAACATTTCTGACGGAGGCATTATTTTTCTAGCAACTTGTATTTTAGTTGGTGGTATAATTTGAAAGAATATATAGGCCAGAGAGATGGTGGGTAGGAAGGCAAAAATATTAGTAACATTGGTGCATAGCAGTAACATTAATACTCCATTTTTTCACTACCATTAATTGTATTATGTTGAATTCCTTGGCTTAGGAGGCTAATAAATAAGTTGCTTTAATAGAAAGTGGCTATGAATAATGTGATTGACTTGTGATATGCCTATTGAATGTTTACTGTGTGCTAATAATCACTCTGCCAAATTCTTTACATGCAATAGTTCATTTTAATCAGTACAACTTTACAAAGTAGCTAATACTATTATCCCCACTTTATAGAAAGGTAAATGAGATTTAGAGAGGTGAAGCAACTTGTCCAATATTACCTTGATAGAAAGTTGCTCTCCTAGAATTTAAACCCAGGCATTCTGATTCTAGAGCTCTTGCTCTTTATTATATATGTTATAGAGAATGGATTGCTGTTAACTTAACACTTGGATTCCAGAGATAAGCTAAAATGCCTTTTGTTTTTAGGATAGTCTTTCATTGATAATTTAGCAGTGAACTGTGTAAGACTTTCATGATTAGTTCTGCTTTTGAAATTAGTTTCAGGCATGAGTGTTAGCAAATATAGGTGTACTGGAAAAAAATCCTCAATTCTTCTAAGATTTCAGGGAAAACGTCTTAAGAGTAACATTGAAAACAAAATTATTACAGCTTATGCCATCACTAAAAGAAAAATAAGTAATATATGGTATTTTTTGGTTAAATGTTCAGTTGGAGCAGTGGTTTTTTTTTTTTTTTTGAAAAGTACTGCTTGTTTGTAAGTAAATCTGGTATATTTATATTTCTAGGTAATATTAGAATGTGATTCTCCAAATTAGCCATTATTAAGGATTATTATTCCTCTCCATCTCTTCCTGTAGGTTGTGAAGTGTTCTAAGTGTTCTGCTCTTTGTTTTAATATTTGACAGCAAACTTAATGAAAGTTTTTAAAAAAATTATGTACACAATCAAGTATCTATTGGACACCTGTTATGTCAGGAGCTGTGAGCCTTCTGTTTTTTTGTTTTGCTTTTTTAAAGAATCAGTGTGCATTGGGAACATCACCTTTTTGGAATTAATTGGTATTTGATAATCAAGAATTAGACCAAAAAGCTCCTGAGTAGCTGAAATCCCCAGACAAATGGTACATACACTTAACTCATAGGTTACTTTTTGGCTTTTAGTTAGAGTTCTTTATTTTTTAACACATAGTTCTAAATCATTCAATTGCCTTTAAAAACACCCTGAAGATTAGAAAGAATGAATGTACACTGATATTAAGCATTACAGCTTCTAAAAAGAGTAGACAGACAATTCAGGAAAACAGGCATATTGGGATTATTTAGTATAGGCTCACACAGCTCCACGGGAAATCACTCTGATAATTGTTCAAAATGTTGATCTGGAGAAAGTTCAGTTATACTAACTTCACTCTCTTTTGAAGGGACAGAAGGCAGGAAGATCTTTTCTGGATAGCTGAGTTTCTGTAATAACTTCTCACTGCATCAAACAGTCTAATTTCTTTGTCACTGAAGTGATGAGGAAGAAAACTGGGTCATCTCTGTCTGGTTGACCAACTCTTGTTGGTTCTCAGTGATGTGGATAAAGATACTAAAGTGTAGTATTCTAGCCCAGGGAATAATTTCTAGCTCTTTCTTTCATTGTTCATCTCTGTTTGTTACTCAGCAACAGCATTTTACGTGATTTAAGATTTGTTGCCTTATTTTTTCTTCTGTGATATATATAGAGTTGCTTTTTGGATTTTAACATGCCTATACCTTCTATTTGTAGAATGCTTAGAAGGCACTGCATGGAGTCATTTAAGCTTTCTTATGAATTAAATTAGCTGTAAGAGAGTAACTTCACCAAATACACTTATAGCCTCTGTAATGAGAATTGAAAAGGTAGGTACCGTAATTGTTGATATGAGGAAAAAGGCCAATCAAAGCAAAGTACTTTTTTCTCTTTTGGAGGTCTAAGAAATTCTTAGGGGCTTAGTTGGCTAATACAAGTGAAAAGGTATTTCAGATTTCTTTCCAATATAGGCTAATCTATCTTTTAAAAATGTGACTCCCTCTATTTCCCCTTATTTCATAAAATTGGTTAATTCTTTTTAATTGATCAACCATTTTCTTCAAAATTTGTGTTGAAGTTACTGAGCTAAGTCAAATTGCTACTCCAGCTCTGAAGAGAAGGGAAAGCTTTGAGTTGGTAGGGCTTCAATAATAATATATAGCTATATGTATATTATATTTGCATGATATATAGTAACTACCACAATAGTATTATTAATTGGATGCTGTATAATAGTTCCATACTGTCTTATTTACATATTATGCTTTAAAAAACTGGAATTTACTTGCATGATACAGAATTTAAAAAGTACTCATGATGTCTCCTTCCTATTTCTGCTCTGTAATTACCAGTTGCCTTTGCTGGTGACAGCCAGCATTCCAGTTTCTTAAGTATCATCCATAGACATTCTGAATCTTTACAGGGTATTTCTGCTCTGGAATCATATTTTGTATATACAGAACTAAATTAACACTGGCTTTAGCATAAGAGTGTTAGAATTAAAACAATGTTTCTATCAATTATTCTAGAAAATTACTATTGTTTTTCATTCTAGTAGATTACTAAACTTGTTTTTTTGAATGTGATGGGGAGTAAGTACAAAAATGAGAGAGTGCTTCTGTTTGGCTATTAGAGGTAAAATGGTAATAGTCATAACTGATGAACACTTAAGCAGGACACTGAAAATATTCACCACTGTTTGTATATTGAGAAACGATCTATAGTGTCCAGCAGATATTGTTTGTGTCCTTGCTGGAAATATTTCATGGTAAAAGAAAAAGACAAAAGGTTATTGATATTCTCACTTAACTTTCCATTTTTCAAACATCTTAGATGAGAAAACCTGTTCTCTTGAGAGATCAGAGGCGCAGAGTGCGTCAATGTCAGTGAAGCCTGTGCCTTTTACCTCTTTAAGAGCGCACGGTTTCATTCTGCTCCTAAACCAAGCATTCCTTAATATTAAAAAATTAAAAAAAAATTTTTTTATTTAATAATGTATTCTAGTCATATGACTTAGTCTTGTTATGGAAGCTAAACTTCTGTGCCTCAAGTTTCTTAGAGGCAACCTAAACTATGACAGCTATTTCCTCTAGGAGTTTTGTCATAATTTTAATTAGTATGCTATTTGTCTATTTCTTAAAATTATTTTTAGATATTATTTATTGTCATCTCATTATGGTAGATATTATTTATTGTCATCCCCATTTCCCTTTTACTATTTTACTGATATAATTATACCACCAGTTTTAATTTTATTTACTTAAATTATTATTCAGATGATTAATACTCAGTATCTAAACATTAAGCAATATTCTGTGCAGAATTGAGTAGTGTACAATGGTTACCTTTCCTTTAAAAAAAAACTGTTTTTTTGAGATCTAATTCACATACCATAAAACTCATTAATTTAAGATATATAGCTCAGTGGTTTTCAGTATTCATGGAGTCTATA
The DNA here is from genome assembly GCF_036321535.1 of Camelus dromedarius. Taxonomy (NCBI): domain Eukaryota; kingdom Metazoa; phylum Chordata; class Mammalia; order Artiodactyla; family Camelidae; genus Camelus; species Camelus dromedarius. Next base: position 66,280,927 of record NC_087437.1, read on the forward strand.
ACCATCACTGTAGTCTAATTTTAGAATATTTTTATCACCCAAAAAAGAAATCATGTATTCATTAGTAGTCATTCCTAATACTTCCCTTTTTCTAGCTCTAGGCAACCACTAATCTGTGTGGATTTGCCTATTTTTGACATTTTATATAAATGGATTCATACAATATATGGCTTTTTGTGACTGACTTCTTTTACTTCATGTAATGTCTTCTAGGGTTTGTCCATGTTGCAGCATTTGTCAGTACTTCATTACTTTTTATTGCTGAGTAATATTCCATTGTGTGGAAATGCCACTGTTTGCTTATCTGTTCATCAGTTGATGGACATTTGGATAGTTATCTACTTTTTGGCTATTAGGAATAATACTGCTATGAACATTTTTGAACAAGTTTTTGTGTGGACATATATTTTCAGATCTTTTGGGTACATAGGTGTGGAATTACTAGGTTGTATGGTAACTCTGTTTAATAATTTAAAGAAACTCACATATCCTTTGCTTTTACATTTTTTTTACACTTTTTTTGTTGCCATTTTTTTCTTGCAATTTGCAATGATTACAATCTTAATTTTTTTTTGCCTCAATTTTATTGGGCGTTATGTAGATTTTGCCCTACCCTCTGTTCTTTTCCTGGAGTGTCCTTTTCCTAGAGTCCTGTCCTACTGCTGGGATCTGGCCTGGTTGTTCTCCATGCCCCCAAGGTACATCTGTCATCCTCTGGCTTACTTCATTGCTCTTCAGAGTCCACTCTCCTATTTCCCGGATCCCATGTCTGCATCACCGTGTAGTTCTTTTCTAACTTAATCTCATGACATCAGCCTGGAGTATTAACTGTTTGGTAAATGTACCTGGAAAAGTTTTTATTTGTTTTTTTCTCCCACTTTTGGTCCAAAAGAGTAGTTAAGAAGCTGACAGGCTTTTTTGACAGTTGTCTCACCTTTCATTAATTTGTCACTGAGGCATAGATGTTTTGGGAGGTTACTTTGTGTCATATGATCAAGTGATTACCAGGCCAACATGAAGCAACAACATGAAGCAAGTACAGAAATCTGAACAATATAAATGTTAAGCAGTTGTTTAAGCAGAACTATTCAATAGAAATATACAAGCCACAAGTGTGAATCACATATGTAATTTCAAATTTTCTAGAAGCCACATTAAAAAGAGTAAAAAGACAGGTGAAGTTAATTTTTTGAATGTATTTTATTTAAACCAGTGTGTCCAAAATATTATTTCAACACATAATCAGTGTAAAATTTACTAATAATAAATTTTGCATTTTTTGGGAGGGGGTACTAAATCTTCACAACCTAGTGGGTATTTTATTCTTACAGCACGTCCTAATTTGGAGTAGCCACATTTTAAGTGCTCAGTAGCCACATGTTGCTAGTTGTTACTGTATTGAACAGTGCAGGTTTAGAATTTTCCAGGAATTATGTTATTGTGTGATACTGTTGTCAGTCTGTCTAATCATATATGTGGTCTATTTATTCTAAAGGAATAGATAAGGGGAATGTAGATTAAAAACACTTCATTGATTTGTCTCATTGCTTTGTTTTGTTTTTAGTCGTATCTTCAGTTTATTTTGAAATTTTATACCACATTAAAGGAGGTTGAGAGATTTATGTTCTTCAGAAAGGTGCTTGGTATAGGAGGTAATGATTTTTTCCCCATATTTTAGCATAACTATTAAAATGTATATTGAAATTCTTATTGGTATGCTTGTTAGATATTGTCATTGCCATAGTTGACCTGGTCCCAGTGGAATCCTATTAGTCTAAATATTCTTTGTCATATACTTTCTCCCCTTGCTCTTTCAAAGACCTACCCACGTTTCAGAATCTCACATGCCACATCAGCTACTTAGTCTGCTATGCCTTTTACCGTAAGGTATGAAAGGCACTTGTGTGTAACTCCTGTAGCACAATCACTCTTCTTATATTCTGCCTTGCATTCTGGTTAACTTGTTTTGTCTCTCCCCAGGTGATTATAAATCCCAGTATGGCAAAAACAATATTTTACTCATCTTTATATTTCCTGCAATGTGGATCACAGTGCTTTCTATACACTTAGTACATATTTAAGTTGAAGGCAATTTGTCATGATAGTTACATTTATACTATACATGATAGTTAAATATGGTATTAGAGTTTCCAAGTCATCAAACTATTGCTGATGTTTCTAGAAACATTTAAGTTTTGATATAAGAAATTAATTTATGAAGTTAAACCTAGGTGTTTGTTTAAACACAAAGGAGCAATAGTAGGAAAAAGAAAGAGACTCAGATACAGACATTTGTGTTATCCTATATGCTTAGCACAGAGTGGCTTTGAACTCTTTGGATGGATAGCTGAATGAAAGAAAGAACTCCGGTGCTAGGTTGCATTGTTTGATAAGTACAGTACCTCTGAAACATTGAGCCTATCCAGGTATTATAATACCCCAAGTCCTCCAGGAGTTTATTTGGAGTGGATGAGGGTAGAAGACAGATTTAGAATAATGAAAAGTGACAAATCAGTTTATTTTCACCAAGTAGGCTATTCTGCAAGAGATAAAGTAAACTATTTAAATATGAATAGGCCCTTTCACCATGGATGTACTTAGACATGTAAATTTTTTGTGGGGATTGATGAAAACTGTAATTTTTACAAGCCCTCTTTTTACATCTCTCGGATACTGTTTATTTGTCTGATAGACTAGTGTATATTTGTGTATCAATTCAAGACCTTTCCCAGAGAAAGTAAGAAATATTAATAAACAATATAGATTATCTTGCTAAATAAACCAACCTCTTAAATAGCTGTAAAATTTGACTGTATTGCATTTTGAGAAACCATGTTTTCAGGATAATTGGTTTCTACTGATCAACATGGTATCTACTTCTGTGATTAATTGTGTACATTGTGAGATGGTTGGCTGGCCTAGGGCATGATTCTTACACAAAAAGAGATTTATTTTACTTTCTCTTAAGTAGTAAATGTTTGTGCCCTTCTTGAAATCCAACCAGTTACTAAAGAACAAAGCATAATTCTGTTTAAATTCAGTTGAACGTCACGGATAACCTTTATTGAAAGCCTTTTGAAGCCTTAATAGTACAGTATATATTTACGTTCTATCAATTTCTAGAAAATTAAAGAATGGCTGTGCACTTTCAAAGGATAGAGGAAGTGTTCTGTCTATTATTATATTTCTGCTATAGTGGAGAATGAGTACTTAGTAAAAAACAAAGGGTCTGTGTGTCGTGACCTCTAAAGTAAGAGCAGATGAACCAGTTCCTGGATCCTTAGGAAAGAAAAATCCCCAGTGGCAGAAGACTCTGACTACAATGTCTTCTACATGGTATCAACATAAGTTGTACAGCTTGTTAGCTATCAGTATTAATTTAGGAGTAAGATATTGTTTAAAAATCTGGCTTTACTTTATGTCCAAATTAAACATCATCTTTTTGTTTTTCACATGTACCTGGGAAAGCCTATATACTTTCTAAAGTTTAGGGAAGAGGCAAGAAATGCTGCTGTTGATCACAGGAGTGAGGGTTGGGGAAGAAGTTAATTATAGAAAAGTTTGTAGTTATGATGAGTGTTGAGTTTCCCTGGATGCTAATTGTGGTAGCCTAAATCTTAGAACTAGGATAATTGAGATTCAGCTACCCTTTGTGTATTTACTGTGTGTCAACCACTGTCATTTCATTTAACTTTCATAATACTTTGATGCAATATTCTCTCCCATTTAATGGATGAAGAAATTAAATTAAAAATATTTTAATTGATTTATTCAGATCTCACAGCTAGTAGGAATAGGCCTGGTGTGTGGAACTAAGGCCACCAGCCTTCAGGTAAAGACAAAAAAATTTTCATTATTTACTATGTCATTGCACTGTATTAAGCAATTTATTTCTATCTCATTTAATCTTTACCACAGTCTGGTAAGGCAAATAAAATTTACAAATGAGGAAACTGAAGCTTAGATGGCCTTCCTTACACAGCCAGCAGATTTTGTAGCCATACTTTGAATCTGTTCTTTTAATTGCTACACTCTATGACCTTTATAATTTAGAAAGAGAATAGGAAGATTCTGGGAAATTGGTTGATTTAAGTTTTCTTAGGGTAAGGCTTAGGAACTTTTGCTTTTTATTAATGTTACTTACCAAGGAGAAAGTAAATTGTCAATCATATACAAGTAAAGTGTTTTATCCTTTTGAAATAAAAATTTTAAGAGCAAATACCTTGCTTTTAAAGTTAATACAGACCATCTATGAAACAGTGACTGTAAGATATGGGTAATAAATACAGTCGAATCCATATTGCAGAGTCAGTTATTAGCCAGATCCCATTATCGTTTAGGAAACTGAGGCTCAGAGAGGTTGGGTAAATTTTGCTGAGGTTTTATAACCAGCAACACTGATGGCAGATGCTTGGATTCTAACCCAGTAATTTAATCTAGAGCTCTTACTCTTTACTGTCTTAAGAGAATGTGAATGATGTGCAAAAATGGAGCCTTGCTGCCTCTGGGAACTTGGTGAAAATTGGTGAAGACACCAATTTTGAGCTTGTTGAAAACATCATAGCTTGACTCAAGGCAGGTGTTAGACATCACCCACCTGCTTCCATTTTTATTGTTTCCTGTGGTCTCTTGTCTCAGTATTTTTTGTTGTTGCTTTGCATTATTCTTGGACATAAAGATCCATGAAGATCCTCTTTATTTAGTTGATGCTTAATAAATGTTGAATGTTGAAAAATAAATCAAATTTAAAGCATTGAATCTTGAATGTACAGACCAAATTTTAATACATCAGTTCATAATCATGTTTTTCTTTTTAGTATTTTTTATAGTTTTGAGGGTAGTTACATATTAATTTAAAAAGTTGATTTATAGTTTTAATGACTTGGAGAAAATTTTCTGTGCTTCTGAGGAACTTTTCTTAGTTGGCAAGTGTTTTAAATGTCAGATTACAGTAAAATTCTGTGATGATACAAAATTCAGATACAGTATAATTGGCTCTGATCCTCTACTGCATTTTTCTCTGCGGGTGAGGCCAGGTGCACATTCTGTTTGTAATAATTGGTTTATTTCATACAGTTCTGATAAATGTACACTGATACATGAACTTTTCTTTCCTTGTCTACTCTAACTGGAAGACTAGTGGAAAAAAGTTTTCTGTTTATATTGTGATAACAAGCCCTGTTTATCCTGCAGTTGGATTTTTCAGGTCATGTTTGAAAGAGGATGTCTGGGTTTTAATGTATAATAGTTAATAAATGGAGTATTCATATATCTACAAGGCATTTATGTGCCAACTCAGCAATACAGAATGTAGGCAGGAACTAGACTGGATAAAAATGGATGCTGAAGAGCCAAAAGAGCTATCATAGAATCTGAAGCAAAGTGTTGTTTTGTTTTTTAACCGAGATGAAAGTCCTTTGGTCAGCGTTTCCTATACCAGTTACTCTAAGCAATGCTGTATAATATAATAATACATTATAATGCTGAAATAAATATTCTTTGGCCAAAGAAGTTTAGGAAATGCTGCTTATGGGATCCCTTGAAGGATTGATATTCCTTGGATCACACTTTGGAGGCTTTGTCTTAGGCATTTGGAACTTGCTTTTATTTTACAAGAGAAGGGAAGAGAGCCAACATTTAAAGAGCATTACTCTACAGGACTTAGGTGATATCTCCATTTTACAGACAGGGAGCCTGAGGCCCTTCTGGAGGGTAAAGAACATAAAACTAGTAACAGGGCAGAACTGGGAATAAATCCCTAATGTCTCTGAGTCCTAAACCTTTGCTGTTTTGACCTTGCTATGCTACTATGTGATTGTAGTGAACTACCCATTTGGTTGGATTTTACACTTTGGAAACAGCAGTTAGCAGTAATACTAGGAAAGGGACTAAGCTGCCCTACTTAGGGAAGAAGGAAAGGATAATTTACTACCTGACACGTGTTCTGTATCCTTTGCTTTGCTTAGATGAGCTCCATGTTCTGGGGGGAGAGGGGGAAGGTTTCAGAGAATACTCTGTAAATTAAAGTACTTTTGGAGTGAAATTTGATAGTACCTTTAGGTATGTATATCTTTATGTCTTTTTTTGACATTGTAAAGCCAGAGCCTGCTCTTTTATTAGGTATAGTGGGCTTACACAAGTTATGAACTTTTTATAGCTTCAGTTTCCTTATTTGGACATAGTGATAACAATACCTGCATTTCTGGGTGATTGTAGTCCTTAAAGGAGATAATTATGCATGTAAGGTGCTTGGCACAGTGTCTAGCACAAAGTAATCTTAGCTGCTATTAGTATTAATAAAAATAATTAAGGCTTAGGTGTAGGTTGTTACCTCTCTGTTATCTTTTTTTTTTTCTTACTATTTATTGAAGTGTAGTAGATTTACAATGTTAGTTTCAGGTTATTTGTTTTTTTAATGGGCATGTATAGGGTGGTCATAAAGGAAGCCTCCAAGTCGTCTTTTTTTTTTTTTTTAACTTATTTGAGGAAAAACATCACCTGTTGCCTTTTAGAATACAGTCATACCTTACCTTACTGCGCCTTGCTTTATTTTGCTTAGCTTTATTGAACTTTGCAGATACCACTTTTTTTTTTTAAATAAACTGAAAGTTTGTGGCAACCTTGTGTTGTCAGATGATGGTTAGCATTTTTAGCAACAAAGTATTTTATAATTAAGGTATATGCTTTTGTTTTTAGACATAATACTTTTGCATACTTAATCACTACAGTGCAGTGTAAACATAACTTTTATGTGTACTGGGAAACCAAAAAGTTTGTGTGACTCACTTTATTGCAATGATCTGGAACCGAACCTACAATATCTCCAAGGTATTAATAATGGAGGTTCCATCTTGAATATATTTTATAGGACACTAAGAAAGTTATAGTTTGTTAGGGATCTGGCACTTTTTCAGTGAGTACTGTTTGTAATCAGCAGATGTTGGCCTAGTGCCCATGAAGTTTTTGTTTGCCTGTTTAATGTGAGATGTGTTTTTTAAGTGGATCTGATGTCTATGTAGTCCATCTTTTTTATACTGCATATTTTTCTTCTGAAAACTATTTTCAGGCTAGTCTGTATACAGTGACAGTTTGGTTTGCATTTGACCCTTGGGTATTAAATGTTTAACTGTAATTGGCAAACAAGAAAGAGCCTCTTTCTTCCAACTTGGATGTCTACAGTTTTGTTCAATAGAGTTAAATAATCTGAGGTACCCATTGAAAATTTGGAGAATTATTTAGAACCATTCAAAACCATCAAGGTTATTAAATGTGAGTTGATTTCAGCAGAGTATAGTATATTTTTTCCTTCAGTTTTTATTCTTCCTTCTCAATTATGAGGAAGTCGGGGAGAGAGGTCTCTTCCCCCTCTAACAATTTTTTTTTCTCTTGGTAACTTTTTATTTCCTTCTTTGAAATAACCAAGATCCGTGGGGGCTCTAAGAACATCAAACAGTTTTCACAGCTTGAGGCAGAGGGATTTTCCTAGGAAACCTTTTCTTATAAAGTAAAATACTCTGTCCTTGCCAGGACACTTTTAAAGAAGCAGCTAGTAGCAGCACCTTACTGCCTTGTCACTGACTAGGCTGAGGGAGGGGAAGAATGAGTCACAGTTTCCCTCTTTCTCCTTTTCCACTTCTCTTCTCCCTTTCCCTTTCCACTTAGCTCTTTGTGGGCATTGAACTTGGTTTCTGGTAGAATGGGATAATTTTCATTAATTTTTTTTTTAAGGGAGCCTAGTATTTCCAAAATGGTGGTGAATGTTTTTTCCATTTTGGAGTATTTATTTTTAAATTATTCATTATTAAGAAGCTTTCAATCCTATAAAAGTCAATAGAATTGTGTAATGCACCACCATGTGTTCATCTCCAATTTCTATAATGATCTAAATGTGGTCAATTTTGTTTCATCTATACCCTTGCCACTACCAAATATTTTTCAAGCAAATTTCAGAGATCATACTTTTTTTTCAAATACATTTTTCTAGGGATGCTTAAAATAAACAAACAGAACTATAGCATCATGCTTCTACTTTTCATGGAATATTTGAAAAATTCCTTAACATCAGATAGCAAGGATTCACATTTCCCCAAAATTTTTCTGTTTAATGGTTTGTTTGAATTAGGATCCAAAACAACGTCCATATTTTGCATTTGATTGCTATTTTAAAATCTCCTTACATCTGATGATAATATTCTCCCCTCTTTTCCTTGTTATTTATTTATTGAAGAATTGGATCATTTGTTCTTTGAAATTTCCCACTTTATAGGTTTTGCTGATTATTTTTTAATCCCTGTAGTCATTTAATAGAGGAAGATATACCTTTACCCCCTGTATTTCCTGCAGACCGTTAGATTCTTTTAGTCGGGTTACTTTTTTAGGTGATGCTGAGTATTGCATAATATCAGGTGGCAAGTAATGTTTAGAAATCTCTCTTTTTGTGATGTTACTGTTGATTGTTGGGTTTATTGTCAGCCTGATTCACCGTCTATTCTGAAGTTCCCCATCAATCTTTCATCTACATTGATGACAATTGCGTAGGTTAAGGCAAACTTCAGCCTATGGATGAAATCAGATCCTCTCCTTGTTTTGGGAATAAAGTTTTATTGGAATGTAGCCACACTGCTTGCTTAACATATCGTCTGTAGCTGCTTTTGTACTACAGTGCCAAAGTTGGTTAAGACAAAGGCTGTATGGCATGTAAAGCCTAAAATATTTACTGTCTGGCCCTTTGCAGAAGTTTGCTGACCCCAGTCTAGATCATTATATCTGATAGTGGTGATATTCTATCATTACTTCTGTTTGTTTGCTGGAGTACTTCTATAAAGAACTTCTTTACCTTAGTCAATTATATGATTCTGAGGAACAGCAGGATAAACGCCTGATTCTTTTCCTGTTACGTGATAGAGGTGGCCAGTGAGGTTTTTTTGTTTTTGTTTTTAGTATCAGTACGAACCCCTGATTTTGAATATGTTTGTTTTAATTCATTGCAGTTATTTTTAATTCTCAAATTGTCTCATCTTTAGCTAGTGGAAACCCCCTCATGTTGACTCCTGTATCTTTTGTTAAAACCTCAGTAACCTTTGGTAACCCTATTTTCTAGTATAACAAGATGTTCCTTTCTGATATTTAAAGATCATAATCTGGGTCTTTGTTGCTATAAGTGGGTTGTTGTTTGTAGGCCCTTTTAGTGGACAGAGGTGTGTGTGTGTGTGTGTATGTGAGACTTCTGTTTTTGTGATAAACTAAACAATGTAAAATTGACCATTTGAACTATTTTAAAGTGTACAATTCAGTGGCATTAAGTATATTCACAGTGTTGTATATCCATCACCACCTGTCTAGTTCCAGAACTTTTTCACACCCCAGAAGGAATCCTATATTCCTTAAGCAGTCAGTCTGTATTCCTCCCTCTCTCCAGACTCTGGCTCTAATCTACTCTCTGACTCTGGATTTGCTTGTTCTGTGCAGTTCATATAACTAGAATTATACAACATGTGGCATTTGTGTCAGCTTCTTTCACTCAGCATAATGTTTTCAAGGTTCATCCATGCTTCTATCAGTATTTCATTCCTCCATATGGCTGAATAGTATTCCATTGTATGGATAAACCACATTTTGTTCATTCAGTTGGTGGACGTTTGGGTTGTTTCCAGCTATTGGCTATTGTGAATAGTGCTGCTGTGAACGTTGGTGTACAATTTTTTTTTTTCAACACTTGTCAGTTTTTTGGGATGTCTACCTAAAAACTGGGATGGAATTGCTGGCTCATATGGTAATTCCGTGTTTGATTTACTGAGGAACCACCAGTTTTCCACAGTGGGTGCATGATTTTACATTCCCATCAGCAGTGTATCAGGGTTCCAGTTTTTCTATATCCTTTCCAACGCTTGTTTTTTTCAATGTTTTGATAATGGCCATCCTAGTTGGTGTGAAGTGGTGTCTGTTCCTTGTGCTTTTGATTTGCATTTCCCTAATGACTAATAATGTTGAGCATCTTTTCATGGGCTTGCTGGCCATTTTGTTTATCTTTGGAGAAATATCTATTCAAGTCCTTTGCCCATTTTTAAATTGAGTTGTTTGTCTTTTTGTTGTTAAGTTATAAGGCTTCTTTATATACTCTGGATATTAGACCCTTATCAGATATATGATTTGAAAATACATCCTTCCATTCTGTGGGTAATCTTTTCACTCTCTCGACAGTGTACTGTCAAGAATGCATGAAAGTTTTAAAGACTGATAAAGTTGAATGTACCTCTTTCTTTCCTCCTGTGCTTTTGGTGTTATATTTGAAAAAACATTGCCAAATCTAAAATCAAGATTTACCCATAAATTTTCTTCTAAGAATTTTATAGTCTTATTTCTTATATTTAGGTTGCTGATCCATTTTGAGTTAATTTTTGTATATGATGTGAGGTAAGGGCCCAGTCGTCCAGTTCCATTTGTTGAAGACTCTGTTCTTTCCCCATTAAATGGTCTAGGCATTCTTATTGATAACCAGTTGACTGTAGATGCATCGGTTTATTTATGGATTCTCAGTTCTATTCCATTAATTTATATATCTCTCTTATGTCACTACCACACTGTACTGTAGCTTTGTAGTAAATTTTGACATTGGGAAGTTTAGGTAGTCCAACTTTTTTTTTAAAAAACATTATTTTGGCTATTCATAATCCTTTGCAATTTCATACAAATTTTAGGGTCTTCTTTTCCATTTTTCTAAAAAAGGCCTTTGGGGTTTTGAATAGGGATTGTGTTGAATCTGTAGATTGCTTTGGGTAATATTGACATTTTAATATTAAATCTTATGATCTGTGAACATGGCATGTCTTTCCATTTATTCAAGTATTCTTTAATTTTTTTCAGTAATGTTTTGTGGTTTTGAAGTCTTGTATCCCCTTGGTTAAATTTATTCCGTGCTATTGTAAAGTGAATTTTTAAAATGCTTTTGTAAACACTCCTTTTCAGAGTGTTCATTGCTACTGTATAAAAATGCAAATGATTTTTATGTGTTGATCTTATATTCTGCAGCTTTGCTGAATTTGTTGTATGATTATTCAAATGAAAAAAATACATTGTGAGTTCATAGCAGTATTTCCAAATCTGATTTTGTTTAAAGTTTAAGGGTTAAAGATTATAAGATTTTTCCTTTAACTTTTTCAGCTTTATATTTATAGCTCTTTTCATTTATGCTGGAAGTCTTGAGAGTAGTGAATCACTTGTTTTATTATTTATATTTATATATACATATTAGTATTGCTATTTTGAGTTGTTTTAGAAAATGTTTGCTGAAAACAATTTAAGAATTCTTACAATTAATGTAAATTCTACTAGGGATTTACAGTCAAATTACTGTTTTAAAATAATTTGAAATGATTTCTGTCTGAGTTTAAGCCACCCAGTTGATACCTAGTTTGATACATTTGTCTGTTTTGCTGTCAGTTTTGGAGAATAACCTGTTTTCATTTTAATTTACTTTTGTTTTAAATTATGTAAAATATTTTCATGATTGCAAAACCAAAACTACAATATGAGGTGTATTTAGAAAAATCTAGCTTTTATCCTCTCCCTCCCCTATAGGTGACCATTTTTATTAGTTTTTGGGGTTTTTTTTTAGAAAATGTATGTACACTTAGTCATATTTCTCTTTCCTTCTTAGATAAAACTTATACTTTGTTTTACACCTTTTATGTTTTTTGACTTAACATAAGTCCTGGAAAACACTCATAGTGTAGGGGGCTCTCCCTTACTGCTTTTTATACCTGCATAACACTGACTTTTTTATTCAAGCAGTTCCTTATTGATTACTTTAAGGTATTACATAGGGAAATTTTGATGGGACCAAGTTTTGGGTTCTGCACTGAAACTATTTTTCATTTATATCATAAAGATATTATTTTACCATAAATACTCAAACAGTATAGGAGTGTGCACAGTAAAATGTGTAAGGTTTTCTCTGATTTCCATCTGCTCACAGTCTCTCTGATCCTATTTCCAGAAATTACTATTAGTAAGTTAGTTCAAGATATTTTTTAGGAGTAGACAGCATTTAATACACTGTAAGTAATTTTTAAACCAAATTGGGATCATATGAATAATCAATACCTTGATTTCTTTAATATTATCAATTGAGTTTCAGATTTGGGTAATGAAAAAGATTCCTGAGTTTAACTAAAGACTTAAAAAAGTGATTTTGAGACTTTTTTTTCTGTTTTCATTAACACTAGGAAATATATTTTGTGTGTGTGTTTAACTTCTTAAATTTTTTATATTGTAATTTCTGCTCTGAAATCCAGAAAGTAATGTGTGTAGCTGTATTCCTCTTTACATTCTTCTTAGACTCAAACTTATATTTGGAAAGAAATTGAGAAATTTTATTATATTCTACTGTGCCTTAATACTAAAAGTAAATCCAAATAAAGTCAGGATACCTGTTAACCAGTGAACTCCATAAAGGCAGGAAAAACCTGTCTAGTTCATCGCTGGGTCTCTAGCACCTAGGACAGCGACTGCTTCCCTATTCTTCCCACTCTTGTTTTGTTTTTGCCGTAAATCACAAATGGTTCATGTTCTGTGTCCTTTTTTCGTTTATTAATATATCCTGGACATTTTCCATGTTAGTGCTTAAAGTATCTACTTAATTCTTTTAAGTGAGTGTATTAATTCAGGTACTATATATTACATATTAGGTAGTTTAAAATACTTTAATTTGAAGCCCTTTCCCCTCCTCTACACACCTCTGCCCTTAGACTTTGGTACTAGTGTTCTGTTTTTAAAATATTAGTGGAAGATACTAAATTGAGGGTTATGGTGGAATGAATGTGTATAACTCCCTCTTTTAAAATGTGTAACATAAGCAAATGTTTTTGTAGAATAGCACTGTGGGTAACATGCTTTAAACAAATCTAATGTATGACTATTCTGATCATAAATATTAGAGTAATTCATTTTTAAATATTTTGATAAGTTCACATAAGGAGAAATAGAATTAGCATGTGAAAAAAGAATGTTCCATTTAGTATATTTGATGAAACACAAAAATGGAATGAGACAAAGTTAAACCCCTTCCTCCTCAGTGAAATTGGCAAAGATTATAAGTATAATATAGTTATGACAAGGGTGTTGCTGAAGGAAAGTAAATTTATTTCTGGAGGGCAGTTTGGCAAAGTTTTAGAAGTTCTACTTCTGTGGATTTATTTTAAAGAAAAAATTAAGGATATGCTCATAAATTTAGATATACATGAATATTTACAAAAAATTTAATCCTGGGACTAACAACAGTAAATAGTATTTTCTTCATGCCATACATTTATTTAATCCTCTCAACAATGATTTGGTATTCATGCAATAGGATAAAAAATGATGATGTAGAAGAATATTTAACATAGAAATAAGTTCATGATGAGTGCAAATAGCATAAGAATGAGTGAAAAAGAGTATGAGCAATGTGATTGAATTGACTGCAGCAAAATAGAGAAAACAGTATTCTCCAAATACTTATGCTGATAATCCTTTATTACACTATAATCTAGTTATAATCCTGTCATTCAAAGATGTTAATTTTATTCTTTTTGCTATCTTTATTTTTCTAGGTTTTTCTACAGTGAGCATATTTTGTCTAACAAGAAACTTGTTAGTTTTAAGATGTTTTTTTGAATTTGTAAAAGGATTTACTTCAGGATTCCTGAACACTAATTCTCTAAGCACCTTTAAAGTAGAGTTCCATTAGTAGCAGTTTAAATCTATAACTTTTGGTGAACACATAAAATAGGAATTAAGATGAAGCATAGTCTTTGATTTCTGTTAATTTGATGGTATTTCTTGGGGAATAGAAATGGAAAAAGTAGGAAGTTAAGTTTCAGTATCTAAAGTTTGAAGCCTGACAATGGCAAAATGACAGTATTTTAAATGTTAGTTTTGAGGTTGCTGGCAGTGAAGTTTCATCTGAATTAAAGAGAGAGAAGGAAGGAGGAAAAAGAGGAAGAAGGAATGAAATAAAAAAGAACATGCTATATTTTCATGGTATTGTAATCAAGTATTTTCTCTTCCAGTTAGGAATTCAGTAATTCTGACTTTTATACTTTCAGTCTTGTTTCTGCCCTTTGCAGGAATTGAGAAAATTAGTTCACCAGGTTGCTGCTAATCCATCTGATCTATGTAGGACTAGAACTTGTGCTTGCTTTATTTTACTTAGTTTATCTTTGAGGCCTTGTTAAAATGTTTTTCTCAGTCAGGCCTTCTTTAACCCATTATTTTAAAAGTGTAGCTGCACTCTGATCCTGCACTTTTCATTCCCCTCCTCTGCTCTTTTTTTTTTATTAAAGCATTATCACCTTGTTATATATACTTCATTTATTTTGTTTGTGTCTGCTCTTCCCACCTTCCTGGCCTAAGATATAAGTTCCAGTGAGTGCACGAATTTTTGTTTCTTTAATATCTTGTGTATTTCCAGAACTCAGACCAATGCCTGGCACATAATAGGATTTCAATGAGTATTTTTTGAATAATGAATAGTGAGTATTCATTTGTGGAATGATTAGATGTTCTATTTAAAGGTTGATGGAGGTGAATTCTAAGTGTTTACAGAAGATTAGGATTCCATAGTTGTTTTGTAGTGTAGTTGTTTCATTGTTGGTCTAGTAATAGAATTAAATTTATAGACAAGTTGGAATTTCTGAATTAATTTCTGAATAATTCCAGAACAGGTATTTTTTTAATTATTAATTTTTATGATATTATTTACTAACTTGCTAAATAAGTAACAAAAAGACCAATAAAATGAATCGGAGAAGAATCTTTGGCTTGCTGTGAGAGCTTGGCCTATCTGGTCCTTGTGAGGGAGCTGGATTAAGGTTTAAGAGCTCTCTTGCTCTCTCTCTGACTTTAAGATTCATCCCAGGGACTTTGTGTTTTTAGATACATTTCTTAGAAAATAACAAGTTGTGAGGAAATGAGTTGTATGAAACTTGCTACATGATTGCTTTTTTGAAATCAAAACTGTTGTTGAATGTTAATTAGTACCACAGCTTTGTGTGAAATCTTTTATACTTGAGTGATAATGAGACTCATTATTAGAGAGACGGAGTGTTAGGTGTTCCAAGATCTCCACATTTATTCATCCAGCACTCTAGGCCAACTCTTTGCTAGGCACTCCACTAAACTACTGAGCAAACAAAAGTCAGTAGGACAGATTCAGTAATGAGACAGTAAAAATATTTGTTTCATAGTGCTTCTCCTAGGTATGGGGTTCCCAAAAGCAAGAGAATTTATTTTCTTGGGTATTTAGGGGTTTGATTTAAATTTAAATTGAAAATGAGCCATTAACTAATGTTGAGGAGATGTATAAGCACAGCACAATTTTAATATCACTTTGCTGTTGAGCTAGAATTTGTATGAATATATATCTTTTGAAGGTATTAGCATTTATTTTGTATCTTATCCTTTTTGCCTGCTTTATTCTTTTAATGTAGCCCTTATAACAATCCTCAGAGTTTAAGTCATTTGCTTAAGGTTCATAGCTTAAAAGTTGTGGATTTTAAACTAGGCCAATTGATGCTAAAGTCTATAAACTTTTTGTGACACTTCCCAAAGGAAGCTGCCTTTTTTTTTTTGAAGTCAGTAGGTAATGTTTAATAACTTGATGTACTGAAAGCTGTGCTGTAAATTTTTTCCCCCAAATTGAGTATTTGGCTTTTGAACCCCAGTATTTCAAAATAAAAATTCTTTTTTTTCTTATAAAAAATAAAATATGTTCATTATGGCAAGAGGCATAAGATGAAGGAGAAGAGAAAAGGTAAAACGGTAGAAAGGTAGCTGGGCTGGGGAGAATGATAGTGCTGTTGATCCTCTGTTAACCATTTGGTGTACAGATGATACTTAACATGATATAGTTTGGATTCCAGTTTCTGAGACCTGGAGTCAAATCTGGCATCCATCATCTAATGGTTTTGTGAATTGAGGCTTTCATGGTTCGGGGGCAAATTATTTATTTCGGTTTTGCAGATAAAAGAACTGAGGTATAGAGAGGGCAGCCTACATCATAAAGTTTTGAATATTAAATGTGATAAAGCATAAAATATTTAGCACATACTTAAAATTGCAGGCACATCTTAGATCTTTTCACACAGATATATTATCTTCTACTGAAATGAATCATCAGAAATTATAACTGCCTTTTTGAAACCTATTATATCAAAGGTATCTTTTCATATAAATACATTTTAAATCATCAGATAATAATTAATCCATACAGTGGGATGCTGTAATATATTCAGCCATCCCCTTCTTGGTAGATGTTTAGTTGTTTCTAGTTTTCTCTTTTGCATTTGTAAATAATGCCTCAGTAAGTATTCTTGTAGCGTACCTTTTCGTAAGTTTTTATCCTATTAAGGTAGAGTTGGAGGTTGAGGAGTATGTACACTTAAGATTTCTGATCCGTGTTGTTGTGTTGCACTCTGGAGATATGGTGACTATTTGTGTTCCTAACTAATTTATATGGACACCTGTTCTCCTGCACTCTCACTGAATTAGATTATGTTAATAAACATCATTGTTGATTTGATCAGTTTTACATTGCTTTGATTACTAATAAGTTTGAGGGTTATTTTTCTACATGCATATTGACTCCTTGCTTATTATACTGTTTCCCCATTAGTTTTCATATTGTCATTCCCATTTTGGAGGGTATTTGTCTTTTCCTTAGTGAATGTGAAAAGAGCTCTTCATACATGAATACTGTGAACACATTACTGTATATTGTGTTACCTCCCAGATTGTCAATTTTTCTTGTAATTTTGCTTATGTTTATTTTTAGATGCATAAAAGTTTAAAAAATTTATATCAACACATCTTTTGGTCTTCTAGCTTTGGGGTCATGCTTAGAGAAGCTTCTTGCCCTTCTCCAAACTATATATATCAGTTCTCAAACTTCTTAGCCTCAGGACCCCTTTGTACTCTTAAAAACTATTCAGGGCCCTAAAGAGCTCTTATTCATGTGAGTTATATCTGTTGATATTTGCCACGTTATAATTTCCTTTCCTTTCTATAATTTAAAACTGAGAAATTTATAAAATATTTATTAGAAAACAGTAAGTCCTCTACATGTTAAACATTTTTAATTAAAAAATTATATTTTCCAAATTTTACATTTTTGAAAATCTCTTTGCAAAGAGAGTGAGAGTGGAAAGCATTGTTATGTTATGTGAAATATTATTGTTATGAGAATTGTTTTGGCTTCATGGGCCTCATGAAACAATTCAGAGATCTAGACTACACTTTGAGAACTGCTGATATAAATATTCAATTATATTTTCTTCTTGTATTTTTATGACTGAATTTAAATCTGGAATGAATTTGAGTATAACCCTCCCGCCCCCCATGTTAGCCAACGTCTTTTGAAAGTCCCATTTTCTTATAAATCATTGACTGACTGTAATGAAGTTGTAAACTTACCTACCTTTTCTCAGTTGTTACTGGCTGAGCTTAACTTTCATTGAAAGCAGTAGTCTTAGCAATCTTTGCTTAATGTTGTATCTCTAATTTGGTATATTTTCTTAGGTTCCTGATGTATTCCCCCAACTCCAACTTTCAGTTTCACACATATTGTCCTTAAAAATATAAAAGATTTTTCATTTATACCCATGATTGTGGCATATTACTCTAAATAATACTGTTTGCTCACCAGTTATGAAAGTGATGTATAATCATTGTAGGAAATTTAAAATGTGCATAGAAGCATACACAAGAAAAGAATAATTTGTCACTTTGAATATTCAGAGTGCTGCAGATGTGCTGTTATTGCTGTGCTGTGATGGAGATTACTTCAGTATTGAAAAATGCTAGCAAGTTGAACTACACATAAATTCCTACTCCAGGCTTAATAAATTGTACATCTTTTGGTGTGCTGCTTTGCTTCTTGCAATTCCCTCACTCACCAGACTTAATGTTTATTATTTTTTGTGTGTTCCTAGGTGCTTTGGATAAAAAGAACAAGACACCGTTTCCCCTGTCACTAAATTTGCAGGTTAATGAAGAGATAATAAACATGTTTTGTGATAAGTATTATTATAGCTATAAGCAATTATGAGTATTATGGGAGAGCCTAAGCAAGCTATTGTTGAAAAATGTTGGGGGAGTGAAGAGAAGAGGGTGGTCTTGAGAAGGTTAAGGCTGTACTGTCTTCCTTTAGTATTTGATGACTTACTTAGCTCTCTGGGTCGAGTGAAGGAAGGAGTCAAGAATGACTCCCAGCTATTTGACTTGGTAGACAAGGTGGATAATAATGTTTACTAAAATAGGGCATATACTCTACTCCCAACAAAATAAAACCCCTGCACATCTATACTTTGTAAGTCTCTATTCCTTTGCTTTTCAAGATGAGTTATGTTGTGGCCGTGTTGAGTTTGAGGGGCCTGGAAATATTCAGGTGGTGATGTGTGGGAGGCATTGGAAAGCTTCTAGGAGAGTTTTGTGGGCTAGAGAGTTAGCAGTGTAGCAGAAGTAGTTGAATGATTAAGATCATCCTTTGAGAATTCTTAATAGAAGACAAGGACAGGGACCCTCCAGCATTTGAAAGACAGGCAAAGGAAAATGAATCTAGCAAAAAGTAGTCAGAAGAGGGAAAACAGAAGAGTGGTGTGTAGAGTGCAACTGACCAGAATTTAAAGAAGGACCAGGGCAGAGAAGTAGGGGACCTGAAGTGTTAAATCCTGCTTAAAAAGACAAATAACACCTGAAAACACCTCTTTAGATTTAGGAATAAGGAGACATTGTTGATTTAAGCAATGACAGCTTAGTTGGGGAGCTGGGTATACAAGCTATGGCAAAGAGGATAAAAGTGAGGAAGTAGAAGATAGTGTTGGCTACTTTTAGAAGCTTGCTTATGAAGCTAGGGAAGTGCAAATTAGAAGTGGACAAAAACAGGGATTTGAGAATGTTTATGTTCTAAGGAAGAAGAAGGGAGAGAATAAGAGATTGAACCGAGAGATTGGAAAATACCATTATCTTGAACTTTCTAGAGAAATGATTTCAAACTTTTTGTTTGCCCTTTTTGTAAAAATTGTTCTTAATATACTTTAGATAATGCTGACTATGATTTTTGATACCTTATAATGATAATTGAGTTGTGTATATCATTTACTCTACTGTTCTACTGAAGGACATAGAAACAGCCCCATTCCAAAATACAATAGCTTAGGGCTATTTAATATAACCATGCAGTTGTTTTTTGATGGTCAGTTTCATCTTTTCCTTGCATGTGCATTTGTCCATACCCCATCACCCCCCCGCCCCAACTTATTAATGTGGTTGGTCGTAGCATTAATACCACCTGTTTGTACAAATATGCTCTAACTGTAAGCTGGGAAATCTATATCATCATTAGAATTGTGCTCTGAGTGAGATTACTGATTTTAATCAGTAGATTGTAAGGAAGATCTGGGGGTTGCTTCCATAAAGTTTAGTCTGTTGTATACATATGTATATATATGATTTTCTGTACTGTTTTACTTAAAGGATGTAGAGCTCCATAGTTAGATTGCTTTAAAATCCCAACTCCACTTTGAACAAATGACTTACTTTCAAAACTTGACTTTCTTTATTTTCAAAATGATAGTATTAATACTTACATCACAGGATCATCATGGAGGACATCTGTCCCCAGGGTTTTGATTTTCTAAGCTTAATGTTTCTGGAAGTCTTCTTGATTAGAAGGGTGTTACTATATTTGAAAAGGAAATAGATTAAAATAGAATCATAGAGTATGTTTTATGTGTCTGGTAGGGCAGTGGGAATTTGCAGCATATATAAACAAGGAGATTTATTTCCCCAGATAGGTTGGTTGGTTGTTATAGCTTTTTAGTGAAAGTTTTTCTCATAGGCATTTGAAACACTGTTTTTCTCCAGTTGGTTCTGTAATCCCTTTATTTTTGGACTGAATACTAAGTAGTATTTTAAAATGAGGGGGGGTGAAAATGAACCAGAATTATAATATGGGATATTTTACTTGAAAAGCATATGTGTAGGAGAATAGAGGTTGTCGTAGACTAGCTATTTTAGGACAGGAAATTAATGTAACCCAGTGAGGCTCTTGCATATTGCAGGCTTAGTATCAAAACTACTGAGTAACCTGTAATTTAACTCAGGATAGTGCTTGGAGGACAGGAAGTTAAGAGTTTGTGCCATGGCCTGAGAAAGCTTATATTCACCTTTTTATAAAAGACGAGCTCTTAAGAGAGACGGAGAATGAAATTATCTAGTATTCAATAACCATTGATTTAGTCATTCTTTTCTTTCTTCTTTTAGATAAACTGTACGATTATTTTAAACATTTGAGTCTATTGAGAATCTGTACCTTTTTTGGTATAGTAAAACATTGATGGAAAATCCTGTTTTGTAGCTTTTGTGAATGTACATACAAGTACATTTGTAATGTAGCCCTCGCCATTGAACTTTTCTAACAGCAACAGACCCCCTGTATAAAGGAGAGGAGCATTTAGTATGTTTAAAAATAGTAAACTTAATTGTTTATTCTGAGAATTTCTCTGGATACGTTAATTATGTTTAAAGTTTAAAGCTGCTAAACAAACACAGGATTTTCACTTGTTTTAAATGCCGTAAAACAGGTTTTACTTTTATTGATAACTGGCTTAGTAAAAAGACCATGTTAAATTCAGGAATGATTTAAGAAATTATTGAAGGTTTCATTGCCTTAAAAAAAAAGTGCTTCCTATTTTCAAGTCTCTCCATGTCTGCAGTCATACCAAATGAATCATAAGTTCTTTTTATGATGGTTCTTGCTTTGCATACAAAATTACTCTCTCAGCAGTAGGTAGAGCTTGTTGGCTTTGGCAGTGATAGGTTAGTGACTTGACCATTAAAGCAGTGCTAGTTTTTCATTGAAGGGGAGATGAGATCTCTGTCCTCTGTTGAAATATGTTAGATGCCTGCCAGATGAGAACACTGTTGTACCACTTGTGGGAGGTATTGAATTAGTAAGTTTTAGTTTTTTTGACTTGTTGAAGTAAGATTTGATTGTCTTGTATTTATAAGTTGCTCTTATGATATAGTACTTTTGAAAATTAAAAGTCACAGTAATAAGACCTGGAAAATTTAGAAACCTCTGAATAATTCCCTTTTAAAAATTTTATTTTTATTTATCTATTCTTTTTTTATTGATAATTCCCTTACTTAAAAGGAAAAAAACCCTAAAAACTCCAATTTCAGTTAGCCATATAAATTCCTCCCCTTTAAGTACAGCCAGTGGCCAGTATGTGATAGTTGTTTTCCAAAGACATGTCATGTTATCAAAACTTGCAATTATGTTTTTAATGTTTTTTAAGTTGCTAAAATTTTAGAAAAAAGGGTGGTGTTGGCTTAATAGATTGGTTTTCACATTCTCAATCACAAAGTAATTGTAAGAATTTAATAGATAGATTTACTTTTTCTCTTTTAAGATACAGGTCGCGTATCTATAAACACTGAACAAATGGGTATTTGATGACATGAATCTAGCTTTTATACCAGATTCATGGTCTTTACCTGATATCACTACTAGTACTATCGTTAGGGTATGTTAACTATTAAGATATAACAAACCACTCCAGAACTTAGTTTAAAACAACCATCACTTGTTACTGCTTATGAGTCTTTGGATAAGCTGGGTAGTTCTGCTAATCTGGGCCAGGCTTAAGTGATCTTATATGGGCTTGCTCATATTTCTCATGGCTTAACCAGTAGACTGGCTAAGACTAACTTGTCTAGTGTGGTCTCAGTCATGTCTGGTGGTTAGCTACATGTTGGCTGAGGTAGCAAGGTGACTGGACCACAAGTCTTTAGATACCCTGCAGGCTGGATTGGGCTTGTTCCACTGTGGCAGAGCATTATTTTCAAGAGGGAAATGTGGAAGCATGCAGAAGTTCTTGAGGCCTAGCCTCAGAAACTGGCAAACTGTCATTTTTACTGCCTTCTATTCACCAAAGCATGGCATCAGTCTAGATCAGATTCAAGTGGTAGGGAAAAACTACGAAGTCACACTGCAAAGCTTGTAATTACAGGGAGACCTGAAAAATTAGGGGAACTTCTGCAGTCAGTCTCCTTCCTTTTTCAATTACCTAATCATATACTTTGTTTTTAACCTTTATTAATGATAAAGCATATATTTACTCCACTGAGTAGCTGTGCTATATATACAACAGTTTTTGTCTTAGTTCCATCACAGTTACAGCTTTCCCACATAATGCAGATTGGGTTCCCTAATTAAACAGTTGCGCTATGTCCCATTCTAGTTAAGAAAACTGGAAGAGATGCCTAAAATTGCCCTCTGTTGTCTATTTTCATCTGATTAATTTTTCTGCCTTTCTTTGAAGACTTTTAATAATCTGGTTTGTCATAGGCCATTCAGTTTTATTTCCCAGTGTTCTGTTCTCTGGCTTGCCCACTGATTTTTCTCCCTGTCATTTTTTAAAAATTGAGATGAAATTGACACAAGAAAAAAATTAAACACTTTAAAGTAAACATGTATTTACATTCACAGTATGCAGCCACCACCTTTATTAAATTCCATACATTTCATCACCTAAAAAGAAAAATCTGTACCCATGAGCTATCAGTCCCCATTCAGTCCTCCTGTAAACTCCTGGCAAACAGCAATCTGCTTTCTGTCCATATGGATTTACCTATTCTGGACTGTCATTTGTTTTTAAGCACTGTGTGTCTGTTTATGTTCTTTCTGCCCAGAATATCCTAAATCCTATTAGACCTCTTCAGTATTTGGCCCACTAATTTCTTCCTCCTCACAAAACTGTATCTGGTAGTTTAATTTAGCTGCAGTGAACCTTAGCACTCCACTTCACTGAAACTGCTCTTCCATCTCTCACATTATTTCCCCTCAGTCTTTCCCGCACAATGCTTCCCTTATAGGAAGAAGGAGGAGAGCCCTCTTCCTAACGTTTGTATTTTGACCTCAGCCCTTTGTTGTTACTCTATCCACCTTCCTTCTCCCTGGGTGATCTAACTGTGGCCAAATCTAGATCTGTAGCCCAGATCTCGTCAGAATTCCAGACCTTCTGGAATTACCACCTGGATATTTCACAATCACTTTAAACTGAACATGTTAAAATTGTAATCAGTTTCTCTCCTTACCCACTCTCTTTTCTTAAACAAAATGAAATCTGAATATTGCCCTTCTGTTCTCTATCTTGGTAAATGGCACCATCATCCATAGAGATCCCTGGGTTTGTTCCCAGGGGTCAGAGTTGTTTCCTCCTCATATGCATACCTAATTCTTAACTGGTAGTGATTCTTCACATCCATCCCACCCCCTAAATATCTCTGGAATCTATTTCTTTTAATTTCTGTAGCCCTCACTTTAGGACCTTATCACTTTTTACCTAGACAGGTGTTCACAAATTGTATAGCTCACAGACCAAATATGGTCAGCTGCTGCCAGTTTTTGTAGAATCAAGTTTTATGAAAGTACAGCCTTGCTTGTTGGTTTAGGTATTCATTGTCTGTGGCTCTTATTATGCCACAAAGATAGAGTTGTAGAGTTGTGACAGAGACCATGGCCTGCGAAGCCTGTGATACTGTCAGACCTTTTACAGAGATGTGCCTACCATTGAATTTTCTGTCTCTAGCATGTCTACTCTTCTCTCTCACCAAGGTAAATGTGCAGAAGTCAGACCATATATATACCCTTGCGTGAATCTTTTATTTGCTATTCATTCCTTACAGAATAAAGTTTAAAACCCTTATCATGGCATAAAGTCCCTGCCTACCTCTCTTGGCTTACTTTCTCATTCAGAAGGCATCTCAGTCTCTCTGGTATGTTCCTGAAATGTTATCTCTTCTCTTTGTGGTAAATTTATATATCTCTCAAAATCTAGTATAGATGTTATTTTCCTAAGGAATCTTCTGACATTCTAGATTATTCCCTCTTCTTGCTTCCTTCATACCTTCTACAACTTTTGTTGTACTTAGCATACCCATTGTTCAGTTTTATCCATTTAACAGTATTCCCCTAGTAGACTTTAAAACCAGCCCTGAGTCGGGCCTGGAGCCTGATACTGAACTACTCCTTCAAGAATTATTTGTTGTCTGAATGAATTGATTGCTTTTGTGTTGAACTTTTCCTAACTAGTCTGTCATGACAGAAATTATGTCGTAAACAACTTTTACGTCTTCTGGTTGTATCTATGAAAATGCTAGATCCATAGTAGGTACAGATATTGGTTAAATTCTCGATTTGAATTGTCATCTAGATAAAGAAGCAAAAGATTCCTTTTGGGGAGAATGGATACTTACCAAAGAGAGGCTACCTGGCTAAACCCATTAAAAAGGAAGTTGGTTTGCTTTAATTACTAACCTTCCTCCCTTGTCATATAGAAGCATTTTTTCCTCTTTTTTACTGGGGAATTTAATTGATTTTACTTGAATATTTTGTGCCGTTAATTTGGCATCATATGATCTGTTTACATAGTGCAGATATAAGGAACAAGTTAGGTGGAATGTGCTAGGCTGATGCAGTATTACAAGACAAAGTCATTTTAAAACTACTGAGTTAGTCTGGGTGTAAATGGGACCAAAAATGGCATGCTGTTATTGCCATTAGCTGTTAGCTATCTATACTTTTTCTTTACTAGTTTAGTATGCCTGTTTGTGGGATCTAGGTGCCAGCCCTGGTAGGATTCCTACCAGTAGAAGTAGAAGAAGAAGTAGGAGGAGGAGGAGGAGTCATTGTAGCCACCTTTCTGGTGTTTTTTATGCTAGCGGCTGTTCTAAGCACAGTACAGAAATTAACTCATTTATAACCTATGAGGTAGATTCTGTTATCCTTATTTTATAGATGACAGGCTCAAGGCACAGGGAAGTGACATGAATAAACTTGGCTAAGGTACTACAGGTAGTAAATGGTGGAACCAAACTAGATGCCCTTGGTCAGTACACTGGACTTTTTCTCTATGGATTATGGAATGATTTGAGTGCACAGTTCTTTTGTTCTTTGTTTTCATCTTTAAACAAAACACTGGGATTTTTGAGGTCAATGGGGAAAGGAGGAAGTACAAAATGGTTAAAGTTTTTTTTTTTTTAAGACATATATCCCATTTTAGATTTATCATATTAGTTGTAGAACTCCCTTTTAGGACCATCCTATTTTTATCTTCTACTGGAAGTTGAGGCAAGAGTTTCATTTTCTTTTGGCTTAACTTGTGTGTATACAGTAGGTACTTACTAAATGATTGGCTTTAAGCAAAGAACTGTGGGGCAGTAGAAACAAGTGCATTACAATTGAAAAGTTAAATATACATAATGAAATAAATTCATGTGTGTGGCTGTCGATGGTATAATTTTATTTAGCAGTGAGGGTATATTTCCCCATACCTGGTAGTATATTAATAATTGTGGTAATCAGGAGGAAATCATGATTGGAGCTGGTGGGGTTGGTCTTCTAGGTGTTGCTTTTAGCAAGCTTTAAAAGATGCTTGGAGATACAACTTATATATAGCAGATTACTCAAAGCCTAAGTGCACAACTCAGTGAACATGATTCCATGCAGATCAAGTGAAGTATAGAACATTTTCATCATCACTCCAGAAGGTGCTCTTGTGGCCCCTCCCAGTTAATAAATGCCTTTACCTTGCTTTATTTATTTTAATTGCAGTTATTATCACCTGGTGTATATTAGTTTGTCTTCTGTTCTGGAGTATAAACTTCATGAAGACAGGGGCTTGATTTTGCTCACTCTTCTATTCCACTGCTCAGCATAGTGCCTGATATACAGTAAATGTTCAACAACTATTTGATAACTATAAATTAAATAAAAATACCTGATTGTCCACTGTATATATATTATGTGATACGATACACAGGTGTTGTATAATGTACTAGATGCTTGAGGGTAGATGGTAAATTTTAGTTTTCTAGGATGAAACTTTTGACATTCAGCATGATACTTAGACTAATTTTAACACAAGGAAATTGAACCGTGTTGGCATTGAGTTTCATGTATGCTGGTCTTTGCTTGTGTGAATGTTAGGAAATATGAGAGATTTGCTGCCAGTGAGAGATAATGGCAACCTGTCTATTGGATTGCCTTCTGGGGAGTGTCTGATTTCTTAGTTATCTCAAATTCTTAATTTATACTCTTGATGATCTTTTTCAGTACCTCAGGCAGTTGCAAAAGACTGAATGCTCTTGTTCTTGTGGGGAGAGAGTTGTGATAGAAAAAGGATTGGCTTATTTGATCAGCTAAAACAGGTTAGGTCTTGTTTATAGGTCTTGTATCACCTTAGTTAAAACAATAAAAAGTATTTGTCTATCTTAAGTTTAAGTAAAGGAGTATGTGGTTTAGAAATCATTTTAGTTCAAACTTATGTTCATGTAGAGGAGAAAGAAATTTTGAGCTGAAAGTGACTCTAGTATTTTGATTCATGCTCTTGTCTGTCAAGTCTAACCCCTCTCATTTTACATTCGAGGAAGTTGGAGTGCAAAGAAGTTGTGTTATGTGCCGAAGCAGCAGTCAGACCAGTCTATTTAACTCAATTGTTCCTAGCTCTTTTGCATCATGTTGACAATAGAATCACTTGGGGTGTTTTATAAACATAAACATGTTAGGTCTGACTTCCATAGGCTTTTGTTTTTAATAGGTTTGGAATGGGTACCAGGCATGTTTAATAAGTTAATAAAACAAAGCAAAATAAAAGTTCAAACTACTCTGTCCCATCAAATTTTTAATACTGGTTGAGTTTTCCAAGTAATACACACTCAGGTGGCTTAGAACCATTGTGCTGTAATGCCTTTCTTTCTTTTTTTTTTTTTTTTAATTAATAGAATGTTTTTTCTTAGAGCAGTTTCAGGTTTATAGAAAAACTGAACAGAAACCACTAAAGAATTCTCATACACTCCCTCTCCCCACATGTACAGTTTCCCCTGTTATTAACATCTTGCATTGTTTGGTACTTTTGTTGAAATTGTTGAGCCAATATTGATACATTATTATTAGCTAAAGTTCATAGTTTATTATTCATAATTGCCATTAGAGTCCACTCTTTTTTTGGATAGTTCTGTGGCTTTTGACAAATGCATAATGTCATCTATCCACAGTTACAATATCATACAGAATAGTTTCACTGCCTTCAAAATCCTCTGCGTTCTCTTAATAATTCCTACTCTCTTCATATTCCTGGCAACCAGGAATCTTTTTACTATCTCTCTAGTTATATCTTTTCCTGAATATCATGTAGTTGGAATCATACAGTGCTGTAGTTTTTGTAGACATCCTTCTTTGACTTTGCAATATGCATGTATTTTTGTGGCATTCATTGCTCATTTCTCTTTATTGCCTAATAATACTCCATTATATGAATATACCAAGATTTGTTTATCCATTCACTTATTGAAGGATATCTTCGTTGCTTCCATATTTTGGCAAATATTAATAAAGCTGCTGTAAAACATTTGTGTACAGGTTTTTGAATGGTGTGTTTTCACCTCATTTGGGTAAATATTCTTGAGTGCAATTGTTGGATTGTATGGTAAGAATATGTTTAGTTCTGTAGGAAACTGCCAAATTGTGTTTCAAAGCAGCTGTACACTTCTGTATTCCCACCAGCAATCAGTGAAAGTTCCTGTTGCTCCGCATCCTAACCAGCCTTTGGTATTGTCAGTGTTTTGGATTTTAGCCATCCTAATAGATTTGTAGTAGTATCTTGTTTTAATTTGCAATTCCCTAATTGATATATAATGTTGAGCATCTTTTCATATGTTTATTTGCCATCTGTATATCTTCTTTTGTGAGGTACCTGTTTTTAATTGGGTTATTTGTTGAGTTTTAAGAGTTATTCATGTATTTCGGATACAAGTCCTTTATTAGGTATGTGTTCTGCAAATATTTTCTCCCAGTTTGTGGCTTATCTTTTCATTTTCTTAGCAGTGTATTCTGTTCTTAATTTTAATAAAGTCCACCTTACCAGTTTCTCTTTCATGGGATGAGTTTGGTGTTGTACCTGAAAAAAAGTCATCACCAGACCCATGGCCACCTTGATTTTCTTGTATGTTATCTTTTAGAAGTTTTATAGTTTTGCATTTTACTTTAGATCTGTGATCCTTTTTAATACTTGTGAAGGGTGTAAACTCAGTTTCTATTCAACTCTGTTTTTGGATGTAGATATTGATTTAGCATAATTTTTTTTGAAAACCTGTCATGCCTTTTTGATGTCCTCTTTCAATGGAGCCATGCTCAAGTGTGAATCATGATTATTAAAATAAGAAACCTGAGATTATTATCATTATTTTGACTTAATAGATTTTAAAAATAGTTTAGGAGGTAGTATCATATTGAGTAAGAGCTTGGACTCTAGAACAAATCAGTTCTTTAATTCAGATTCTAAATTTTCCATTTGTTAGCTGTGACCTTGGACATGTTATTTAACTGCCTCAGTTTCCTCATATATAAAAACCATTCTTCTGCTAAATGAAAAATATGTAATATAAAGCATTCAGTATAGTCTATTGCTTATGTTACAGTTACGGAAGGTTATTATTAATAATAAAGAACCCCCAGATGTTTTATGTACTTTTCATTCACTAATCTCAGTTACTTTATTCCCTGCATGTTGTAAATTCTAGGGAAATAATAATGGTAATTAATCTAAATGAGAATAAACAATACGCTTGGACTGTTCCTATTGTTATTAATGACTTTCTGGCAGAAGCAGATTTACATAAGGGAGTTTAATGACTGACCTAGAATAATCATCATTTAAAGAGCATAAAATGTAGAATACTGAGTGCTTACGTCATTCTACATGCTCAGTGTTTTCTAAACGTAGTAAATATCAAATAGCTCAAGAATAAAGGTTATATGTAAAACATGATGATGAAAGAAGAGCTGTGGTGCTTTATAAAAAAATACTTTACTTCTTTGCATGTGATGTGTTACACACTATCCACTTGCTTATATATTTAGAATAATTTATTTTAGGTTTTGTTTGAGTTAATCTTTCCAATAAGAATATGAGTTCTTTAAGGTAATGTGTCTTCTGTTCTTCAATGTCATAGAACTTCTGGATAGAGAAGTATATCTTTCTTAATTGCTATGGATAAGCTATTACTTTAAAGATATTCTTTTCCTTTATCTTACCATTTGATCCTTTCTTCCAAAGAGTAGATGAAGGAACCATTTACAGTATAGTTAAGAAATGCTTGCCTATTTTTAAAGTTAGGACTGAGTAAGATAGAGGGATAAGCAGGGGATCTTTAGGGCAACACCCTGAGTAAAAGCCAGGCAGTGTTGTTTTTTTTTAATTGCTCTAAGTAATTGCCAGTGAATAATGGATATTTCTATACTTCTATATTCAGCATTTCTGTATATTTAGTAAAAAAAAGAAGATATTGGAATGTTAATTGTTTAATGCACTGATAGAAAATGCTATCCTGCTGAGTTATAAAGTTTTGAGTTTTGTCAATTAAAGCAAATTTGGTTTTTAGGTTAATTTTATTTCTTTGGTAAGGAACTTGTAAATGTGTCTTAACAGTGATTCTAAAACTTTTATTGAGACATTCTATTATTTTGATCTCTGTGTAACCTATTCCTTTCCTAAAACTGCTACATGACATGGATTTGTTTCTTGAATTAAATCTTTATTCTCAGAGCCATTTGGCAGTTAAATGAGTCATGGTACCCTTTAACTTAGGGTACTTTAATTGGTGATACCTTGAGGATGTTTAAAAAGAAACATCAAAATAAAACAATTACAACAAAAATTAATGATTGGAATTAGTTCAATAACAAATATTTTTAATGAAGATATTTTCTGAATTATCAGAATAAACTAGTGTTTGTATTTTTCTTATATTTTTGTGCTACATTAAAAAAATAAAAACCCAAGACACTTTTTTTGGCAAGTTGTATCTGATACGGGTTTCAGTCATTTAACACACCATATAGAGTGCCAACGAGCTACGTATTGTGTGGAATAGACACTTTTAAAAGTACATTTTATTCATGATAAAAATATTCAACAAATGAGGAATAAAAAGGAAGTTTCTCAACCTGGTAAAGAGTATATGTGAAAATACTGTGAGCTAACATCATACATAATGATGAAAGACTGTATGCTTTTCCCTAAGATTAGGAGCAAGATAAGGATGTCCACTCTTGCCACTTCTATTGAATGTTATTTTGGAGGTTCTAGCTAGGGCAGTTCGTCCAAAAAAAAAAAAAACAACCCAGAAAAAACAAGGATATCTGGATTGGTAAGAAAGAAGTAAAACTATCTCTATTTGTAGATGTGTATAGAAAGTCCAAGAAGTCCACTATTAATCCACTATTACAGCTAATAAATGAGTTTATTAGCAACATAGATAATCAGTGTATAAAAATAAATTGTATTTCTGTACAGTAGAAATGAGCAGACTGAAAATGAAATTAAGAAAATTCCATTTATAGTAGCATCAAAAGAAATAAAATACTTATAAATTTAACAGTAAGTTTAATAAATTGTCTAATAAACTTAACAAAAGAAGTTCAAAACCTTGTACTCTGGAAATTACAAAACATTGTTTTTAAAAACTTAATTTAAATTTTTTTGGTACGGGAGGGAGGTAATTAGGTTTGTTTGTTTGTTTGTTTGTTTGTTTATTTATTTATTTATTTATTTATTTATTTATTTATTTATTTATTTATTTATTTATTTTAAATGGAGGTACTAGGAATTGAACGCAGGACCTCATGCATGCTAAGCATATATACTCTACCATTGAGCTATATCCTCCTCTAATAAAATGTTGAAAGAAATTAAAGAAGACCTGAGTAAATGGAAAGACATTTCATGTTCATGAATTGGAAGACTTAATATTGTTTAGATGCAGTACTCCTAATTGATATGCAGAATTAATGCAATCCCTGTTAAAACTGCCTTTTTTTTTTTTTTTTTGTAGAAATTGATAAGGTGACACTAAAATTCATATGGAAATACAAGGGATCTTATGTTAGTTTTCTAGGGCTTCCAAACAAAGTACCAAAAACTAGGTGGCTTGAAGCAACAGAAATTTATTGTCTCACAGTTCCAAAAGCTAGAAGTGCAAAATCAAGGTGTTGGCTGGGCCATGCTCCTTCTGACAGCTTAGAGAAGAATCTTCCCTTGCCTCTTCAGGTTTCTGGTGTTTGTTGACAGTCCTCTGTGTTCCTTGGCTTCTTGATGCATCACTCATTCACCTTCAATGTCTTTTCCATGTGTGTCTTCACATTGTTTACCCTCTATGTGTTTGTCTCTGTGCCCCAAATTTCCTTTTTTCTAATGAGGACACAAGTCAAATTGGATTAGAGTCTACCAGAATGACCTCATATTAACTTGATTACTTCTGTAAGGACCCTATTTCTAAACAAAATCATATTCTGGGATTCTCAGGGTTAGAATTTCCATGCCTTTATTGGGTATCCAGTTCAATCCATAACAACCCCTTAACAACCAAAAAAAAAAAAAAAAAATTCTTGAAAAGAAAAAGAACAAAATTGGAGGACTTAGACTTTGCAATTTCAAAGCTTACTACAAAGCTACAATAATCAAGACATTGTGGTACTAGCATAAGGATAGACGTATAGATCAATGGAATATATTTGAGAGTTTAGAAAGAAACCCCTACATTTGTGGTCAGTTGGTTTTGAAAAGATTATTAGTCTTTTCCACAAATGGTCTGAGATAACTGGATAACTACACGCAGAAAAAAGTTGGACCTCACACCATATATAAAATTATCTCAAAATAGATTAAAGACCTGAATGCAAGAGCTAAAACTTTAAAACTCTTAGGATAAAATAGGAGTAAATCTTTATGACCTTGGATTAGGCAGTGGCTTCTTAGATATGACATCAAGAGCACAAGTAACAAAAGAAAAAATAAATAAATTGAACACTATCAAAAACAAAAACATTTATGTTTCAAAACACCAAGAAAGGGAAAAGACAACCCATAGAAAGGGAGAAAATAATTGCAAATCATATATCTGATAAGGAGCTTTCATCTAGAATATATAAAGAGCTCTTATAGTGCAATAACAAGAAAGACAAATAACCCAGTTAAAAATTGACAGACATTTCTACAAAGGAGATAATGCACGTGGTCCGTAAACACATGGAAAGTTGCTCAACATCATTAGCCATCAGGGAAATCTAAATAAAAGCTGTAACAAAATACTACTTCACATCTGCTAGGATGGCTAGAATAAAAAAAAGTCAGATAATATCAAGTGTTTTTGAGGATGTGGGTAGATTGGAACCCTCATATACCTCAGGTGGGAGCATAAAATAGTGCAGCTGCTTCAGAAAGCAATCTGGCAGTTCCTCAAATGGTTACACATTACACTCCAGCAATTCCACTACTAGATATATACCCATATGTTCATGTATATGAATGTTCATAGCTTCATTATTCACAGTAGCCAAAAAGTAGAAACACCCAAATGTCTATCAGCTGATAAATGGAGGAAAAAATGGGGTCTATCTATACAATGGAATATTACTCAGTAATCAGCTCCCCCCGCCAAATGTAAGAGATCAAAGTACCTCAACATGGATGAACCTGGAAAACATTATCCTAAGTGAAAAAAGCCAATCACCGAAGACTCCATGATTCTGTTTGAATGAAGTATCTAGCATAGGCAACTCTGTAGAGATAGAAAGTAGATTCATATTTCCCTACAGCTATTAGAGATGGAGGGATTGGGGAATGACAGCTAAGGAGTGTAGTTTCTTTTTGGTGTAATGAATATGTTCTGAAATTGATTGTGATGGTGGATGCACAAGCCTGTGATTATGCCAAAACTCACCGAACTGTGCACTTTAAGTGGGTGAATTGTATGTTATGTGAATTACAACTTAAAGCTGTTTTAAAAAGCACACTCCAGTTCATACTGTCATAAGGCCAGGGGCAGTTCATTGTAGGGAAACATACATGCATGAGTATTAAATAAGAGATGCTATAAAATAGAAATACATAGGTTATAGATCAGTGTTGTTCAGTAAAAATACATTGTAAGACACAAAATTTTCTAATAGCCGCATTAGGAAAATAAAAAGAAATGGATGGAATTAACTTTAGTGATATATTTTATTTAACCCATTATATAAAAATACTAACATTTTAACATGTAATACATATAAAATTTGTTGAGGTATTTTAATTCTATTTTTTATACTAAGTCTTCAAAATCTGTTATATGTTAAAGCATGTCTCATTTCATTCTAACCACTTTCAAGTGTTCAAAAGCCTCATGTAGTTGGTGACTGTTGTATTGAACAGCACAGGTAGAGATAGACAGTGTGACTCCAGAAGAGAAATAATCATTGTAGTTTAGAATGGTTAAGACAGGTCACAGAGGAGATAGAACTTCAGTTTACTTTGCTCATTCATTTATTTATTGATTCAGTTATTTAAGAAATTTTGAGCTCTTACTGTCTATGAAAACTGGTGTAAAGTGCAGACTGTTTATCTCTTTGTGGACAGTACATTGAATAGTTAATTATACAATTATTTAATTAGAGTAGGTTGCTGAAGAAGTAGTTATTGGAAAGAGTATATGCTTAGAGTTAATTATTCTCTGAAACAAAGGATGATAATAACTGCGTTGTACGATGGTGAAAGTAAGTGAAATATGATATGCCCAACACTGAAATTGTTGTCAAGTGTTTCATAAAGTGTATTTTTCTCCTTCTCTCCTCCCTCTTCTTCCTCTGTTTCTTGTTGAACGCATGCATTGGGGCATGGAGAAAAGAACCTTAGGACACAGCAGAATCACAGAACGAGAGGGCTTAACCAGGGACTCAAATAAGCTCTTACCTTCCTCTTTTATCCTCAGCGTTCTTTCACTAAGGGTCCTGCTTCCTGAACCTAGAACTCCGGTTTGTACTATTTTTAGTGCTAAAGCCTTCCTAACCAGTGTTAAATAGGGTTTTTGTGGGCCGGATTAAGAATATAAGTTATTGCTTTTTCTGGATATTTTAATGTTTCATTCCAAACAGTTGTTCTGTTAGTGAAAATTTGAAACTCTGCTGAATTAGTTATTGTCTCTTGTTTGTTCAGATTAAAAAATGTTTTAGAAATATTTTGAGAAATGTTGAAATAAAGTTATTTTATAACTTTTTCCAAAATTCAGACCTCCCATTACATTTCTGAGCATTCTGGTCCTTGTAATTTTTTCATTCTAAGGTGTCTTGAAACTTTACCGTATCCTTTTCCAGTAAGTATTATTAAGTCTAGTTAAATATTAAAGTTAGTAACTACATTATGTTTGAGATGAGGCATTGTGGGGACAGTTACTATTGTATATTGAATACTGGTTTTCGATTGGGCAGATCTTGCTTTTCTGTTAGCTGTATGGTTGTGGGTAAATCCATTCACTGATTTTTGATTCATTTGAAAGATATAGTTTGAATACTTAATGTGGTTAGGACATTATTTGTGTATTTACTTATTTACAAATTGTGATAAGTGCTTTGAAGGGAAAGAACTGGTTATAGTGAAAGGATAACAACATAGGAAAATTGCTTTGATAGGATGGTCACAGAGAAGGCTTCTCTATGAGGAACTGATATTCAAGCTGAAACCTAAAGGATAAAACGAGTTGGCTAGTGGGCTAGAAAAAATGTTCCAGGAAGAGGAAATATGTAAGAGTCCTGTGGAGGCAGAGAGCTTTGTGTACCCAGTAAATTGAAAGAAGCCTAGTGTGATTGAATGATAGGTGGGTAAGGGGAAGAATGGCATGAGATGAGAATCAAATCAGATATAGAAGATTCTTTTAGAGCATGTTGAACCCTTTCAAATTTTTAAATCAGAGGCACAAGATAGACATGTGTAACGCTGAAGAGGGAGGTGGAATATAAGGGTCTCCAGAGGCTGAAAGAGTGGTCTGGGCTACAGAAATAAATTTGAGAACCAATAACTCTCAAGTGATAATCGTTTAAATACCGTATATTTAAAGTTCTAGGGATATGTAAGATCCATTTGGGGAGTGTATAGAGACAGAAGAGAAGGGGATCTTGGACCAAGCCCAGAAGGACTCCAACACTTAAGAGGTTTGTAGAAGAGGAACCAGAATAAATAGGAGTGCCTCAATTGTAAGCAGGGGATGGGGGGTTGGGGGAGTTGTTTGTTTTTGATTTGGATAACCAAACCTCTGGATGACCAAAGGTCCTGAAATGACAGTAGGGAGCAAGAAGGACATTATTTTGAGATGCATAGAGAAATTGAATAGCCTCAGCCTCATGGGATTTATGAAAGTAGTGTCCTTGGGGAAGTAATGTTTTCCTTAAGGCTGGAAGGTGGAGTTTGCTGATCAGAGTAAGAATTCAGAGGACAGTGTAGAAGGGGTAGGTTGAGAAATTGACTAACACAGGAAAGATACATAGAGAATATATAGAGGGGTGACAGTTAATGGCAAATGAGAGAAGCTAGCATTTCTGGTGAAGATTTAGGTAAACAAGTATATGGGGTGTGATAGATTTAGTCTTTAAAGTTTCTGGTTGGCAGGAGGGATCTAGGGCCTTAGTGGTGTAATTTGGATGATTTCAAGTAGTTTGTTGGATAAGGAACAGGTTTTTGGCAAGGTAAATTGTCTTTAGTAGGTTCTAGTTGTGGTATGGTGAGGCTCTGGGCTGGCATCTTCAGTTCTTTCACCTGTTAAATAGTAATACCTCATTGATTGTTTTATGATTTAAATGAATATTCACAGAGTGGTTCATAAAAATTGAATCTGAATACAGATAGCATCCTTTAGGAAATCTTTTATATATACATCATAATAAGTCATGATTTATCCAGCTTATTTTATTGTCACTCTTTTCTATATTGAATATAAGATTGAAGAATAAACATTGACTATGAGTGAGGCACTTAATCCATGTCGTCTTAATGCTATTTATACTCAATTTTAGAACTAAGGGTAAATCATTCAAAAAGTAGATATTTGCTCATTTTTACTTTAAACAGTTCCTTAAATAAGCATATTTGGATATTTTAAAACCCAGTGAAGAGATGTTAGATTATAACAGTAATACTTCTATGAAGAGAATTTTTTTTTAGAACTTTAAGCAAATTCATCTTTAAAAAATTTACATGCTCAGTTGCAGAGAATTTGGAAATTACAAAGAGGTACAAAAAAGAACATAAAAATTTACCTATATTCTCACTATCTAGAGAAAACTTTATTTTTTGATGTGCTTGTCTTGTGTAACCTTTTTGTCAAAATTGGATCACACAATATATAGCAGTTTGTAACTTGCTTTTTCATGTAATCTTGTATCATGGATATTTTCTTATAACCTTAGATATTCTTTGAAAATTATTTTAATGGCTGTTTATATTCCATTCACTGTGAGCATTATCATATTAACCTAATGATTCTCTTATTTTGGAGCATCTAGATTGGTTCCAATTTGTGAGATTTATATATATTGCTTCAATGAGTATGAATGTCTGTATAAATCAGTCATTTTCTCAGTTTCAAATTACCTTTTTTCCACCATATTCTAGAAAAGGAAATACCAGATCAAAGGGTAAGGCTTTGTTGTTGTTTGTCATTGTTGATGCTTTTAAGGAAAAAATACTTAATCAAAATAGGATTTCATGTTTAAGAGTCAGCATATATGTTATATATGTTTGTGGGTGTGACATTATTTATTGCTCAGTTCCAATAGTGGTTGGTTTGTGTATGGATTTAGAGACCCCTTTGCAATAACCAGTTCTTATAGGATCTCTTTGGCTCAAATGTTGATAACTACTCCTGGAGATATAAACCTTTAGTTCTTTCCCACACCTTATCTTTCACTGCTCTTGCTTCATTTCAGCAGATACCTTCTCATTGCCCCTAACAAGTACTCCTTCTTTATTCAGTGACCTTTTTTTCTAACATTCTTGCTTGATATTTGGAACAGTTTAAACAATTTTAAGGTATTAATTTTCAAACACTGAAAATAGAAGTATAAAACTGATAAAACCTTTCTAGAACTCAGTAAGAGCTAATCATGTTTTAGGATGCCTAGTTTTATTGTATCCTTGTTAACATTGAGTGTTTATTTTTTATTTTTTAATATTTGCTAATTTGCTGGGTGAAAATGGTAGTATACTTGGGGGTGGAAAGAGTGACTGAAATAGTAAGATCTTTCTTTCCCAACCTGTAACTGAATAAAAATTGGAAGGTGAATATTGGGCCATAACACCTAGTGTTTGATATTGATCCTCTTCATCTGGCTGCCATGAAATTATATACCTTCAGAACTGAAAGAGATCTAAAAGCTCCTATTTATTCAATCCTTTAAGTTTACACATGGGGAAACTGAGGTCTACAAAGGAGGTTCCCTTAACTTTTCCAAGATCTTAAGCCAAACAGTGGTACAGAAAAGCTTGGCTTATTTTTTCATAACTAGTCTGTTGGTTTTTCCACAAATATCCCCTGCCCCCTCCCACCTTGTAGGTAACTAATTCTTTTTCTGTTTGGATGCCTGATAGAATCTTTTTTTATCTTTCAGTTTAACCAAGATACTTCAAATCATTCTGAGTCAGTTCTTTCTGATGTACACCGTAACTTTTTGTCCTGCAGATACAGTTCGCTCAATTTCAAGGAAATTTGTATCTTTGAATAGTTTTCCTGTTTATGTGTGGAATCCATTCTTGGAATAATAATTATCATTTTTATTCTCCACATTTATTATCTTCTCCAGAATTACTTTAATCTCTTCATTGATTCCCTCTGCATTATTGTGATTCTGTTTCCTCCCTGTATTAATTTTCACCAAGTCTCTTCTATTCTTTGTTGTTTGTGGTTTATTTATTAGATCTATGGTTGTTTTGCTAAGCTAAGACACAGACTGAGAACTATGGTAGACTGAAAAATAACCCCCCAAAAGATATCCATGTCAAATTCTAGCAACCTGTGAGTATTACCTTACTTGGAAAAAGGGGTTTTGCAGATTGCAGGTAAATTTAGGATCTTGAAATGACATCATCTTAGATTGTCTGGGTGGGGTCTAAATCTAATTGATAAATGTCCTGAGATACACAGAAGAGAGCAGATGCACAGAGGAGGAGGCTATGTGACTGTGAAGACAGAGATTGGAATCTTGTGTCATGAGGCCATGATTCAAGTAATGTGGACAGGTACCAGAAACTAGAAGATGCAAGCAGTGGATTCTCTTCTACAGCCTACAGAGGGAGCATAGCTTTGCCGACATCTTGATTTCAGGCTTTTGGCTTCCTGGATTGTGAGAGAATAATTTCTGTTCTTTTAAGCCACACAGTTTGTGATAAATTATTACTGCAGCCACAGGAAACTAATACAAAAACCAAAATAATTTTACTTGTTTATCTTTGTTGTTTTATGACCTTATCTTTGGACTCTTGTTTTATTTATTTCATGTTCTTTTTTAAGTTCTGTAGTACTACACTCTTGGAAGAAGTTTTTGGGTTTTTTTTCCCCTGTTCTTCCAGATAAGTTCTTGATTTGGCTTTTGCATGTTTTTCCTGTAGTGTTTTTGTGTCAGTTTTTAAAATTTTATGTTTGAGTTGGACAGCTCTTTCTTATTCCACTCTTCTGTAGCCTGAGGGGTATTAGTTGCTAGGTAAATGGGGCAGTCTCCTAGCCATTGCAGTCCTTCCTGAATGTCTTTTCCACCACTAAGCCATGGGTATATTCCACTTTTGGGGACTTCTGTTTTTTTCCTCAGTTTAGTGCAGTAACTTGGAAAATGTTGGCCTTTCTGCCTTTGCTGAGGTTAACAGGTGACGAGTAGAGGGTTTTTAGAGTAAAAAGCATTAGCTGCAGACTTTCCCTGAACCCTCCCTCCCCTACCTTACCACCCCTGCTCCATAGCTGCCTATGGCATGTTCATGTTCCACTTTATTTACCATATTGAGTAATATCCTAGGGAATTCTCAGTATTTTGTCTTTTTTACCATTTTCCTTCAGAATTACTTTTAGAAGTATGAGCAGTGTTAGGCGCCATGCCCTCTGCTTGTGGCCTAAGTATTCTGTGTTTTACCTTGA
Source organism: Camelus dromedarius (assembly GCF_036321535.1). NCBI lineage: Eukaryota > Metazoa > Chordata > Mammalia > Artiodactyla > Camelidae > Camelus > Camelus dromedarius. The sequence goes on from NC_087437.1 coordinate 66,319,957, forward strand.
CCTCCCCTCTTATGTGGTTTATTTCTCTTATTTCTCTTACTGTTTGTTTGGTCATGGTGAGTTTTTGATAATTTTAAAAAATAATTTTTTTTCTTTGTTACTTACTGGGAGAGAAACAGTGATGATACTAATTCACTTTCTCAACTTAGATGATAAATTTTTAAATTAGAACAACGTAGATGTTTTATTTTCACTGATGGTCATTGTTTTTCTAACTTTATGAATAAACTGCTTGATTAGAAACCAGTTCTCAGTAACATCAGTTTCATTTAAAATATCTGATAGCTAAAGTAGTCAAATTATTTATCTGATTTTGCTGTAAAGCCCATGTGGGAGAGAGAGTGGATCTTTCTTCAGATAACTGTTTTTGACTTGCAATGAATAGATACTGAGGTATCAGACAAGAAATCATTTAATTAAATCTAGTGATACTAAAATGGCCTACAAAACGGCATGGTAATACAGCGCCTGGACTCTTCTCCAATCTCTCCATTCTTGTTTTCTCACTGTGCTTTAACCACACTGCCTTGGGCTTTGGGTGCCCATCCTCTTAGGGAGTCTGTATTTTCCTACCATAAAGTTCACTCATTCAAATTGTACAGTTCATGTATTTCTAGTGTATTTACAGGGTTGTGCAGTCATCACCATAATCTAATTTTAGAACATTTTCATCATCCTCCAAAGAAATCTCTTACCCATTAGCAGTCACTCCGTCCTCTCTTTCCCATCTCCCTCCCCAGCCCTAGGCCACCACCAGTTTACCTTATGTCTTCATAGATTTGCTTATTCTGGACATCTCATATAAACAGAATCATGGAATGCATTGTCTTTTGTGACTGACTATCCTTTTATTCCCATATTGTACTAAACTCCTTCAATGCCTTCTTTTAACATGCCTTTATTATCTTTCCCATTCCACTGTCTCCTTCCCCTTTTACACTTTTTCAGATTTCAGCCAAAATATATCACTTTCTCTAGGTGACCCAACCCTGTTAAGAGTCTAGATCCTTCATTATGAGCTTGATTGCATCCTGTAATTCTCTTTAATCTACTCTTATCTCAGTTATTATATAACTGGACTTATTTGTATAAATAATCTTTGCTTTTCTCACTAGGCTTCAGGTCCATGAAAGCAAGGAGTTTGTTACTGTTGATTTTTCACAGTGCAGCCTAGGAAGAGATAAATGCTTGAATGAATACATTCAGATACTCAACCCAATGGGAGGAGGGAAGTTTTCAGAGAAGAGAGGGAGGGGTGTGTATGTGTATTAACTCTTAATGTAATGGGGGGAGGGTATAGCTCAGTGGTAGAGTGCTTGCTTACCATGCACAAGGTCCTGGGTTCAATCCCCTGCACCTCCATTAAGAAATAATTAAGTAAGCAAACCTAATAACACTCCCCACCCCGCAAAAAAAGTACAGAAAAAAAAAAAAAACCCTCAATGTAGCAGCACTACTCATACTTGAAAATGTAAGCTGAAAATTAGTGGTTAATTAGGCTTTGTGTATGTGTATTGGATGTAAGAATTGTCTATTTACACTCCCAGAAATGTGAATCTGGAAAATTTATTCTTAAGGGAAAACTTAAGATGTCACTGCCAGGTTACTTTCTAGAGTCCATTTATGTTATTGGCTAAATTATCTGGAATATTTACCCTACCCAGGAAGTAGAATAACCCAACTAAAGTATTCTCTTTTTTATTTGGAATCAAATATTTCAGTTTTCCAAGGACATTTGTAAATTATGAGTCCTGTCTACTTGGGACACCGTTTATTGCAGTTTGGTGTTGCTTCACTTGCTTTAATGGATATATTAGTGAAATTGGCAAGGTTCAGCTCCTGTTATTGGCCTCTAAGTTCCACCATTTCTTCTCTGTCTGTCATGGTACCTGGATTGTTTGGTACATTTGTTCTCTTCTCCCTTAATATTTACTTGCTCCTTTTTGGATAATGCAGGTACCTAGGACAGAGGTATGTGACTATGGGTGGTGTGTATGGGTTCTCAAAGATAAGGGAAATAGTATCATTCTTGATGAGACTTAACGTAACACTTTAAGAGTAGTAGTTTAGATGGCTTTCTGTTGACCTCGTTGATCTATAAGATTATAAGTAGCATAGGTCTTTACCAAATCAAATCTCTGAAGCCTTAAACTCTACTTACTGTGGAGTTCTTCTGTGGGTACATAGTTTCCGTTTTTATAATGAAGTTAGTGAAAAAGTATGATGGCTCTACAGATACTTACTTTATAACTTTTACTACAATGTATCTGATCTGTGAAACATGTATGTACACAGAATGGGGGGCTGTATTGGATGGAGTCTTGGAGGGAATCAAGTCAGAAAAGTCTTCAGTACAATTTTGGCCCTATTATTTGCATGTATTCACACCAGAATGTTTTTTTACAAATTTTTTTGAACTTCATTTCCAATTGAAGTTAATTTCATAATCTGGGTAGTGGTACTTTTCCTGTTTGGCCTTTTCTTAGAAGCAGATTGATATATTAGTAACAGAGCTGACACTTCATGTTAGAACAGCTGTTTTAATGTGGCCCCTCTCAATAGTTTGTGATCTCCAGTGAGTTTTCTTAAATTCCTGGAGCCTGAGTTTCCTCATCTGTGGGATGGAAGTAACTTCATGCACTTAATAGGATTGTTAAGATTAAGTATTTTGTGAAGACAATTAGTAAGATTCTTAGCTCTATTATGTTATAGGAAATACTGAGCCCAGGTTTTAAATAAATACTTAGTTCAGATTTCATTAATAAGTATATTCTCTTTGAATAGAAAGCTCCATGAAGGAAAGGGCCTTGTCTTACTCATTTTGGGGGACCCTAGTTCTTAGCATAATACCTGCCTGGTACACAGATAATGCTTATTAAACATGCAGTGAATTAATCAGTGACAGTGTATTTGAACCAAACATTCTACTGTATTTTCTTTCCTTTTCTGTCCTCAAAATTTTTGAAACTTTCTGTCAGTCTACTGTGTGCTATTAATAGGAGAGAATACTTAGAAAATAGAAAGGATGTATATAGCATAAATGTGAGAATTAATATTTTATAAAGCCACACACAGATGATTTATTAAAACACAAGTACTTGAAGTATAGGATTGCATCTCTCTCTCTCTCTTCCTATCATTTTAAATGGAACTCACTTTTCCACTGATGTAGTGTATGTATTCCAATGCTTCTGCAGATTCTGGAGGTAGGGTATAAAAAAGGAATTAAGCCAGCAATTACCTAAACGTAATATTTTATGTGTATTTTCCCCCCAGTTTATACAGAATAGTCTTAGTCTGTGAACAGACTGTGTTCTAAACATTCGTTAGTTGTCTTGGAACTTAGAGCATAGTTTTCCATTGAAAGTTTCGTAAGTATGTAAAATAAAATTAGATTCCCAGGCTATCCTATAAAAGCCCAGCTAAGCCAAAATTAGCTCAGGTATCTATATATTACAATGAAGAGTAATAGAGAATAATAATATTTTCTGTATTATATTATTACTGAATAATACTTAAATCTAACCCCCACCTAAAAATTAGTTTTACAAAATTCTGAATCCTGTTACTACTAGATTGATAAAGGGATTTAATCTGAGGGAGATGAGTAGAGATTATGGGAGGCTGACCGATCTTTCTGGATACTTTCAGGAGCTTTCTAGGTTGATGACAACTGGCTTTTTAACTCATGGCTTTACTTTTCTTGATACTGGTGTAACAAGAGCAAAAGTGCTGTCCTTTAGACCAGTTGTGGTTAAGGTTGGTTTTCTAGCTCTTGAGTTGAATGAAGAGATAAGGAAGAAAAAGTTCTTTCTGGTAACCAAGATTTTGGAGCGGGGTGGCGAACAGAAGGTGCAGTAACTTACGACGTTTGTCCTCTGAGGTAGATTTAATTGACAGAATAATGTGAGTTTAAGGGACTAGGGAGAGAGTAAAGCAATGTGAATGATTCCTTTGAGGGGAGAGAGAACGTAATAAGAAAGTATGTTGGCTTAGACATCCTCGGTAACTGGGGCTGGGTGTCTTTGGAAGCTGTTTAGGACTGGGAATGAGGAAAAGTATACTACTTTGGTATTTATATATGCATGTATTTCAGAGTTGGTTTTTCATGATGTGGCAGCCACCACCCAAATATTATATACATTTGGGGCATTTTAAAAAAAAATAAATTCAGTTACTATCATTATTAAGCAAATGTGCTCTGTTATGTTTAAATTTATGAAAAGTAAAATACTGTGGTTCAGCCAGATCAACAGGAGATTCCTGAAACTGTGTAATGTAAAGAGATTTGGTCTTCATATTCCTTTTTTGTTTCTTGCTTTGAAAAGTCATGCTGCCCTGCTTTTCCTGTCCCTGATAGTTTCTTATTTAGAATAAACCAGCACCACCACGTTCCCCCCCACCCCTCCATCCCAGGCAAAAAAAGATGGGGCAGGAAATGTTCCTTCTGTTCCTGCAAAAGTAGCAGCTGTTTTTAACCAGTGGATTATTAGTTTGTATTCTGATAAATCTGTTCAAGTGTTTAAATGTTTGCTATTAGTTCACTGATTTGATACTCCTTAGGGGAATTCTGGCTCTTATTTTACTTATTTTAGATGATTTGTATCTCAGGCAAAACGAAGCAACTTTATATGGAAGGCATTTTTGCAGTTTATATTAAAATATGTGAGGACACTTACTTAAATGTGTGGTTCTGTTGGCTGAGTTATTTTTATGGATTTATTTTGGAATAGAAATAAATGACTTGGTTCACTTCCATTTTTATAGGCATTGGAAAATGTACTAAACTTGAGAATTGGGTGACCTGGGTTGTAGTTTTCAATATTACAGTATAACCTTAAGCAATTTTGCTTATCTTTTGAGCTTCAGTTCTGTAGTTCAGTATTGGTTCTACCTCCCTCATAGGGGGATAAAGTGAGGTAGTGGCTCTGAACATGTTATTAAACTATAAAGTGCTGCACAGATAGACTATTGTGATGATGGTGTGTGGTGATCAGGGCTGGTCCCAGGGAAAATTGTTAAATCACTGAGTTTTGTCTTTGCATCTTCTTCTCCGTCTGTTGAGTGACTCAACCTTTTGAGAGATTACAGTCTTGGATCATTTCATAGGAGGTAGAGGTACTTGATTTAGTGACTTTCAGACTTCCAGCAGTTTTCAAAGTATAATGGAATCCTATAGGAATTTGTTCACTTACAAATGAGCACATTTTCTATAGCCTGCTGCATGCATAGGCATAAAATGGGATTACAGCAATAAATGTGTGATAAACATGATTGTTGGCCTCCTGGATTGGATATTAGTTGTTAAAGTGTAATTGATAAAGCATATGAAACCAACCTAGAGTAAGGAAGTCTGGGAGAAAACACCCCGTGCTTCCCCTCTCCCTTTCACTGCTGTTGGAAATATAACAAAAAATTTTAGGTTAATAACCTCCACTTTAAAATGCATGTTAAAATGTATGTAAATTTGTATGCTGTGCTATAGGAAAAGCAATTTGAATTTAGAAATGGGGATAACTTTGGTGCAGAGTTCAGTAAGACTGAGTGAGCTGTTCCATTGCAGGGATTTGGGTTGTCAGAAGGTAATGTTGAGGATCAAGGGGATGTATGTCGGGCCAAAACCAGATGTAATCCATTAAAAAAAAGTTTCAGAGTGCTGATTTTAATATTATGCTCACTAAAGACTAGAGTAAAATATATCTGCTTTGTGAGAGCTATGTTTTGGCTTTCTTCTGGATTCCTGGCTGCTCAAGATTGAAGTTGCTAGAAGCGTGAGCCCTGGATCAAGTCATTGTGTTTTTAAAAGGAATTGTTTCCTTAGCCTAAGTATTTACCATTTACTCTTTCCATCCATGTATAGTGTACTGTTTCTTTGGTATAAGGTCAATTTCCTTATTAAGAAAAATTTAAATGTGTTATCTACTCTCTCCCCACTTCAAATTGGGCAGTTTGTAAATTAAGCATATAAGCATGTGTAAAACTTTAAGATTCTAATGTTAATTCCTAAAAGCCAAAGCTCTTTACATACGTACTGCAAGCTTTTAGACTTTCATGGGAAATAAACCTGTTTCTGAAATACATCTTGAAAAATAAATAAATAAGTAAAAATAGAAAAATAAAATATATCTTGATATTGTTTTAAGTGAGGGCTTAAAACTAATAAAATATTTATTCATTTTGAGTTTGGTTTTGCTTTATTCCAGTTCACTTGAGTTAGAAAAAAAGAAAAATATGTTTGACTCCAGTTCAAAAATCATTTGGGGGATGCTTATTAAAAGTATAGTTTCCTGAGCCCTACTGCAGATTTCCTGAGTCTGTCAGCTGGTGAAATTCTAGAATCTTCATTTTTAGTAAACTCCTTAAATTTACTGTGAGCAATGGTTGCAAATATAAAATGGTACTCAAGGAATGTACTTATATATATAGATGTAAACAGAACTTCAGACCTCAGAGATGTCCCCTGCCCAGTTCTTATCCATTGCTGCATATTGATGCTCTAAAGAAACCAGAATTATTTGGAAAAGGATTATGAAACAGAGTAAGTCTCCTACCTGTAAATAAATACACATGTGGCAAATTGGATTATTTGTTTTGGCTTGTTGCAGTGTCTTCAGTAAGCCTCCATTCTGGTTTGCTATTTGTAAGACTTCTGTATACCGTTATCCCTAGGGATTTGTATCTGATCAATGACACGCATAAGAAATAAAAGCACTGCTTAATGTTTAGCAAGAAGTAGTCATTTCTCAAATCCTAACAGTTCTGCTTGAGTGATTTTTATATGAATTCAAGAGCAAACATTTGCTGAGCACCTGCATTGTGCTGAACCCTCTGCTAATAAGCAGTGGGGAAATGTAAATGATTTAGATAATGTCTGGCTTTCCTAAGAGCTCATAGTCAAGTGAGGGACTCTTAATAATTATAGAACACTGTGATAAGCACTGTAGTAGGGCATGTACCAGGTGGTGAAAGAGCATAGCAGAACAGAAGAAGAATGTTTCTTTTGATAGCCACTGCCAGTAATTCAAAGTTCAGAGGAACTGTAATTTGTCAGGCACTCACTGTGTGGCATGCACTTAAAACACACACACACACTAACAAGAAACCCCCCCCCCAAACAAAAAAACCCTGCTTAACCTATGTTATATAATCATCACAACAACTCTATCAAGTAGCAGCTATCTGCATTTAATAGATATTAAGTGGTAGAATATGTGTGATTTAAAACCTTTGTATGACCTCAGGGCCCATATTAACACCGTTATTTCTCTCTTTAAGGACAAAAACTTGACATTTTTAAAGAGAAATTTGATGCTTGTTAATCCCATTGGCCTGGTATCTTCTTGTGATTTAAAGTGTGAAATTAGTGTGTTGTCAAGGACTCTGTAGAGTCTTTTCTGTCTCATCTTTATCCTCTGCCACTCTGCGTTTTCCTTTCATTTCTAGAAGTGATACACAGTGATATATACACCTCCAAAAGCCAGCTCATGTATGACATCTGTCCATTTTGCTTCCCCTGCTTCTCCTTTTGTTTATTCTTTCTATCCCCAAAGGAAATTTAGTAAATTTTTGGTTTGGTTTTTCCAGTTCTTTGGATGGAATCACGTGGAGATGAACTGTGTCTAAGGCAAAAGGCCCTACTAGAAAGATTTTTATCACAATAAGATTACATAGAAATTGTCCTAAAATTTTATCATGCTTTTGATTGTTAGGGTTGATTTGACCTATTCATTTGCTTAGTTGGCATTCCCTTTCTTTCTTCATGATTTTATTCCAAGGTATATGAGCAGTTGCGCTCTGGCTAGAGCTTCCACATCATAAGGTAGAGCCTCTCTTTCATGACAATAGTAAGTTTATTTTACAATTTGTCCAACTCCGATTTTCTGTGGAACTTAGTTCCTTTTTATTTGTTTTGCTTATTAACTTTTATGTTGCTTTTATGTTTGTAAACTGCTGTGTTTATTTTGGGGAGAACATCATGCTTTAATAGACATTCCTTAGCCATTTACTTAGGGTGAAGAGTTGTTTAAACTTTAAAAACCTGAAAATTTGACAATGGTCAGTGTTACCCCTTGAGACTATCTTAATCATGCCTGAAAATAAGATTTTCTTTGATTCTTTTGAGTAATTTATATAATAATATTTTTCAGTAGAGAGTTTGCCATATTGTTGGTAAACATCCAGAAAAATAGTTATTTCTCTTCATAAGAAAGCATAGGCAGAACTAGCTTCCCTACTAATCCTATTGTTAGGTTAATAAAAACTTCATAAAAATACTTTGTAGCTTCCTTGTAGTCACAGGTGTTATACGCTGGTTCTTTAGGCTTTTGTTGAAGACTTTTAATTTTCTGTTATTTCTACATGTAAACTTCCCTTTTATTTTAGTCAAGTACAGTTGATTTACAATGTTGTGTTTAGGTTCAGGTATATAGCAAAGTGATTCAGTTATATATATGTATATACACACATACATATTCACATACACACACACAAACACACACATACATACTTAAACACACACACACACACACACACACACACACTTTTTCAGATTCTTTTCCATTATTGGTTATTAAGATATTGAATACAGTTCCCTGTGCTATACAGTAGGTCCTTGTTGTTTATCTATTTTATATATAGTAGTATGTATATGTTAATCCCAAATGCCTAATTTGTCCCTCATCCCTTCCCCTCTTTGGTAACCATAAATTTGTTTTCTATGTCTGTGAGTCTGTTTCTGTTACGTAAATAAGTACATTTGTATAATTTTTTTAGATTCCATATATAATTGATATAATATTTGTCCTTCTTACTTCACTTACTGTCTTACTTCGCTTACTGTGATAATCTAGGTCCATCCAGGTTGCTTCAAATGGCATTACTTCATTCTTTTTTATGGCTGAGTAATGTGTGTGTGTGTGTGTGTGTGTGTTTGTGTGTGTGTGTACGAACACATATATACATACAAATACTACATCTTTATCTCTTCATCTGTTGATGAACGTTTAGGTTGTTTCCATGGCTATTGTAAATAGTGCTACTGTGAACATTGGTGTGCGCCTGTATCTTTTTGAATTAGAGTTTTCTCTGGATATAAGCCCATGAGTGGAATTGCTGGATCATATGGTAACTCTTATTAGTTTTTTAAGGAAACTCTATAGTGGCTGCACCCAATTTACATTCCCACCAGCAGTGTAGGAGGGTTCCTTTTTGGAGATGTTATTCTTGAGGTAAAGGAAGAGTTTACAAAGACAGTCATTACTGACTTTTTTCAGTTTATATCAGTAGAATGGTGTATGAACATCTCTAAAAGCCTAGTTATGAAGTGTCACAGTTACTGCTTTTTCTCAGCTCTGAATCTTAAGAAACAATGAAATTAGAATGTCCATGTCAGATACCTCCAAAATAATTACACATGTTTGAAGTGGCCCTTTCGTTTTTGGATGCTCAGTCCATTTCTGTGTGGATCGTGTTACCCTGTGACATTTGTTCATCTCAGGGAGGATGGGTCTGAGGAGTGACTTAAGAAGACTTTAAAAATGTAACCACAGGGATTGCTTACAGGTACAAACTTGTGTTTGAGAGATTGAAAACTAGGCTGCACATACCATTTTGGGATACCCCTAAGGCTTTTGTAAAATTGTATTCTATATTTAATGACCTTCAATGGAGAGTGGTTCTTCTGTTGCATACCATTTTCCCATTGCTTCATGAGGAGTCTTTTGTGGTTTATATATGTAAAATTTATCTATTGTGGTAAAGAGTAGGGAATTTAATTCTGTGTTCAAATTATAGTAGGAAATTTATACCACCAGAGTGAATTTTAATTGTAATAGTGGCTCCTAGGAGTTCTCTGGCCAGAGAGAAGGCCTAGAACTGAGTTGTTCCCAATGCTTTAATGTTGTTGCTCTTGAGAGACAGAGGCATTGTTTGGAGACTAATTTTATTGTAATTAGTGTGAGTCTCACGATACCATGCATTCTGGGAAATTTAATATTAGGCAGAGTGGTGACCTTTTTTTTAAAAATGAGGCACATTTGTTATGAATTCTAGTTTTTCATTCATTCAGTGAATTTCTAGTTGGTCTCTTGGTAACAGTGCTTAAAATGCTGCTCTATTGTTGATATCCAAAGTTATCCAGTTTCTAGTAGCAAAAGTTAAATTGTTTGAACATCACAGAATTAACTTTTTGTATTTTTGTTTTCCATATGCTTTTGTTTTGGGAGAAGTTTCAAAATCTAATGTTGCCAAAGTATTTTTGGAAATAGCTCTTTACCTATTAATAAATGAATAATTAGGAATGAAAACTGTAAAAGATTACTCATTTATTCTCTTATTACTTTGGAGCTGATCTTTTTACATTGTATTTTCAGAAACATTATTTGCTTCTTAAGGATGTAAAATATAGCAGGGATAGCATGAGGCAGGTGAAGAGTTCTACTTGAAAGCTGTATGTTGGACAAGTTCATCTCTCTTAGTCTTACTTTCCTCATTGGCATAGTAATCATAATAAGTATGTCCCACCATTTATTATAAGTATTAGAATAGATGAAACAATGAGTCAGAAAGTTCTTTGTACAGTGAAATTTTATATAGCTGTTATTTTATTGCTGAGTTGGCAAATTGCAATGCCAAATGGTGACATGCTTTTCCTTGGCACACTAGCTGCTGACTGTCCCATGCAGTACTAATGTTCATGCCAAGTCACCCCCAGCGTTATCTTACCATTCTTTACAGTTACGCTGTTTCAGGTCTCTGATGGAGTAGTCTGAAGAGCTTGGTGATTTATGAATAAAAATTCCAGGAAATTTGAGACAGAGCCTGAGAACCATTGTTCCTTGTATACCTAGGATTTTCTACTAGTGGGAAGTATAACTGCTCAAAAGAGAATAGAGTAAACCTTTTAAGTTTCTTCCAAGATAGTTAGTTTTTTAATTCTCTGTTTATGGTTTTTATTAGATGTGCAAGAAGGTGAAACGATTGGTCTTTGTCCACATCCAGTTGCAGTTTAAAATTGAGGCCTCAACAATCTCCTTAAGCTATAGCATCTATAGGACCTGTTTATCTTTCTACTCTGCTTTTAATATTTTTGCAGAATTAATCTTATTTATGCCTCTTCCCATAGACAAATCATGATGCTGGGATAGACATTCACAGGCTCAGTAGTTGAGGCTTAAGCGATGCCAAATACCACATTTGTGATGAATATCTTTCAAAGCTGGTTCTTGAAGCCTTGAAACCATTTTTTCTGAAATATGAAGATTTTTTTAGAAATGCAGGCTGAGGAAGCAAGTAGGGAAAGTCATTACACATGCTTGTATTGCTTAAATTCTTTTATGGTAGTAAGTACAAAGCTGTGGCTATTGTTTTGTTTATTGAAGTATGGTTACATAGTAGAAAAGCATAATTTTTGGTTTTATATACCCCAGGCGGTTTTTGTTTTCAGCTAAAACTGTGGAGTATAATAGCCGTTCTTAATATGTTAATTTGTCTTAATTAAAAAATGATGATGCTTTGTTTTGTGAATTAGATCTGTAAGATTTTGCAAGCAACTTGTTCAGTGGAATTGAAATTACTAATTCATAGTTCTTAAAGTATATACAGAGAGAGGTTTTTTTGGTAATGTAGTTTTGACTTGGATGATACAGGTAAGAGTCAAACTGTTTGAAATCACCTGCTTTTTATTTTCTTTGGGACAGTTGGATATTGTATTCAGTACTTTGGATTTTAATATTTCTGGATCTGACCTTTCTAGATCACCTCACTTAAAGTTTAAGTTTAGAAGATTGTGATTCTATCTTTAGGAGTGCCATAATACAAGATGCGTTTAAAGATAGGTTTATTTTACAAATGAAAAAATAACTTACAGTAAGTTTATACTCAAAAGTTGTTGAAATTAACATGGTCAGAAACAAAAGTAATATGGAATATTGAGGGGAGTGAAGATTTAGAACTCAGATTAAACTAGGTTTTTAGCAAATATTTTTAAGATTTATTTTACTAGGAAGTGAGGTATGAAGGGAATATTTGAAAGCTTTGAGAACTGCTATATATGTGTTGACTTGTGCTGGGGTTTATGTGCATTTAAAGCATATGCTGGAAATAAAAATGGTGGTGTTGACAAGATTTGAGTTATTCTTTCTACAGGTGGCGTTGGATTTGTGCTAACTAAATATCTGTTTGGGTGTTTCACCTTAAAACTAATGACATGCATGTTTAAGATAGCTGGCTGTTATAAAATTCGGACTGCCTACTATTCACCTAGCTATCTTGTGTAGGAATCATTTATTGCATTTCTATCTGTCATGAAGGCTGCCATATAAGCAAGAGAGTTCATCAATTACGGATATTGCTTTCTGGCTTTTGTCTACATTAATACCTCTGTGAACTTAAATGACTATAAATGTTACAGCATGCCTCTAACATTTGGATATTTATTTGGCTGGCAGTTTTATATTTGGTAGGGGAAAAACTCAAACCATTGGAAAATTAGATTATTATATTTTTAATCTTTTAAAATGTGAGGTATAGATGAATATGTATTTCATAATCTTTGGTATCTAGGGTTAAATAGTATATTATTTTTCTTTTTTGAGGTTAATATGAATTCAGTTAACATCTTAAAAATAAAATAGCTATAATAGAAGAGTAGCAAAGGGAAAAAAACGTGTAGTTTAGTCAGTAAGCCTAAGGATTTATATTGTACTGAGAACTGGTTTTGGTTTTAGATTTGTCAAGAAAGAAGAAACACAAGTTATAAATTGCTACTTCACAATGATTGTAGTCACTAGAATCTGTGTATTCTGAAATCACTAAAAGTAAAATTTAAAGCTCTTTAAAATTAGGTGCTAGGCTATATAGAATGGTTTACAGTAGTTTAAGAATTCAGAGAACAAGATGATTGTAAAGTATGCTCAGTCAAGAAGGAGGTGGCTTTGAGATTAAATTAAAGAGAGTCTTTGGATTGCTACTGGCAGGGAGAGAAGGCACAAGGTAGTGAGAAGGCCATGAGTAGGCAGAGACTCCATGGCTGCTGAGCTAGTTATGAAAGAAGCTCATTTCAGAATGGGTTTGATTTTCTTTTAAGTTTCCCATCTCTTAGCCCCAAATTAACATTCCCCTGTTCTTTTCCCCATCTGACCTTTCTTGGAGAGGTATCACTGTTTTCTTAAAAAGAAGTAAGGCAGAGAAGCAAAAATTCAAAATCTTAGCTTTCTAAAGGCAGGGTGGTCTGAATAGAGTTAGTATAATGTAGATGTTTTCAGTTGTATGTATCTTATTTTCAAGTAAAATAAGAAAGCCTTGAGGAGAGAATTAGGACCTTTAGAGTTGGAGAGATAAGGTTGTGGGTCTACCATTCACCTTTTGATCTGGGCAAATTTAACATTCTTTTCTTTATATTTAATACAGGAACAGTACTATGTACTTCATTGGGTTATTTTCATTAAGTGAAATCACATGTATTGACTAAACATAGTGCTTTGTCTACAGAATGACTGAATAAATGGTGGTTAAAATAATTACTTATAATTGAAACAGTTGAAGTAATTCTATGTGATAAACTAAGATGAGCATTTAAAAATAATTTGTACTAAAGAATATAGTTTACTTTGTGTACTTTGGCAATTTTCTCTGCTTAATTCTTTGCAGCTCTTATTTTTCTATCCCTTTTTACTTTTAGGAGACAAGGATGGCAGCAAGGTGACCACAGTGGTGGCAACTCCTGGGCAGGGTCCAGATAGGCCACAAGAAGTCAGCTATACAGATACTAAAGTGATTGGAAATGGATCATTTGGTGTGGTATATCAAGCCAAACTTTGTGATTCAGGAGAACTGGTGGCCATCAAAAAGGTATTGCAGGATAAGAGATTTAAGGTAAGACCTTCAGTATTTCATACATTTTGTTGCTGTCAATACATGTAAATGATTATTTTTTCAGTTGTTTCTTTTTGCTTCAAATTTCATTTATGGTGCACATTTTTGTTCAGCTCAACTTCTGTAGTGACTTTATTTTCTGTTGTGTATTTTGTAGAGATAAAATTTACTGAAGATTGCACTGTTAGTTTTAAACTGCTGCTATGAGTGACATATGTATTTTAAATGCTGTGAAGGGTCGATTAAAATTTCTTAATTTCTTACTTTAAAAAAGTGGCCTCTCTCTGCCTTGGGTCTCACTGGTAAAGGAGACCAGAGAAACATTGCCTGTGGTAGATCATTTGGTACAGTTGACTGTGCTTCTTTTCTTAAAAAATTTCCTTTGAATCTGTGTGATCATTTTTTTCCCCATAACTGACCTTTCTTTGCTATCTTCTTATGTCTCTCTTCTATATACTCATAGAAACCAGTACTTCCCACAGTTTATTTTCATTTTTCACACCATCTCTTCAGGGGATCTTGTGCATGGATGGTCAGAGAGCATCTCTACATTATGATATAGTGGAGCATCAGGAGACCTGGGCTCTAATCAGGGCTCTGCCATTAACAAGCCGTGTTAACTCTGTTCCCTTCCCTGCTCTTCCCACCTCTGCAACATTTTACTGAGAGTCTCGTATGTGCTAGGAACTGTACTAAACATTAAGGGATATAAAAATAAGAGGTGATTACTGCTCTGAAACAACACGTAGTCTAGTGTCTGTATGCTCCTGAATGTCTCAAACATTCTAGAGAGGTTAAAAAAAAATTTCTAAAGTTTAGGTCTTCAGTTGTCTCTCTCCCGAGCATTAGTCCCATGTTGCCAAATGCCTACTGGATCTTGATATCTGAATGTTGTACTGTTGTCTCAAATTGGCAAGGCTTCTGTCTAATTCTGACTTATCTTTTAGTCTTAACGGAAATCTTTTCTATTGGTTCCCATTCCTTTTTGCTTTTTCCTTCTAACAGTTTTATCGTTCACCTGTCATTCAGACTCTTGCATTCTCTCATATCTCATATCTAGTCATCACCAAGCTTGGTTGATTTTTTTTTTTTCCCCTCACTGCCTCATTGAGCTATACCTTCTTTCCTTTTCTCATCACTACTGTTTCAGTCAGATCCTTGTTGTTACTTGGTTTAACCACTGGTAAAACTCTCCCTCTGATCTCACTTCCAGTCCCTTATGCTTGCCAACTTTAGAATAATTCCACAGTTAATTTTGGCCATGTTGTTCTCCTATACACAAATCTTCTCTGATTCCTCATAGTCTAGAAAATAAAGCCTGCCTGGTTTTAATTGTGCATTCAGGAGCTTCCATAGTCTTGCCATACCTCCAAATACTCAGCTTTTACAAACTGTATATGTTACTGTCCTTGAGATATATTGGTTTCTATGGCTTCTCTGCTTTTATTCAGTTTCCCTTCTACCTCTCCTGTTCTCCTGCTGTCTAAATCCTGGGCATATATAAAGATCCATGTCAGATTCTTCCTTTATGAAATTTCCCAGATGATTCCAGCCAGCCATATGGATCTTCTATTCTAGATTGCTTGAACACTTAATGTTCATAAACTAGGAAATTCCAATTTTTTTCATGACAGGAACTCTATTATTACGTCCATCTCCTGGATACCCACAAATTTAATGTGTTTTTGAATTAGTAGTTGATGATAGCAAATACTTATCAAATCCTTAATATATGCTTAGTAATCTAAGGTTTTTACATGAGTAGTTTTATATAAGCCTTATCATTACTACTGTGAGGTTGGTATTGTTATTATTCAGATAAGGAAACCTGCCCACAAAGAGATTATAAATTAACCTGTCCAGGGTCATACAGTTAGCAAGTGAGTAAATGGGCAGAAAAATGAATCCAAACAGTCTGACTCCAGAATACTTTGTTACATTTTATCTTTGCTATGTCAAACTAATATATTCTGTTCAGAAGTATGGTACTTGTGTTCTTTTTCTTGCTTTTTAAAAAAATTGAAATTTTTTCCTTTAGCATGGTTAAGTTATTCATTTGAAGTACAGTTTGAGTCATCCGTTTGTATACATATCCCTTTATAGAACTTTATCCCCATTCTTTTTGACTTAAAAAAAATTATATTTTCAATCTGTGAAACACTAACATGGTCCCTAAAATCAGAAATACACAAATGTTGTTCCCTCTGTATTCCTGGTCTTGTTTCCATTCAGTCTCTAGATAGCCAGTCTTACCATGTTCTGGTTTATTTTTTTCTGGGTTTGTTTTGCCCAAATGAGCTGCAAGTATACCGTTATTCCTTGGTATCCAGGGAGGACTGGTCCCAAGACCCTGCCCCCTGTGGGTATCCCTGTGGATACCAAAAATCTGTGGCTGTTCAAGTTCCTTATATAAAATGGTGTGGTATTTCCATATAACCCAAGCACATCCTCCCATATACTTTAGTCATCTCTAGATTACTTATAATTCCTAAGACAGTGTGGATACTTTATAGTTGTAAATACTATGTAAATGTTGTGTAAATAGTTGCTGATGTGGCAAGTACAAGTTTTGAATTTTGGAACATCCTGGAGTTTTTTCTCCCCTAATGTTTTTATCTGAGCTTGGTTAAATCCCTGGGGGCCCCTATGGAGCAGAGGGCCGACTATAATTTTCTTGCTTTCTTTTTTATGTAAAATGTAATGTTGTTAAAGATATTCTTTTGTACTTTACTTTTTCTGTTAACTATCGTTCCTGGAAGTCATTGTGTATCATGTCAGAGATTTTTCTCATCATTCTTACAGCTTCGTAGTATTGCAGAGTTGATTCCAACCTTCTTCTATATATGGATACTGAATTTTTTTTTCAATATTTTATAATCTCCAAGAAGGCTGTTATGAAAACCTTTGTGCATATGTAATTTTTTTTTTATTGGATGTATATCTTCAGGGTAAATTAAGAACTAGGACTGCTGAATCAAAGCATAAACACATAGGCAGTTTTGTATGATACTGCTGAGCTTCCCTGCATAAGGGGTTGTACAGATTTGCATTCTCTCCAGTAACAACATATGAATGCCTGTCTATCCACAGCTGACAATTTGCATTGATTTACTTTTTTAGTTTTTGCCAGTCTTGAGGTGAGAAATGGTATCTCATTGTAGTTTTAATTTACAATCTTATAAATGTAATTTTAACATCTTTTTATCCTTTCAGTGGCCATTTTACTTGTTTTTGTGAATGTGTGTGAAAATTGTCCTTTTTTTCTTTTTTTAGCCCACTTTAAAAATGAATTTTTGATCTTTTCCTCTCAACGCTGAAGAATTCTTTATTATGGATATAATTTTTGTCTGTGATGTAGTATTATTGCTTTGTGTGTTCTTTTTTTTTTTTTTTTTTTTTTTTTGCCATATAGATGTCCCCCCTGCCTCCATGCAGTCAAATTTGGTGTTCTTTTATCATACCTGGATTTTATTGTGATTAGAAGGCCTTTTCTTTAGCTTAAAGGGAAACTCAGCCATATTTTCTAGCATTTGTAATATTTCACTTTTTACATTTAGATCCCTGGTCCATTTGAAGTTTATTCATATATATGGAGTTTATTACTATGCATGGTTTGAAATATTGATCTAATTTTATCCTTTGTAAATCATTAATCAGTTGTCTAAGTACAGTTTATTAAAAGGTCTGTCTTTGTTCCAGTGATTTGAGGTGCTGTTGTTACTGTATGCTAAATTTCCACATATACTTGGTCTATTTCTGGACTTTCCAGTTGTGTTTTACTAGGTCATTTGCATATTTTTATGTCAGTATCACAGTTTTAATTATGCATCTTTATAGTATGTTCTAATGTCTGGTATGGCTAATCTGCCTTTGTAGCTTTTCTTTTTCATGTTTTTCCAGCTATTTTTTGGATGTTTATTTTTCCATATGAACTTTGTTATCAGTTTGGCTAACTTCATAAAAAAACGTTGATATTT
This sequence comes from Camelus dromedarius, assembly GCF_036321535.1. NCBI lineage: Eukaryota > Metazoa > Chordata > Mammalia > Artiodactyla > Camelidae > Camelus > Camelus dromedarius. The sequence goes on from NC_087437.1 coordinate 66,337,806, forward strand.
GTAATTGGAATTTCTAAACTGTATATTAACTTATTAGGGAGTTAAATCACCTATTGATTTGAATTACCAAGGAATAAGAGACATCTTTCCATTTGTTCAGGTTTACTTCTGTGTTTTTCAGGAGTTTTACATACAAAGGATTTTGACATTTGTTGTTAAGCTTATTCTTCCTAAGTATTTTATTGTTTTTGTTCCTATTGTATAACTTTGGTTTTGTTTTCCTTCTGAATGCTAATAAGTGGCAGGCTATCTTATAGTATACTAGTTCAGTTATTTCCAATGTATCACTTTTTCTTTGTGGAACTTAAGTATTCTTTGTTCTTCTTCCTAAATATTAACTATTTGCCAGAAAATAAAATTTGATATATTGACCAATTCATTTCTCTTAATTATTATAAAACAGCAATTTTCCTGGCAGCTTACAATTCTGTAGTTTCACCTCTGTGATTTTAAATAGCTGCTACCTAAGATTGCAGTAAATAATTATGTATTTTCAAAACAAGACTGGAATAGGGTCTTCTTGCCCAGTTACATAGACCAACATTCTGAACCTCTGCTGGTGTCAGTGAGAGGCAGTTTGTTTCAGTGAAAAAACAAGAAGGGAAAGAATGGTTAGAAATAAAAAGAAAACCAAGGGTAATTTTTCCTGCTATATCTAAAGACTGAATTTTTTTTTTTAAATAAATTTCTGGTGTAATACTTCATTTCAGTGGTGTTTTAGTTACAATTTGAATGCCCTTTTCCTTCTGGACCCATAATACTATGGCAAATTATTTAAATTAAAATTAAACTACCTCAACTCGCCAGTTTGGAAGTGCTTATGATAGAAAATGCTGTAGTGGTGGTTTTAGGTGTAAAGTCCAGCTAGGTACCTTATGTAGGAGATCTTTGATATAAGAGCAGGGAGAAGATTAATCAATCCCCAAAGCTACTGATGATTGTTGAGGCTGGCTTTTCCAATTTGAAGATCAGTAAGCTACATTTTTAATTAATTAGTGATCTTAGCTTCATTAACTATTAATTTCAGTTCTCCTTTGAACTAGTCATAGGTTTCATATATCCTGCATGGTTTCATTTCCTCTGTGGTTGGGATGTGGGGGTAGGGAAGTGAAGTGTCACTGTTGTTCTGTTGTGAATGGAGAGTGATTTGAGCCCTACTTCTAATGTATACCATTTTGAAGAGTGAGGAGAGATAATGTCTGGGCTCCATCCTTTGCGATCATTCTCTGCATATTCTGGAGACAATATAGAAGAAATAAGACCTTGGTCCACTACTAGTAGTTTTGTAAGCTTGAGCATATCCATTAACTTTATGAGCCTCAGTTTCATCATCTGTAAAGCTGAAATGCTATTACTACAACAATGCCCTAGTTTGATACATAAAAATTTTGGTGCATAAAAAAACCCAGTAAATATTGTGCTCTCGTTTTGCTCCATTTACTCACTTGATTTTTGTCTTAATCAAATGAAGCAATGTATTGAGAATATTTACTTAATTTTAAAACCCCTTAAAATTAAGTTCTATTGTTTTTATTTTTAGGCATCTTAATTACTACAAACTGCTATTTATTTTGGATTTTTTCCTCTTTGCTTTGCTTTCTCTTAATTCTATTCTCAGGTACCTAATTATTTGTAATTATATAGCTATTTTAAGTCCTTTGTGGAAAATCTATTTCTTGATAAAATTGGCAGACAACTTGAAAGAAATAGTAATCTTTAGTTATGCCATATAGAGCTGTATTCTTTGGGTCATGAAAACTTGTAGTTACCAAGTGTAAAAAAACAGGTTTTAACCTTTGTAGAGGAGATAGAAGATGTAGGAAAAGTCTTAACACGGCATTGCAGATCTAAGAAAGTTACAGCAAAACCAGTAGAGAATCATCAGTCCAAGGTTGAACCATTAGAGGAATCCAGTGTCTCCTGGGAAAAGGGCTTTATTAAGTACATCTGCCATGCTGAGTCATTGGCTGGGAACAGTTCGTGGGAAGCTTGGCTTGGCCCCAAAGAAGAGAATGGCTTTGAGAGCTCAGTAGCTGGGACCATTGGTCAATGAAATTTCCTGCAATGGGATATCTGAGAGGCACATTTTCATAGTTAACACACCAAACTTTCTAAGGTAACAGACTGTTTTATGCTACTTTCTCAAGTGCCTATGTAGGATGATTAATAAAATATGTTTTTAATTGAATTGAATTTTCAGAGACTGTATAAAGGTTAATGGGGAAGGAGTCTGTTGATTTTGCTTTTAAAATTATATGTAGTTTTATTGCCTCCATTATCCCAGAGAGAAAAAAAGTGGAAGCATGCCATTTGTGGTCCTGAATGTCTTTTTTCTGCCTTTCAGTGACTTGAATGGCTTGAAAGAAAGAGAAATAAAACTTATTAGAAGGCAGCCAGAGCAATTAGGCAAGAAAAAGAAGTAAAAGGCATCCAAATTGGAAAAGAAGAAGTAAAACTGTCACTATTTGCAGATGACATGATATTGTGTATGGAAAATCCATTAAAAAAAAAAAGCAACTTAGAATAAACCAATTCAGTAAAGTTTCACACATATCTCTTGCATTTCTGTATACTAATAACAAACTACCAGACAAAACAGTCTCATTAACAGTTGCACTGAAAAGAATAAAATACCTAGGAATAGGTTTGACCAAGGAGTTGAAAGACCTGTGTATTAAAAACTAAAAGACATTAATGAAAGAAATTGATGAAGACACAATTAAATGGAAAGATATTATTGCTTATGAAATGGAAGAATCAATATTGTTAAAATGTCCATACTACCCAAAACAATCTAGGAATTTCATGCAATCCCTATCAAAATTCCAATGACAGTTTTCAAAGAAATAAAACAAATAATCCCAAAATTTGTATGGAACCGCAAAATCCCCCAATAGTCAATGCAGTCTTGAGAAGGAAGACAAATTTGGAGGCATCATGCTTCATGATTTCAAACTATATTACAAAGCTACATTAATTAAAACAGTGTTGTATTGGCATAAAAAAAGACACATAGATCAATGGAACAGAATAGAGCCCAGAAATAAGCCGATGCATGTATGTTCAAATCATTTATGATGAAGGAGATAAGAATATATAGTGGGAAAAGGACAATCTCTACAATAAATGATGTTGAGAAAACTGAACAGCCACATGCAAAAGAGTGAAATTCAACCACTGTCTTATACCATACGCAAAAATTAACTCAAAATGGGTTAAAGACCTAAATATAAGATCTAAAACCATAAAACTCCTACAAGAAAACGTACGTGGTAAACTCCATGACATAGGTCTTAGCAGTGATGTTTTAAATCTAAAACCCAAAGCAGAAGCAACGAAAGCAAAAATAAACAAGTGGGACTACATCAGACTAAAAAGTTCCTGCACAGCAGAGGAAACCATCAACAAAATGAAAAGGCAACCCATTGAACGGGAGAAAGCTAATATCTAAAATATGTAAAGAACTCATACAACTCAGTAGCAAAAACCCCAACAACCTGATTAAAAAATGGGCAATTGACTTGAATTGACATTTTTCCAAAGAAGATGTACAGATGGCCAACAGGTATATGAAGATGCTCAACATCACCAGTCATCAGGGAAATGCAAATTAGAACCACAGTAAGGTATCACCTCATACCTGTGAGGATGGCTGTTATGAAAAAGGCAAGAAATAACAAGTATTGGCAAGAATGTGGATAAAGGGAACCTTTGGGCACTGTTTAGGAGAAAATGGATGGTGCAAGCACTATGAAAAGCAGTGTGGAGATTCCTCAAAATATAAAAAATAGAATTACCATAGGATCCAGCAGTTCCACTTTTGGATATTTATCTGAAGAAAATGACAAAATACTAACTTGAAAAGATTAATGTACCCCATGTTTATTGCAGCATTATTTACAATAACCAAGCTATGGAAACAACCTAAGTGTTCATAAATGGATGAATGAATAAAGAAATTGTGATATGTATGTATATGATGAAATAAAATTCAGCTGTAAAAAGGAAATCCTGATATTGTGATAACATGGATAGACCTTGAGGGCATTGTGTTAAGTGAAATAAATTAGACAGAAAAATAGAAATATCACATGGTCTCTTATGTATGAAATCTTTAAAAAAGGAACAGCAATGACAAAAGATTAAGTTCATAGATACAGAGATTGGTGGTTGCCAGAGGCGGGAGGTGGGAGAAAAGTGTGAAGTGTCTGTTCAGGTCTTTTGCCCATTTCTAATAGTTGATTGTTTTCTTGCTGTTGAGTTTAAAGAGTTCTTTGTATATCTTGGATAACAGTGCTTTCTAAGATGTGTTTTACAGAGATTTTCTCCCAGTCTGTGACTTGTCTTTTCATTAGTGACTTAGAGCAGAAATTTTATATTTTAAATGAAAAGTCAAATTTACAACTTTTCTTTCATGGGTTGTGCTTTTTGGTGTTGCATCTAAAAAGTCACCACCAAACCCAAGGACACTTGAATTTTCTCCCATGTTGTCTTGTAAGTGTTTTATAGTTTTGCCCTTTACATTTAGGCCTTTGATCCATTTTGAGTTAATTTTTGTGAAGGGTGTAAGATCTGTGTTTAGATTCATTTCTTTGCATGTTCAGTTGTTCAAACACTATCAGTTGAAAAGACTGTCCTTTCTCCATTGAAATGCCTTTTTTCCTTTGTCAAAGTTCTTTTGGTTATATCTGGTGGCTATTTCTGGGCTTTCTGTTCTGTTCCAGGGATCTATTTGTTTGTTCTTTCTCTAGTAGCATACTGTTTTTTGTTTTTCTGGGCTTTTTTTCCCCCTGTAGCTTTACTGTAAGTCTTTAAGTCAGTTAGCATCAGTCTTTTGACTGTTCTACAATACTGAAGTGTCAGCTGTTCGATTGCCACAAAATAACTTGCTGGGATTTTTATTGGGATTGCATTAAATCTATAGATCATGTTAGGAAGAACTGGCATCTTGACAATATTGAGTCTTCCTCTCCATATACAAGATAGGTTTCCATTTATTTAGATCTTTGATTTCTTTCCTCAAAGTTTTATAGTATTTGTCCTGTAGATCTTGTACATAGTTTGTTTGCTTTATACCTAAGTATTTCTTGTTGGGGGGCAGTGGTGGTGGGTGCCGTTGTAAACTGTATTGTTTTTTAATTTCAAATTTCAGTTGTTTATTGCTGGTACATAAAAAAGCAGTTGACCTTAATCTTGTATCCTGCAACCTTGCTATAGTCGGTTATTAGTTCCAGGGTGTTTTCTGTTTTTGATGCCTTGAGATTTTTTACACAGAAAGTCATGTCATTATGAACAAAGATAGCTTTACTTTTTTTTCTTAGTTTGTGTACCCTTTATTACCTTCATTGGGCAGCACAGGGCCATCTTACTGCATTCTATGCAGTGTTGAGTAGGAATGGTGAGAATCTTGAGTCTTTATTGCCTGTAAAGTATAGAGTTACCTGTAGAATTTTTGTAGATGTTCTTTATCAAGTTGAGGATGTTTCTCTTTATTCCTAGTTTGCTTAGAGTTCTTATGAATGGATGTTGAATTCTGTCAAGTACATTTTCTACATCTATAGATATGATTAAGAAATTGATCAGTTTCAGCTACGTTATCAAATTTATGGGTACAGAGTTTGTTATGATATTTCTTTATTATTCTTTTATTGTCCATGAGATCTGTGGTGATGGCACCTCTTTGCTTTTGATATTAGTAATTTATGTCTTCTCTCTTCTTAGTTAACCTGGCTAGAGGCTTACCAGTCTTATTGATCTTTTCAAAGAACTGTCTTTTGATTTTGCTGATTTTTCTTTGTTGATTTCCTATTTTCAGTTTCTTCTCTAATTTTTATTATTTCTTTTCTTCTGCCTACTTTGGGTTTAATTTGTTCTTTTTCTAGTTTTCTAAGTTGCAAGCTTAGATGGTTGATTTTGGATTTTCTTATTTAATATATGCAATCGTTGCTAAAAATTTCCCTCCAAGCACTGCTTCCACTGCATTCACAAATTTTGATTTAGCTCAAAATACTTATTTTCTCTTGAGACCTCTTTGACCCATGTGTTAATTTAGAAGTATGTTGTTTATGCTCCAAATATTGTGGGGTCTTTCTGACTGTTTTTCTGTTATTGATTTCTGGTTTAATTTCATTGAGGTCTGAGAGCATACCTTGTATGATGATTATTCTTTTTAATTTGCTCAGGTATGTTTTATGTTGATGATGTTCTATATGAGCTTGAGAAGAATATGTATTCAGCTATTATTGAGTAAAATTTTTCTGTAAATATATTAATTAGATCCAGTGGATTAATAATGTCATTCAGTTCAACTATATCCTTACTGATTTTCTACTTGCTGGATACATCAGTAGCTAATAACTGATGAAGGGATATTGAAACCTCCAACTATAATAATGGATTTTTGTCTATTCCTCCTTGTGATTCCACTAGTTTTTGCCTCAGATATTTTGATGCGCTGCTATTAGGTGCATACAAATTAAGAATTGTAATGTTTCTTTGGAGAATTGACCCCCTTTTCATTATGTAATGCCCCCTTTTATCCCTGATAATCATTCTTGCTCTGTAGTCTACTTTGTCAGAAATTAATGTAACTACCTCAGCTTTCTTTTAGTCTTAGTATAGTATACTGTCTTCTTTCCCTTTACTTTTCTTTATTAAAAAAAAATATATATATATATATATATATATAATTAAACTTACCAACTTAACTGTTTATTGTTTTGTTTGTTTGTTTTGTTTTTGGCTGAACTCTACTTTTTCCCAGTTTTATTGAGGTATAATTCACAAAATAGCATATGTTTAAAGTGTTGTACAGTGTGATCATCTGTTATATGTATACACTGTGAAATAATTGCCCTAATAAGTTAATTAACATATTCATCACCTCACATAATTACCTTTTTTGTGTGTGCATTGGTGAGAATACTTGAAATCTACTCTCTTAGCAAATTTCAAGAGTACAATACAGTATTATTAACTATAGGTACCACACTGTATATTAGATCCCCATCATGTTACGGCTTTGAATACCATCTTTCCATTTCTCCCACTCCCCCAGCCCATTGTAACCATCATTGTACTCTCTGTTTCTATGAGTTTGACATTTTTTTTTTACAGGATTCCACATATAAATTAGCTTATGATTTAATTTACTTTGATACTCAGAAGTTTTAAAGTTTGATGTAGTCCCATTTATCTATTGTTTCAATCATTTGTGCTTTTGATGTCATCAAAAGAAAGAACTCCTTTAACTTGCCACAACATGGATGAACCTCAAAGACATTATGCTAAGCGAAATAAGCTAGTCATGAAAAGTTATTTATGTTGCCAACTTCAATATCCTGAAGCATTTCCCCTTTGTTTTCTTCTAGGGTTTTTGTAGTTTTAGGTCTTTGATCCATTTTGAGTTAATTTTTGTGTATGGTGTTAGGTAAGAGTTCATCACCTTTTTTTTTTTTTGCTTGTGAATATTCCATTTTCCCAGTACCATTTGCTTTAAGAGATTATCCTTTCCCCTTGTGTAGTCTTACACCTTTGTTGAAAATCATTTGGTCATATATGTAAGGGTTTATTTCTGGTTTCTCTGTTCTGTTCCATTGGTCTACATATCTGTGTTTATGCTAGTTCCATACTGTCTTGATTACTGTTGCTTCGTAGCTTGTTTTCAAGTCAGAAAGTGTGAGACCTCCAACTTTGTCCTTTTTCAATATTGTTTGGCTCTTTGGGGGTATTTTGAGATTCCATATAAATTTTAGGATTTTGTTTTTCTATTACTGCAAAAGGTGCCATTTGATTTTGATAGGGATTGGCTTGAATCTAGCTGGCTTTGGGTGGTATGGGCATTTTAATGATATTAAGTCTAATAGTTTTCAGTGTACAAGTCTTTCACCTCCTTGGTCAGGTTTTTTCCCTAACTATTTTATCCTTTTTGGTACTGTAGTAAATGATACTGCTGTCTTTTTTGATTGATCATTGTTGGTATAGAGAAATACAACCAATTAAAAAAAAAAAACCTTTATTGTGGTATGGTTCCTGTGCAGTAAACTACACATATTTTAGATGTACAATTTTATGAATTTTAATAAATATATACATCCATTGAAACCACCACCACAATCAAGATAACCTAAAATTTCCATCACTCCCCAAGAGGTACAATTTTCGAATTTTTGAGTGTTCATTTTGTATACTGAAACTTTGCTGAAATTTTTTCTTAGTTCTAACAGGGTTGGTGTTTTGTTTTTTTTTTTTATTTATTTATTTATTTATTTATTTATTTATTTATTTATTTATTTATTTATTTAAATTCTTTTGGTTTTTCTGCATATAAGAACATCTCATATGTGAACAGAAATAATTTTACTTTTTTCCCCCAGTTTAGGTGCCTTTTATTATTTTTCTTGTGTAATTGCTTTGGCTAGGGTTTCAAGTACTGTGTTAATAGTAGTGATGAGAGTGGGCATCCTTGCCTTGTTCCTGATTTTTGGGAAGAAACTTTCAGGTTTTTATCATTGAATATAATGTTAACAGTGGGCTTTTCACCTATAGCTTTTATTATGTTAAGGCACTTCCTATCTATTTCAGTTGGTTGAGCATTCTTATCTTGAAAGAGTGTTGAATTTTGTTAAATGCTTTTTCTGCATCAACTGAGGTGGTCATTTGATTTTTGTCCTTCATATTGCTAATGTGGTGTATCACATTGATTTTCTTACGTAAAACCATCTTTGCATTCCAGGTATAAATCTTTGCATTTCAAGTATGAATTCTTGCATTGCAGGTTTAAAACTTGGTAATGCTGTATAATCCTTTTTATGTGCTGTTGAGTTTGGTTTACTAGTATTTTGTTGAGGGTTTTTACATTCAGTTTCCATCAGGAATATTGGTCTGTAGTTTTCTTGTTGTGTCCATCCCTACTTTTAATGTTTTTGTGTCTTTGAATTTAAAGTCATTTTCTTTTAGATTATATATTAAAATTTATTTTTAAAATGATTTTTATATGTTTTTAAATTATGATATGTGATGTATAAACCTGTACAATTTTAATGGTTTTTTAAAAATTTCACTGATAGTCTCTGTCTTTCATGTTATAGATTTAGGCCATTGATGTTTAAAAAGATTATTTATATAGTTGGACCACATTTTTACCATATCTTACTGTTTCTATTCATTGCCTTTGTTCATTGTTTCTTGTTTTGCTTTTTTTCCCTCTGTCTTTAATTGAGCATTTGATATGATTCTATTTTTTCTCCTCTCTTAGCATATCTGTTATACTTTTTTTAAACCTTTGTTATTGGTTGTACTTGAGTCTACGATATACATTTTACAACTTTTTAAAGTCCATTTTCAAGTAACAAACACCTCACTAATAGTTAAAGTACCTTATGACAAGGTATTTCCAATTTCTCCTTTCCATTCCATGTAACATTGCTATCATCAGTTTCGCTAATCTGTTAGATACCATTACTGAATACACTGTTATTATTATTTTGAACAAATGGATACCTGCTAGATAAATTAAGAATAAGAAAAATAAAATATATTTTACTTTTATTATTCTTTCTCTAGTGTTCTGTTTTTCTTTTCTGCAGACCTGATCTCACCTATGACATTTTCTTTCTTTCTGATGAATTTGTATTTTAACATTTTTTGGATGGGAGGTCTGCTGTTGACAAATTCTGTCAATTTTTGTTTTCCTGAGAGAAATCTTTATTTCTCCTTTACATTTGAAGGATAATTTTGCTGGATGCAGAATTCTAGATTGATGGCTTTTTTTTTTTCTTTCAGCACTTTAAATATTTTACTTTACTTTTCTTGCTTATGTGATTTTTGAAGAGAAATTTGATATAATTCTTTATATGGCTGTAGGTGAGCCCCCCCCCCCCGCCTTCTTTCAAGATTTCCTCTTTGCCTTTGATCTTTTGCATTTTAAATATGATATACCTAGGTGTAGATTTTTTGGCATATCCTCTTCTTCCATCTGTGGTTGGTTGTCTGACATTAATTTTGTGAAATTCTCAATTATTGATTCAAATACTATTTCTGTTCCTTTTTCTTTTCTCCTTGTGTTATTCCCATTATGCATGTTACACCTTTTGTAATTGTCCCACAGAGTTCTTGGATATTCTGTTCTGTCTTTTTCATTCTTTTTTCTCCTTGCATTGCAGTTTTGGAAGTTTCTATTGACATCTTTTCAAGCTCACTGATTCCTTCTTTGGCCATGTCCAGTGTGTTTATGAAATCCCTCAAAGGCATTGTTAATTTCTGTTACAGTGTTTTTGATTTCTAGCATTTCCTTTTGAATCTTTCTTAGAGTTTCCATCTCTCTCTGCATCCATTACCCATCTGTTCTTGTGTGTTATCTACTTTTTCCATTAGAGCCCATAGCATATTAATCATAATTGCTTTAAATTCCCAGTTTGATAATTTATCATCTCTGCTGTGTTTGGTTCTGATACCTGCTCTCTATTTACATTTTGATTTTTGTCTTTCAGTACTCCATGTAATTTTATGTTGAAAGCTGGACCTGCTATATTGTGTAAAAATTATCTAGGTAAATAGGCCTTTAATGTCAAGTTTTATGTTTATCTGGCAGGAGTTGGATTATGTTTATTGTTTGCTGTAGCTGTGTCATAAATTAAAATTTCTTCTGGTGTTCTTTTATTTTGTCTCTGCTGTTGTCTTTGGGTTTCCTGAGAGAATTCGTAAATAAAGTCTGAGAAATGTATTTCTTTCCATATATTTCCCTGCTGTTATAGAGGAGCACAGGGCTCCATAAGTGGTGGTAAGGTGTGGAGGGAGGGCAAGTGTTCTATATTCCTAAAATTAGGTCGTAGTCTCTTAGTGAGCCCGTGTTGTGGGCTTGACCTTTATAAATGCTTCTTAGGTTTTTTTGTCCCCATCATCCGTAATAGGGGAGACAAAGGTAGAGGGGACTGGAGTTTTATATCTCCCATCCTTTACATGGAAGGCTAGATGATGTTAGAATTGGTTATTTCCCTTCGGCCACTTGAAAGTCTAGTGAAGGCTAGTGTTGGGTATTTCCTTTCCCTCAGTTCAATTAGCTCCGTAGAATAGTTTTTCTTGAGGGAAGTCTCAAGAAAAGAATGCTCTAGGCCTATTTTTAAATGGCTACTTTTTCCCTCTTCCTGCAGCCAACAGATTTTTCTTAGATCTTCATTTTGTGAACCTGGTAGGACTCCTGGAAGTAAAAACTGAGAAAAGTGTGGGCCCCCCTTCTGTAGTTTTTAACTTTCAGATTTGTTAACAGTTGCACCCCTGTCAGTTACAGTTTAAGTCTTCCTGTACTGGTACTGGCTTCACAGGCAATTTCTGCTCCTGGGCTTCTCCAGTAAGCTTTTATGTATCTGTCGGTTTGTCTCTGGTTTTTAGGGCAGCAGTTTGTCCTGTGACCACAGTTCTGTGATGGACTTAAGGAGAGGGCTCGTTTTCAGTTTGTTCAGCTCTTACTGTGAAGATAATAGGAATGACTTCCAAGTTCCTCCAATGCCAAACTGGAGACCAGAAGTCCTTCCTTCACTCATTTAAAAATAGGTTTATTTATCTTTTTATTGTTGAATAGAGGTCTTAATTCTGTATACAGATTCCTTATCAAATATATGATTTGCAAATGTTTTCTTCAGTCTGTGGATTGTCTTACCACTTCCTTGATAGTATCCTTTGAAGGACAAGTGTTTTTTATTTTGATGAAGCCCAGTTTATCTATTTTTCCTTTGTTTGTTTGTTTGTTTGTTTGTTTTTGGTGCCCTGGTCTTATATCTAAGGATCTTTGCCTAACCCAAGGTCACAAAGAGTTACTTTTATGATTTATTCTAAGTTGTGTAATTTAAGCTCTTACATTTAGGTCTGTGATCCATTTGGAGTTAATTTCTGTGTCTGGTGTAAAGAAAGGGTGCAGCTTCCATCTTTTTTTTCAGGTAGATATCTAGTTGTCCAAGGTCCATTTGTTGAAAACATTATTCTTTTCCTATTGAATTGTCTTGGCACTCTTGTCAAATATCTGTTGGCTATAAATGTAGGCATTTCTGGACTCATATCAGTTTAATTCCATTGATCTGTGTCTGTGTCTTTGCAACTACAGTACTGACTTATTTAACTTTGTAGTAAATGTGGAAGTGTGAGTCCTCCAACTTTTTTCTTTAGCAAGATTATTTTGGATATTCTGAGCCCCTTGCACTTATTGTCTTTTTTAAAAAAAAAAAAAGACAGCTGGAATTTTGATAGGATTACATTAAATCTGTAGATCAGTTTGGAAACATTACCATCTTAACATTAATCTTCTAATCCATGATTACAGAATGTCTGTCTCTTTATTCAGATTCGAATTTCTTTTGTTTTATAGTTATCAGTGTACAAATCTTAAACCCTCTTGTTAAATTTATTCTTAAGTATTTCATTCTTTTTGATGCTATGTTAAGTGGAACTTTTTTTCTTAAATTCATTTTCAGAATATTCTTTGCTAGTGCTTGTTTATTTTGACACCTTTTCAATATGCATTTTAACCTTTGTTTGGAGTTTATTTTTATATTAGGCTAGGTTAAGTTTTATAAATGGTCACCATAAGATAAAAATTCCTGAATCAGATAAAGCATGGTGGTGGGATATAGCAGTTCTTGAACTATAGGGTGTAATTTCTATTTTACCTAAATTATTTGAAAAAGACTTCATTGTTAACCCTCAGCTAGTCTCTTGTGTTCCTTAATGTGCTTGGTGATTATAATATCTGAAGGTACTTGTTTATGCCACTTTGCCACTATTTCTAGCTTTTTAATTTCCTAATGCTCAAAAAATATTGAATAGAGCCCTTCATTAATAAATTGGACAAGTTATTTCACACCTCTGAATTTGTTTTCTGTTGGTAAGATGTAGGTGGAAATATTTAGTAATTACATATTTTTTCCTTAGAATCATGTGAGGGAAGTTAAATACAATAGCTTTTTCAAGCTGTGAAGCAACATCCAAATATCAGGGGCCTTCTCTCTTCAAATTAGATTTTACCATAATTAGTTTGGGATAATCCAGCCAGATTTATCTGAATAAGCTCCTTTAATACTTTACTCTTCCACTAAAAAACCTTCAGTGACTTTGAGGTAAAAGATCAAGTGTAAATTAAGGCTAGTTAACTCAGTCTGTGTATTCTATGTGCAAAGGACTAAACAGATATTATGTAGGTCATAAGAAGAAATATGATACAGTCTGCATTTAAGGACTTTACAGTCCATACATTTAAGAAGTTTGCAGTCCATATAGAATGACAGGACAAACATTTGAAGTGTAAAGTATTAAGCAGATCATGTATTTCGGTATCAGATATGGGAGTTCATGATTTGTATGATGGAATATCTTCCTGAGGATTCTCCTCTGTTGATGGACACTTAGATTGTTTCCATATCTTGGCTGTTGTAAATAATGCTTCAGTGAACATGAGAGTACAGGTATTCTTTGAGATAGTCATTTCATTTCCTTTGGATATATACCCAGAAATGGAATAGCTGTATCCTATGGTAGTTCTATTTTTAATATTCTGAGGAACTTCCATACTATTTTCCATAATGGCTGCACCAATCTCCATTTCCACCAGCAGTGCACAGAGGGTCCCTTTTCTCCACATCCTAACCAATACTGGTTATTTTTTGCCTTTTTTTGATAATAGCCATTCTAACAAATGTGGTTTTGATTTGTATTCCCTAGTGATTAGAGATGTTGAACATCTTTTCATCTACTTGTTGGCCAGCTGTACGTCTTTGGAAAAATACCTATTCAGGTCGTTTGCCCATTTTTAAATCAATTTTTTTTATTATTAAGTTGTATGAGATCTTTATATATTTTGGATATTAATCCTTTATCTAATACATGATTTGCAAGTATTTTCTCCCTTTCCTTAGATTTTTTCATTTTGCTGTGTAGAAGCTTTTTAATTTGATGTAGTCCCACTTGTTTATTTTTGTTTTTGTTGCCTTTGCTTTTGGTGTTGAATCTGAAAAGATCATTGCCAAGACTGATGTCAAGAAGCTTAACCCCTATATTTTCTTCTGGGATTTTTACGGTTTCAGGTCTTTGCATTCTTTGAACGTAATAGCTGATTTGTGTTCCTGTCTGCTAAATCCAACAGCTGTGTCTACTTAGAATCAGTTTCTTTTGGCTCTTTTACTTTTTTTATCTGGCTGTAGATCAGCTTTTCCTATTGTTTACATATCTCACAATTTTTTTGTACAGTTGGACATACTTGATAATATTTTGTAGCAACTCTGGGTTCTGTTATTTTTTTAATCCTCCTGAAACTTGTTTTTTTGGGGGGGGGGTTCTTCCTTCTTTCCTTCTTCCTTTCTTTTTCTTTCTTTCTCTTTCTTTCTTTCTTTCTTTCTTTCTTTCTTTCTTTCTTTCTTTCTTTCTTTCTTTCTTTCTTTCTTTCTTTCTTTCTTTCTTTCTTTCTTTCTTTCTTTCTTTCCTTTCTCTCTTTCTTTCTTCCTTCCTTTCTTTCTTTCCTTTCTCTTTCTTTCTTCTTTCTTTCTTCCTTCCTTCCTTCCTTCCTTCCTTCCTTCCTTCCTTCCTTCCTTCCTTCCTTCCTTCCTTCCTCCCTCCCTTCCTCCCTTCCTCCCTCCCTTCCCTTCCCTTCCCTTCCCTTCCCTTCCCTTCCCTTCCCTTCCCTTCCCATTTACCTGCATCTAATGTATAGAATCTTCCTTCTCCACAGTTTGAAGCCCCTGAATTCTGTGTTAAATCTTTATTCTAATTTTCATTTTTAGCCTGATTCTTAGGAGTTGACTCTTTGTCTGCAAAGCTTAGTGGTCAACCATCTGTTGGTTAGAGATTGTCTTCAAACATTAGTTTATAAAGCTTCCATCATTTTTTGATAATTCTGTACATGGATTGGGGAATACATTCAAAATTCGGGCAGTTTTTAAGTCAGCCTCAGTTTGTACTTTCTCCTAGGCCCTCTTGGATCTCTCCTGCATATGTGCAGAACCTCTAAATCAGCCAGGGGTATGTGGAGAGCTCATTTAGCGCCTCTCTCATCTCCAGGATCTCCCTGTTAACATTTCTTAGTGTTCTGCCAGTCTGTCATTTTTCCCCAGCTGGGACTGCATCCTCAGGGTAGCAGAGCTGTGGGCTTCCTTACTTTGTTTCCTATCAAATTTGCTATTTTTATACCAGTGCCGTTGGTCATGGGTTTTTGTTCTGTTCTAAATGATGGTAGCCCCTCCACAGAAGCAAAATTCCTAGTTTTTATGGCCAACCCTGACCATATAAAACTACCTCACTGTCTGAGGTGGAAGGTGATTGTGGAGGATGGTAATATTTCCTAGCAAAAGGTTTTACCGGCCCCCACTATCCTAACTCCAGTATCTAGCAGTGTTTAATGAATAAATGCTTCTTGATTTGCTGTTGCCTTTTGTTGATTTCCAGAGCCCTGAAATGATTGTTTTCTACAATGTAGTTCTTTTATAGGTGTTTTGGGAGAGTGAATTTGCTGATTTCTTCATTCTGCTATAGCTGAAACCTTAACACAACTTCTTACTATCTTTTAAACTTTCTGACTTCTTAGTTCTTTCCCTGTGTCTCCCAGCCCCAGTTTAATACCCTCTAGTCAGACTTTTGTCACCACTGAAATCACTCTTATAAGTCACTAACATTCTGCATTTGCCATGTCCAGTTGTTAGTTTTCTGTTTTCATTTTAATCAGCCTTTCGGCAGCTTTGGGCATAAATGGTCACTCTCTTTTTTTCTGAAAACTTACTTTACTTGGCATCTAAGATAACATTCTCCTTTGTTTTTCATCCTGCTTCATTGATTACTCCACTTATTCTGCTCCTTTTTATACCTGTAAATATATTTTTGTATTTGTCCAAACTTTTATTCTAGGTGAGGTTATGAGATCCCCTTGCTTTAAGTCCCATTTATACAAATACAGATGCATATTTCCGGCTCTATATTTTCACTGAGATATCTAATAAGAATTTCAAACTTAATAGATGGAAAACAGAATTCTCGATCCACTTTTTCCTCCAAATTTATGCTCTTTAGGTTTTAGAATGATCGTTTAAAAAAGTAAATTAGATTATGTCATTTTCTTGGCTTCATTGGCTTTCCTTTACATTTAGTGTGAAATTCAGTTTCTTACCATGATTAATGAGAGTTTATATGACATACCCCCTACCTATCTCTCTGAACTTGTCTCCCACCTCTCTTCCTTTTCTTAGCATATTGCAGTCACATTCTTCGTCAGGCTCACCTCCAGGCATTTACATTTGGAGTTCCTTATAACTGCTGTGCTCTTCCCCCATATCCTCACATGGTTGTCATCTTCATATCACTAAGTTTGTGTTCAGGTCTTACCTTCTTTGTGAGGTCTACTCTGACTTTCCTGTCTAAAATTCAGCCTCTTCTCTCTATCAAGATTTGTCCTCTTTATGTGAAAATGTGTGGTTTATTCCTCCTTTCCTCCATAGAAACTTTGTCAGTCTTGGTCACTGCCCTGTCCATAACATTGTGAGTGATGCTTGGCACAAAACAGGTGAACTATTTTTGTAGAATAAGTTTTTTTTCTAAAGAATTAGTATGTCACTAGTGAGCTAATAAAGGACAACTCAGTAAAAATGGTTAGGCTTGGGATAGTTACATATTTAAATCCATCTCAGGCATAAACTTTACCTAATATTGGCTTGATAAATACTCAAAATATTGCTCTAGAAAATTTATATTTTGGATCTTTTAGGGAATTTTAAAAATAATAGAATATGAACAGAAAGTAAGGGTGGATGAATATTTAGGTCTCTGTACTTGCTTTACTTATGAATTCTTTTTGATGAAAGATCATCTGCATAACCTTAAGACAACTTCTTATTATCTGAGAATTTAATATTTCTCTGTTATGTTGGTTAATGAGTCTTGAAAAATAGATAACTTATTTTAACACAGTAGGCTATATTAAAAAACAATCTTAATATCTGAGAGGAGTGATTCTTAGCTTAGTAACAGTTCTCCCACAGAACTAGCTACCTAGATGTGAATTGACAAAGTATAGACATAATTCAGGAATAGCTTCAATTTGGAATGGAAATGGACAGTTTTGAAATTTGTAAAGTTTTCTGTGTCCTTCTCTGTAACAGTCAAAACTCAGAATCTGACATCAATTATTATCTTTGTTGAAGCAGGTATATTGCTTATTGCTGCACATATAAACCTTTTATACTAAGTAATGGAATGAAAGATTGATGTTTTATAAAAGAATTTAAATTATCACTGTATACAGAAGCTCAGCTCTCACAGTCAGCTTAAAGGGACAGATGGAGAGTCATCTTGAGTTTCCCATTTCCTTTTAGAGAACACACTGGAACCATCATAGAGTCTATTGGAAGTTTCTAGAGGAGAAGGAACATTTGCCGCTTTCTAATACCATCTTCTAAGAACTGGAGCCCACTCAGCTCGAGGACAGTTCTGCTTATTAGGCTCTTTGTCTGCTGTGCATCCCCTGCCCCCACTTTATTTGGCCTTATTTCCTAACCATAACCGCATTTCCCTTCCAAATTCCCAGGTGTATACTTTATGTGTATAACTCTTCTGAATCATTATGTTAACTGAAATTTTATATTTTCTGCCCACTTAGCAGATATTTTGGTATTCTTTCTCTGTATTATATAATTTGGATCTTGTTAACTGAATTTCTGACAGCTAAGTATATTGTAATTTATCTTTGTTAATATGTATGTACTCTTCAAATTATTACTGCAAAATTTATGTTGTTAGGAATTCATTGTATCTAATGTTTTCTTTTCTTGAAGAATGAACTTAACTTTGAAACTCCCCAAAATAAAAATTATGTGTGTGATTGTTAAATTTATCAGGGCTGTACAGTTTCCAGTATGCTATTTTTTAACTCTGAAACTTAGCAACTGAGCTCTTCTAATGGGACTAACTCTCAGATTTTTCACTGTTATCTTGGAAAACAATAGGGCTTGTAAGTTTTCTTAACACCCAGATTCATTTGTTTGGTAAGAAGTTTGATTTTTATTATAGTTAAAAAAACTACAGTAAAATAGCTCATTTCAGATATCCTCTACATACTATAGACCAGTGCTTCTCCAGCTATTTGTAGTAAAGTATCAGTTTTAAAATTTTCCAATTCATTGAAGGCTGATATTTTTGTAAAATGCAATAAAAATGAATTACAAGAAAAGTGAAATTTAGGAGAATACAAAATATAGACCCTACTTTTAACTATAAGATTCATAGTTAGAAAGTTATTCTGTCAGATTGTAATAAAAGATTCTGAACACCACTTCTCCATTTCTGTATTTACCTTACTGCAGAGCAGTAATAAATAGTTCATAGGCTAGTAACAGGTCAGCACTGGTCTACAGGTGATACTTTTTAGTAGTATATCTATAGCCTGCTCTTTGTAGTGTTTCACGTTATTTCAGAAGCATATTAGTCAATATGATGAATAGCAGTTATCATTTAAAAAATATTTTCATGTGTTTCCTTTTCAGAACCGAGAGCTCCAAATCATGAGAAAGCTAGATCACTGTAACATAGTCCGGTTGCGTTATTTCTTCTACTCAAGTGGTGAAAAGGTAGGTCTTAAAGAAAGTGTATATGGAATATTGTGTTAGACTTCTTATTCTTCTAGAAACAGTCCATCCCCCCCACCCTCAAACAGTTTGGCTAATTGAATGGAATATTTCCAAAACACATGCGCTAGTGATTCTGACCTTAAGGTTTGATTATTGAAAATCATTAGTTATATCAGGAAAATGTTAATGAAATGATAAAGGGAATTAATTTTCAAGAATTTCCTTTTTTTTTTTGAATACTGGTTGTCAGTTCTAAAGCAAACTTACATAGTTTTTAAAACCTTTTGTGTTACTTACGTGCTCCTGGAGCCCCATGATAGTTCACCTGTTTATTGGAAGCAGGAAAATGATGTCATTTTGTTAAGCGGAGGTCTTGTAGGGGGAGGGGACTTTGGTAGGCTAAACATTGGGAGGCAAGTTTAACCTATCCTTGCCTAGGGAAAAAGTTGGAAAAGGTACAGTATTAAAGAGCTTCTTATAAGTGGTCACTGTTTATGATCACATTTAATTCTGTGAAAGCAAAGGATAATTAAAGAAGATTCATACTTTCAATCTCCAGCAGCCCTCTGCCCCTGCCTTCTTGGTCTTTCTCTTTAGGAGATGCAGTAACTAATGTCATTGTACTCACTGGAGTTGAAGGCATAGAAAATCAGTTTCTTCTGTTTTACTGTGGTCTTTTTCTTTCTGCTTGTTCACTGTCCCATCCCAGATTCAGTCTTTTCTTTACATTTTTCTTTCACTGGTTTGGAGTAAGGGGTGAAGGGGTTGGGGTGGCAAATAACAAACACTTCATTGTTTTTGGCTAAATAAATACCACTTTGGGTAAGTTCATTTGATATTCTGGACCTCAGAGATATAGATATAGATATAGATATATACACATACACACATACATACATATATATACACACACACATACACACACACACATATATATATATACATACTGTCCCAGAGCCCTTAGATCTATAATATCTCTTGATTTCTAGCCGAGTTCTTTTTACTTTACATATTTCCCAGAGTACCACTGTTTAATCATTTGCCATTAAATGTTATGATTATTTCCTTAGAAATTATTTTTCATGACAGAGCCTGTAATGTAGGAAAGTAATGCCTACAGATATATATATATATATAATTGTTGTGTATATGTGTGTTTGTGTCATAGCTAATGTTTTAATAACCATAATTAGCAAGTTGGCCCTTTAGTGACTCTTATTTCTTAGGTACTTTTTTTTTTAAACATTTAAATGATGCCTCTACTTGTATTAGGAACTGTAAACCTTCATAAGTATTTGAACTCTTGTTTCTAAAGCTCATTACTTGGTTCATGCTATTTTTTTTTAACCTAGCTGTTAAAACTGCCTGTTATGTCGTTGATCCTATCTCTTTTGACATGTCTTTAAGAACTTTTTCCTTCTCCTTTCCAAATAAAATTATGGAGCATCTGTTATGTTTACAGCTCTCTTATAATGGAATTTTGCATCCCTATGGCTTTTTGTTACTAGATGCTAGACATTATAATACCCTAGGGAGGAAAGTAAAGGTCAGAATTATTTGTTCCATGAACCACTGAATTGAATGTTGATTCATTTGCAAAGGCCTCCTTACAAAGCCCTTAAACATCTTCTCTTGATTACTTAATTTATATAGCTTTTCTTATATGCCAGGCACTGTTTCAGTGCCTTACAAATGTCAGCTCATTTAACTCTTATGAAAATAAAGAGCACAAGGGAAAGAACAAAACTTTTGAATGTCAAGCTCTATTTGTGTTGGCACCTAAAGGCTTACCTGTCAGGTTTTGGTTTGGTGGAAGCCCCTGTCAGAGTCTGCCCTCTCACTTAATCCTGCCTCAGGAGTGACAATGGACTGACTGTTACCTGTATACCTCGGAGGATGATTTTCTTCCCTGCTGCAGTTCAGAGCTGCTTATTTATCTTAAATGGTCTTATGGATAAAGAGCAATTGAGAAGTCATTAAGAGAAGTTAACCAGAAGAACTGTACACCTCTCTATTATAAAAAAGAAGTAAATATACTAATATTTCATTTATCTCAGAACTTTCTCATAAGTGTTGTAAGTTTTCCAAAGTGGAAAAAAAGACCCATCTTATATTGGACAGCTCCATTAAAAAAAAAAAAAAAACAGAAAGAAAGGAAGAAAAGTTGTGGTACGTTGCTCAAAATAATGATCCTCCCTTGTCAAAAAGGAAGCTTTTCTAAAGATATGCAGAAATACATAGGTTTAAGAACTCCCATAATCTTTCAGCTACCAAAAAGATAATTTCTTCTAGCCTTCCTCATGATCTCCACTTCCTTGCTTTCTGAGTTGTTCTGGCAGAGGTAAACGTACCACACAAGAGACCAGGTAGTAAACTAATACATCCCATGTGAGAAGATGGATTCTGTTCTACGTTTGAGAGCTCAGGTGTCTTGTTGTCAGTTCTAACTTTCCAAGAGTAGGTTACTCAGTGGTGAACTTAGAGCTGATGTTTAGAAAGGGATCTAAATGTCTTACGGAATTCTTAAAAATCCTTATAGATGATTTCTCTCTGAATGTGACCTATATTAGGTTGGCATTTTTCTAACAGAACCACTATATATTGCTTATGTGTATATATTAGAAGGGTTTGGGGGAAGGAAATAATTAGTAGTTTGAAATGCCTCAAGGACATACAAATGGAGATGCTCAGTAGACAGATACACAAGTGACTTAATAGGTGGTGGTGGTGGGACACTGAGTGGAGAGATGACATTAACATGGTTGGGTAGATATGGTATGTAGTCATGTGGTAGAGCTCTTAGGAGTTCAAAAACGAGGGAGAGGTGATATTATTTGAGGCCAGGACAGCAGAGAGCCAGCAGTTTGCCAGTATCGCTTTCTGGTCCTAGAGTATGTTGAGAGTTGAGAGCAGTCTTCATTTGAGAGAAGTCCAAGGAAACCAGTGCCTTTGGTTGTGATCCAGGTTTTGCCTTTGGTAGGGCAGTAAAAAGAAGCCTCTGAAGAGACTGGGGTTGTAAACTCCATGAAGAGTTTCTTCTGGGGTTTCACAGAGCTCAGGGGAAGCTCTGAGCAAGAGATCAGTGGTAAGAACATGAGCCTGAGGAGATGTGAGGAGGCAATTGGAAAGTGTTGAGGGCATTGTAAGGATGAGGAGAAGAATTCAGTGTTTTAGGATTATAGGGATGAAATTCTTGGTTAGGTGCCATGGATGAGTTTAAATGTAAATAGGAATATTTTATAATTCTCTCAATCTCCATCATCTCTGATTCTCTTTCTCTCTGTCATTTTCTGTCAGTCTCTTCTTCTAAGCCTTTTCTCTCCTTTTCCTTTAGTCTCTGTTCACTTTCTGGATTTCTTCCCCTTTCACTCTGGGCTCTAGGTCTCTATCTCTCTATCTCTAGGTTTCTTTCCCACTCTCTTGGTCTCTGTCATCCCGTCAGGTTTATTTTTCCTCTTTAACTTTGGTGTTATGTCTGTCTCTCTTTTTCTCTCTGTTGGTTACTTCCTCTGTAGATATCTAAACTTCTTTCTCTGGATTTCTGTACCTCTCACTTACTGGGTTTCTACTCATCCTCTTTGAATATTTGATACTTTCTAAACTTTTGTGTGGCTTTCCATCTTTCCCGAGCCTTCCTCATTCTCTTTCTTGGTACCTGTTTTCTCTGAGCCTCTACTGCTTCTTTTTAGGAAATTCTTAAAGAAGAAAAAAATTTTCACTCACAATCCTGACTTTTAACTTCATTACTATGTACCTTATTCCATATGTACATGCTTTACATAGATGTATGAATAACTGTTTATAAGCTTATTAAATATTCAAAATCTATTAAGCTATTTTGCTTAATAGCTTATAAATATTTTGTCCTCCAATATTTGCAAACACACGTGTTTTCTTCTGGTATACTTACAATTTTTTAAAACTTTATGTAATTTGGGCATTTATTTTTTTTTGAAGATGTGGGATAAGGATGAAGCCTGCTATAATCACTGTTGTGTGCTAGATGCTCATCTCTCTTACCCCATTCCCTCCCCCTGTCTCCAAGCAAAAGAATATTTCTCTTTTTCCTAGTCCACACCCATTTTACTGTTAGGATTATTCCCATCTTTAGCCAGCCTGGCACATTCATCAGAGCAAAAGGCATCCACTTTGAAGGTTTTCTTTGCTAGTGCAAGTTCCCTAAACCCAATTCTAAGGAGAATTCTGGGCTACCATGCCACTTTGTTTAATGTCTTATTACCAGGCTCTCTGATATGCTGCTTTGCATTCCATCAAATTTTTTAAATGATAGCATGATTCTATTTAAAACTGAAGCTTCAAACAATTTTGTTCCTTGACATAAAAAATTTTCTGGGGGTAAAAGCATTATAGTAAATAGTATCTATTTTCCAGTGGATGGAGTTATCTCAGCTCTTGTTGAATTTTTGTTAGGTGTAATCAAAATTTTGTCATTTGAATTTGTTAACTGAATGAACAGTTTTAGAGTGGAGTTCATAGAGGAGTGATTTTCAGCAGTTAGAGAATTGTTTATTAATAAAAATGATAGGAAAACTGAATCATTGAGAGAAACACCCCTGGAATTGTACATCATGTAATTTGAAAGCCTAGTAACTGTTCTTAGAAATTAGTACTTTTTTCATTATGTTAGTAGGCTGTTTTCAGTATTTCCATCTAAATGATACTCTTCATATGTTGTATTTTTGTACTTGACTTTTAAAACTTAGTACTAATTTGTGAATATTCAGGCATTGTGTACAATAATCCAAAAGATGGGCACCATTAAGAAAACAGCAGACCTAAGATTTTCCAGAAAATTGCATATGATAGGAATGCTGAATTCTGGTCCTTCTTTCTTCT
The DNA here is from genome assembly GCF_036321535.1 of Camelus dromedarius. NCBI lineage: Eukaryota > Metazoa > Chordata > Mammalia > Artiodactyla > Camelidae > Camelus > Camelus dromedarius. The sequence goes on from NC_087437.1 coordinate 66,361,253, forward strand.
CTGAATATTAGCATCCCCATTCTCATGAATTACCTTTTGCACAAACCTCCAAACAAGACTACTTTAGGAACATGAAAATATTAGTATTTTCCCTGCTGTGATGTGACTTCCTGGGAATGGGCACTCTCCCCTCAGGGATTATTCCTGTGACTGTTTAATTTACAGCAGAACATCTATAGGTTTAACAGGAGCATTAAAAGAATATGATATTGTTGAGCCTATTTATTTCAGATCAGTATTGATGGTAGTATTACTGATTGTGTTTGTTTTGGTTTTAGGTCTTAGGACTCAGTTACTTTTTTTATAAGGTGGATTTGATTTGAATATAAGCACAGAGCCATGAAGTAAAAGGTAGTTCACAGTGCCTTTGAGTGTAATGAGACACTAGCAGCGTCTTAGAAGATGAAGACAGACAAAGTGACAGCTTTTAAATGTCAAAATGTTTGTTTTATATACCTACAAAATGGACAGGCCTCTTCTGTGGTTCTAAAGAAAATTGGCAAGTTTTTGGTAGTTAATGGAATGAATAAATAAAATTTATTTGAGCAAAAGATAGGCTTACGTTAAACTGTGAAGTACTGGTTCAAACATTTGACCTATTATAGCAGAGGTTTCATTAACTTTTTTTGATGTATTCTGCTATGTTAATATTATGAATAAAATACACTGCCTAAAAATGGATATCATTAGTACGTGATATGAAGCCTGAACTGTACAAAGTAGAGTAGAATTATCTTTCTTCATCTGAACACAATACTTCTACCGTAACCTAATACTGCATCAAGTTTTTTCATTAGCTGCATCTCAGTGTTGATTCCTTTTGAGCTCTGTTCGGTTACACCTATCATTTATTTTCCAGATGTATTACTATCAAGTCTTATCTGTCATTCTGCATGATAAATTGATACTTTGACTTTAATCATAGAGTTTTATATTTATCTTTGTTAAATTTTACATTGTGGGTTTGGCTTACATTTTAAGCTATTCTTCTAGGTTTGCATCAATATTAGGTGGTTGTGTTGAAGCAGAAAATTGTAAGCTGACTGCCAAATCCATACCCTGATATGTATTATTTGTCTAGCACATTGTTGCTGTTTTTTAGAAAATTGGAGTCCTTTTAGTTAAATCTATTACTATCTGATTTACCAACCACCTCCTCTTGCTGCATTACACATTTTGGCTTCACACATTGACATTTATTGTTCAGCCATTGAAGGCATTTGCAACCCCTAATAAATGAAGTCATTTACGAAAATTTGAAAGGACACGGGGAGGACAGTTTGTAGCCCTACAAGAAGGAATCTCCCTTGAATGTGGCATTCATTTTTTAATCTTCTTACTCTTCACTTTGGTATGATTATTTAGCAACTGAATCAAATTGCCATATACATCTCCAAGTTGTTCATAAATATATCATGATTAACTTTGTCAAGTGATTAATTAAAATCAAGAAACCTTGTAGTCAAACAGTAGTTAAAAGAGGATAACTTTAATGTCTGTATTAATGACTTTTCTAAAACCCAAGTTACCATTACTTAGATTCTACTTGATACAGCAATCCTTTTGACACCAGTTCATCATTCTCTATGTTTATTCCCTTTGTTGGACCTCACCTTCACTTGGAACCAATTCTAGTCTAAATCTTGATCCCTGAAAATTTCTTCTCTTAGCCTTCAGGATTACTTTTACTAACGTCAGTTTTACGTATAACCTTACCTCTTCTTTTACAAGGAATAGGATAATCAGACATACATTCATTTCACTTAAAAATTCTCCCTAACACCTAATCATTTATTTTAGATGTACAGGGAAAAAAATGTGGTATCATTTCTTTTTAAAGATAATAGTTAAAATTGAGTCTATTATATGCCATGTAATATGCTTCATATAGATTATCTCTTTATAATCTTCATGGCAGTCTTTTAAAGTAGCACTATTTTACAGGAATCTGAGACTTAGAGAGGTTAAGTAATTTGCTTGTGGTCACATAACTTGTAGTAGCAAAGTTGGGACTTTATTGACTCATGCTAACCTTGCCTCTTAATTACTACATGATACGGCTTCTCTGTGTTCTTGTTTTCCTCTTCTTATGATGTTCTAGAATCTTGTTTCATCAGTTATCCCTTTTCTTTCATTTCTTATGATTTTATTCTGTCTTTATCCACTCAGTCTACAAATAAAGTTGGGTCTTTTAGCCCTTAAAAAATACAAACAAAAAGCACATCAACATTTTTCTTTGACTTTCCTTACCCTCAAGTTACCAACTTCCAACTCTTTCCTTACTTTCACCACTAGGGATTTTTTAAGAACAAACTAAATTAAATGCCTCTTATTCCTCACCTGCCTTCTGCTCATTCATGAACTCAGTACTGGTTGTTTGCTACTGGCACTGTGGTCTGAAACTACTCTTTTCAGTGCCATCACTGAACCACAGTATACCAGATCCAACAACCTTTTCAGTCCTATCCTTCCTGACATTGAAATGCTTTGCTGTTCCACATCTCATCATTATTGAAATTCGGCTTTGAATCTCTTTCGTTGATCTTTTATGCCTCTTAGTTCTCTTCCCTAGTCATTACTAAGTTGTTTCCTAATGTCACCTGCTTCTTACGTTTTGAAGATTTTATGCTCAGTCCTTTCCTCATTCTCTTACTGTATATACTCTTCTTAGGTGAGTGTTTCTCTTCTCAGAATTTCGGCTATATTGCCTAAATCTCTAGCTATACTCCACTGTTGTTTTCTGAGTTTGACTTGACCAGCCACCTGTGTATTTCCAACCACCTGTGGGACATAGCCACCTAAAAGGTTCTGAGATGCGTTAAGTAAAAGTTCAGCTACGTTTTTTCCTCACACCTTTTTGCTCCTTAGTGCTTTCCGTGCCTCATTACCTGCCTAGTTGCCCAAGTTAAGAGATTGTTAAATCCAAACTTGTTTGTTTCTCAGGTTGTCTATTACTCTCTTGTTTAACTAGCCAATATACTTGCTCCCCACTTCCCTTGGTTTTTAAGTCCTTATTGCCTAGGCCTTGGATTTTTGTAGGAGGTTTCCAACTACTCCCACTACTTTCGTTCTCATCCTCCCAATTGCCCCCCTCTGCATGCCCATTTTTCATAGTGCTGTTTAGTTAAAATCTGGCAGACTGTCATCTGAATTTTTAAATAATATCCATTGCCTCCGAGCTTAATTTATTCAGCAAATATTTATGAAATACATACTATGTACTAAGCACTATTCAGGTGAGGATACAGTAAAGAACAAAACAGACAAAAATCTTTTCCTTCATGGAGCTTAGTCTAGTTGGGGAAGCAGACAATAAAAAGTAAACTATATGGTTGGAAAGTGCTAAGTATCATGGGGAAGAATATAATGAGAAAGGTAGATGGCAATGTAGGGTGGAGGAATCAACTGCAGTTTTAAATGGGGGGAATAGGGAAAGCCGCCCTAAGAGGTAGCACTTAAGCAAAGGTTTGAAGGAGTTTGGGCAAGTGAGCTATGTATATATTTGTGGGGGTGGGGAACATTCCAGGCCAAAGTACTGATCAGTTCAGAAGCCCTGAATGTGAAGACCTGCCAGATGTGTTCAAGAAACAGCAGGAAGCTCTTGTCTCTAGAAATGAGTGAGCAGTGGAGTAGAGGTCAGGGAAATAAGGAAGTGTGTGAATAGGACCCTGTAGACCATTTATAAGAATAAATCTTAATGAGATGGAGTGGAAGAGATATACTCCACCTTATATTTTGTTGATGTTAGATTGTAAAGGGCTAAAGGTGGAAGCAGGGAGACCATTTAGGAGGTTAGTGCAATAATCTAGGTGAGAGGTAATAGTGGCTCAGACCAGGGTTATAGCAGTGCAGATGGTAAGAAGTGTATGTGTGATAGAAAGAGGAGAATAGGGAATTAATGATTTTTCTAAGGTTTTCAGCCTGACGGTGTTAAGTACGCAATTGGATATACTAGTCTGGACTTAAAGGCAGAGGTCCAGGATCTATAAGAATTTGAGAGTCATCAGTGTATAGTAGTATTGAGCCATAAGAGTAGAAGAGTAAGCTTACACAAAGAATAGAGATTTGAGGACTGAGACTCAGGATCCTCCATTCCTTAGGAGTTAAAGGAGAATAGAAGGAACCAGAAATGGAGAGCCAGAAGAGCTGTTTTTAAGGTAGGATGAAAACCCAAAGGGTGTAGTATTCTAAAACCCAAGTGAAGTGAGTGTTTCAAAGAATGGAACATGATCAAGTATGTCTGATGGTAGTGCTAAGTCAAGTAGAAGGGAGGGGTAAGATGATACCTGAAAATCAGCATTAGATACAGCAACAAGGAGATTATTGATCTTGATGAATAATTCTGCTGGAGTAATGGTGATGAAATTATATTGGAGTGGGTTTTAGAGGGAATGAGAAGAGACAGGTATTGGTGGAAGTCAGTTTAGATACCTCTTTTGAAGAATTTTGCTGTTAAAGGGGGCCAGAAAATGCAGTGATTAGTGCAGTCAGAGGTTTGGGTTTTTGTTTTTCTTTTTCCAACAATGGAAGAAATAACAACTTTGTGTACTGATTGTAATGCTGTCACAGAGAAAATGATGGAGGAAGACAGGAAAATTACTGAAGCAATGAGTGAATAGGAAAAGCAGAATAGTTTGTTTTGTTTTGTTTTTAAACATGTGGCAGAGTTTGCCTTAGGAACGAGCTTGGTCAGCTTATCTCTGGTTAGTGTAGTGAAGGAAGAACATGTGGGGATAGATGCTGGTAAATGGGTACATGTGGTGCAAGGAGAGACATCAGCTGAGGGTGAGGGTAGGAGAAGAGGTGTTAGAAGTTGAAGACAAAGAGAGAAGAAATCAAGTAATTTGGAAAAGTGAATGGACTAGACAAATGCAGCATGATTGCAGGGCCGATTGAATTTCTTGTTGATGAATTTAATGTGAAATCAGTCAGCACAATTTTAGGTTTCTTTGCAGCCAGGTTCAGCTCTTTGGGTACAGATATGGAATGGGTGGAAAGCTGGATCTAACCAGGGTTGTGGTTTATCAAACAAGTATGATGTAAGAGAAGAGTATATACTGGAGTAGCCTTAGCAAACTTTTTCATTAAAGGCCAGATAGTGAATATTTATGGTTTTGCAGGCTATGTGCTTTCTGTCAAAACTATTCAACTCTGCTGTTACTGTAGCCCCAAAGCAGCAATAGACAGTACTTAAGTAAATGAGCATCTCTGTGTTCCTGTAAAACTTTATTTGTAAAAATAGGCATCAGGCCTTTGCTATTATTTACTGACCCCCGTGTTGGAGAGTGAGGGCAATGATAGACCATAGAATTTAAACTAGTTATGGAGGGAAGAGAGGAGAACATGAAGGAGTGAGGGAAAGTGAAAAGGTAGTAGGGTCAATGGCATGCTGTCTCACTAAAGTGTTTCCTGAGCTCTGCTGTGTTCTTTGACCCCCCCCATCTTGAATATAGTTTTCTCTCTGCCTGAAATACCCCTTTCATACTCAATGTAGATGACATCTCTTACTTGCACCCTTACTCCCTCTGCAGTGACTAATGACATTTAGAAAATGCTCAGTAAATGCTGAAAAATGAAATTCACTTCAGTTTGGTAGGTAAGATGATTTCAAAGTGGGAAAATTGTGAAAGTTTACCTGCAGATTTTCCCGCTCAGCAAGTAGCCAGTTCTAGACTTGAACACAGTGATTCTCAACTTTATTTTCTGCTTCCATTTGCTTATCTGATAATGATTCACATGAAAAGGGTAAGGGTAGCACTCTGTTTCTCTTTTCCTACTTGGTACTTAGTTGGAATTCCCTTCTTTCTTTCCACTGATCTTGGATTGGTGTCTTTATGCTGCTGAGAATGGCTGTTTAAACATATGACCTGCAATAAACTTGTGAGTATGGTAACTTGCTGCCTTATAAGTTACTTTTTTTTTTCCAGTTAATTGTAGGAGACAAGTGGTTGTCTTATTAATTATGTACTATCAGATAACCATAGAATCTTTTTGTAGAGGTTAAAGAGATTTTGAAGTCTAACTTATCATGTAATAGTTGAAGAAACTGAAGCCTGGAGAGATTAAGTGATTTACATACATCAGGTAGCAGCAGAGCTAGAACTAGAAATGCATATTTCTTAGCTCCCTATTCTATACTTATTCTACTACCATGACTCCTTTTCCTGACGGTGATGTTTCTCAAACTAAAAAATATGAAACTTTGTGACAGATGATATCCTCTAAAATCATATAACCAAAATAATAGTTTAAATACAATTAGGAATTTTAAGCATTGAAATGGCTGTGTTTTTGCCATGAAATTGTTTGTAAAAAAGTGTGGTATACTTATTTTTACTATTATGGTTATATTCTGAATTAATTTTGTATAATTAAAATTGAACACACGAATCTTTTCTTTAAAAATCTGAATAAATGAATATATAGAGAATTTACTCTAATTTGGGTATTCAAAAACTAGTTCCTAATCTTAGTTTTTTGGTTTGTTTGTTTTTAATAAATTCTTTCAGAAAGATGAAGTCTATCTTAATCTGGTGCTGGACTATGTTCCGGAAACAGTATACAGAGTTGCCAGACATTATAGTCGAGCCAAACAGACGCTCCCTGTGATCTATGTCAAGGTATGTAAAAATTGGGTTATTTCCTGTTTTAGAAAGTACTTATTTTGAGCCAGGGAGAATGCTTGCGTGTGTTTGAACTATATTATTACGTCTCATACTGAGAGGGAAAAGCTACAAAGTAGGTATTGCTAGAGCTTCATTAAATTTTTTTATAGTTTTTAAGTGTGTGAAGCTTTCACCTTTTAAACTTTCATGACTCAGGTATTAAAAATACTTGTCATCTTTCTGACAAATGAATTTTTTCAGACAGTTACAGATCTTAATTTTGCTCACCACAGCACCTTTTATTTCTTATAACCCTTATTGAGCCATGGACTAAAATAGGAGCAAGCATATCATATAAAATTATAAAATATGGGTATAAATATGGTCAAATTCATTGTTTTATTGCATTTATAGATAATAGTGTGTCTGTAGCTGAAGTTTAAACTTTTGATAATTTTAAGTTTGGGCGGACTCTATTAAGATGTTATTTAATTTTTGGTACCTGATATCAGTGTTATCCTGTTTATTTGTCAGAACTTAACAGCAGAGTAACTAGGATTTATCCAACATAATTGTGACTAAAGGTGTGGTAGATTATTAGAAGCACATTGTTTGTTTAACTATTGACATTGAGAAAATTAACTGAGTTAAGTTTAAAAGTTCAGATATCTAAATATAATATTTTGCACTTTACCTTTAATACAAATAATTCTAGACAGTAAAGTGGCATTGACTCAGTGTTTTTATTTGTGTATTGAAGTTTTACGATTTTAAACTTTATAGTAATGAAATAGGTACCAAAGCAGGACTTTGGTAGCTAGATGATTTTGGCAAGGAGTCCAGTATTCCTATTGAATACAGTGCTGGGAATTTAAAAATCTAATTCCAGTATAATTTTATTTGGGCTTAACAAAACTTGGTTGAGGTTGTGGCTCAATCAGTGATAGTAGGAACTAAAAGACATAGTTTTTCTACTATAAATTTACTTCAGTAAAGTAAAATTTACTTTAGTAAATTTGAAGTTTACTTTTACTTTAGTACTTTATTCTGTTTTTTTGATTAGCAGATCTTGTTTAAGATAACCAGCACAATAGTATGTCCCTTTGAACTTCCTAAATCTAAAATAATCTTTGAGCTTCTTACCTTAGAATGATGATGGATTCTTTTCTACCTACACTGTGACTCTCATTATTGTCAGTATAGAGAACTGGCCCATTTATGAAGCAGGAGAAACCCTAGATGTATTCCTGAAGACCTAGTTTTGACACTCAATCTTGCTACTTAGTTAAGTGCTTTCTGGGCAAGTTACTGATCCAGTTTCTACTTGACTTCCCTGTTTGTAAAATTGTACTTATTTCCTGCATTGTTGGTCTGTAAGATGAACTTAATATATGAGAAACATTGTTGAAACTGTAAAGTAAAAGAAGATCTTAACACTGCCTTAAAAAATGGTAAGTTGGGAGCATTCACTAAGAGGTGCACGGTGGTTAGACAAGCTTTTGTTCCAGCTCTTTAATTCAAATAAATGCAAAGTGATTGCCGAATAATATGAAGCCTGATAAAATACTTCATTTGCCTCTAATAAGGAGAAAAAAGGATACACAAATAACTATAAAACAAAAAATACAGTTTCATGAAAAAGGTTATGAGGCTAGATATATCATATTTTTTTGAATTGGCAAAATTCCCTTGGAAAAGAGAGGGATATAGTAAATACCTCTGTTGAATCTGCCTTCCAAATTTATTTACCTCTTAGCAGATCTGTATTGATCCCTAACTAAGGAATCCCTATTTTCTAACCACTTTTTAACATAAAATGTGCCAAATGGTTTTCTTTTCCTGTATCTGTCTGCAGAAATTTTGCTGATTTCAGGATCTTTTTGTTAGTCACTGTAAACATTTGTTTTTATTATTGAAGATTTCAAATATAAGTAAAAGTAGAGAAAATAGAATAGTGAAACCCCATGTACCCATCACACAGCTTCAACAGTTATCATTTCATGTCCACTCTTATTTCATCTGTACCACCCTCTGCTCCCCCTTCCTTTATTTTAAAGCAAATCACAGTTACTGTTTTCATCTGCAAGTATTTTGGGGGGGGTGTATAATAAATAAATAAATAAATAAATAAATAAATAAATAAATAAATAAATAAATAAATAAAGGGACTTTCTTTTTAAAAACATAATTACAATGCCATTGTCTTACCTATACAAATAAATAGTACTTTATAGTATCATTAAATATTCAGTCATGGTTTGTATTCCTGGTATGTCTTATACATATCTTTTTAAAGTTTCTTTGTTGGAGTTTGGATCCAAGTAAAGTCCATATGTTATCATTGACAGATGTTCCCCTAATGTTTCTAATGTTTTATAGCTTTGCTGTTAGACACTGGGTCATTTGATGTACAGTATTTCAGTCTGGATTTTGCTGATGGGATTACTATGGTGTTAATATGTTCCTCTGTCCTCAGTATTTCCTGTAAATCAGTGATTAGGTATATTTTTGTAGCAGTCAAGACCACTTCACATGTAGATGGTACCGTATGTCAGTGCTTTATCTGACTTTTAACTGTCTTTTTTTGTTGTTGTTGGTTTTTTACCAAGATACTGGTATCTTTGGTTTGAATCATTTCAAAAGTTCTTTCCATGATATATAACTTTGGAGTAGAGGTCAGGAGGTGAATAGACAGAAAAATTTATAAGTGAACCAGGACACTGACCTTGGAATAAATAGGTTTAAGCTATAATCACTTTCTTCACAAAGATCCTCTCTTTCCCAGTCAAGGGTCTAATTCTTTCTTCCATGCAGACCCAGTTTCTCAGTGTATCTTGTTTTGTAATAAAATTGAAATAAATATTCTTTTAAATTGATGTCAGTAGTCAGCTAGAATCTATTTTTAAATGGCATTTTAAAATCTACCTAATTATGAAGGATATTAACAGGAAGAGTGGTGATACTGTTAACAGAGTTACTGATGTCTTAATAGATCGTTGATAATAGATATTCTCGGTTCACATGTAAGTTTCCCCAGACCTCTATGTCAGTAACCTCTAACATCTCAGAAAAATATTACTCTAAAGATGAAACTGTAAATAGTTTTAAAGATTAATGATCTTAAAAAACAGAAGACTTGGCTTCTGGTCTAAATGTTGTTAACTTAATTAGCCACACGATTTGGGAATACCCTTTTGAGCTTTTTAATCTGTGTTTAGGAAAACACAGGCTTGTGGTGAAATGTTAGTAAAATAAAAAATTATAAAACACGTAAAATTTCCTTTTTTAAACTATTAAAGGATGGTACAAATATAACACTAATTAAACTTTAATTAGCCAATTAATGTAGAAATGATACGAAACTTCTTAAAGGAAGATTGAGTGCTAACAGTCCCTGTTCTGTTCTGAAAATCTGTTACTTTGTTTCCTGCTTAAGGATTCTGAATTGTTAGAAATGGAAAGTATTCAATTAATTTTTACTCTTTATTCCAGTTGTATATGTATCAACTGTTTCGAAGTTTAGCCTATATCCATTCCTTTGGAATCTGCCATCGGGATATTAAACCACAGAACCTCTTGTTGGATCCTGATACAGCTGTCTTAAAACTTTGTGACTTTGGAAGGTAAACTAGCTCTCTTTTCTTCTCCCTTTCTTCTCTCCTACCCCACCCCCCTGCCCTATATGCTCTTTAAAATATATTAATTTTACACTGTCAGTCTAAAAATATTGTTACCATTATTCAGGGAGTATAAACTAGTGCAGTTTCTTGTTAGGGTATTTTGGTAAGTTCAAAATTATAAATGTGTATAATCTTTCATCCAGCAGTTTAACTCCTAAGAATTATTCCCTTACAAATACACATTTACAAAATAGTATATATACTAGAATTTTTTCATAGCATTGTTTATAAATGTCAGTAGGAAAATGACCAGATAAATTACAGTACATAACACATAAAATGTAATACGTGCAGCCATTAAAAAGAATGGAGTAGCTCTTTATAAATTGAAAGGAATGATCTCTAAGAAATATTAAATTCAAAAAGCAAGGTCAGGACTCTGTATAGTATGTTCCTTTTTGTATCTTAAAAACACAGAGTATAGCCATATGTGCACAGATAAATGCATGGCTTATTTCTCAAATGATATATAATAAATTCATAGCATTGATTACTCCTAGGAAGGAAAACTGGAAGTGGTTGCTACATGTGAGTTGGGAAACTTACTTTTTCATTGATCATACTTTTTGTATTGTTTGAATTTTCATTATGTATATATATTACTTTTTAATAAAAACTAATTTAAAAAATACTGATTATTATATATTACTGTGTATCTTCTTTAGAGTTAACCTCATTTTAGAGATGAGGTAAAAGGTATATAGCAGTGTTTTCTTAACTTTTTCTCTAATTTAGTGTCTTATTTCTTTCTTCCTTTTTTTTAAAGCAAATTCCAATGTACTTTTTGTCTTAAACTCATTCTGTGATGATATATAGTGTAATAAGACTTGATCCTTTTCATTTCCATAGTATTCAGCATCTTGTAGATCATCTCTGATCTAACCTTTCAACATAAAATCAAGCCTGTATCCCCATGTAACTTGGGCAGTTAATCTTCTACTTAGTCTCTAGTGTAACCACCTAGAGTAATCTCTCTCCTCTTAGTCCTTAATACACCTCCATGTAACCTGGATCCTCTCCAGTTTTTTCATCCTCACTAAATTCTTACTTTTCAACTCAGTTTCTTATCAATATTGACCCACACCTGCTAGTATCTGTATTCCTACTTTGTAATACTTCTATACCAATTTGCAGTTTAAATTTTAGATTTAATGTAGGATACATTCTCCACAGGCTGTCTCTTGGGAGAGAGTCTTAAAAAAACAAGCACGTTTGCTTTGTCATAAGTTAATTCTTAGTCTTACAGGAGTGTCCTCTTTTAGACTATCCCCTTCTTACAGTTTCCTAATTTGAGACACCTATCACAGGATCCAGTTCATTTTGCAGGCTGTAACTCTGTCCCTTCAACTAACTATAAGAAAGGGTGAAGGATATTAAATCAAAACTCTTATTTGATGCTTGAATGAAGTACTACTACATATTATCTGTAGGACAAACTGCCCAAAATAGATGAATTTTCTTGCTATGGGGGTGTCTTCCCCACTGAGAGTGACTGACTGGTATGGATTGTAAAAATACTTATGAGACATCAAGTTTAGTGGAGTTTCTGTTCTCCAAAACACTTGCTGTGGGCCATTTTGTTGGGACATAGAAATCACTTTGTTCTAACATATTTGGAGTAGGGATTTCACTTGTAATAGTTCATTTTTAATAGCTCTGATAACAAAGCTGCCTTTTTTGCTTTTAACAGTTGGTCTGGGCAAGTAGAGCTTGGGCTGCACTTTAGATTCTTAGTGCCAGGTTGGTGGTGACTTGAACAAAACAGTATTGCCTTCTTGTTCATAATTCTTTACTTAATGAAAGAGAGCCAGGAAGTATGTGAAGTGCTAGTTGGTGATCACTGTACTGAACACTCTCAACCCTCAAGAGACAGGAAGTTGCAGGCAGCCTCACCTAAAGAGAAAGAAGGTAGTGCCATCAATCAGTGAAGTCTACAGGCTGTGGAGTTTCTGATATTACCTTCTTAATCTTCAATATATTTTCTATGTATTTGAAATCTGTCTTGCTAATTTAAAAAAATCTTTTATAAAGTAGAAAGTTTATATCAGTTATGCTGGAAATGTGTCTTATATTTCATGTAGCCTAAAAAACAGAATAATAGTAATTTATGAAATGGTTGCTATGTGTCAATACTTGAGAAGAATGTTAAAAAATAAACTACCCCCCACCGTCAAAACTTGTGATGCGAGAAGAACAGGTTATGATCAGAGTTACCATTGACCAGAAATAAATGGAAGAAAAGAAAGCCCAAAAGAAACCTTTGTGACTACTTTCACCTCTCTGTACTCTGATTTTCCTGTATGTTTACCTAAAACTTTTCTTACCTTTTTACCACTTTTTGTTTTTGTGTTTATTTCCTGTATTTATCTCTATTTCTTTGTGTCACAATGGTTAGCTCCTATAGCAGTTTATTTATTTCTATGTGTCCTCAAGTTACCTCAAGAAACATTTCAAAAGAAACAAATTTTAACTTACTTTAATGTTTAAAATGCATGTCACAAAGTATTTGGAAAGAAAGTTGGATTAAGAGAACATGTGATTAAACTTACAACTGCAGAGTTAGACTTCGTGGGCTGTGAATCATCCCCACCTACAGGAAAGGGCCTATCTTTTTTACTGGATAATGAATGTTTAGACAGTTAATAAATTGACCAAGATGGTAGAAAAATAAAGTAGATTGGGTCACCTTGGGGTACTCTGTCAGAAGTTGAATTAGAGTGGACAATTTCTTACCCTTTAGCATATTGGATAAAAAAAATATTCATTCTCATATTCTATTACTATGCTTTTTGGTGAGGGGAGTACCTCTTATTTTTCTGCCCTTCCTTTGTATTTTAGAGGTGGAATTCAAGGAACAGGATTAGAAGAAATTCAGCATTTGTCCTTTTGTGATTTTTAAAAAATCTTTTTACTTAGTGACCATTGACAAATGCATTCTCTAAGAATTACTGTTCTTTTTTTCAGGGTGGTATGTTAAAATTACAGATTTCCTTTGTCAGAGATACTTAAAATGGTTCATATTTTCTTTTTCTTGTATGTTGCATGATTGAAACTGTGGGAATCCTAGATAAACATTTGGTATTGTGAATGATAGCAGTTTAGGTTCTTTTCATGGTTTAGATTTAATTTTTAAAATTTCTGCTTTTTTTTTTCTTAGTGCAAAGCAGCTGGTCCGAGGAGAACCCAATGTTTCGTATATCTGTTCTCGGTACTATAGGGCACCAGAGTTGATCTTTGGAGCCACTGATTATACCTCTAGTATAGGTGAGTACTGAATCTGAATATAATGACTTGTAATTTTGTTTTTAATTGAGGTATAGTCAGTTTACAAAGTTGTGTCAGTTTCTGGTGTACAGCATAATGCTTCAGTCATACATATATATTCATTTTCATATTACTTTTCATTATAGGCTACTACAAGATATTGAATATAGTTGCCTGTGCTATATATAGTACAAGCTTATTGTTCATCTGTTTTATATATAGTAGTCAGTATCTGCAAATCTCAAACTCCTATTTTATCCCTTCTCACCACCTTTCCCCCTGGTAACCTTGAGTTTGTTTTCTATGTCTGTGAGTTTGTTTCTTTTCTGTGAATAAGTTCATTTGTGCCCTTTTTCTTTTTTTTTCAGATTTCACGTATAAGTGATATCATATGGTATTTTCTTTCTCTTTCTGGCTTACTTCTCTTATATAGGAGCACCTAAATGTATAAAACAAATACTAACAGACATAGAGGGAGAAATTGATGGGAACACAATAATAGTAGGAGGTTTTAACACCCCACTAACATCATTGGACAGATCTTTCAGACAGTAATTATTAATTGCATCTTATGTTTAGTAGTTTAGGATTACTAATCTATACTTAAGTATAAAGATAAATATGCCCTGAAATATGTTTCTTTGTAAAGATTGATATACAAAGATGTGTAGAATTTTTTTTTTAATTTCATGTTTTAGGATTAAAGTATATTTACTATTCTACTTTTAGGTTTCTTGGATTAAAAGAGAGGATAATAAGGCTATTCCTTTGCAATTATATGATTTATTTAGGATTATGGTTAATTTTTAACTTAAAATTTTAAATAAGTGATAGGATGACCATATTACTGACATTTCTACCATGCTATCTCAATTGGTTATTTAATTTTAGGTCAGCTGAAAAGGAGTAATTCCAATTTTTTCATTAGTGATTTAGATAAACCCACTGATTCTGTAGAAGTTGTTGCAAAAAAACCTCTAAGGATAGAAGGAATTAGAGACAGTTTGCTTCACTCTTCAGTGACCTCCTCTTCCACCCCTTTTTAGCCCACTAGGAGGAGTGAGCATACAGTGTATGGTCAGCTGGTCATAAATAGGAAGCTAAGAAAGGAGGAGCAAGAGCAACTTTAGGGTGGTGTGCAGGTGGAGGTCAAAATTATTTTATTGTTATGTACTGTTTCTGAAGAGAATTCCTTAGTCCAAACCAAACAAAAGCATACAAATACCAAACAAACAAAAGATAAAATAAAAAACCCCACGGTAACAGAAAACAAAGAAAAAAACAGAACTTGGATAATTTCTGTCTTTTGTTACAAGTAGAAATTCTCTAATAGGAACGAAGACCTCTAAACAGAAACACATTACTACCATTTTTATTTTGCCAAAGGGCAAAATGCCAAAGAACATTTTGATTTGTGCCAAGAGGCCAGCAGTTTTACCCATCATTTCATTCCCAGCAGTGCAAATGTCAACATAGTGAAAAAGGCAGATAACATCTTAGTATTCTTAGGAAAGTAACGTTGTCCTCAGCACCTCTGAAAAGATCCAGGAGGCCCAAGGCTCTGCAGATCATACTTTGAGATCTGCTGCACTAGAAAACAAAGAGTATAATAATAATTGTGTGTGTTTAGTGCTCAGAGTTTCATCATGGCTAAGTTATATGGCATATGTTAAGGGACACGTGAGAAATAGTGAAAGGGAGATTTTGGTTGGAGTAGACCTGGATTTGAGTTCAGGTTTATTACTACTTAGCTAGGCTGTAAAGTGGAGATTACTAACAGTTCTGCCTGCCTTTCTGAGTGGCTATGAGGATTAAATAAAATGTTAGTGAAAGTACTGTAGAAATGTAAAGTGTTGTTCTTTTTGTGGTTCTTTTGTGGTATTTGTTAACTTGATTCTTCCCCAATAGTAAATTTCAGCTCTTTATCTTTGGAGGTGTCACTGGATTTTCCAGCTGCTTTATATTTAGTTCACATATATGCAGCTAATCATCTGCGTACCTGGGCTGAGTTGTGCGAGGGTCACCTAAAATAAATGCAGTTTCCTTCTTTTAAAAAAGATATATCGTCTGACATATTAAGGCATGTTTATATAAACCTTTGACCCTCTTAAGAGTACATTACTTCTGTAAATGTCCATATGCCTAGCAGTTCTTCAAGAATCTTCTCACAAAAGGACAGGTATACTGTTTTTTCTATTAGGAATCAGTTTGCTGGACATTGTGAGGACTTACTTTCCAGTAGCCTCCTTTGCCCGAGTAAAACCAGATTCTGACTTTCTAGGCTTAGAACTCACTTTCGAACTACTGAAATCCTAGATTTGGCCTCCTTTTTTAGATTTAGGACCCTTGCTCTTAAGACTCAAAGATTTATAAATGAAAATAAAGAAATTTAGAAATGTACTAATAAAATAATTCTAGAAATATTTTTAACAGTGGTGTTTGAAAGAGTAGCTAGACAAAATCAACTTAAGAGTTTCTTTAATGAATTTTGTGTCATTATTTTTCTGGATCAGTAAAAAGAAGTCCCTGGAGCAGGAATTTCCAATTTCATCTCACTACATCAGACTTCTAAAATTGTTTGCTGTCCTCATGCCATTCACCATTCTTCTCCTTCCTACTGGTAGAAGGAAAGCTCAGCAGTGATTTATGTTCATCTTCCTAAAGCACTTGATTGTTAGTTCATTTAAAACCCAGGAATCCAGAAACTGAAAATTAGCTTTTTCTTACAGGAAGTCTTAAGTAATGGGCTATGAACAGAGTACCCATATAATTTGTCTTCCCATTTGGTAGTAATTTTAAGAGAGAAGGGAGTGCTGTTCGTAATTATCCCCGGACAGTAGATCTAAACCAACACTGTCTTGGGTAAGCCAGGATGCATGCTTTCGGTTATTTTTTTAATTCATTACATTTATTTATAAATTACTAAAATTTGTTAAATAATTTTTAGTTTATTTATTTTTTATTTTTGTGGGAGAGGTCATTGGGTTTATTTATCTGTTTGTTTTTAGAGGAGGTACTGGGGATTGAATCCAGGACCTCCTGCATGCTAAGCATGTACTCTACCACTTGAGCTATATATCCTCCCCCTTGTTAAACTGTTTTTAAAGATTTCTCTTAGGATTGAGGTTTCTGCTTCGACTTAAAAGTAAATTATTTTGTAATTTGTAAAATAAAATGTATTCTTTCTTTGCATTTTAAATGGTAATATATTTAAGCACATTTTTCTATCAGTCACATTACAACATAAAAGTCAACAGTTTAAAGTCTTAAAATGTTTTCTCAGAATTTGCATTGGCTTACAACCTTGTGTATAGGAGGTTGAACCCTTGCTGCTATTCTGTGTAAGCACCTGCTAATGTACAGAGATTGTGTCACTTTGACTTATTTTTAAGTATGATAAGTAAATAATCATGCCCTATGTTTTTGTACTATAAGCCCTGTCTTGGTTGTTGAAAACTTGAACATCTGATATTTGATAATTAAATAGACATTACCGTTTATTGGAGCATTCTTGTTGTCCTGTTTCCTCTTGAGTAAGTTTAACACAATTTTAAAATGCATTAGGGATAGTTTGATGACGTTTTCCTCCCTGTTTTGGATTAAACAGTCTTTCCTTCTGATATTTACTCTGATCGAAGTAAAATTAGAAAATGTGTACAGTTTTTCACGCAACTTAAGCTGCAGAGTATTAATAAGCCTGTTTTCTTTTTTCTTCAGATGTATGGTCTGCAGGCTGCGTGTTAGCTGAGCTGTTGCTAGGACAACCGATATTTCCAGGGGACAGTGGTGTGGATCAATTGGTGGAAATAATCAAGGTGAGAAGAATTGGATCAAAATTTTTGAACTAGAAGTAATCTTGTGGCTAGTCTCTAAGAACCCGTATCTCGCGCACACACACACACAAAATTTAAGAAATGGAGAAAATGATCTAAGTCACATAGCAAGTTCAGCCATAGAAGAAGTATAAGAACCCAGCCTTTTGCTTTCTAATTGAGTTATTGTTCTGTTGTGTGATATTGGAAAAGTTGTTTTGGCTATCTGATGCACGAAAGGGATATAACTTTTATTTAAGATAGTTAAAGCTATAGATCACTAAAATATAAACTGAATAAAAACACAAACTATTTTTGCTTACTATGTACTCTCTGCTCGTAATACGGTGCTGAGCACATAGGAGATACTTATATTTATTCAATATTTAAGTATTTATAAAATGAAAGAATGAGTATGTATGATTAGACCCCTTGGTAGAAGCAGATTTTTGACTTTCAGGTTTAATATAATTTTGTTTACTAGGTCCATCAACACCTTTATTAACAACACCAGGTTCAAGGTATTATTGTCTTGGAATTAATGTTGTCCATTAAGAACAGCAGCACTAAGATTTTAAAGTTTTTAATATTTGAGACTTTAGATAAGTTCTTACCCCTTTAAAAAAAATGTAGTGTGTATATTGTATATTTAGACTACTGGGTTGGTTCATTCTGAGGTTATAGTTTGTTCAAAGCAACAATACCTACTGTCTTTTGGGCTTTATTCTTGATTTTCCAAATGTTTCATAGACACAGAAAATTGAAAATCTCCTTAGAGGTTATATAGTCCAATTCTCCATCCAGTGAAAGAAACTTCTTAGTTACATTCTGACAATTTTTTTTTTTTTATTGTTTTCTTGAATACTTCCAGCATCAGATGGCTACTTTGGAATGCAGCCTGTTCTGTATCTGGACAGTTTGAATTTAGTTTTTATTGTACTGAGCCATAGCTCCTCAGTTTTTACTGATTATACACAGGACTATGATTGTTATTTTAAAATCCTTGTACTTCATTTTATTAAAATGTTACTTTTGATAAGATGTTTTTGCTAGGTATCATGCAAGTGTGGTTGAAAGCACTAGTGTGTAATCAAGAATCTTTCTTACAGTCCATATAATCTATGATTTGCACCTGCGACCACTGGTATTTGCCATCCTTTTTTGGTAACCATCTTTTAGTCTCAAATTGAAGTTTTACCCTTAGTTTGACAGATCCACTTCTTTCCTGATTCCTACACTACACTTAGATGTAAGTTCAGATAGTTTGATTTCTTTGTTTCCTAAAAGCCTGTATATTCCTTATTGTTATTCAAATTAATGTTGTTATACAGGAGTTGGCAAACTTTCTGTTAAGAGCTAGATAAAATATTTTAGGTTTTTGTGGGCTAAAATGCAAATCAAGGATATTAAAGATATGTAACAAAAGAGAAAACAAATTCCCACAAATTTTTCATTGATGAAATTAAAATTAAGATAATAATACAAGTCTGTTAGAGGAATTGAGTTCTTTTGGGGGCGTCTATAACATTTCTCGTAATAGGGGTTCAAAATCAGTATTTCATATCATTAAATTGATTGCAAATGGTTATCTTTAAAATCAATTCTTAGTTCATGGGCCCTACAAAAACAGTGATTGGGCTGTAGTTTGCTGATCCCTAGTTAGTACAACCATTCAGCTTTTTTTCTATCCCAGACTTTCACTTGATGCACTTGAGCTCTCCATACTATGGCTCTCTGGGCATATTGCCATTCTACATTTGTCATATATGTTTAGCTTATTAGAACTGTGTCATTTGTCTACTGATTATAGTGCATAATTTTGGGTGATATATAGTTTGTCATTAATTTTAATGAATTCATACAAGATAGAAATGAAATTGCTCATGAAACTAAGGTGGATGTCTGTGGTAAGTCCGTATCTCATGCTTGCCATTATATCTTATAAATCTTTAAGTCCAGAACTTATTTCGCTGCTTTTCGTCAGTCCTTGTAATTCAGTTTTCTGATAATATTATTTTGTGCTAATTTAATTTAATTTTAGTAGAAACTGTCAGTTTGGTATTGATAGCTTAAGACTTCATTATTATCTAGGGCTTGTTGCAAGTCAGTCCATGATCACTTGTCATAGTAGGCCAACTCTAAAACAAAACACTCTTTTTATTTATATGTTATCTTGTCATCTTGCCTTTATACATAGTCATCACCCTACTGAAGTTTCAAGGTCACTGTCTATAGATGTTTTAAAGATGATATGAGATAATGGAATTAACATCCCAGGGCAATTTGGAATATCAAGCTTCTCAGTCCCTTATATAGTGTTAAGCAATGTTACTGCCCAGGATAGAAGAAATATCAGTATTAGTTTACCACCCATTTGGTGACCCAAAGCTAGCTATACATTACATTGAGGTTAATAGGCATTGTTTTTTGGGGTGAGGGTGTTAGTGTAGCTCTAAATCTTATTGCATGAAGGTTAATAAACATTGTAGGACTTTTGTGTGTGTTTAATATAGCTCTAAATCTTGTTGATCCTGTCTGTATATCTGTTCTTTAAATGTTTAATATATTTGATGTTTCATTGAAATAAAAACTCATAACTAATTCTCATTCTGATAACTTTGTTTTCCTGATCTAAGTTGTATGTCAGAAAAAGAGTTGTCTAGGTTAGCTTTCTAAGTTGTACCTTACTAAGACATTGCATATTTTGAACAAATGTTGTCACTCTTGCTAATCAGGACTTCAAGAAGTAGGTTTGAGTTTTCTTTGAAAGGTGGTCTCAGAGGTACCCAATTCAGGTGTCAGGTTTTTTTTTTTGAGATACTAGTCATGATCTTTTAGTCTTTTTGGTAACTAGGGAATCTATGTTAATCTCTTCTTTTCTGCAGTCTTTCCGTTTTCTCTCTTGAAAACCTCAGGGGGATTCCTCTGGAGTATCTGGAGGTGGCTGACCTCCAGTAAATAGATACTCTTATCTGAATTTGAGTTTATGCAAAAAATGAACAATCATACAGCAGACTTTATATGTGGTAGACTTGCCTCATTATTTTATAACTTTCTAAGCAGGAACTTTTATTTATTTGCATTAATGAAGTTGTTATAAGGCAATTAAAATTACATAATTTCTCCTTTAAAACAACTTTACTAAACTATTAATTTTCTCTTCGCTGTAGTTACTTGATTTAAATATTTGTTTAGATAGCTCTAACACAAGGAAGAACTAGTAAAATCTTACCTCTAGCAGAAACTTTAGAAATTTGGAAGTAGAAAACAGATCTAAATAATCTTTTGATGATGTTATCATAGCTAAGTAAGTGGACTTCATTTCTTGTGATGCCTATCAAAAAAGATTGAGAAAGAAAAAGATTTAGCAGTGGAGGGTGGGACTAAGGAGTGAGGGAAAGAGGATTTTCACTTTTTAGTTTTTAACAGTCATCTCTTTGCAATCCCAGAAACTATGAAAAAAATAGATGCTTTCAGTTGTTTTGTGCTGGAATGTTTTGTTAGTAAACAAATAAAAACAGTTACATAGAGAGAGATAGGGTATGTATAGCTGAGTAGTAGAGTGCATGCCTAGCATTCATGAGGTCTTCGGTTCCATGCCCAGTACCTCCATTAAAAAAAAAAACCCTAATTCTGCACCCCACCCAAATATTTAAAATAGAAGAAAAAATGTACATAGAGTGAAGAGAGCTGCATTCTACTACAGATGTCTGTCTAAATAATTGTTTTCTTGATTTTCCAATTTGATGACTCTTTGGCTCCTCAGAAGTCTGCATTTTCAGGTATTGGTCAACTACTGCTAATCATAAAAGCTGCCACTCAGTGAGACTTTCCTCTCCACCAGGCACTGGGCTAAGCACTTTACATATATTACTACATTTAATCCTTATTTTAATCTTCAAAAGGTAATGATGATGATGATTACCACCAGTACCGTATCTGGGAGAGGTTGGGTGGTAGGAAATTCCTGTCTGATTGATCTTTTGCTAGGTTAGTGTCCTCTGTTCATGGAATTTTGTAGCTCTGGGGAAAACAGTGTGATACCTAATGTCAACTTGCTGTCTACAACACACTAAGTTAGTATTTTTAAAATGGGACCACAAAATAAAGGAAACAGCCCCTAAATCTTATTGTAATGAATATACCAAATCAGTCTGTGGTATCTTTGGACTAGGTTTAATTGTGCTTCATCTAAAATAATCAAGGTTGTGATAGCGGTTTTCTTTGCTTTCAAGTACAGCTAAGTCTTATTTTCATCATCTTTGCTTAGCAAACGTTTTAGATTTCAGTTATCTCCGTATTATAGGTTGTTCAGCACTCTATCCTGGCTTAACATTTTCACCATCATATAGTCTCTCAGAGGTCTAAGACATTGATTAAATCAAGATTTAATAGATATAAAATACTTTTCCAAGTTTTTTGATGGATCCATGATCTATCTTTGCTAATGTGCATTTGGAATTTAATCACATGTTACCTGGTGACATTTCTTGTGCTGTCATATTATAGAGCTCTTGTGTTGTTAACAGACTGCAGGGACAACATACTAAACTTACTGTATCTCCTTTTTCCAATCCCCAGAACATGTAGGCACACCCTATTACACATTGTGGTACAGATTTTTACTTGTAATATGTATTATATGTAATATATAAAAAATATAATTAAAATATTTTAATTTGTTCTTGTATTATTATTTAAATTTTTCCATGTTTATTACTGACTAGAGCAACAACTGTTAGTAGCTTTTGGATCGTGGACTTCTTTGAAAATCTGTCTGTAATAATGGACTCTCCTCTAGAAAAAAGCATACATGCCAGAGTTTTGCATATAACATCAGGTAGAACTTAGGGTTTTCTGAAGCTCATCCAGAAACCCTAGGTTAAATATCCCTATACCAGTGCAAGGAACTAGGGTTGCAATTTGTAGTAACTGCCTGCAGTATAAATATTACACACATAATGTCAACGTTTTTAAAATGAGTTTTAAAATAATGATTTTCATGTAAAACTCCTCGGCTGCATCTTTACATTAATATGTTGTCCATAGACCGGAAGAAACATCAGTTTTAAGTTACGACTGTGAAGTTTTACTGGCTCTACAGTAACTTACTCATACTTGGTTAAATCTGTATACACTTATAGGTATTTGTGCTCAGGCATGGAAAAGTGTCTTGTTTCCTGACAGTGTAGCATAGTTTAGCTTTTGACTGAAGAATAATGGTATCCATTTGAAATCTTTACTTTTCCCCCAAAAAAGCAGTATAGTGATTTACTAAGTTGTCAGGATATATTTTGTTTATTCAAAGAACTTTTCACGTAAAACAAGGTTTCATGACATCATCATTCAAAACTGATGTACTGATAGTTATGTTTTGGGACCTGAGTCAGAAGACCATCCACAGGATTACTCTTTGGGGGATATGATGCATTTTATTTATCAATTGCAGATTCTTCTGCATGGTTGCATTTTGAATTCTTTTGTGTATTTGATTAATTTCAGGATCCCAGTTTAATTATTTTTCTTTGAAGTAATCACAAAATATGTAAAGGGACAGGTGAGAGATGGGATAGGGACAGAAGTCTGTCAAGTTAGCAGCACTTAAAATCTAGATGCTAATTTCAGGTTTTTACTAAAGAATCTGCTTCCTTATTTAGCAAAAGATAGGAATTTTGAGAGCAATAATTCTTAACAGTAGAGTAGTGGGAAAAATATGAAGAAACACTGAAACCTTGTAGAGGGGTATTTATTTTGTTAAAAGCATCCTGAGTGCTATTTCATATCTGTAAAACAATTTTTTATTGTTACATGTAATAGAAGGAGAACATGAAGAAAATCTTGGCTTATGATGCTACAAAGAACTAGAGTGTTAGTAACTCTCAAATGAAGCAAGAGCTGGGTGATGTGTGTGTATAGAATGTTTACATATCTCAAAGCAGGGTGTGATTTTTTTAAAGTTTGGGGAATACAGTGAGTTTTTGTAACCCAAGAGATTCTAATCCCTGCCTGCCTCTTTTCTGTTATATACGCCTTCCTTGAGCATACCACTGTGGCTGAGATCCACCTAGAAAAAAGGTCTTTTGACTCCTGTGCATATATACTAACCAAGAATGACTTTTTCACTTTATGTTGAATGCTTTGCGTAATCGAAACATTAGTCACCTTTTGAGGAGAAGGAGAGGAGTTATTACCAAGAATAAAATTTTATTCAGGAAGCAAAAATGAGAGTCAAAACAATCTTTAAAACAAAGAATAAAGACATACTTCCCATTTTTGAAACTTAATTACACATCTACAGCTATCACAACAGTGTGTATACTATGGAATATTATTCAGCCATGAGAAAGAAGGAAATCCTGCCATTTGTGACAACATGGATGGATCTTAGGGCATTATGCTAAATGAGATAAACCAGACAGAGAGACAACTACTGCATGGTATCACTTGTATGTAGAATCTAAAAAGGAAAGAAATAAGTCATAGAAACAGAGTAGAAAATTGGTTGCCAGGGGCTTGCAGGATGGGGGGAGTGAGGAAAGATTGGTAAAGAGTACAAACTTTATAAGATGAATAAGATCTGAGGATAATGTAAAACATGATGACTATAGTTGATAACACTATTAACTTAAACATTCTCACCAAAAAAGAAGGAAGGAAGAGAAAAAAGAAAAGCGTGAGGTGTGATGGATGTGTTAATTAACTAGATGGAGGGACTCCTTTCACGATATATATGTATATAAAATCACCACTGTTTATGTTTTCTATGTCTTAAAATTTTATTTGTCAATTAAAACTCAGGAAAAGTGAGGAAAAGACAGTATAGTATTGACATGAGTGTAGGCATATAGATCAATGGAGTAGAATTGAGAGTCAAGAAATAAACCTTTACATTTATGGTCAGTTGACCTTTGCCAAGGATTCCAAGACAGTTCAATGGGGAGAGAATAGTTATTTTAACAAATGATACTTGGGTAACTGGGTATCCATAAGCAAAAGGATGAAGCTGGACTCTACCTCACACCATATACAAAATTAACTCAAAATGAATCAGACCTAAACATAACCAAAACTATAAAACTCCTAGAAACATAGGTATAAATCTTTGTGACCTTCAATTAGACAATGGTTTCTTAGATATGAGACCAAAAAAAACCACAGGTGACAAAAAAAAAACAAAACAGATACACTGAACTCCATCAAAATTTTGAAATTGCGTCTCAAAGGACACCGTCCAGAAAGTTAAAAGACAGCACACAGAATGGGAGAAAATTTTTGCAAATCATATATATGAGACTTGTATCCAGAATAAGTAACTCTTACAACTCAACAATAAAAAGACAGCCCAGTAAAAAAAAAAGTGGGCAAAGGATCTAACTAGACATTTCTCCAAAGACGTACAAATGATCAGTAAGCACACATACACACATAGAAAGGATTCTCAATGTTGGTAGTCATTAGAGAAATGCAAATCAATATCATAATGAATACTGTATTGCATTCACTAGGATGACTAAAATACAGACAGACAATAACTAGTGTTTGTAAGGATGTGGAGAAATTGAAACTCTCATACATTGTTGGAGCAATTGTAAAGTGGTGCAAACAAAAAATGGTTTGGCATAGCCTCAAAATATTAAACATAGTGTTGACATATGACCCAGCAATTCCATTCATAGAAATGAACTGAAGACATTTATCCATACAAAAACTTGTACACAGATGTTCATAGCAGCGTTATTTATAGCCTAAAAATAGAAACATTTCAAATGTCCATTAGCTAATGAGTGGATAAATAAAATGTCAGACGCAAAGGGCCACATGTTATGTGATTCCAATTATATGAAATGTCCAGAATAAGCAGATTGGTAGATACAAAGTAGATTAGTGTTTGTCAGAAATTAGGGGGAGTGGACATGGGAGTGACTGCTCATGGGTACTTAGTTTCATTTTGGGATGATGAATATGTTCTAAAATTAGATAGCAGTAATGGTCCTCTGAATATACTAATAAAAAATCACTGAGGTGTTTGTAGGAGTAAATTTCATGATATATGATGTATATCTCAAAGATGTTATTTTTTATAAAAGATAAGAATGACGACATCTGCGTATGGAACTTTTGATAAAATAATGTTGCTCTTTCTGCTGTATTTTTAAAAAGGCAATAAACTCTGACCGTAGTTTTGCGAAGAACTGAGATCAAGTTAAGTGACTCGTGGTACAAGAGTGAGTGGAGTAAAGCATGGACCCACAAGGGAACCCTCCTGTACTAGCTTACCCTCCTAGGCTGAATAAATAGTTTAGCCAGATTGTTTAGTTGCGTTCAAATAACATGACAGCTTTCTCTTTTTTCCATTGATGTTCCTTATGGGATTTTAAGACTTGTACTGCTGTTGCTATAGCTTTTATTTATTTATTTTTTGGTTCCTTGCTTTTTGGAAATCAGAAGGAAACCTTGAGAAGGAAACATTGCACACACCACAAGAAGGGGGGTGTCTTATACCAAATTTCACTCATATATTATAGGAAAGGGGTAGATAGAAATTAGATAAAATCTGTATGTGTTGAGAGTTAAGTGTTTTAGCTGCCTGTATCTGTGGATTTAAAAAAGGAGAACCTGAATTTTGTAGGGAAATACCAGAGGGAATAACATTTTATATCAGTCCTCTGGAAGTGAAAATGTATAGTAGGATTCTAATGTCAGTCGAGCACTGATATTTTGAAATAGAATAGCTCAGTGACTTGTTTTCTAATTTTTTACAGAAATTTGTTAAGTTTATGGTATAAGCAGTCAGCCTGACAATTACACAACTTGAATAAACAGTTCTTTTATGCAGAAAAGAAATAAAGATGTTTAATTATTCAACCGTGCTACATATAATCTCTTGCCTCTGTATTATACAATTTTTATCCATTTATTTAAAAAGTTTTAATTGAATTTATTATATATAGGCCTGGCCGTGTATCCCTTTAGTCTTTCAGAGTGCATGCCATTTTAACTACATGTTGATTTAGTGAACCATTTGTGTTAAATGCTGGGCCAGAACATAGGAGGTCCTTGGCCTCAAGGAGTTCAGAGACCCATTGAAGGGAGGAAGGGAACAACTGAGGGTGGTAGAGTAAGGCAGGTATGATCCCAGAAGTCTGAGCAGAGTACAAAGGCAGAATCATCCTGTTTGGAAGTAGTGCTATCTGGAAAAGCTTCGTAGAAGAGGTAACTCTTAAGCTGACTTTTGAAACATGGAAAGGTTTACCACTTAGAAAAAGGAAAAGAATGGAGGACATAACACACTGACTTGGACAAAGATGCTTAGTGAAAGAAATCAGATCTATTCTGTGTTGCTTTATGGTTTGAGCCTAAGATTCTGAATGGTTAGAAGTAGTAGCATATGAGTTTACCAAGAGAGGGAAGACTGGAGCTGTCGGCAGTGGCCAGAACACACTATCCTGTAGGCAGTTGAAAACCACTGCAGGATTTTAAGCAAAGGAATAACAAATTTATGTATAAGTATTTATATATTCATTTATTTATATTGAAGTATAATCAGCTTACAATGTGTCATTTTCTGGTATATAGCACAATACTTCAGTCACATAGGAACATATATATATTCATTTTCATAATCTTTTTCACAAATTTCTAGTTAAGATTTCTTTTACTTCACATTGGCTTCAAAGACTACACATACAGCTCTTGTTGAAGTTTGGCGACCTCTGGCGTTGAGATATTAAAATACAAGTGTGTGAAAGCTATATTTGAGCACCTTTGTCAGATGATTTTTGGCTCTAAATCTTTGGGGACATAAATCATAATTCCTGAGTTGATATTTATTGGGGTTTTGGGGTCTGGCTAACTTTGTAATTGAAAGAATTTTTTTAAATGTTATGACAAATATCATGGTACTGGGTACAAATAAAACAATTGATTTAATCATAAAGGATGAATAGTGTCCCCAAAGGGATGGGACAGGCTAATCTCTGGTTCTTTGAGTCTTTCCACCACTACATCCCATGATATTCCAGGATGGTGGACTGAAATATATGCTTTTTTTTTCCCCAATAAATGTAAAGATCTTTTTCTAATGACAAATAACAGAATACTACTCTTCCTAATGGCATGATAATTTTGAACACCCCCCTCTTATTGTGTGAGATACTATACTTACAGAAAAGTGTATAAACATTACATTCAGTTTCATTTCCTTTAAGTAGCAGAGGAACTCGGCTTCTAGAAAATCTTAAAAATAATTATTTTTTAAAGCATATCCTCAGTCTAAAAGTTTTGGTAAAAATTACTTTCCATCTCTTAAAATTCAGGAGAACTCAAGACTTGTTTTGTGTCTAAAGTGATAAGGTCCTTGTCAAATATACCTTTTTAATCTATAAATGCTTATGTGATTTCAGAGTTTCCAAATATAAATCAACTGAAATAAATCAGGTAGAAATACACCCTGAATCTAATAAAAACTTAGTATAAAACTTAAAAATATACTCAGAAGTAGAAATGGGATAGTTGATTTATTAGGATGTTTTATGTTTGTGGAATTGATTGCAGATGGTGATGAATTCAGAATCTTTGCTCTTCATAGTCTATTGCTTGTTTAACTTGCATCCTCTAATGTTGCCATTCATCCTTTGTCCAGTCCTTATTCTCTATTAGCACTCTGCTGTTAATGTAGTTACCCAAATCATGCCATTTTCCACTTCATACCTAGAATGCATAGAATGTGCTGCCTGACTCATTTGCTTCCTAGATTCCTTAAGTAAAATTAGCTCTGTCTCTCCTTCCAGAATCCTTTCCTGAATCTTTTCCTTACTCCAGTGCATTGTGCACTTCCACTTCACACATCATTGATGCTTATTTTGTTGTATTGATCTTGGCTGATTGTAGTTGATATATATACAAAGTTTCTCTGCTGTAGAGCTCCTTGAGGATAGAAACTCAATAAATGTTTTGAATGAGTGAATGATTTAGGAGGCTGAAAAAAAATTTTAATGCCTCTCGATTATGTCTTACCTTTGCCATCTTACGTTCTTTTGCATCGTAACTCATACTTTTGCTTTCTTAAAAGACTCCACATATGTATATAAAGTAATTCTGATTATAGGGTTTGACAGACTGATACTTTTAATGCGAGCAAGCCTTAAAATAGCAACAAAAGAAGGATAAACATGTGGTTGTAGTTAGTGTAGTAAAGGCATGACAAATTACATAATGTTCTGTTTACTTTTTATATTAGCATCGTAGAGATTTAATTTACATATAATAAAATCTAGCAATTTTATTGTAGCAAAGTGTACAGTTTAATGAGTTTTGACAAACATGCATAACCATCATCCTGGTCAAGGTTTAGAACATTTCCATCACAATGAAAATGTTCTTGTGTATAGCCCAGGGTGGCCAAATGTCCCAGTTTGCCCCGGACTGAGAGGTTTGCCAGGATAGTCCCAGATAGACTGGGACAGTTGATCACCCTATTCCTATGCCTTTGTAGGCAGTGTCCCATCTTCTGGTTCAGGTTACTTCTGGTCTGCTTCCTGTCGCTACAGATTAGTTTTTCCTATTCTAGAGTTTCATATAAATGGAATCATATAGTACATTTCTTTGGTATCTGGCTTTTTGGGCTCAACAAAATGTTTTTGAGATTCATCCCTGTTTTTGTATTACTTATTTATTCTGTTT